>NC_053038.3:499863053-500602691 GCF_002575655.3 Aegilops tauschii subsp. strangulata | reverse complement strand
TTACACGCCTATCCAACTCTGACTTTAACTCTTATTTCTTCTAGAGATATCATCTGAAACAAGCAAATCCATTTTTTTAGCGAAGCATGACGGCGCTACGGGATCTGGTACACATCCTGCACACTCGTATAACCTTGTAAGTATCTTTCCTCCGGTACAACAGCAAGGTCGATTCCTCTTATTTGATCAGCCATTCGCCGTGTCAAAAATGCAGAGGGGGATGCAAGGAGCACAAGGCGTGCACATCCAAGCAAGTGGTAACATGGACTTGTACATGGAACATCCCAAGCGCAAGCAGAGCTGCAGTGAGCCTGTACAACAAGCTAGCGTGTCCATGCATTTCATTTAATTCGTACTTGCATTCGTGTATGATTTGTGTGCAGTGGCGGATCCACGAATTCAAGTTACTAGGGGCAAACATTTAACTTAAAAAATACGAAGGCACTTGCACTTCGGAAATCAACATAACTTGAGAAATGTGAAGCTACATGCACTTTGAAAACCAGCTAATGATCCAAAGTAGTTCAGATTATAAACACTAAATGATGCAAGCACCAAATGCAACATGGTGTACAAGGACTACAAACATGGTCTGTACCTGCTTGAATTATTCGTTCTCTGGCTGAAAATATCGAAGTGTAATTGCACCTATAACCAGTGCGCAAACTGCATATCAATATATCTATCCTGCACAGGTATGCCAATAGTTTCAAACAACAGATTAGAAAAGTATTTATGCTACGTTGTCATGATACGGGGACTTTCTGGTAGATGGCCTCGACGTTTCCTCAAGCCATGAAAAGGCACTATAATTTGCTTGTCATCAATGCCTGCAAATCTCTATGTCTCTCTCAACATAGCAGATCATCATTAGACACTAAATCCTTCAATGGGAGCTTGCAAACTTGCATTAGATGCCTCATTAGACACTATATGTTCATCACCAGGAGCATGTAAAATGTTTGCGTCAAATCCTTTATTAGCAGTCTGTTCATTAGACACTTCAGGCTCAAGAACAACATGAGCTTGGATGTTTGCACTGGAAACTTGATTAGATACATCAGATTCTGTCAGTTCAGTATTGATTGGGGGAGTTATAAAATAAGTAGAAATTGGTTTCATTTTCTCATAGATTCCCAACATACAAGCAGTTTTACAACACAGTCAGGTTTAACTATTGGCCAAAAATTGAAAAGTTGAATTAGATATAATCAGAGATGTGATGTACCTGATCGTTGCGCATGCTACTCTTGCAAGCTGCGTATGTCCGTTTGCGCAAGCTCGATGCCATGCCCGTGCTGCCGCCGCTGCCTCCCACGCAGGCTACACCCAGGGTTGGATCTTCATCTTCTTGTCCTTCCGTTCGCTTGAAGCCCGGCGACTGCCCTCCAACGAGGGCACGAGGAAGTGCTGTGTCGGTCTGTCCAGCGGCGGCTAGGTTAGGAGCGAACCAGACTGGAGGCTGGAGCGGATGAATTGGGATTTTCCCTGCTGTCGATCGAAATGGGAGGTGCTCGTTTGGGCCGCGAGCCTGCTATAGGGCATGCCTTGCACTTATGTTATTGGCCTATCCAAATTGAAACATTTTTCTTCATTTTTTATATTGCCTGCTCGTGCGTTGGGACGAACAAAACTAGCCTGGGCCAACCTGGACGACTCAAACTAGGTGCACACTTTCGAGCCACCCGAGGCGGTCGTCCATACCAGCCCCTATGGTGGCGTCGCCCCTTTTTGCGTGTATGATAGGGGTAGTGAAAAATATTCCAGTGGCGCTTTTGATTTACCCACAGAATGGTTGAATTGCTTGTTTCTATGAACTGAGTTCGCCAATAATGTGAAGGATGCCAGTCTTTTCATCCTATTGTAGATTGCTTAGATCTCGATATGCCAAAAGTAATCGCATGAAATATACAGTAAAAGCTAGTGTGATGTGTGTGGCTACAACTAGTCTGACTACATGTCCTCATATAACATATCAAAGACGCACCATCTTACAAGATTAACCATTCGACTTACCAATGCAGTGTGGGAAGAAAGAAGTATTGGGACTGCGTATCCAAGCAATTGATGCCATGGACTCCTTTGTACAACCTTGTAAGAGAAAAAGAAGTTGCAGTGTGGCTGTACAAAGAACTAGCGTAAGTTCAGTTACCTGCTTCTCGGAATTTTAGTTATCCACTTATTGCAAAATTGTTCAATTACGTTGCTTGGCTTAATTTAGTTTGCTACTGATTACATAATGCCACAGCCTGTTAATCCTATTATAGACTGCACCTATCTATGTGTTTGATACTTACTGTTAAGAATTACCTGTTTGCCTGAACTTAAATAGCTACTTGTTTGTTTAACTACTTTGCTGCTGCAACAATGGGTTACAATGATGTTAATAACTACTTTTCAGCATCGAATTGAAACTCTTTAATTCCTTGTTTGTTTAACTGGTTTGCTGTTATAACTCCCAGTTGAGATGTTTTACTAACTTCAACTTTTCTAAATCCAATCGGAACTTTAATGGCAAAACAGGTTAGCCCAAGATCAAAGAGCGAGGTCCCCATGGACATTGTATCATCCCACAGCAGTGGCACCGGCCCAATCGTGCATTATGAATTGCCAACTATTGATGCTCTAGAGGCTAAACTAGTGGTAGAAAGAGATTCTGCTTCTGCACTTAGAGATGAAGTTGACATGTTGAGGAAGCAAACAGCACAATTAGTAGCAGTACTCAAGACAACCATTAAATATTTGGTGGATTTCAAAACGAAGCAAGCTGAGACTGACCACATCGTTAAGGTCCTGAAGGAAAAATGGAAATTAAATTCACACTTGGTAAATCATAGGTGAAATGTTCTTTCCGTCGTTGAATAACCTTTGTGTTGTTTGTTCATGTAATCAATCAAACCATTTGTTTTAGGGATCATGTAATAATTGTTTTTTGTTTTTTTTGTTTTTTGGTTTGTAATTTTATTTGAGCACAAGTCTGTATTAATTGATAAGACTCGGAGACATTTCATTTTGATTGCTGTGCCAGACCTACAAATATGCCAATCGGGCTGAATGTGCATTCAACAATAATAGTAGTATAGATGGACCATAAGTGGCACGCATTGGAAAGGGCCAAGATGCTGTAGTAGCTTGGCTAAAAAAAGGATGTTGTTGTATCAAAGAAAAGTACAGCGGCCTGGCTTATGTATGTTAGTTGATATTATTGATCCATATACTCTATAAGTGTTTATATGTCTGTTAGTTCTGTACATTCTTGGTTGATTCACTTGGTATTTGAATCTTGATACATCCCTTGTGTACATATCTAAATGGGAGTACACATTATGTTGCGTGTGACATTTGAGTTGGACATGAAGTGTTCCAAATATTCGAATTCACCTTAAACTGGATTCTAGCTTCTGAATTTGAGTATCGACATTTGTAAACCATATTCATATATGACAGTGGAATACATCTTTGTCGTCCTTTTGAAGATATATAAAAACACATAGAATGATTTATAAAGATTCGTATAGGAATACAAAATGGATTCGAATTTAGTTGCCAGGGTAAACGTGCATGCTTATTGTCCCAAAATTCGAAAGAAGCGGCAAAATGTCCACTCCCACGTCGGCTGCCCGAAGCCAAGTGTTTGGGAGATGAAAATTACTGTCTACCCATTACACGGACAATCCATCGGCCCGATTTCCACTCCTCTAAATAGGGGTAGGATAGTAACTTCAATTAGACGTGACACGACCGCCTCTGAGCCCATTCCGACACGGTGGGCACCAAACATCGGCGGCAAAACACATTTGATTCAAGCTCGTCCGAAAGACCTCTGTTTCTCCCTCCATTTCCCCATTCATACATGGTGGGCGGCAAAACAAACTCGACTCGGCCGAAATCAATGTAGGCAAATATTTTCAATAGGGGCAGGTTTGTAACTTCACTCAGACGTGACACAGCCGCCCTACCTGTCAGCCCCGTTCATACACCATGGGCGCCAACCACCCTCTCCTCGCCCGAAATCGCTCTGGGCAAATATTGGCAAGATGCGAGATTACCGTCCTATCCCCAACCGACGAGACGTCCAAATTTTAAATGGGGGCTAAGTTCTTAACTTTCCCATATTTCAGACAGGCGCGTCCCAAAAACATGGTTCCCCGTACCTCCATTGTCCCATTCATACACCGTCCGCGCTAGAACACCATCCCCACACCAGCCTCCGTCCGCCACCCCATCCCTCGCCGTCGTCGTCCACCACATCCATCGCCGTCGTCCTCCACCACATCCAACGCCACCGTCCTCCACCATGCTGGAGCGCCTACCAAGACCGCGTCGTCCACTGCTAGAGATGGATGTTTCTCATCCATGGCGACGGACCAAGAGCCTTGCATCACGTCCTCTTGCTTCATTGGCGCCGTCGTCCTCTTTGCCGGGGCCGCTCACACGACCTTCTCTTCCACCGCAACGGGACTTATCCCCCGATGCACCTGTCTACTGTCGCAGATCTGCTTCAACGCCACCGACAGCCATCGCACTCCCGATGCCTACACGACACCGCAAGAGAGGTGGTACTTCATATCTCCTCAACTTTTTGATCTCAACCAGAAAATAGATCTTAACTTGGTTACTCTACTTTCTTTTCAGCTCTTAGAATTTAGTTCTTAGTTCGAAGCAAACAATGGCTGCTAAATATCATTTCTTCGGTTCCCCCCTTTTATGATCACTATACGATCAGAATACGTGCGTCGTGTCATAATAGCACTGCTCGAACCATCAAGCTAAACAAGCTTAGTTGTTCAAATACGAATCTGATATTATTAAAATAGATTATTTTAATTGGTCAGCTAAATGTTCCTAAATTAGTTTCGAAAATGCTTGTTCGCCGCTCGGGTGTGTATCTCTACAGGGTGCCCACGGTGGGCCGGCCCACCCTGGGATTTTGGGTCGTCCCAGGCCCCGATTCCCCTCTGTTCTGCTGCGCGCTTCCGATCTCTACTCGCCCCCAGCCGCCTGCCTCGCCGGCGACTTCTCGTCCCCGGACGGCATGACTCTAGGAGGAGACGCCGGACTAACAGGAGGTCAAGAGCCGCTCGCCCAACAGCGTCACACTGCCCGGGCACGCCGCCGTGCCTACCTTCCCAGTCCGTTCAGGGCTCAAGCGTGCAGCACCCACTAAGCCAACCCGATTTATCCTGAGATAAGTTCTCAACACTCAGTAGCCACTCCTCATCACCCATTTTCTAATTGATTCATTACTCATTAGGCAGGACTGTCATTAGTGTTTGTTGTGTGCTCAGTGCTACCTACACTTAATGGTTCAGATGTATTTCGGTAATCTTTAGTACCTGTAAAGTTCACAGGGTTTTCCAAATTCCGGCCCTAGGAACAGACACTAGTCATTTTGGATTGTTGGTCGTAGTGACATTGACCCAGATTACTACTGCAAGCCAGGTTTGTTGAAAATTTTACTTGTCTTTCTTACTCATTCGATATAATATCCAATTATTCACGTCGATTAGTTGCAAACAATAAGTGCTAGACAAACTTCTTGATTCAGATTTTGGACGGTCTCTTACTGCAGTTACAATTCTGCATACTTGTCCTAGTGAGCTCACAAGTAAATGATTGATTCACTACATCTATGCTTGCCTTGTCATATTTGTTGTCAATATTCTTTTAGGGTGGACCACCCTATGAGTGAATAGTATTTCTCTATGTGATCTCTTCCATCATGTGTGGGCAACGAACACTGCATTGTATAGAAACAAAGTGTCATTTCCAGCTTTTACATAGGCTTCAATCTTTTACATGGAATACAATCTGCCTACTTGCTTTGTGTCGTACTACCAACACTCCACCCTTGAAGCTAAACATTATGCCACTCATAATTCCTTAGTTTATTTGTTCAAATACGAATTTCATATAATTCTAATGTTCCTACTTCAGTTTTGAAATGTGTGTCTGCCTGTTATAGAGACATAAGGGGTGAGGGAGTCCTGGACTAAGGGGTCCTCGGGCGTCCGGCCTGTTATCCATGGGCCGGACTGATGGGCTGTGAAGACACGAAGACTGAAGACCATACTCGTGTCCGGATTGGACTCTCCTTGGCATGGAAGGCAAGCTTGGCGACGAATTATGACGATTCCTTCTTATGTAACCGACTCCATGTAAACCCTAGATTCCCCCGGTGTCTATATAAACCGGAGGGGTTAGACCGGAAAGGACACATACTCATTACCATAGTCATAGGCTAGACTTCTAGGGTTTAGCCATTACGATCTCGTGGTAGATCAACTCTTGTAATATTCATATTCATCAAGATCAATCAAGCAGGAAGTAGGGTATTAGCTCCATATAGAGGGCCCGAACCTGGGTAAACATCGTGTCCCCCATCTCCTGTTTCCATCGATCCTAGACGCACAGTTCGGGACCCCCTACCCGAGATCCGCCGGTTTTGACACCGACATTGGTGCTTTCATTGAGAGTTCCACTGTGCCGTCAGCAAAAGGCTCGATGGCCCCTTCGATCATCAGTAATGACTTCGTCTAGGGAGAAACCTTCCTCCCCGGACAGATCTTCGTATTCGGCGGCTTCATACTGCGGGCCAACTCGTTTGGCCATCTGGAGTAGATCGACAGCTACGCCCCTGGCCGTCAGGTCAGATTCGGAAGCTTGAATTACGTTGCGGACATCCGTGGAGACTTGATCTTCGACGGATTCGAGACCGCGGCAACCGCTCCCCATCGCCCCAATGAACATGGCTTAAACCTGTCATCGGGCCGCATCGAGGAGATAGCTCCTGTAGCAGCTCTGGCCTTAAATCCAGAGCAGATCAAGTCGTCCGAAGATGGGAAGCTCAACCCCATCACGGGGGCTACCGATTCCACTTCATACAGTATCTGCATCAACGGAACCTCGGACTCGCCTTCGATGTCGAGCTCCGAACCCTGCGAGCCCGCGTATACCGAACTCGATCGGTTATCAATCTTCAAGTTCAGCGCCGCAGATGTCTTCCAACACTCGCCCATGGGTGACATACAAAACTCGCTAAAAAACCTATCCCTAGCGGACGACCCATCGTCGAACTATGTTCGGTTCGAACTTACGGCGGGCGATGGAGAATTTTGCTTCCCACCCGCCACCCACTTCATAGCCACTGTTGAAGAGGTAACCAACACGCCCGATCCCCGCTCCGAAGACATCGACGGTGTGGACGATGATGAGGGGCAAGGCCAGAGCTTACTACCCGCTAGACACGGGACGACCACTTCCTGGTATGACGTGTGCATGATAGACACACCTTACGACGCTCTCGACGACGACAAGGAGGATCCAGTCGAGGACAAACCTCCTGGTACACAGCCCGGACACCGGCACTCTAGGTCACATCGCCCAAGAGAAAACACTACCAGCACCAGAGAAGACGATACTCCGGACAACGAAGACCCGGTTGAGATAGAATCCGAGCAGGAGGAACAGGAAGGAAGGCAAGACAACCCTGATGAACAGACCGCATATGGGGACTCGGAGGACAGAAATTATCTCCCACTCTCCGAGGAAGAGGAGATCCTCGGTAACGAGGATTTTATCGTGCCCAAGGAACCTCTCGAGCAGGAGCGCTTTCAACGCCGGCTTATAGCCGCTGCAAGCAGCCTAAGAAAGAAGCAGCTGCAGCTTCAAGCAAGCCAAGATTTGCTCAATGATAGATGGACCGAGGTCTTGGTCGCCGAAGAATACGGCCTTAGTAGCCCAGACAAAAGCCACCCCAATAGTAGGTGGCTCCCTCAATACGATGGCAGGGCGATGGAGCCCATACCACCATCGAACAATGCGGCGAGCCGACCATAGTTCGGTCCAGATAAAGCAACAGACCAAGTAGAGCACCATACCAACCCATCCGGCCGTCAAAACAAAACAGCTCGGGGGAACACTCGCGATATCAGCCAAGACATGGAGGGTAGAGCAGGACGCACAAGATCGATGTACAGATCACGAAGATATACCCCGACCGACGATGATGGTTACAGAGCTGACCATGCCCGGTCCGAGCACCGTAAACGGAGCCCGCCGGAGGTGCTTCATAGTGTGGCCCAACATAGAGGAGCCGCACACCCTCTCTGCTTCACTAACGAAGTAATGGAGCACGAATTTTCAGACGGGTTTAAACCCATTAACATCGAATCATACGACGGGACAGCAGATCCCGCGGTATGGATCGAGGATTACCTCCTCCATATTCACATGGCCCGCGGAGATGACCTCCATGCCATTAAATACCTACCTCTCAAGCTTAAAGGGCCAGCTCGGTACTTGCTAAATAGTTTGCCAGAAAATTATATGGGAAACTGGGAAGATTTGGAAGGCGTCTTTTGAGACATCTTCCAGGGAACATATGTCCGGCCATTATGCGCCGATGACTTAAGCCACATTGTCTAGGAGCCCGGCGAGTCAGCCAGGGAGCTCTGGACCAGGTTCTTAGTCAAAAAGAACCAAATTGTCGACTGTCCGGACGCAGAAGCCCTTGCGGCCTTCAAACACAGCGTCCGAGATGAATGGCTAGCGCTTCACCTCGGCCAGGAAGGACCCAAATTCATGACACCCCTTACCGCTCTAATGAACCGCTACTGCGCGGGAAAAGACAACTGGCTTGCTCGTAAAAGCAACGACGCCAGCGGCCCGGGCACTTTTGAAATCCAAGATGGCAACGGCAAGCCACGACGAACCCAACACAACAGTCGCAGTAATATACGCGACACAATGGCGAACGACGGATTTCACAATCCGAAGCCCAGTCAACGGAAGAAGCCACTAAAGGCAAACCAGGATGGACCATCCACCCTTGACATGATATTGGACCGACCTTGTCAGATTCACGGTCACCCTGATAGGCCAGTGATACGTCTCCAACGTATCTATAATTTTTTATTGCTCCATGCTATATTATCTACTGTTTTGGACATTATTGGGCTTTATTATCCACTTTTTTATTACTTTTGGGACTAACCTATTAACTGGAGGCCCAGCCCAGAATTGTTGTTTTTTGCCTATTTCAGAGTTTCGCAGAAAAGAAATACCAAATGGAGTCCAAACGGAATGAAACCTTCGGGAACGTGATTTTTAGGAAGATTATGATCCACGAGACTTGGACCCTATGTCAAGAAACAAAAGAGGAGGCCACGAGGTATGGGGAGCGCCCACCCCCCCAATGCACGCCCTCCACCCTCGTGGGCCCCCTGTTGCTCCACTGACGTACTCCTTCCTCCTATATATACCTACGTACCCCCAAACGATCAGATACGGAGCCAAAAACCTAATTCCACTGCCGCAACCTTCTGTACCCACGAGATCCCATCTTGGGGCCTGTTCCGGAGCTCCGCCGGAGGGGGCATCCATCACGGAGGGCTTCTACATCATCACCATAGCCTCTCCAATGAAGTGTGAGTAGTTTACCTCAGACCTTCGGGTCCATAGTTAGTAGCTAGATGGCTTCTTCTCTCTTTTTGGATCTCAATACAATGTTCTCCCCCTCTCTTGTGGAGATCTATTCGATGTAATCTTCTTTTTGCGGTGTCTTTGTTGACACCGATGAATTGTGGGTTTATGATGAAGATTATCTATGAACAATATTTGAATCTTCTCTGAATTCTTTTATGTATGATTGGTTATCTTTGCAAGTCTCTTCGAATTATCAGTTTGGTTTGGCCTACTAGATTGATGTTTCTTGCAATAGAGGAAGTGCTTAGCTTTGGGTTCAATCTTGCGGTGTCCATTCCCAGTGACAGTAGGGGCAGCAAGGCATGTATTGTATTGTTGCCATCGAGGATAACAAGATGGGGTTTTTATCATATTTCATGAATTTATCCCTCTACATCATGTCATCTTGCTTAAGGCGTTACTCTGTTTTCATGAACTTAATACTCTAGATGCATGGTGGATAGCGGTCGATGAGTGGAGTAATAGTAGTAGTTGCAGGCAGGAGTCGGTCTACTTGTCTCGGACGTGATGCCTATATACATGATCATACCTAGATATTCTCATAACTATGCTCAATTCTATCAATTGCTCAAGTAATTCGTTCACCCACCGTAAAATACTTATGCTCTTGAGAGAAGCCACTAGTGAAACCTATGGCCCCCGGGTCTATCTTCATCATATTAATCTTCCAACACTTAGTTATTTCCTTTGCTTTTTACTTTGCTTTTATTTTACTTTGCATCTTTATCACAAAAATAGCAAAAATATTATCCTATCATATCTATCAGATCTCACTCTCGTAAGTGACCGTGAAGGGATTGACAACCCCTTATCGCGTTGGTTGCGAGGAGTTATTTGTTATGTGTAGGTACGAGGGACTCGTGTGTAGCCTCCTACTGGATTGATACCTTGGTTCTCAAAAACTGAGGGAAATACTTATGCTACTTTGCTGCATCACCCTTTCCTCTTCAAGGAAAACCAACGCAGTGCTCAAGAGGTAGCAAGAAGAATTTCTGGCGCCGTTGCCGGGGAGTCTACGCAAAAGTCAACATACCAAGTACCCATCACAAACCCTTATCTCCCGCATTACATTATTTGCCATTTGCCTCTCGTTTTCCTCTCCCCCACTTCACCCTTGCCGTTTTATTCACCCTCTCTTTTCCGTTCGCCTCTTTTTCGCTTTCTTTTTGTTTGCTCGTGTGTTGGATTGCTTGTTTGTCACGATGGCTCAAGATAATACCAAATTATGTGACTTTACCAATACCAACAATAATGATTTCCTTAGCACTCCGATTGCTCCTCTTACCAATACTGAATCTTGTGAAATTAATGCTGCTTTGTTGAATCTTGTCATGAAAGATCAATTCGCCGGCCTTCCTAGTGAAGATGCCGCTACTCATCTAAATAGCTTCGTTGATTTGTGTGATTTGCAAAAGAAAAAAGATGTTGATAATGATATTGTTAAGTCGAAGCTATTTTATTTTTCGCTTAGAGATCGTGCTAAAGCTTGGTTTTCGTCTTTGCCTAAAAATAGTATTGATTCTTGGAACAAGTGCAAAGATGCTTTTATCTCTAAGTATTTTCGTCCCGCTAAGATCATCTCTCTTAGAAACGATATTATGAATTTTGAGCAACTTGATCATGAACATGTTGCACAAGCTTGGGAGAGGATGAAGTTAATGATAGTTTATTGCCCTACTCATGGTTTGAATTTGTGGATGATTATACAAAAATTTTATGCCGGATTGAATTTGCTTCTAGAAATCTTTTAGATTCGGCCGCGGGAGGCACTTTTATGGGAATCACTTTAGGAGAAGCTACTAAACTCCTAGACAATATTATGGTTAATTATTCTCAATGGCACACTAAAAGATCTACTAATAAAAAGGTGCATGCGATAAAAGAAATTAATGTTTTGAGTGGAAAGATGGATGAACTTATGAAATTATTTGCTACTAAGAGTGTTTCTTCTGATCCTAATGATATGCCTTTGTCTACTTTGATTGAGAATAATAATGATTCTATGGATGTGAATTTTGTTGGTAGGAATAATTTTGGTAACAACGCGTATAGAGGAAACTTTAATCCTAGGCCTTATCCTAGTAATCCCTCTAATAATTATGGAAATTCCTACAACAACTCTTATGGAAATTTTAATAAGATGCCCTCTGAATTTGAGAATAGTGTTAAGGAATTTATGAATTCACAAAAGAATTCCAATGCTTTGCTTGAAGAGAAATTGCTTAAAGTTGATGATTTGGCTAGGAACGTTGACAGAATTTCTCTTAATGTTGATTCTTTAAAGCTTAGATCTATTCCTCCTAAGCATGATATCAATGAGTCTCTCAAAGCCATGAGAATTTCCATTGACGAGTGCAAAGAAAGAACCGCTAGGATCCGTGCTAAGAAAGATGCCTTTATAAGAGCGTGTTCTTCTAGTTACTATGAAAATAAAGATGAAGATCTAAAAGTTATTGATGTGCCCCCTATTAAATCTTTGTTTTGCAATATGAATCTTGATAATGATGGGACTGAATATGATCCACCTTTACCTAGAAGGCGTTCCAAAAACTCAGAGTTTTTAGATCTCGATGCTAAAATTGATAAAAGTGGGATTAAAGAAATCAAAACCCTAGATGTTGCTAAACCCACTATTTTGGATTTCAAGGAATTTAATTATGTAAATTGCTCTTTAATTGATTGTATTTCCTTGTTGCAATCCGTGCTAAATTCTCCTCATGCTTATAGTCAAAATAAAGCGTTTACTAAACATATCGTTGATGCCTTGATGCAATCTTATGAAGAATAGCTTGAGTTGGAAGTTTCTATCCCTAGAAAACTTTATGATGAGTGGGAACCAACTATTAAAATTAAGATTAGGGATCATGAGTTCTATGCTTTATGTGATTTGGGTGCTAGTGTTTCCACTATTCCCAAAACTTTGTGCGATTTGCCAGATTTCCGTGATTTTGATGATTGCTCTCTAAACTTGCACCTTGCGGATTCCACTATTAAAAACCTATGGGAAAAATCAAGGATGTTCTTATTGTTGCAAATAGGAATTATGTGCCCGTAGATTTTATCGTTCTTGATATAGATTGCAATCCTTCATGCCCTATTATTCTTGGTAGACCTTTCCTTAGAACGGTTGGTGCAATTATTGACATGAAGGAAGGGAATATTAGATTCCAATTTCCATTAAAGAAAGGCATGGAACACTTCCCTAAGAAGAAAATAAAATTACCATATGAATCTATCATGAGAGCCACTTATGGATTGCCAACCAAAGCTGGAATACCTAGATCTATCCTCGCTTTTATGCCTAGCTAGGGGCGTTAAACGATAGCGCTTGCTGGGAGGCAACCCAATTTTATTTTTAGTTTTTTGCTTTTTAGTTCTGTTTAGGAATAAATATTTGATCTAGCCTCTGCTTAGATGTGTTTTTATTTTTTAATTAGTGTTTGTGCCAAGTTAAACCTATAGGATCTTCTTGGATGATAGTTATTTGATCTTGCTGTAATTTCCAGAAACTTTCTGTTCACGAAAACAATTGTTAAAAATCACCAGAACGTGATAAATACTGATTCCAATTGCTGATGATCAATAAAAAAATTGTCTAGGTCGTCCTATTTTGGCTGATTTTTTGGAGTTCCAGAAGTTTGCGTTAGTTACAGAGTACTACAGACTGTTCTGTTTTTCACAGATTCTGTTTTTCGTGTGTTGTTTGCTTATTTTGATGAATCTATGGCTAGTAAAATAGTTTATAAACCATAGAGAAGTTGGAATACAGTAGGTTTAACACCAATATAAATAAAGAATGAGTTCATTACAGTAACTTGAAGTGGTCTTTTGTTGTCTTTCGCTAACGGAGCTCACGAGATTTCTGTTGAGTTTTATGTTGTGAAGTTTTCAAGTTTTGGGTGAAAGATTTTGATGGATTATGGAACAAGGAGTGGCAAGAGACTAAGCTTGGGGATGCCCATGGAACCCCCAAGATAATCTAAGGACACCAAAAAGCCAAAGCTGGGGGATGCCCCGGAAGGCATCCCCTCTTTCGTCTACTTCCATCGGTAACTTTACTTGGAGCTATATTTTTATTCACCACATGATATGTGTTTTGCTTGGAGCGTCTTGTATGATTTGAGTCTTTGCCTTTTAGTTTACCACAATCATCCTTGCTGTACACACCTTTTGAGAGAGCCATACATGATTTGGAAATTACTAGAATACTCTATGTGCTTCACTTATATCTTTTGAGTTATATAGTTTTGCTCTAGTACTTCACTTATATCATTTAGAGCACGGTGGTGGATTTGTTTTATAGAAACTATTGATCTCTCATGCTTCACTTAGATTATTTTGAGAGTCTTAAATAGCATGGTAATTTGCTTAAATAATCCTAATATGCTTGGTATTCAAGAATAGTAAAAACTTTCTTATCAGTGTGTTGAATACTATGAGAAGTTTGATGCTTGATAATTGTTTTGAGATATGAAGATGGTGATATTAGGGTCATGCTAGTTGGAGTAGTTGTGAATTTGAGAAATACCTGTGTTAAAGTTTGTGATTCCCGTAGCATGCACGTATGGTGAACCGTTATGTGATGAAGTAGGAGCATGATTTATTTATTGATTGTCTTCCTTATGAGTGGCGGTCGGGGACGAGCGATGGTCTTTTCCTACCAATGTATCCCCCTAGGAACATGCGCGTAATACTTTGCTTTGATAACTTGTAGATTTTTGCAATAAGTATATGAGTTCTTTATGACTAATGTTGAATCCATGGATTATACGCACTTTTCTTCCTTCAACCATTGCTAGCCTCTCTAATACCGCGCACTTTTCGCCGGTATCATACACCCACCATAAACCTTCCTAAAAATAGCCACCATACCTACCTATCATGGCATTTCCATAGCCATTTTGAGATATATTGCCATGCAACTTTCCACCGTTCCGTTTATTATGACACGCTCCATCATTGTCATATTGCTTAGCATGATCATGTAGTTGACATCGTATTTGTGGCAAAGCCACCGTTCATAATTCTTTCATACATGTCACTCTTGATTCATTGCATATCCCGGTACACCGCCGGAGGCATTCATATAGAGTCATATCTTGTTCTAAGTATCAAGTTGTAATTGTTGAGTTAAAAGAAAATAAAAGTGTGATGATCTTCATTTTTAGAGCATTGTCCCAAGTGAGGAAAAGGATGATGAAGATTATGATTCCCCCACAAGTCGAGATGAGACTCCGGACGAAAAAAAAGAAAAAAGAAAAGAGGCCATAAAAAGGGGAGAAAAGGCCCAAATAAAAAAATGAGAGAAAAAGAGAGAAGGGACAATGTTACTATCCTTTTACCACACTTGTGCTTCAAAGTAGCACCATGATCTTCATGATAGAGAGTCTCTCACTTTGTCACTTTCATATACTAGTGGGAATTTTTCATTATAGAACTTGGCTTGTATATTCCAATGATGGGCTTCCTCAAATGCACTAGGTCTTCATGAGCAAGCGAGTTGGATGCACACCCACTTAGTTTCTTTTGTTGACCTTTCATATACTTATAGCTCTAGTGCATCTGTTGCATGGCAATCCCTACTCACTCACATTGATATCTATTGATGGGCATCTCCATAGCCCATTGATACGCCTAGTTGATGTGAGACTATCTTCTCCCTTTTTTGTCTTCTCCACAACCACCATTCTATTCCACACATAGTGACATATCCATGGCTCACGCTCATGTATTGCGTGAAGATTGAAAAAGTTTGAGAATGTCAAAAGTATGAAACAATTGCTTGGCTTGTCATCGGGGTTGTGCATGATTTAAATACTTTGTGTGGTGAAGATAGAGCATATCCAGACTATATGATTTTGTAGGGATAACTTTCTTTGGCCATGTTATTTTGAGAAGACATGATTGCTTTGTTAGTATGCTTGAAGTATTATTATTTTTATGTCAATATTAAACTTTTGTCTTGAATCTTTCGGATCTGAATATTCATACCACAATTAAGAAGAATTACATTAAAATTATGCCAAGTAGCACTCCGCATCAAAAATTCTGTTTTTATCACTTACCTACTCGAGGACGAGCAGGAATTAAGCTTGGGGATGCCTGATACGTCTCCAACGTATCTATAATTTTTTATTGCTCCATGCTATATTATCTACTGTTTTGGACATTATTGGGATTTATTATCCACTTTTATATTATTTTTGGGACTAACCTATTAACCGGAGGCCCAACCCAGAATTGCTGTTTTTTTGCCTATTTCAGAGTTTCGCAGAAAAGGAATATCAAACGGAGTCCAAACGGAATGAAACCTTCGGGAACGTGATTTTTAGGAAGATTATGATCCAGGAGACTTGGACCCCACGTCAAGAAACAAAAGAGGAGGCCACGAGGTAGGGGGCGCGCCCACCCCCCAGGGCGCACCCTCCACCCTCGTGGGGCCCCTATTGCTCTACTGACGTACTCCTTCCTCCTATATATACCTACGTACCCCCAAACGATCAGATACGGAGCCAAAAACCTAATTCCACTGCCGCAACCTTCTGTACCCATGAGATCCCATCTTGGGGCCTGTTCCGGAGCTCCGCCGGAGGGGGCATCCATCACGGAGGGCTTCTACATCATCACCATAGCCTCTCCAATGAAGTGTGAGTAGTTTACCTCAGACCTTCGGGTCCATAGTTTGTAGCTAGATGGCTTCTTCTCTCTTTTTGGATCTCAATACAATGTTCTCCCCCTCTCTTGTGGAGATCTATTCGATGTAATCTTATTTTTGCGGTGTGTTTGTTGAGATCGATGAATTGTGGGTTTATGATCAAGATTATCTATGAATAATATTTGAATCTTCTCTTAATTCTTTTATGTATGATTGGTTATCTTTGCAAGTCTCTTCGAATTATCAGTTTGGTTTGGCCTACTAGATTGATCTTTCTTGCAATGGGAGAAGTGCTTAGCTTTGGGTTCAATCTTGCGGTGTCCTTTCCCAGCGACAATAGGTGCAGCAAGGCACGTATTCTATTGTTTCCATCGAGGATAACAAGATGGGGTTTTTATCATATTGCATGAATTTATCCCTCTACATCATGTCATCTTGCTTAAGGCGTTACTCTGTTTTCATGAACTTAATACTCTAGATGCATGCAGGATAGCGGTCGATGAGTGGAGTAATAGTAGTAGATGCAGGCAGGAGTCGGTCTACTTGTCTCGGACGTGATGCCTATATACATGATCATACCTAGATATTCTCATAACTATGCTCAATTCTGTCAATTTCTCAATAGTAATTCGTTCACCCACCGTAATATACTTATGCTCTTGAGAGAAGCCACTAGTGAAACCTATGGCCCCCGGGTCTATCTTCATCATATTAATCTTCCAACAATTAGTTATTTCCTTTGCTTTTTACTTTGCTTTTATTTTACTTTGCATCTTTATCACAAAAATACCAACAATATTGTCCTATCATATCTATCAGATCTCACTCTCGTAAGTGACCGTGAAGGGATTGACAACCCCTTATCGCATTGGTTGCAAGGAGTTATTTGTTTTGTGTAGGTACGAGGGACTCGCGCGTAGCCTCCTACTGGATTGATACCTTGGTTCTCAAAAACTAAGGGAAATACTTACGCTACTTTGCTGCATCACCCTTTCCTCTTCAAGGAAAACCAATGCGGTGCTCAAGAGGTAGCAGCCAGCTAATCATACCAACCGTAACTGTTGGGTCTTCAAGCAGGAAGGCAAGCTTAATGCTGATCACAAAGGTAGGAGGCCACCAGGCGATAAAGACGACGGATCGGTTCGCCAGCAGAACACCAGGGGCCAGAAATAGTTCCCCTCCGACGTTCGACCACTCCCGGAACGCAAATAGCAGTTCGGCTTCCGGCACCCACCTACCGCACTGGCAAAATTTGCACCACGCGCACATCACTACGCACTCAAGATACCATGGGCATCGGCGGAAGCACAATACAGACAACCCTACAAGCATTCCCGTAACGTTTTTTATCTGCTTTCCTTATTTTTCTGTATCATCCTTAAAGAACAGGTGACCAACTGGACAGCATCTACAACGGACTCTATCGGAGTTCGGATCCATACACTCACCTAAGGGGCTACTTCCGTTAAGGATTCCCCCTCGCCGAGGATGGGCGACGCAGACGTGCGACAGGAGGTCCAAAATTACTTTCTGTAGACTGCACTCTTTATTCCGAGCCTGTACTATGCCCTTTTTCCTCTGATCCCGACCACGAGCATGTCAAAGAGCCGGGTCCGTGGTTTCTTTATATATATATATATATATACATAAATTAATCATTGGCACATCGCTCCGTTCTCAGTAAGCCTCATCCGAACCGATCTTTCATACTCTTTCAACAATAAGTACGGCCTCAACGGCTGCTTTGCAGATGCACCTCGGCATACCCTGCCAGGGGCTCGGCATGGGAACGAATGAGTTTTCAGTAAACGTCCGAACAACTCTATAGTATACTTCGGCGTCGCAAGTTTGGCCTTATATGCATCAGCTCCGAATCATTGTCTTGGGTCAATAGTTGGGTTGCCTGGCTCCAGTGCTTGCTACCCTACATTCCGCTCTATCGGCTAGGGTAGTAAAGGGAGAACTACTGCGATTGTGCCCTGGCCTAAACCAGATGAGCACCTCAGTAGAGAAAGCCGGAAACTGACTTTCATGATGCGGCGAGAGCTGGTCAACCACTTGACGACTTATTGGAATCCTTAGCGATTCTCCGTGTAACACGAGGGATATTTTTCAGATCAGATATGTAAGGCACGACATGTCGCATACATACCAGGGGCTATGTCGTAGCCCCACCATAAAACTCCTATGGCTAAGTGAAAGTGTTAACGCCTTATAGTCCGATTGCCTGGTTCGCCGCATTATCACCTCCTTCATGGACCAAGACGTTGGTTAAAGAGTGATTAAATGCTTTTCCGAACACCCCCGTACTTCCTACGAGGGGGCTGAAGCCGACGACTGGAAAACTTTCAGATTATATTAAAATGGCCGTAGAGGAGGAATTCAAGCTTTTCGAGCAAAACATAAATAGATTAACTATAAAATTGTCTTTTACAATCAACATACACCTCACTCAAACATTATGTTTTCAAGCATTGACCCTCAATCAAGTGGGCGGCCTCCAGGACGTCTTCAAAATAATGCTCGACGGTCCTCGCCTTTGGGCGGACCCTTCGTCGCCACGTCAATGGCCTTCATCTTCCCCCAGAATGTATTGACTCGGGCAAGGGCCATCCGTGCACCTTCAATGCACGCCGATCGCTTCGCAGCATCGATTCGCGACACTGCATCGACAAGCTTCTGCACCAAACCGAAATAGCTATTCGGCGCAGGCTTGGTCAGCCACAGCCGGATTATGATATCCTTCATGGTAGCGCCAGATACCCTATGAAGTTCGGACCATTGGGACATCTGTTCATTGAGCAGTAGAGGGCGCTTTGACGCGCCAAACTGTGACCAAAAAAGCTTCTCTGTTGCATAACCATCTTGCACTTCGTAATACTGTGCTGCATCGGCAGAACTCTTCGGCAAGTCCAAATACTTGTCCGGAGAACTCCACACTTGCCTAAGCTGAGCATAGTCCGGGTCGCCAAACTTAGTCTGCAACAGAAAGGGCTTTCTAGACGGAGTACTTTGGATTCTGATCGCGCTTTTCTTGCCTCCTATCGGGCCTCGTCCAGATCAGCCGCTAAGGCTTTATTCTCCTTCTCAAGAAATTCGCAGCGGCCAGTAGCACTCTCTAACGCGAGTGTCATCATGGATATCTTCTCCTCGCCCTGGCATTGCGCAGCTTGTTCGGCCTTCAATTTAGCCGATGCCCTTTCAGCAGCAGCATCACTAAACCGGGCCCGCTCCTTGGCCCGGACTAGCTCCACCCGAAGAGCCTCCACGACGGCAGCACCATCTGCATTTCATGCACATTTCATATAAAGCTCTTTTTCGCGTCAAGCACACTGGTGTAAGGAATGCTTGAAATATATACCTTGAGAGTCGTCAAGACGCCTGTTGATCAATGCAATGTCATCCTCCGCAATATCCAGCTTTCGCTGCAGTTTGGCTACTTCCGTATTTCGGGAAGCCACTTGAGGGGAAGCAGCCTGTATTTCAAATTAAATCAAGGTTAACACCTGAGCATATCTCTTTGATCCTCCGATCGCTTCCCTCGGAAGGCAATCCGAGCCTCAGGGGCTACTGCATATACAACAAGTGCATTTTGTCAATAAAATTCAATTGACTAAACTACATCACAAACCTCAAAACCTCTTAGAAGGCTCGTGAAGGCCTCGTTCAATCCACTCTTCGCGGATAGAACTCTTTCGACCTCCGTGACCATCAAGGCACGGTGCTCTTCTGAAATAGACGCTCGTCGTAGCATATCCGTCAGCATTTCTGGCGCTCCTGGGTCTTCGGAAACCGCCGCCGGAGTACGGCTCCTGTGAAGGAACCCGCTTACTTGCCTCCAGAATCGTCTCCGGCTATAAACCGGATGGTTTGGGGACACCACTCTTGATCCCGGAACCCCGAGTGACAGAGGCACCACCTTCGGGTAATGCCTTCTCCGTTTCTTGTACTACTTGGCGTTCGGGAGGAGCCCTTCGGGAGGATACCTCGGTATCATCCTCCCTGTTGGGCGATGAGGCCGGAGAAGGCGTGTCACTCTCCATCATCTCCGAAAGAAGATCTCCCGAGGAGGAGGATGATTGAGAAACACCAGGCGTTAACCTGCGTGGATGAACATATGTCGAATGATTACTTCACTAGTAGGAAAGGAATGAGGTACGTCTAAAGTGCTCCAGCCTCACTTACGGGTTGCCCCGAGGTTCGTCCTCGTCATCAAGCCCTATGGCAGCCTCGCTCGCCCGGCCCAAGCCGCCCGATGATGGCGTTTTTCCTCTCTTGGAAGGCATCCCCTCCTGATCTTCGGAAGCGGCCCTTTTCTTGCCATGGAGGCTCCCTCTGCACCTTTACCCTTGAGCAAAAGGGTTTCGGTTTCCCTGAACGCAGTGTTTAATTCATCCTCAGGGTGGGTATCACCTCTGGGCCCCCTGCTCGCGCCCCCCTCTGCAGACACCTGGTACGGTGTCGGAATCAGCATTCTTGTCAGCAGGGCGGTCGCAGGGTCTTCGGGAAGGGGCGTCGGACACCAGATTAGCATCGCTTTCTTTATCCAGTCCTGTACAGGGACGGACTGTTCAGTGTCTTGTTAAGAGATGCTCGAATGGAAGGTGCTCGGATGTCAAATGCTTATCGAAGTATCCGGATGATTGCAGTCAAGGCCGACGTCTTCGGTGGTGTCCGGCCATTGCTCTCGTTCCCGGAAATATAATTTCCACATTCCTTCGTGCGTAGTGCCGAAGAAGTGATGTAGAGTCCGCCGCCCTTCCGGGTTAAACTCCCACATACGGAGAGGCCGCCGCTGACATGGTAGGATCCAGCGGACTAGCATTACTTGAACGACGTTCACAAGATCGATGCCCTTCTCGGTAAGGCTTCGGATGTGCCTTTGCAGAGTCTGCACTTCATTGACAGATCCCCAGTCCAATCCCTTATTGATCCATGAAGCGAGCTGAATTGGAGGGCCCGGTCGGAACATAGGTGTAGCCGCCCACTTGGAGCCCCGCGGCTCGTTGATATAAAACCACCCCTGCTGCCATAGGTCGGACGATTTGGCGAAAGATCCTTCGGGCCAAACCGCGCCAGCCAGCTTGCCTATCATGACGCTGCCGCACTCTGCCTGCTCCTCCTCTGTCACCTGCGGCCTCACATCAAAGGTCTTGAGCCACAAACCAAAGTGCGAAGGAGTCCGGAGAAAGGCCTCACACGTGACGATAAATGTCGAGATGAGGAGAATAGAGTCCGGCGCCAGATTGTGAAAATCTAGCCCATAGTAGAACATGAGCCCCCGAACGAAGGGGTTAAGCGCGAACCCTAGCCCGTGAAGCAGGTGGGATACATATACTACTCTCTCGCCAGATCTGGGGGTCGGTATAACTTGCCCTTGCGCCGGAAGCCGATGAAGGATTTTCGGGGTCAGATACCTCGCTACGCGGAGCTTCGCAATATCCTCCTCTGTGACAGAAGAAGCCACCCACCGGCCCTGACGGTTGGATCCGGACATGGTTAAAGGCTGGTGGCGATTGGAACCCGAGGGTTGGAACTTGCGGTGGATGGGGGTGAGGAAGGAGCAAGCGCAAGGGAAGAAGACGAGACTGGGTCTCTATATAAAGGCTCTGAATACTGGGCGTCCCCCCTGGGTCTCTAAACTTACCTATCACCAAGGAGTTGTACCCAGGGGACGGTTGGGTTACCCACACCTACATTAATGAAAATCCTGTAAATAAAGGGACAAGATCTCTGCCTTGACGAGACGTGCCAATAAAACCGCGCCCCGAGACGTGGGGCGGCTCGCTAGCCGACGGTTGGAAATAATATCCGGGCAGGCATAATATGATGTCATGAACAGTCGTCAACAAGTTGGGCTCGAGGGATATTGTATTCTCTGCAATTATATACACAGGTCCGGATATACTTACTTCATCCGAAGACTATTCTGGAGTTCGAAAGGAGGGAACCCGCCTTGCAATGCCGAAGACAAATCTGCACCCGGACTCCTCGTCATTGAAGCCAGGTTCAGGGGCTACTGAGGGAGTCCTGGACTAAGGGGTCCTCGGGCGTTCGGCCTGTTATCCATGGGCCGGACTGATGGGCTGTGAAGACACGAAGACCGAAGACCATACTCGTGTCCGGATTGAACTCTCATTGGCGTGGAAGGCAAGCTTGGAGACCAATTATGAAGATTCCTTCTTATGTAACCGACTCCATGTAAACCCTAGATCCCCCCGGTGTCTATATAAACCGGAGGGGTTAGTCCGGAAAGGATATATTCATTACCATAGTCATACAGGCTAGGCTTCTAGGGTTTAGCCATTACGATCTCGTGATAGATCAACTCTTGTAATATTCATATGCATCAAGATCAATCAAGCAGGAAGTAGGGTATTACCTCCATAGAGAGGGCCCGAACCTGGGTAAACATCGTGTCCCCCGTCTCCTGTTACCCTTGATCCTAGACGCACAGTTCGGGACCCCCTACCCAAGATCCGCCGGTTTTGACACCGACAAGGGGTTTGTATTTCTGTGTGTGGTCTGGTCAGCATGGTTGGGGGTGAACTTTGCATATGCAGGGGTTTATAGGGAGACACTCTTCGAGTTGAATCCGCAATGCATTCCATAGATAATCTGACTACTTTTTATGTTTTCATGAATCTCAGATTCTGAAGAGCATCATAATGATTATGAGCTTGCGCACATGAAAAGAATAAAGCAGAACAATGCCATGGCTGTCAAACTTGGCATTAAGGGACAGAAATCAAGTCTGGATGCAATGCAATGCAAACGCTCTCCACCTACAGATTCGTGCTCAGAATATGATCCTAACAGTGATTCTGAGCTAGAGGGAGACCTAAGTCAATGTAGCTCCCTAGTGGAGGAGTCAGAGGAAGATGCCCTATCTTATTCACCCATCAAGGTGCTTGCTCTAACTTTCCAAGGTTATATTTGAGGCACATATCTTGCAACTGATGCTTTGCATTGCCTCTACTTTGTTGAACTGCCATTAGCTTAGTTTACACATCGTGTATGTGAATACGGCCTGCCTATCCATTTTCAGTACATATTCCATCTGTCGTCATACCATATTTATCCATTCAAATGTTGTTCTTGTGTATCAGACGTTCAAAAGGAAGAGGGCGATTGCTGATCGTGGAGGAGCACAAGCAAAGTATTTGGAAAAGGTAGCAGCACCTGATAAATCAAATAGCCCATTAGGTGTAGTTGCAATATCACCTGACCCAGAAAACACCCCAACTCTAGCAGACTCTAGCCCTACTACACTGGTCATTTGTGATGCCCCAACTCAGCAGACCCCAACTGCAGCAAACATTATGATTATGCCAGTTGAAATAGTACCAGCTCTACGATGCAAAACCCCCATTCCAGCAAAGTGTACACCAAATCCAGTTGCCAAATCCCTTTTCGAACCAGAGAGAGCCCCAATTGCAGCAAATAGGACCCCTATTCCATTTCTTCCCAATTTAGAAGACAAAGCTTATATTGTTGTCAGGAACTTTGTGCGCATCTTTCCTTCATGGAAAGATTATACCGCAGACACAGAACAATTTCCAGTCTTCCTCCGCAACTTACGCGTAAGTAATGTACTAATGTTATTCATGGTCATTATTGCATATGTTTCTGCTGACAGAAGACGCAAGATTTCATTCTTTTAAATAGGCGAGGACCAAAATGGATTGTGAAGAGGAGCAAGGGTTGGTTGCGCTTTTCAAGCACTCGTTGATGAAGTATCGTTCCTACCTGAGGCAAGCGCACTTCGATGGCAAGCCTCTAAACGAAATTTTTGTAAAGTCACCGTTGCTACATTTATCCGACGGTGACTGAAATAATCTTGTTACACATTGGTCTTGGCTGCAGTGTAAGGTACTATCTATGATATCACATCACAATTTGACCTACATTTCTGCATTTGCCTTAACGTCTCACTTGTACCAAAACTGTTAGCAGAAGAACATTCGTTCTCAAGGGACCACAGAATCTCGCAACTATACTGCACACTGCATTGCTCTTGTGAGTACCTCTTGCCCTGTATGACCATACTTACTTTCATAGCTGTTTGATTATGTAGCATCACTGCACATGTTAGCCTCGTTATCGTCCATTTGGTGGACATTATAAGATCCGTATGGACTCTTACATAAATTTAGAATCAACCCAATGCTTTTGAAGAGGTTTAGCTCTGCAGTCCTCTTGTAAGGACTGAGCGTCGTCTATCACTGTACTTACATTAACAGCTACTCCCTCCGTCCCATAATATAAGAACGTTTTGTACAGTACACCAGTGTTCAAAACACTTGTATTATGGGAAGAGGGATTGGTTCATTGTGTAGCATTCTGCATCTTATCTCCCTCGCCCACCATTTACTAAAAAGATCAGGTCTATATTTAATATTACCAAAAAGTAGAATACACAGACAATGCCAGTGCAGAAGTGTAGCCCATTGCTCTTGTCAGTACATTTTGTCCTGTAATGCTTGTACTTCCAGGGATTGGTAGTTGATTATGTAGCATCAATCTGCATCTTATCTTCATTATCCTCTATCCCTTCCAGTATTATCATATCTATAATTACTCTCTAGAAAATGTAGAGTACAGGCAATGCTTATGAAGAAGATTATGTGCTGAAATTCTTGAGTTATCCTTCCCATGACATGGAGAAGGGCATTATAAAGCCGGTGTTAACTGTTAATGTAAGTCAGTCCTTCTAAAGCCTTTATCCTCAACAACTGTTTAATTTGCTCATACTCCCTATCGTTACTGTTGTTTAGTTTGTTGTTTCTACCAAAATGCATGTTCACAAGAACCGTAAGTTCTAAGTTTACTGGTAAAACCAAATTCCTTATTCATACCATGCACATTACTCAATACTCCCTATATGTATGCTTGTTTTTGTGGATCTATAATCCAGTGTGTGGTGAAGCAGCCCACGTTTGCACCTTGTCATCTCCTATTTTATCTTACTGATGTGGCTGACGATATGAACAACATGCCATGCACATTAACCAAAATAGATACAATGATTTTCTTTGCCCTTCATCTATGGTTGTTATGTTGACATGGTAATCCAGTAGTGTGGTGAAGCTCCCCGCATTATGAACAATGCCAAATTATGCTATTGATATTTTGAACTTACTCTTTATTTTCTAATTTGAAATTGGATGGAATTGATAGCACGGTTATCATCTTTGTTTATACATGTGCAAAACCTGTCATCTCTCTGCTTTGTTTCAGGGTGATATGCCTGATGGCATGCACATGTCTGCTGAAGGCTGTGCGACAAACCCAACATATATTGCAGCAAAGAAGGCAAAACATCTTGAAGATAGCGAGACAACCCCAAAGTCTTGTCTTGATGCAGTGTTCAAGTTACTTGAGACTAGCAGTCAGACAAGCTCACAGAATTCGTTGTCTGAATCAGTTCGACTTCTTCAGTCCCAAGTTCTAGCAGAAAGGCATTCTGCAACTCAACTTCGACTTGAAGTCCTATCTCTAAGAAAGATTGCGGAGAACACCAATGAGAACCTCATCACTAAACAGCTACACCTGGAAGCTATGACCGACATGCTAGGCCGGTCTCATAGCCTTGCTCAGCAGCTTGCGCAGCAGTTCCCGCGCAAGGCTAACCTTTCTTGAACTGTCTTGGAAGTGGTCTCGGTTCAGTATTATTTTGTTACGCTGCAATGGTGTCCAGTTTTTGTAATCTGCTTCTTCGTTGCGCTTTATGATCACTGGTGGCGAACTTCGATGCCCAGTGGATGTAATATACCATAAATCCTTTATTGTATAGTGTAGGTTTATTCTTAGTTACTATGCCGTAATTTCTTTATTGTATAGAGTAGGTTTGTTCTGAATTCCTACTAGTTACTGCCATCATTCGCTATCTGAAAAAAAACCTGATGTAGTCGACCGGGCCGAAACATTCGCCTCTAACGGGCCTGGTGTTTAGCAGGCCACAATTGGGTCGGCCTGAATGATTGGGGCCTTCACACTTTGCGCGAGGCCCACAACGTACATCGGCCTATATTTTAGATGGGCCTTTTGTGGACCCAGCGCTTAGTTTGGCCCAGGTAGCGTTGGGCCATTAACAGGCTGAATATTGTACTGGCATGTTACGGCCCAGATGAAACCATGGGCCTTTAGCAGGCCGAAATGCATACTGGGCCTCAATTTTCACTATTCATCGATGGGCCTTCAGCAGGCTGAAATGTAGACCGGGCCTTTTTGGGCCCAGTTATATCACGGGCAGTTACCAGGCCGAAACATATCTCGGGCCTTAGTTGGCCCACTGATATCATGGGCCTTTAAGAGGCCGAAAGCTTAGTACAGACATCAACGGGCCGAATTATGCGACAGGCCTTTAACAGGCCCAAACTCACGTTGGGCTTAACTGTTGCCACCTTTATCACGGGCCGTTAGTGGGCCCGATGTCCCGTCGGACCATATATGGCCCATGGGCAGCACGGGCCATTCCCAGGCCGAAAGTCACACCGGGCTGAAATGGGCCCATGTCTACATCGGGCCTCTAACTGGCCGAAAGTCACTGGGCTGTAATTGGGCCCAAATATTCGGCGAACAATTAACGGGCCAGATCTGGCTTCGGGCCGTAAATGGGCCCAAATATTCGGCGAACAATTAACGGGCTAGATCTGGCTTTGGGCCGTAAATGGGCATTTATTAAGCAGGTCGTTATTGGGCTGGCCCACTAGTACCGGAGTAAGTACTACGGGCCTTTGACTGGGCCGACCTTTTTAACCTATATGGGCCTCTGTTGGGCTGTGCCACGTGTCGACGTATCATAGGCGCTTTGGGTCCAATGAGTGGATGACATCTGTCCCAACGGTGAGCCGACACGTGTTTCCTCCAGCCAATGATGATTTTACACGTGGAAAATCCCCATTGGTCGGGGCTGTTAACGGGTTATCGGATCCAAAACCGGACCCGATAGCTTAACAGCGTTCCGTTACGGTGGATGCCACGCGCCGGTCACCCTTGACGAAAGCACTTCTGTGACGCGCGATTTATCTTCATGGAAGTGGACACTTACCGTGATGATAATTTTGGTAATGTCATGGAACACTTCTACGACAGCACAGGTATGACTATCTTGATTCTGTCATAAATTTGTCATGGATGTACATGCATGACAGAAAACGTGACCTACTGTGACAAACACGTATCATCACGGAAGTGTATTTTTTTTTGTAGTGAATGCTATGGTTAGAATTTATTCTTAATACTTTTCTCGTAGTTGCGGATGCTTGCGGGAGGGTTAATCATAAGTAGGAGGTTTGTCCAAGTAAGAACAACACCTAAACACCGGCCCACCCTCATATAAAATTATCAAATTAGCGAACACAAATTGAACCAACATGATGAAAGTGACTAGATGAAATTCCCGTGTACCCTCAAGAACACTTTGCTTATCATAAGAGACCGTTTTGGCCTGTCCTTTGCCTAAAAAGTATTGGGCTACCTTGCTGCATATTTGTTACTACTATCGTTACTTGCACGTTACAAATTATCTTGCTACCAAACTACTCAGCTACTTACAATTTCAGCACTTGCAGACATTACCTTGCTGAAAACCACTTGTCATTTCCCTCAGCTCCTCGTTGGGTTCGACACTCTCAATTATCAAAAAGAGCTACAATTGATCCCCTATACTTGTGGGTCGTCAAGGCTATTTTCTGGCGCCGTTGCCGGGGAGTGAAGCGCCTTTGGTAAGTGGATTCGGTAAGGAAACATTTATATAGTGTGCTGAAATTTATTGTCACTTATTATTATGGAAAACAATCCTTTGAGGGGTTTGTTCGGAGTATCTTCACCTCGTCCGGAACCACAATTAGTTACCCCTCAACCTACCGCACCTACTGAAAATATTGAATATGAAATTCCTTCGGGTATGATAGAACAACTGCTTGCTAATCCTTATGCAGGAGATGGAACTGAACATCCTGATATGCACTTGATATATGTGGAACAAATTTGTGGATTGTTTAAGCTTGCAGGTTTACCCGGAGATGAAGTATTGACAAAGGTTTTCCCATTATCTCTGAAGGGAAAAGCATTAGCATGGTATAGGCTATGCGATGATATTTGATACGTCTCCAACGTATCTATACTTTTTGATTGTTCCATGCTATATTATATTCTGTTTTGGACATTATTGGGCTTTATTATACACTTTTATATTATTTTTGGGACTAACCTATTAACCGGAGGCCCAGCCCAGAATTGTTGTTTTTTTGCCTATTTCAAAGTTTCGCAGAAAAAGAATATCAAACGGAGTCCAAACGGAATGAAACCTTCGGGAACGTGATTTTCGGAACGAACATGATCCAGAGGACTTGGACCCTACGTCAAGACATCAACCAGGAGAGCACGAGGTAGGGGGCGCCTACCCCCCCCCCCAGGCGCGCCCTCCACCCTCGTGGGCCCCACGTTGCTCCACCGATGTACTCCTTCCTCCTGTATATACCTACATACCCCCAAACTACCACATAAGGAGCCAAAAACCTAATTCCACCGCCGCAACCTTCTGTACCCGTGAGATCCCATCTTGGGGCCTTTTCTGGAGCTCCGCCGGAGGGGGCATCCATCACGGAGGGCTTCTACATCAACACCATAGCCTCTCCGATGATGTGTGAGTAGTTTACCTCAGACCTTCGGGTCCATAGTTATTAGCTAGATGGTTTCTTCTCTCTTTTTGGATCTCAGTACAATGTTCTCCCCCTCTCTCGTGGAGATCTATTCGATGTAACCTTCTTTTGCGGTGTGTTTCTCGAGACCGATGAATTGTGGGTTTATGATCAAGTTTATCTATGAACAATATTTGAATCTTCTCTGAATTCTTTTATGTATGATTGGTTATCTTTGCAAGTCTCTTCGAATTATCAGTTTGGTTTGGCCTACTAGATTGATCTTTCTTGAAATGGGAGAAGTGCTTAGCTTTGGGTTCAATCTTGCGGTGTCCTCTCCCAGTGACAGTAGGGGCAACAAGGCACGTATTGTATTGTTGCCATCGAGGATAACAAGATGGGGTTTATATCATGTTGCATGAGTTTATCCCTCTACATCATGTCATCTTGCTTAAAGCGTTACTCTGTTCTTATGAACTTAATACTCTAGATGCATGCTGGATAGCGGTCGATGTGTGGAGTAATAGTAGTAGATGCAGGCAGGAGTCGGTCTACTTGTCTCAGACGTGATGCCTATATACATGATCATACCTAGATATTCTCATAACTATGCTCAATTCTGTCAATTTCTCAACAGTAATTTGTTCACCCACCGTAATACTTATGCTCTTGACAGAAGCCACTAGTGAAACCTATGGCCCCCGGGTCTATTTTCCATCATATTAATCTTCCAACACTTAGTTATTTTTATTGCTTTCTATTTTACTTTGCATCTTTATCATAAAAATACCAAAAATATTATCTTATCATATCTATCAGATCTCACTCTCGTAAGTGACCGTGTAGGGATTGACAACCCCTTATCGCGTTGGTTGCGAGGATTTATTTGTTTGTGTAGGTGCGAGGGACTTGTGTGTGGCCTCCTACTGGATTGATACCTTGGTTCTCAAAAACTGAGGGAAATACTTACGCTGCTTTACTGCATCACCCTTTCCTCTTCAAGGGAAAACCAAGGCAGTGCTCAAGAGGTAGCACGAAGGATTTCTGGCGCTATTGCCGGGGAGTCTACGCAAAAGTCAACATACCAAGTATCCATCACAAACCCTTATCTCCCGCATTACATTATTTGCCATTTGCCTCTCGTTTTCCTCTCCCCCACTTCATCCTTGCCGTTTTATTCGCCCTCTCTTTTCCGTTCGCCTCTTTTTATTCGCTTCTTGTTTGCTCGCGTGTTGGATTGCTTGCTTGTCACGATGGCTCTACCTAGATTTGGAGATCTTCACCTTAAAAGGTTGGAAGAGATCGAAAGCAACATCAGGAGTTTTATGGTTTTACAATTTGAGCATAATAATTTCTTTAGAAATGAGCTTAAGGAACAAAAAAGATTTATGAGTTATATGAATAAAGAGCTCGATGATATGTCTAAAGAATTTGATGGTTTGAAATCTCAGATTGCTCAACTCGAGAAATTGATAGCTGAAATTTCGGATAAGCAGGCCACCTTAGTTAATAGGATGGCCGCTAAACCGGAGAAGTTTTATGAAAATAAAAATGAAGACCTAAAAGTTATTAATGTGTCCCCTATTAAATCTTTGTTTTGCAATATGAATCTTGATAATGATGGGACTGAATATGAGCCACCTTTACCTAGAAGGTGTTCCAAAAATTCGGAGTTTTTAGATCTTGATGCAAAAATTGATAAAAGTGGGAATGAAGAGGTCAAAACTCTAGATATTAATGAACCCATTGGATTTCAAGGAATTTAATTATGATAATTGCTCTTTGATAGATTGTATTTCCTTGTTGCAATCCGTGTTAAATTCTCCTCATGCTTATAGTCAAAATAAAGCCTTTACCAAACATATCGTTGATGCTTTGATGCAATCTTATGAAGAAAAACTTGAGTTGGAAGTTTCTATCCCTAGAAAACTTTATGATGAGTGGCAATCTACTATTAAAATTAAAATTAAAGATCATGAATGCTATGCTTTGTGTGATTTGGGTGCTAGTGTTTCCACGATTCCTAAGACTTTGTGTGATTCGCTTGGTTTCCGTGATTTTGATGATTGCTCTTTAAACTTGCACCTTGCGGATTCCACTATTAAGAAACCTATGGGAAGAATTAATGATGTTCTTATTGTTGCAAATAGGAATTATGTGCCCGTAGATTTTATTGTTCTTGACATAGATTGCAATCCTTCATGTCCTATTATTCTTGGTAGACCTTTCCTTAGAACGATTGGTGCAATTATTGATATGAAGGAAGGGAATATTAGATTGCAATTTCCGTTAAGGAAAGGCATGGAACACTTCCCTAGAAAGAAAATTAAATTACCATATGAATCTATTATGAGAGCCACTTATGGATTGCCTTCCAAAGATGGCAATACCTAGATCTATCCTTGCTTTTATGCCTAGCTAGGGGCGTTAAACGATAGCGCTTGTTGGGAGGCAACCCAATTTTATTTTTGTTCCTTGCTTTTTGCTCCTGTTTAGTAATAAATAATTTATCTAGCCTCTGTTTTGGTTGTGTTTTTTGTGTTTAATTAGTGTTTGTGCCAAGTTTAACCTATAGGATCTTCTTGGATGATAGTTATTGGATCTTGCTGAAAATTCCAGAAACTTTCTGTTCACGAAAATAATTGTTAAAAAACACCATAAAGTGATAAAATATTGATTCCAATTTCTGCTGATCAATAAACAAATTGTCTAGGTCGTCCGATTTTGGTAGAGTTTTTGGAGTTCCAGAAGTTTGCGTTAGTTACAGATTACTACAGACTATTCTGTTTTTGACATATTCTGTTTTTCGTGTGTTGTTTGCTTATTTTGATGAATCTATGGCTAGTAAAAGAGTTTATAAACCATAGAGAAGTTGGAATACAGTAGGATCAACACCAATATAAATGAAGAATGAGTTCATTACAGTACCTTCAAGTGGTCTTTTGTTTTCTTTCGCTGACGAAGCTCACGAGATTTTCTGCTGAGTTTTGTGTTGTGAAGTTTTCAAGTTTTGGGTGAAAGATTTGATGGATTATGGAACAAGGAGTGGCAAGAGCCTAAGCTTGGGGATGCCCATGGCACCCCCAAGATAATCTAAGGACACCTAAAAGCCAAAGGTTGGGGATGCCCCGGAAGGCATCCCCTCTTTCGTCTACTTCCATCGGTAACTTTACTTGGAGCTATATTTTTATTCACCACATGATATGTGTTTTGCTTGGAGCGTCTTGTATGATTTGAGTCTTTGCTTTTTAGTTTACCACAATCATCTTTGCTGTACACACCTTTTGAGAGAGACACACATGATTCGGAAATTAATAGAATACTCTATGTGCTTCACTTATATCTTTTGAGTTATATAGTTTTTGCGCTAGTACTTCACTTATATCTTTTAGAGCACGGTGGTGGTTTTGTTTTATAGAAACTATTATTCTCTCATGCTTCACTTAGATTATTTTGAGTGTCTTAAACAGCATGGTAATTTGCTTAAATAATCCTAATATGCTAGGTATTCAAGACTAGTAAAAACTTTCTTATGAGTGTGTTGAATACTAAGAGAAGTTTGATGCTTGATGATTGTTTTGAGACATGGAGGTAGTGATATCAAAGTTGTGCTAGTTGAGTAGTTTTGAATTTGAGAAATACTTGTGTTGAAGTTTGCAAGTCCCGTAGCATGCACGTATGGTAAACTTTATGTAACAAATTTGAAACATGAGGTGTTCTTTGATTGTCCTCCTTATGAGTGGCGGTCGGGGACAAGCGATGGTATTTTCCTACCAATCTATCCCCCAGGAGCATGCGCGTAGTGCTTGGTTTTTGATGACTTGTAGTTTTTTGCAATAAGTATGTGAGTTCTCTATGACTAATGTTGAGTCCATGGATTATACGCACTCTCACCTTTCCATCATTGCTAGCCTCTTCGGTACCGTGCATTGCCCTTTCTCACATTGAGAGTTGGTGCAAACTTCGCCGGTGCATCCAAACCCCATGATATGATACGCTCTTTCACACATAAGCCTCTTATATCTTCCTCAAAACAGCCACCATACCTACCTATTATGGCATTTCCATAGCCATTCCGAGATATATTGCCATGCAACTTTCCACCGTTCCGTTTATCATGACACGTTCATCATTGTCATATTGCTTTGCATGATCATGTAGTTGACATAGTATTTGTGGCAAAGCCACCATTCATAATTCTTTCATACATGTCACTCTTGGTTCATTGCATATCCCGGTACACCGCCGGAGGCATTCATATAGAGCCATACTTTGTTCTAGTATCGAGTTGTAATCATTGAGTTGTAAATAAATAGAAGTGTGATGATCATCATTTTCTAGAGCATTGTCCCAAGTGAGGAAAAAAAGAGAAAGGCCAAAAAAAAGAAGGCCCAAAAAAAATGAGAGAAAAAGAGAGAATGGACAATGTTACTATCCTTCTTACCACACTTGTGCTTCAAAGTAGCACCATAATCTTCATGATAGAGAGTCTCTTGTTTTGTCACTTTCATATACTAGTGGGAATTTTTCATTATAGAACATGGCTTGTATATTCCAACAATGGGCTTCCTCAAGTGCCCTAGGTCTTCGTGAGCAAGCAAGTTGGATGCACACCCACTTAGTTTCTTTTGTTGGGCTTTCATATATTTATAGATCTAGTGCATCCGTTGCATGGCAATCCCTACTCCTTGCATTAACATCAATCGATGGGCATCTCCATAGCTCATTGATTAGCCTCGTTGATGTGAGACTTTCTCCCTTTTGTCTTCTCCACATAACCCCCATCATTATATTCTATTTCACCCATAGTGCTATATCCATGGCTCACGCTCATGTATTGCGTGAAAATAAAAAAGGTTTGAGATTACTGAAGTATGAAACCATTGCTTGGCTTGTCATCGGGGTTGTGCATGATGAGAGCATTCTTGTGTGGCAAAAATGGAGCATGACTAAACTATATGATTTTGTAGGGATGAACTTTCTTGGCCATGTTATTTTGAGAGGACATAATTTCTTAGTTAGTATGCTTGAAATATTATTATTTTTATGTCAATATTGAACTTTTATCTTGAATCTTTCGGATCTGAATATTCATACCACAATTAAGAAGAATTACATTGAAATTATGCCAAGTAGCATTCCACATCAAAAATTCTGTTTTTATCATTTACCAACTCGAGGACGAGCAGGAATTAAGCTTGGGGATGCTTGATACGTCTCCAACGTATCTATAATTTTTTATTGTTCCATGCTATATTATATTCTGTTTTGGACATTATTGGGCTTTATTATACACTTTTATATTATTTTTGGGACTAACCTATTAACCGGAGGCCCAACCCAGAATTGATGTTTTTTTGCCTATTTCAGAGTTTCGCAGAAAAAGAATATCAAACGGAGTCCAAACGGAATGAAACCTTCGGGAACGTGATTTTCGGAACGAACGTGATCCAGAGTACTTGGACCCTATGTCAAGACATCAACCAGGAGGGCACGAGGTAGGGGGCGCGCCTACCCCCCGCAAGTGTGAGTTTTGACTTTCAAAGGCGAAATCCCCCAGGCGCGCCCTCCACCCTCGTGGGCCCCACGTTGTTCCACCGACGTACTCCTTCCTCCTATATATACCTACGTACCCCCACACTACCAGATACGGAGCCAAAAACCTAATTCCACCGCCGCAACCTTCTATACCCGTGAGATCCCATCTTGGGGCCTTTTCCGGAGCTCCGCCGGAGGGGGCATCGATCACGGAGGGCTTCTACATCAACACCATAGCCTCTCCGATGATGTGTGAGTAGTTTACCTCAGACCTTCGGGTCCATAGTTATTAGCTAGATGGCTTCTTCTCTCTTTTTGGATCTCAATACAATGTTCTCCCCATCTCTTGTGGAGATCTATTCGATGTAACCTTCTTTTGCGGTGTGTTTTTTGAGACCGATGAATTGTGGGTTTATGATCAAGTTTATCTATGGACAATATTTGAATCTTCTCTGAATTCTTTTATGTATGATTGGTTATCTTTGCAAGTCTCTTCGAATTATCAGTTTGGTTTGGCCTACTAGATTGATCTTTCTTGCAATGGGAGAAGTGCTTAGCTTTGGGTTCAATCTTGCAGTGTCCTTTCCCAGTGACAGTAGGGGCAGCAAGGCACGTATTGTATTGTTGCCATCGAGGATAACATGATGGGGTTTATATCATATTGCATTAGTTTATCCCTCTACATCATGTCATCTTTCTTAAAGCGTTACTCTGTTCTTATGAACTTAATACTCTAGATGCATGCTGGATAGCGGTCGATGTGTGGAGTAATAGTAGTAGATGCAGGCAGGAGTCGGTCTACTTGTCTCGGACGTGATGCCTATATACATGATCATACCTAGATATTCTCATAACTATGCTAAATTCTATCAATTGCTCAACAGTAATTTGTTCACCCACCGTAATACTTATGCTCTTGAGAGAAGCCACTAGTGAAACCTATGGCCCCCGGGTCTAGTTTCCATCATTTTAATCTTCCAACACTTAGTTATTTTTATTGCTTTCTATTTTACTTTGCATCTTTATCATAAAAATACCAAAAATATTATCTTATCATATCTATCAGATCTCACTCTTGTAAGTGACCGTGTTGGGATTGACAACCCCTTATCGCGTTGGTTGCGAGGATTTATTTGTTTGTGTAGGTGCGAGGGACTCGTGCGTGGCCTCCTACTAGATTGATACCTTGGTTCTCAAAAACTGGGGGAAATACTTACGCTGCTTTACTGCATCACCCTTTCCTCTTCAAGGGAAAACCAACGCAGTGCTCAAGAGGTAGCAATATTGGATCATGGAATTGGAATCGTTTGAAATTGGAGTTCCACCAAAAAAATTATCCTATGCATCTAGTTCATCGTGATCGGAATTATATATATAATATTTGGCCTTGTGAAGGAGAAGGTATCCCTCTAGCTTGGGGGAGGCTTAAGTCAATGTTATATTCATGCCCCAATCATGAGCTCTCAAGAGAAATTATTATCCAGAATTTTTATGCTCGACTTTCTCATAATGATCAAACCATGCTTGATACTTCTTGTTCTGGTTCTTTTATGAAGAAGACTATTGAATTCCGGTGGGATCTTTTGGAAAGAATTAAATGCAACTCTGAAGATTGGGAACTCGGCGAAGGTAAAGAGTTAGGTATTAAACTTAACTATGATTGTGTTAAATCTTTTATGGATACCGATGCTTTTCAAAAGTTTAGCACTAAATATGGACTTGACTCTGAGATCGTAGCCTCCTTTTGTGAATCATTTGCTACTCATGTTGAACTCCCTAAAGAGAAGTGGTTTAAATATCACCCACCTATTAAAGAAGAAATTAAAGAACCGGTACTAGTTAAAGAAGAAACTATACTTTATAATGTTGATCCAGTTGTTCCTTCTGCTTATATTGAGAAACCACCTTTCCCTGTTAGGATAAAGGAACATGCTAAAGTTTCAACTATGGTTAACAAAAGTTATATAAGAACACCTAAACCTGATGAACAAATTAAAGTAGAACCTAGCATTGCTATGGTTAAAGATCTCCTAGAAGAATATATAGATGGGCATGTTATTTACTTTTGTGAAGAAGTGCTAGAATTGCCAAACCTCATTAAAGGGATAAACATAGACCAGTTGTTGGCATGCCTGTTATTTCAGTTAAAATAGGAGACCACTGTTATCATGGTTTATGTGACATGGGTGCTAGTGTGAGTGCTATTCCTTACACTCTTTATCAAGTAATTATGAAAGACATAGCACCTGCAGAAATAGAAGACATAGATGTTACTATTAAACTTGCTAATAGAGACACCATATCACCATTTGGGATTGTTAGAGATGTTGAAGTCTTGTGTGGGAAAATAAAATACCCAACTGATTTTCTTGTTCTTGGCTCCCCACAAGATGACTTCTGTCCCATTATTTTCGGTAGACCTTTCTTGAACACAGTCAATGCTAAGATAGATTGTTAGAAACAAACTATCGGTGTTAGTTTTGGTGATGAGTCTCACGAGTTTAATTTTTCCAAGTTTAGTAGAAATCTTCATGAAAAGGAATTGCCTAGTAAGGATGAATTAATTGGTCTTGCTTCTATTGCTGTACCACCTACTGATCCTTTAGAACAATATTTGCGAGACCATGAAAATGATTTACATATGCATGAAACAAATGAAATAGATAAATTTTTCTTTGAACAATGTCCTGTACTTAAACACAATTTGCCTATTGAAACTCTATAGGAGGTCCACCTCCACCTAAAGGCGATCCTGTGTTTGAATTAAAACAATTGCCAGACACTTTGAAATATGCTTATCTTGATGAAAAGAAGATATACCCTGTTATTGCTAACCTTTCAGAACATGAAGAAGAAAGATTATTGAAACTTCTGAGGAAGCACTGAGCTGCTATTGGATATACTCTTGATTATTTGAAGGGCATTAGTCCCACTCTATGTCAGCACAAAATTAATATGGAACCTGATGCTAAACCCGTTATTGATCACCAACATCGGTTAAATCCGAAGATGAAAGAAGTGGTAAGAACGGAAATATTAAAACTTCCGGAAGCAAGTATAATCTATCCCATAGCTGATAGTAGATGGGTAAGTCCTGTTCATTGTGTTCCGAAGAAAGGAGGTATTAGTGTTGTTCCTAATGATAAGAATGAGCTTATTCCACAAAGAATTGTTACAGGCTATAGAATGTAATTGATTTTAGAAAATTAAATAAAGCAACTAGGAAATATCATTACCCTTTGCCTTTTATTGATCAAATGCTTGAGAGATTATCTAAGCACACACAATTTTGCTTCCTTGATGGATATTCTGGCTTTTCACAAATACCTGTTTCTCAACATGATCAAGAAAATACTACTTTTACTTGTCCCTTTTGAAAGTGCAACTATCCCTAGGTGGTTTTGGTAATTCCTAACAACATATAGCTCATTGAGCTAATGCTATTTCAAGATTAATATTTCAGGAAAGCTCAATGATTGTCATGGCATGGATGAGGACAGTGGACCCTCAAAATGCTAAGGACAAAAGGATTGGCTCAAGCTCAAAGCTCAAGACTCTACATTTTCTATTTTAGTGATCCAAGATCACATTGAGTCCATAGGAAAAGCAAATACTATCAAGGAGGGATGAGGTGTTGCTTAATGAGGCTCTTGCTCAAAATGCTTAGTGATATGCTCCATGGCCCTCAACTACTTTCTCACATCCACATATGACATAAACCAAAAGTCAAACTCGGCCCCACCGATTCTTTCTATCTGGCGCCACCGAGTTCAGATGTCATAGCCACTGCCACAAACCCTAAGCAAATCGGTCTCACCAATAGGGATCTCGGTCTCACCGAGATGGGATTGTAATCTCTCTGTTTCCCTTCGTAACGTTTCGGTCTTACCGAGATGAGCAATCGGTCTCACCGAGATTGCAATGTAAACTCTCTGTTTCCCTTTTGTAACATTTCGGTCTCACCGAAATGAGCGAATCGGTCCCACCGAGTTTACCTGACCAACTCTATAGTTAGCTTATTACCAAAATCGGTCTCACCGAGTTTGTGTAATCGGTCTCACCGAGATTATGTTATGCCCTAACCCTAACCATATCGGTCCTACCGAGTTGCATGTCGGTGCCACCGAAAACCCTAACGGTCACTAGATTTGCTGAATCGGTCTGACCGAGTTTATCAATTCGGTCCCAGCGAGTTTGGCAAGTTGTGTGTAATGGTTAGATTTTGTGTGGAGGCTATAAATACCCCTCCACCACCTCTTCATTCGTGGGGAGAGCCATCAGAACGAACCTACACTTCCAACTTGCTTTTTCTGAGAGAGAACCACCTACACTTGTGTTGAGGCCAAGATATTCCATTCCTACCATATGAATCTTGATCTCTAGCCTTCCCCAAGTTGCTTTCCACTCAAATATTCTTTCCACCAAATCCAAATCCTGCGAGAGAGAGTTGAGTGTTGGGGAGATTATCATTTGAAGCACAAGAGCAAGGAGTTCATCATCAACACACCATTTGTTACTTCTTGGAGAGTGGTGTCTCCTAGATTAGCTAGGTGTCACTTGGGAGCCTCCGACAAGATTGTGGAGTTGAACCAAGGAGTTTGTAAGGGCAAGGGGATCGCCTACTTCGTAAAGATCTACCGCTAGTGAGGCAAGTCCTTCGTGGGCGACGGACATGGTGGGATAGACAAGGTTGCTTCTTCGTGGACCCTTCGTGGGTGGAGCCCTCCGCGGACTCGCGCAACCGTTACCCTTCGTGGGTTGAAGTCTCCATCAACGTGGATGTACGATAGCACCACCTATCGGAACCACGACAAAAATATATGTGTCTCCTATTGCGTTTGAATCCTCCAAACCCTTCCCTTTACATTCTTGCAAGTTGCATGCTTTACTTTCCGCTGCTCATATACTCTTTGCATGCTTGCTTGAATTGTGTTAAGATTTCTTGACTTGTCCAAAGTTGCTAAAATCTACCAAGAACTAAAATTGGGAAAAGGATGAGTTTTTATTTGGTCAAGTAGTCTAATCACCCCCCCCCTCTAGACATACTTTCGATCCTACAAGTGGTATCAGAGCTTTGGTCTCCATTTGCTTTGATTTCCATAGCTTTTGGTAGTCATAGCCTTGGTTTCACAACCTAGGAGAGTATGGCGTCTAGCGAGGGAAATTACCACCGTAGAGGTCCTTACTTTGATGGTACTAATTTTGCTAGTTGGAAGCATAAAATGAAAATGCATATTCTTGGACATAACCCCGCCGTTTGGGCTATTGTGTGTATTGGCTTGCAAGGTGAATTCTTTGATGGGAGAGAACCGAACCGTGAAGCTACCATGGAAGAGTTGAAGATGCTGCAATACAATGCTCAAGCTTGTGATATCCTCTTCAATGGATTGTGCCCCGAAGAATTCAACAAAATCAGCCGTCTTGAGAATGCAAAGGAAATTTGGGATACTTTGATTGATATGCACGAAGGTACCGACTCCGTCAAGGAATCCAAGTTGGATGTGCTTCAAAGTCAACTTGACAAGTTCAAAATGAAGGATGGTGAAGGTGTCGCTGAAATGTACTCTAGGCTTGCTCTTATCACAAATGAGATCGCCGGCTTAGGAAGTGAAGAGATGACCGACAAATTCATCATCAAGAAGATCCTAAGAGCTTTGGATGGAAAATATGATACTGTATGCACATTGATCCAAATGATGCCAAATTACAAAGATCTCAAGCCAACGGAAGTCATTAGAAGAATCGTTGCTCATGAGATGTCACTCAAGGATAAGGAGGAGCTCCATAACAAGTCAAGTGGTGCTTACAAAGCCTCATGTGAATCTCCCACATCATCAAGTGAGAAACAAACCTTCAATGAAGAATTGAGCCTAATGGTGAAGAACTTCAACAAGTTCTACAAGAGTAGAAGCAAGGAGAGAAGTTCCAAGTCAAGGTCCTACAATGACAAAAGATCTTCTAGTCGAGAGCGAAACTGCTACAATTGTGGAAGACCCGGACACTATTCCAATGAGTGTACGGCACCCTACAAGAGAAGAGAAGATTCTCCAAAAAGAAGAAGTAGAAGAGAAGAATCACCATCAAGAGAGAGAAGGAGTAGAGATGATCGTTATGAACAAAGACCCTCACGGAGAAGCAAGGATTCGGAAAGGAAGGAAAAGTCATCAAGGAGCTACACAAAACGAAGACATCAAGCTCATGTTGGTGAATGGGTATCCGGCTCAGACTCCGACAATCACTCCGAGAGAAGTTATCACTCCGACTTCGAATATACACAAGATGAAGGTGTTGCCGGTATAGCACTTGTGTCAACCAACTCCTATGACATATTTGACTCACCAAATGAAGGAATTGGAAGATGCTTCATGGCCAAAGGTCCAAAGGTAACACATTCCGAGTATGTTGATTTCAATAGTGATGAAGATGACTTGTTAGGTGATGATGATTTACTTGTTGACAACTCTAGTGATGAATACTATGATGAAACGTCAATTAATCATGCTAATCAAGATAAAACAAATGACAACGATAAGGAGAAGATTGAGTTTCTAACTAAAGAACTAAACACTCTTAAGTTAGCTCATGAAACTATCTTAGGAGATCATCGAGAACTTTTAAGGACTCATGAGAAATTACGTTTTGAAAAGCTCAACCTTGAGCAAGAGCATGAGTTCTTAAAGGCAATCAATGATGATCTTCGCAAGAGAATTCTTCTTACATTGCCAAGCGTTTACTCTTATCCACTTATGCCTCAAGTCAAGTCTAGTAACAAGAACAAGAAAGATTCTTCCTCTAGTAGTAACAATAATCATGCTAAATCCAATGTTGTTGCTTCTAGTAGTTCTCTTGATTGCACTAATGATTCTCATAGCCAAGTTACACTTGAGCAAGAAAATAGCCTATTAAAGGGAATTATAGAGAAAGGTGTTTACAAGAGCCTTGCCGGGAGTAAGCAATTCGAGGAAATTGTACGCAAGCAAGGAAGGCACCGGAAGAACCAAGGTGTTGGTTTTGAACAAAAGTTCAATGACAATGGAGTTGAGTGGGAAGAAGATCAATACCCCAAGACGAAGTTTGTTCCTCAACAAGAGAAGTATGATCCTACTTTCTTCAAAGGGACACAAGCTCAAGATGATCTTCCACCACAAGACCACAAGCAAAAAGGCAAGGATAAGCTTCAAGAGGAAATTGATGCATTTGAAGAAGCACCTAAGGCCTTGGTCAAGTGGGTTCCCAAGACTACATCAAGTTCTAATTCATCAAGTATGACTACAACTCCAAGGATTCCCATCAAGATGGTGTGGATCCAGAAGAAGAAGGACTAGAGAGTTCTTGAGGGTCACTCTGTTGGGGATCGTAGCAGAAATTAAAAAAATTCTACGCATCACCAAGATCAATCTATGAAGTAACTAGCAACGAGAGAGGGGAGAGTGCATCTTCATACCGTTGAAGATCGCGAGATGGAAGCGTTGCAAGAACGCGGTTGGAGGAGTTGTACACGTAGCGATTCAGACCGCGGCAGAATCTGATCCAAGCATCGAACTACGGTGCCTCCGCGTTCAACACACGTGCAGCCCGGTGACGTCTCCTGCACCTTGATCCAGCAAGGAGGAGTGAGAGGTTGAGGAAGAGGGCTCCAACAGCAGCACGACGGCGTGGTGGTGATGGAGTGGCAGTTCTCCGGCAGGGCTTCGCCAAGCTCACGCGGAGGAGGAGAGATGTTGGGGAGGGGAGGGGCTGCGCCTTGGATGTGGTGTTGCAGCCCTCCCCTCACCCCTCTATTTATAGGGAGAAGGGGGGAGGGGGCCGGCCCCTCTAGATGAGATCTAGAGGGGGGGCGGCGGCGAAGGGGGAGGGGGCTTGCCCCCCAAGCAAGGGGGGCGCCCCCTTTAGGGTTCCCCCCCCCCAAACCCTAGGCGCATGGGCCCTAGGGGGTTGGCGCCCAGCCCACTTAGGGCTGGTTCCCTTCCACCTACAGCCCATAAGGCCCTCCGGGGCAGGAGGACCCTCCCGGTGGACCCCCGGAACCCCTCCGGTGGTCCCGGTACAATACCGGTATACCCCCGAATATTTCCGGTGACCGTATGATGACTTCCCATATATAAATCTTCACCTCTGGACCATTCTGGAACTCCTCGTGATGTCCGGGATCTCATCCGGGACTCCGAACAATATTCAGTAATCACATACAAATCTTCCTTATAACCCTAGCGTCATCGAACCTTAAGTGTGTAGACCCTACGGGTTCGGGAATCATGCAGACATGACCGAGACACCTCTCTAGCCAATAACCAACAGCGGGATCTGGATACCCATGTTGGCTCCCACACGTTCCACGATGATCTCATCGGATGAACCACGATGTCAAGGATTCAAGCAATCCCGTATACAATTCCCTTTGTCAATCGGTACGTTACTTGCCCGAGATTCGATCGTCGGTATCCCAATACCTCGTTCAATCTCGTTACCGGCAAGTCACTTTACTCGTTCCATAATGCATGATCCCGTGACTAACTACTTAGTCACATATTGAGCTCATTATGATGATGCATTACCGAGTGGGCCCAGAGATACCTCTCCGTCACACGGAGTGACAAATCCCAGTCTCGATCCGTGCCAACCCAACAGACACTTTCGGAGATACCTGTAGTGCACCTTTATAGCCACCCAGTTACGTTGTGACGTTTGGTACACCCAAAGCATTCCTATGGTATCCGGGAGTTGCACGATCTCATGGTCTAAGGAAATGATACTTGACATTAGAAAAGCTTTAGCAAACGAACTACACGATCTAGTGCTATGCTTAGGATTGGGTCTTGTCCATCACATCATTCTCCTAATGATGTGATCCCGTTATCAATGACATCCAATGTCCATGGTCAGGAAACCGTAACCATCTATTGATCAACGAGCTAGTCAACTAGAGGCTCACTAGGGACATGTTATGGTCTATGTGTTCACACATGTATTACGATTTCCGGATAACACAATTATAGCATGAAGAATAGACAATTATCATGAACAAGGAAATATAATAATAACCATTTTATTATTGCCTCTAGGGCATATTTCCAACAGTCTCCCACTTGCACTAGAGTCAATAATCTAGTTACATTGTGATGAATCATACACCCATAGAGTTCTGGTGTTGACCATGTTTCGCCCGTGGAAGAGGTGTAGTCAACGGATCTGCGACATTCAAATCCGTATGCACTTTACAAATATCTATGTCTCCATTTTGAACATTTTCAAGAATGGAGTTGAAACGACGCTTGATGTGCCTGGTCTTCTTGTGAAACCTGGGCTCCTTGGCAAGGGCAATAGCTCCAGTGTTGTCACAGAAGAGAGTCATCGGCCCTGATGCACTGGGAATAACTCCTAGGTCGGCAATGAACTCCTTCATCTAGATTGCTTCATGTGCTGCCTCCGAGGCTGCCATGTACTCCGCTTCACATGTAGATCCCGCCATGACGCTTTGCTTGCAACTGCACCAGCTGACTGCCCCACCATTCAAAATATACATGTATCCGGTTTGTGACTTAGAGTCATCCAAATCTGTGTCGAAGCTAGCATCGACGTAACCCTTTACGACGAGCTCTTCGTCACCTCCATAAACGAGAAACATATCCTTAGTCCTCTTCAGGTACTTCAGGATGTTCTTGACCACTGTCCAGTGTTCCATGCCGGGATTACTTTGGTACCTTCCTACCAAACTTACGGCAAGGTTTAGATCAGGTCTGGTACACAGCATGGCATACATAATAGACCCTATGGCCGAGACATAGGGGACGACACTCATCTTTTCTCTATCTTCTGCCGTGGTCGGTCATTGAGTCGTGCTCAATCTCACACCTTGCAATACAGGCAAGAACCCCTTCTTGGACTGATCCATATTGAACTTCTTCAATATCTTGTCAAGGTATGTGCTTTGTGAAAGACCTATGAGGCGTCTCGATCTATCTCTATAGATCTTGATGCCTAATATGTAAGCAGCTTCTCCAAGGTCCTTCATTGAAAAACACTTATTCAAGTAGGCCTTTATGCTTTCCAAGAATTCTATATCATTTCCCATCAATAGTATGTCATCCACATATAATATGAGAAATGCTACAGAACTCCCACTCACTTTCTTGTAAACACAGGCTTCTCCATAAGTCTGTGTAAACCCAAACGCTTTGATCATCCCATCAAAGCGAATGTTCCAACTCCGAGATGCCTGCACCAGCCCATAGATTGAGCGCTGGAGCTTGCATACTTTGTCGGCATTCTTAGGATCGACAAAACCTTCCGGCTGCATCATATACAATTCTTCCTTAAGGAAGCCGTTAAGGAATGCCGTTTTGACGTCCATTTGCCATATTTCATAATCATAGAATGCGGCAATTGCTAACATGATCCAGACGGACTTCAGCTTCGCTACGGGTGAGAAGATCTCATCGTAGTCAACTCCTTGAACTTGTCGATAACCCTTAGCGACAAGTCGAGCTTTATAGATGGTAACATTTCCATCCGCGTCCGTCTTCTTCTTAAAGATCCATTTATTTTCTATCGCTCGCCGATCATCGGGCAAGTCTGTCAAAGTCCATACTTTGTTTTCATCAATGGATCCTATCTCGGATTGCATGGCTTCAAGGGATTTGTTGGAATCTAGGCCCGCCATTGCTTCTTCATAGTTCGAGGGTTCACCGTTGTCCAACAACATGATTTCCAGGACAGGGTTGCTGTACCACTCTGGTGCGGAACGTTTCCTTGTGGACCTACGAAGTTCAGTGGTAACTTGATCATGATCGTCATCATTAACTTAATCTCTAGTCGGTGCAGGCACCACAGAAACATTTTCTTGTGCCGCGCTACTTTCTGGTTCAAGAGGGGTCATCTCATCAAGTTCCACTTTCCTCCCACTTACTTCTTTTGAGAGAAACTCTTTCTCCAGAAAGGACCTGTTCTTGGCAACGAAGATCTTGCCTTCGGATCTGAGGTAGAAGGTATACCCAATGGTTTCCTTAGGGTATCCTATGAAGACGCATTTTTTCGACTTGGGTTCGAGCTTTTCAGGTTGAAGTTTCTTGACATAAGCATCGCATCCCCAAACTTTAAGAAACGACAGCTTAGGTTTCTTTCCAAACCATAATTCATACGGTGTCGTCTCAACGGATTTGGACGGAGCCCTATTTAAAGTGAATGCGGCAGTCTCTAAAGCATAACCCCAAAATGACAGCGGTAGATCGGTAAGAGACATCATAGATCGCACCATATCCAATAGAGTGCGATTACGACATTCGGACACACCATTACGCTGAGGTGTTCCAAGCGGCGTGAGTTGTGAAACAATTCCACATTTCCTTAAGTGTGTGCCAAATTCGTGACTCAAATATTCCCCTCCACGATCTGATCGTAAGAACTTTATTTTCCTATCACGTTGATTCTCAACCTCACTCTGAAATTCCTTGAACTTTTCAAAGGTCTCAGACTTGTGTTTCATTAAGTAGACATACCCATATCTACTCAAGTCATCAGTGAGGGTGAGGACATAACGATAGCCACCGCGAGCCTCAACGCTCATTGGACCGCACACATCAGTATGTATGATTTCCAGTAGGTTGGTTGCTCGCTCCATTGTTCCGGAGAACGGAGTCTTGGTCATTTTGCCCATGAGGCATGGTTCGCACGTGTCAAATGATTCATAATCAAGAGACTCCAAAAGTCCATCTGCATGGAGTTTCTTCATGCGTTTGACACCAATGTGACCAAGGCGGCAGTGCCACAAGTATGTGAGACTATCATTATCAACCTTACATTTCTTGGCATTCACACTATGAATATGTGTAACATCGCGTTCGAGATTCATTAAGAATAAACCATTGACCAGTGGGGCATGACCATAAAACATATCTCTCATATAAATAGAACAACCATTATTCTCGGATTTAAATGAGTAGCCATCTCGCATCAAACGAGATCCAGATACAATGTTCATGCTCAAAGCTGGCACTAAATAACAATTATTGAGGTTTAAAACTAATCCCGTAGGTAAATGTAGAGGTAGCGTGCCGACGGCGATCACATCGACCTTGGAACCATTCCCGGCGCGCATCGTCACCTCGTCCTTCGCCAGTCTCCGCTTATTCCGCAGCTCCTGCTTTGAGTTACAAATATGAGCAACCGCACCGGTATGAAATACCCAGGAGCTACTACGAGCGCTGGTTAGGTACACATCAATAACATGTATATCACATATACCTTTGGTATTGCCGGCCTTCTTATCCGCTAAGTACTTGGGGCAGTTCCGCTTCCAGTGACCGTTTCCCTTGCAATAAAAGCACTCAGTGTCAGGCTTGGGTCCATTCTTTGTCTTCTTCCCGAGAGCTTGCTTACCGGGCACGGCAACTCCCTTGCCGTCTTTCTTGAAGTTCTTCTTACCCTTGCCTTTCTTGAACTTAGTGGTTTTATTCACCATCAACACTTGATGTTCCTTTTTGATCTCCACCTCCGCTGATTTCAGCATTGAATATATCTCAGGAATGGCCTTCTCCATCCCCTGCATATTGAAGTTCATCACAAAGCTCTTGTAGCTAGGTGGGAGCGACTGAAGGATTCTGTCAACGACCGCATCATCCGGGAGATTAACTCCCAGCTGAGATAAGCGGTTGTGCAACCCAGAAATTTTGAGTATGTGTTCGTTGACGGAACTATTCTCCTCCATCTTACAACTGTAGAACTTGTCGGAGACTTCATATCTCTCGACCCGGGCATGAGCTTGGAAAACCATTTTCAGCTCTTGGAACATCTCATATGCTCCGGGCTGCTCGAAACGCTTTTGGAGCCCCGGTTCTAAGCTGTAAAGCATGCCACACTGAACCAGGGAGTAATCATCAACACGTGTTTGCCAAGCGTTCATAACGTCTTGGTTTGTTGGGACAGGTGCTTCACCTAGCGGTGCTTCAAGGACATATGCTTTCTTGGCAGCTATGAGGATGATCCTCAAGTTCCGGACCCAGTCCGTATAGTTGCTACCATCGTCTTTCATCTTGGTTTTCTCTAGGAACGCGTTGAAGTTGAGGTTGACATTAGCGTGGGCCATTTGATCTACAAGACATATTGCAAAGATTTTAGACTAAGTTCGTGATAATTAAGTTCATCTAATCAAATTATTAATGAACTCCCACTCAGACAGACATCCCTCTAGTCATCTAAGTGATACATGATCCGAGTCAACTAAGCCGTGTCCGATCATCACGTGAGACGGACTAGTCATCATCGGTGAACATCTTCATGTTGATCGTATCTGCTATATGACTCATGTTAGACCTTTCGGTCTCTTGTGTTCCGAGGCCATGTCTGTACATGCCAGGCTCGTCAAGTCAACCTAAGTGTGTTGCGTGTGTAAATCTGGCTTACACCCGTTGTATGCGAACGTTAGAACCTATCACACCCGATCATCACGTGGTGCTTCGGAACAATGAACCTTCGCAACGGTATACAGTTAGGGGGAACACTTTCTTGAAATTTTAGCGAGGGATCATCTTATTTATGCTACCGTCGTTCTAAGCAAATAAGATGTAAAACATGATAAACATCACATGCAATCAAATAGTGACATGCTATGGCCAATATCATTTTGCTCCTTTTGATCTCCATCTTCGGGGCGCCATGATCATCATCGTCACCGGCATGACACCATGATCTCCATCATCATGATCTCCATCATCGTGTCTTCATGAAGTTGTCTCGCCAACTATTACTTCTACTACTATAGCTAACGATTAGCAATAAAGCAAAGTAATTACATGACGTTCCAGTTGACACGCAAGTCATAAATAAATTAAGACAACTCCTATGGCTCCTGCCGGTTGTCATACTCATCGACATGCAAGTCGTGATTCCTATTACAAGAACATGATCAATCTCATACATCACATATATCATTCATCACATCCTTCTGGCCATATCACATCACATGACACTTGCTGCAAAAACAAGTTAGACGTCCTCTAATTGTTGTTGCAAATTTTTACGTGGCAGCTACAGGTTTCTAGCAAGAACGTTTCTTACCTACGCCAAAACCACAACGTGATTTGCCAATTTCTATTTACCCTTCATAAGGACCCTTTTCATCGAATCCGATCCGATTAAAGTGGGAGAGACAGACACCCGCTAGCCACCTTATGCAACTAGTGCATGTCCGTCGGTGGAACCTGTCTCACGTAAGCGTACGTGTAAGGTCGGTCCGGGCCGCTTCATCCCACGATGCCGCCGAATCAAGATAAGAATAGTAACGGCAAGTAAATTGACAAAATTGACGCCCACAACAACTTGTGTTCTACTCGTGCATAGAAACTACGCATAGACCTAGCTCATGATGCCACTGTTGGGGATCGTAGCAGAAATTAAAAAAATTCTACGCATCACCAAGATCAATCTATGAAGTAACTAGCAACGAGAGAGAGGAGAGTGCATCTTCATACCGTTGAAGATCGCGAGATGGAAGCGTTGCAAGAACGCGGTTGGAGGAGTCGTACACGTAGCGATTCAGATCGCGGCAGAATCCGATCCAAGCACCGAACTACGGTGCCTCCGCGTTCAACACACACGTGCAGCCCGATGACGTCTCCCGCGCCTTGATCTAGCAAGGAGGAGGGAGAGGTTGAGGAAGAGGGCTCCAACAGCAGCACGACGGCGTGGTGGTGAAGGAGTGGCAGTTCTCCGGCAGGGCTTCGCCAAGCTCACGCGGAGGAGGAGAGGTGTTGGGGAGGGGAGGGGCTGCGCCTTGGATGTGGTGCTGCAGCCCTCCCCTCACCCCTCTATTTATAGGGAGAAGGGGGAAGGGGGGCCGGCCCCTCTAGATGAGATCTAGAGGGGGGGCGGCGGCCAAGGGGGAGGGGGTTTGCCCCCCAAGCAAGGGGGCGCCCCCTTTAGGGTTCCCCCCCCCCCCCAAACCCTAGGCGCATGGGCCCTAGGGGGGGTTGGCGCCCAGCCCACTTAGGGCTGGTTCCCTTCCACCTACAGCCCATAAGGCCCTCCGGGGCAGGTGGACCCTCCCGGTGGACCCCCGGAACCCCTCCGGTGGTCCCAGTACAATACCGGTATACCCCCGAATATTTCCGGTGACCGTATGATGACTTCCCATATATAAATCTTCACCTCCGGACCATTCCGGAACTCCTCGTGACATCCGGGATCTCATCCGGGACTCCGAACAACATTCGGTAATCACATACAAATCTTCCTTATAACCCTAGCGTCATCGAACCTTAAGTGTGTAGACCCTACGGGTTCGGGAATCATGCAGACATGATCGAGACACCTCTCTAGCCAATAACCAACAGCGGGATCTGGATACCCATGTTGGCTCCCACACGTTCCACGATGATCTCATCGGATGAACCACGATGTCGAGGATTCAAGCAATCCTGTATACAATTCCCTTTGTCAATCGGTACGTTACTTGCCCGAGATTCGATCGTCGGTATCCCAATACCTCGTTCAATCTCGTTACCGGCAAGTCACTTTACTCGTTCCATAATGCATGATCCCGTGACTAAATATTTAGTCACATATTGAGCTCATTATGATGATGCATTACCGAGTGGGCACAGAGATACCTCTCCGTCACACGGAGTGACAAATCCCAGTCTCGATTCGTGCCAACCCAACAGACACTTTCGGAGATACCTGTAGTGCACCTTTATAGCCACCCAGTTACGTTGTGACGTTTGGTACACCCAAAGCATTCCTACGGTATCCAGGAGTTGCACGATCTCATGGTCTACGGAAATGATACTTGACATTAGAAAAGCTTTAGCAAACGAACTACACAATCTAGTGTTATGCTTAGGATTGGGTCTTGTCCATCACATCATTCTCCTAATGATGTGATCCCGTTATCTATGACATCCAATGTCCATGGTCAGGAAACCGTAACCATCTATTGATCAACGAGCTAGTCAACTAGAGGCTCACTAGGGACATGTTATGGTCTATGTGTTCACACATGTATTACGATTTCCGGATAACACAATTATAGCATGAACAATAGACAATTATCATGAACAAGGAAATATAATAATAACCATTTTATTATTGCCTCTAGGGTAAATTTCCAACAGACTGCGCCAACATACTTCACTCCTATCATTTTGGCAAGAACAAGTGCAATCAACTTCCACATCTTGCACTAGTTCAAGGAGTCACAAACCCTCTTGTTGGTAAGACAAGGGACAAGGTAACCTAATGCTTTCATAGACATCATATTGTATGTGCATCACTCTATGTCTATGGATATCCTTGTTTGTTCCTTGTGGGACTAATCCGTGTAGGTATTGAAAGTGCAACTCACTCCAAAGGATTGCTCCAAATGATCTACATCAACATTGAGCATCCACATCTTCAACACCTACATGAAGTCATCATCGACAAAACCCAAGGTTAGTTCATTCCCTTTAGGGGGAGTATCACATCTAGGGGGCTTTACTCAAATCAGTCAGCTAAAGCAAATCTAATGGTGTGAACACAAAAATGCTTTATGTAAAGGTGGTAACCCCACTTGTGCTTAAACGATGAGTATGACCTATGATCAAATGTTCTCATTTGACTCCTAAGTCAATATACTCATATATAGATGACCTAGTCATCGCCAAATTGCTTGATAGATGCTAGAATTGGTTGTGCATGCTTTGCAACATATTTCATTTGCCATTTTATTGTGTGAGCATGTTGGTTGCATAATTTACTCATTCCAGGACATCCACTTGTTGTTTTGATTGATTGGTTCCTTTTTCTTTGGCCAAGTGGATGGACAAGAATGCCTAAGAACCTTCTCTAGCTATCTATGCTTTTCTCATCTCAAACTCTGTTAATGCTACATCACAAGGTTTGATCAAGTCAGATTCGAACCACTCTGTGTGAGGAGCACTCGGAGTCCCCGATTCATCATAGACTTAAACATCCAAAACTTCTTTGTGCGTTTCGGTCTGACCGATTCATCCATTTCGGTCACACCGAGATCACTAAGTCGATCTAGGTTTTCAATCTCGGTGCAACCGATTTGAACTTTTCGGTCACACCGAGTTGCAGTAACTGCTTGTAGTTATGCATCTCGGTGCCCCCGAGTTGTTCCACTCGGTCACACCGACAGGGTCAGGCTAAATATATCCCCGGGCCAAAATTTGGAGAAATTTCCGAACCCCTTCGCCCGCGCTTAGCCTGCTCTGCCTCCTTGGGTCTCCGGATCGTCATCCTCATCGCCAGCTGCCTCCCGCCGCTGGTCTTCGCCGCCGTCAACGGAGATCGTCTCCGCCGTTGCCGCCGTAGCAGGTCCATCGCCGCACTTAGAGTATGGACTTGATCTTTGTGCTAATCTCACTCCGTTTCCTAGCACATTGTTTTGCCATGTATCTTGCTAGGATTGAGATCACTCTATCCAGCGAAATCACTCTGTAGATAAGTTGTGGATTGAAAATTTAGGTTTAGGTTTCCACCGAAATCATCTCGGACCAACCGAGTTGTTGAAATCGGTTCCACCAATTTGGCTAAGGCCATTGCACATGTGATTCTCAGTCTGACCGAGAATTGCAAATCGGTGTGACCGAGTTCAAGTCTTTGTGAAACCCTAGCAGTCTCGGTGCCACCAAACTGTGACTCGGTCTGACCGAGCTCACTAGTTTAGGTTCCAAAAGCTGCTTCGGTATCACCGAGATTTCAAATCGGTAGATCCGAAATGCTTTCTGTGGAAAACTAAAACTAAGTTTTTGACTCATTCTTTTGCAAAAACCTCTGCACCTTGTGATGCTCATCCAATCTATCTACATCAACTGATGCCTTCGTCCTTGGAGTCTTATCTACACCACCTCACCAAGACCAAGCCTGAGAGTCGATCTAGCACTATGCATTTTTTATGAACTTTCTGGTAACTTGTTGCCAAAGGGGGAGAAAATGTATAGATCATAGGCTTCGAGAGAGAGAGTGTGTTGCTCTTTGTTCTCTCTTGTTTTTGGTGGTTGAACTTTATTTGCTTGTTTGAGATACTCTATGCTTTTGTGTGATACTTGGATGATCATGTGTTTGATCATATGCTACCTTAATGCTTGTTGGATGACATTATCCTTTTATATTCCCATATGATCATTCACTTTGCTTGGTGATGAGTGCATGTATTTAATTATTATCATTTTGAGCGCTCCACCAAGTTGTATATGACATGGAAGAGTAACCCATGATCCTAACTCATTGTGCATTTGCAGTCCAAAGCAAATCTTAATCTATGCACAAATTTAGGGGGAGCTCTTGCTTTTCACATACTTCTCAAAGCGACAATGTTTTCACTCTTATTATCATTTGTCGAAGCTTTGATCTATATGTTGTCATCAATTACCAAAAAGGGGGAGATTGAAAGTGCAACTATCCCTAGGTGGTTTTGGTAATTCCTAACAACATATAGCTCATTGAGCTCATGCTATTTCAAGATTAATATTTCAGGAAAGCTCAATGATTGGCATGGCATGGATGAGAAAAGTGGACCCCTCAAAATGCTAAGGACAAAAGGATTGGCTCAAGCTCAAAGCTCAAGACTCTACATTTTCTATTTTAGTGATCCAAGATCACATTGAGTCCATAGGAAAAGCCAATACTATCAAGGAGGGATGAGGTGTTGCTTAATGAGGCTCTTGCTCAAAATGCTTAGTGATATGCTCCAAAGCCCTCAACTACTTTCTCACATCCACATATGACCTAAACCAAAAGTCAAACTCGGCCCCACCGATTTTTTCTATCCGGCGCCACCGAGTTCAGATGTCATAGCCACTGCCACAAACCCTAGGCAAATCGGTCTCACCGAGATGGGATTGTAATCTCTCGGTTTCCCTTCGTAACATTTCAGTCTTACCGAGATGAGCGATCGGTCTCACTGAGATTGCAATGTAAACTCTCTGTTTCCCATTTGTAACATTTCGGTCTCACCGAAATGAGCGAATCGGTCCCACCGAGTTTACCTGGCCAACTCTCTGGTTAGCTTATTACCAAAATTGGTCTCACCGAGTTTGTGTAATTGGTCTCACCAAGATTACGTTATGCCCTAACCCTAACCATATCGGTCCTACCGAGTTGCATGTCGGTCCCACCGAAAACCCTAACGGTCACTAGATTTGCTGAATCGGTCTGACCGAGTTTATCAATTCTGTCCCACCGAGTTTGGCAAGTTGTGTGTAACGGTTAGATTTTGTGTGGAGGCTATAAATACCCCTCCACCTCCTCTTCATTCGTGGGGAGAGCCATCAGAACGAACCTACACTTCCAACTTGCTTTTTCTGAGAGAGAACCACCTACACTTGTGTTGAGGCCAAGATATTCCATTCCTACCATATGAATCTTGATCTCTAGCCTTCCCCAAGTTGCTTTCCACTCAAATCTTCTTTCCAACAAATCCAAATCTTGTGAGAGAGAGTTGAGTGTTGGGGAGACTATCATTTGAAGCACAAGAGCAAGGAGTTCATCATCAACACACCATTTGTTACTTCTTGGAGAGTGGTGTCTCCTAGATTGGCTAGGTGTCACTTGGGAGCCTCCGACAAGATTGTGGAGTTGAACCAAGGAGTTTGTAAGGGCAAGGGGATCGCCTACTTCGTGAAGATCTACCGCTAGTAAGGCAAGTCCTTCGTGGGCGACGGCCATGGTGGGATAGACAAGGTTGCTTCTTCGTGGACCCTTCGTGGGTGGAGCCCTCCGTGGACTCGCGCAACCGTTACCCTTCGTGGGTTGAAGTCTCCATCAACGTGGATGTACGATAGCACCACCTATCGGAACCACGACAAAAACATCCATGTCTCCTATTGCGTTTGAATCATCCAAACCCTTCCCTTTACATTCTTGCAAGTTGCATGCTTTACTTTCCGCTGCTCATATACTCTTTTCATGCTTGCTTGAATTGTGTTAAGATTGCTTGACTTGTCCAAAGTTGCTAAAATCTGCCAAGAACTAAAATTGGGAAAAGGATAAGTTTTTATTTGGTCAAGTAGTCTAATCAACCACCCCCTCTAGACATACTTTCGATCCTACACCTTTGGAACCTATGCTTATAGATGTATGCCTTTTGGTTTATCTAATGCACCTGCTACCTTTCGAAGATGTATGACTGCTATATTCTCTGACTTTTGTGAAAATATTGTTGAGGTTTTCATGGATGACTTTTCTGTTTATGGGAAGTCCTATGATGATTGTTTAAGCAATCTTGAATGAGTTTTGCAGAGATGTGAACAAACAAATATTGTCTTGAATTGGGAGAAGTGCCACTTTATGGTTAATGAAGGCATTGTCTTGGGTCATAAAATTTCTGAAAGAGGTATTGAAGTGGACCAAGCTAAGGTTGATGCAATTGAGAAAATGCCATGTCCTAAAGATAAAAAAGGTATTCGTAGTTTCCTAGGTCATGCTGGTTTCTACAGGAGATTTATCAAAGACTTCTCTAAAATTTCTAGGCCTCTCACTAGTCTCTTACAAAAGGATATTTCTTTTGTTTCTGATGATGATTGTTTGAAGCCTTTGAAACACTCAAGAAAGCCTTAATATCTGCACCTATTGTTCAACACCTGACTGGAACTTGCCTTTTGAAATTATGTGTGATGCTAGTGATTATGCTGTTGGTGCTTGAGGGAGTCCTGGACTAAGGGGTCCTCGGGCGTCCGGCTTGTTATCCATGGGCCGGACTGATGGTCTGTGAAGACATGAAGGCCGAAGACTGTACCCGTGTCCGGATTGGACTCTTCTTGGCGTGGAAGGCAATCTTGGCGACCGACTATGAAGATTCCTTCTTATGTAACCGACTCTATGTAACCCTAGATCCCCCCCGGTGTCTATATAAACCGGAGGGGTTAGTCCGGAAAGGATATATTCATTACCATAGTCATACAGGCTAGGCTTCTAAGGTTTAGCCATTACGATCTCGTGGTAGATCAACTCTTGTAATACTCATATTCATCAAGATCAATCAAGCAGGAAGTAGGGAATTACCTCCATAGAGAGGGCCCGAACCTGGGTAAACATCGTGTCCCCCGTCTCCTGTTACCATCGATCCTAGACGCACAGTTCGGGACCCCCTACCCGAGATCCGCCGGTTTTGACACCGACATTGGTGCTTTCATTGAGAGTTCCACTGTGCCATCGACGAAAGGTTCGATGGCCCCTTCGATCGTCTATAGTGACGCTGTCTAGGGAGAAACCTTCCTCCCCAGCCAGATTTTCGTGTTCGGCGGCTTCGTACTGCGGGCCAACTCGCTCGGCCATCTGGAGCAGATCGATAGCTATGCCCCTGGCCACCAGGTCATATTTGGAAGCTTGGACTACATCGCGGATATCCGTGGAAACTTGATCTTCAATGGATTTGAGACCGCGACGATCGCTCCCCCTCGCCCCGATGAACATGACTCAAATTTGTCATCGGATCACATCCAGGAGGTGGCTCCTGTTGCTGCAACGGCCTTAGAACCAGAGCAGATCGTGCCATCCGAGGCCACGGAGTCCGCGGCGTTGGAGCTGCACACGGACTCGACATCCTACAATATTTGCTTCAACAGAACTCCGGACCCGTCTCCGGTTATGAGTTCCGGGCCATGTACGCCTGCGGACACCGAGCTGGATCGGTTATCGATTTTCGAATTCAGCGCCGCGGACATCTTCCAGTACTTACCTTTGGGTGATGTGCTAAACTCGTTAAAGAATTTGTCCTTGGAGAAGGACTCACAGCCGAACTATGTTCAGTTCGAGCTAGAGGCGGATGACGGGGAATTTTGCTTCCCACTCACCACCCACTTCATAGCCACTGTCGATGACTTAACCAACGTGCTTGATTATGGCCCGAAGACATCGACGGTATGGACGACGATGCCGACAAGGAGCAAGGCCAAGACCCGCCATTCACTAGACGTTGGACGGCCACCTCTTCGTACGATGTGTACATGGTCGACACACCTAAAAAAGCTAGCGACGATGACAAAGAAGATCCAGTTGCGTATAAACCTTCTAAGACACAGTCCAAGCGACGGTGCCCCAAACTCCGTTCTAAACCTCGTCGCTCAAAAGATGGCAACACTGGCACCGGAGAAAATAGTGCTCCGGGCGACACCGAAAACAATGAAGACCCTGTCGGGGCTGCATCTGAACAGGAGGAACATGACAACGGGCAAGATAACCCTAATAAACAGGCCATGCCCAATGACCCAGATGATGATAGTTATTGTCCAGTCTCCGAGGATGATGAGAGCCTCGGCAATGAGGACTTCATCATGCCTGAGGCACCCCTCGAGCAGGAGCGCTTCAAGCGCCAGCTAATAACGACTGCAAGAAGCCTGAAGAAGAAGAAGCAGCAGCTCCAAGCTGATCAAGACCTGCTCATTGACAGGTGGACTGATGTCCTGGCAGCCGAAGAATATGGCCTCAAGGGCCCAGCCAAGAGATATCCAAAACGTAGACTGCTACCTCAGTTCGATGAGGAGGCACCAGATCCTATACCTCCCTCGCACAATGCGGACCGACCACCACGTGGTCGGGATAGTGCGGCGGACCGACCACCCCGCGGTCGGGATAAAACGGAAACCCAGGCTGAACAACAGCCTGCCCCACCGCCTCGCAAAAATAGGGACATAACAGATTGGGACCGTACATACGACCTTCGCAGGATCTGGACAGTAGAGCAGGACACACCAGATCAATCTACGGATTGCGAGGACGCTTCCCGACTCGGGATGACGGCTACCTATTCGGACGTGACAAACCTAGTCACACCCGGGCCGATAACCGCAGACGGACTTCATCGGAGGTGCGCTGTGACATGGCCCGATATAGAGGCGCCGCACACCCTCTCTGCTTCACAGATGAGGTGCTGGATCACGAATTCCCCAAGGGGTTCAAACCCGTCAATATTGAATCATACGACGGAACAACCGATCCCGTAGTATGGATTGATGACTTTATTCTCCACATCCACATGCCCGTGGAGACAACCTCCACGCCATCAAATACCTCCCACTAAAGCTCAAAGGCCAGCTCGACACTGGCTAAATAGCCTGCCTGAAAATTTCATCGGCAGCTGGGAGGACTTGGAAGAAGCCTTCCTTGACAACTTCCAAGGTACATATGTCCGGCCACCCGATGCCGATGACTTAAGCCACATAGTTCAACAACCTGGAGAATCAGCCAGAAAATTCTGGACTAGGTTCCTAACCAAAAAGAACTAGATCGTTGACTGTCCGGGTGCCGAAGCCCTAGCGGCCTTTAAACACAGCATCCGTGACGAATGGCTAGCACGCCACCTTGGCCAAGAAAAGCCGAAGTCCATGGCAGCCCTTACGGCACATGACCTGCTTTTGCGCGGGAGAGGATAGTTGGCTGGCTCGCAGTACAAACACAGCCAACGAAGCAGGCCCCTCCGAGGCCAAAAACAGCACCGGCAAGCTCCGGCGCAACAGACACAAACGCCGGAGCAATGGCGATAACACTGATGACACTACAGTTCACGCCGGATTCAGTGGCTCCAAGTCTGGCAACGAAAGAAGCCCTATAAAAGGAACGGCGGAGGACCATCCAGCTTGAACCGCATACTCGATCGTCCGTGCCAGATATATGGCACCCCAAACAAACCGGCCAACCATACTAACAGAGATTGCTGGGTCTATAAGCAAGCCAGCAAGGTAAATATCGGAAACAAGGAAGGGGAATCGGAGAGCGAGGACGATGATGAGGAGCCCCGGCAGCCGAACACTGGGGGCAGAAGAAATTCCCGCCTCAAGTCAAAACAGTGAACATGATATATGCTACACACATCCCCAAAAGGGAGCACAAGCGAGCACTCCGGGACGTCTACGCGGTAGAGCCAGTCGCCCCAAAATTCAATTCGTGGTCGTCGTTCCCGATCACTTTTGATCGTCGAGATCACCCAACTAGTATTCGCCATGGCGGTTCAGTCGCACTAGTCCTCGACCCAATCATCGACGGATTTCACATGACACGAGTCCTAATGGACGGTGGTAGCAGCCTCAACCTGCTCTATCAGGATACTGTACGCAAAATGGGCATTAATCCCTCACGAATCAAGCCCACGATAACCACCTTTAAAGGAGTTATACCAGGTGTAGAGGCCCATTGTACGGGCTCAATCACGCTAGAGGTGGTCTTCGGTTCCCCAGATAACTTCCGAAGCGAAGAGCTAATCTTCGATATCGTCCCCTTCCGCCGCGGCTACCATGCACTGCTCAGACGAACCGCGTTTGCTAGATTCAACGCGGTGCCACATTATGCTTATCTCAAGCTCAAGATGCCCGGTCCACGCGGCGTCATTACAGTAAATGGAAACACGAAACGTTCCCTCCGTACAGAGAAGCATACCGCAGCCCTAGCAGCAGAAGTACAGAGCGGCCTTCTCAAGCGGCACCATAATCCGGCCGCCGAGCCCCTGGACATCGTTAAGAAGGTCCGGACTACACTGCAACAGGGCAGCTCGGTTCCTCAAGAGCTGAATTAGTAAATTCGGCCTCCGTCCCAGCCCCGATGTGGAAAGGGCATTCGTACCGCGCGTACATAACTACGCACTCAAAACCCCATGGGTACTGACGGAGGCATAACTCGCTCGCGATCTACAGTGCGGCTTGACCGACCCTGGGATTCGCACGCCTTTACTTTTTCTTTTTATTACGGGTTTTCTTTTCTCTTTTCGAGGTCTATGCGGACGACCCGCTTGCAGAACACACCAAGGAGGCAAGGAGCTCTGGCATACAAGGGAATCCCTAGGTGGTCTCTACTAAACGATTGCCATACTTATTTTACATACCCACACGCAGCTCGCCCTTGGTTGCGGCATGTTAAATAGCTTTACTTGCTTATCGCATTACTTGCACAAAGTACGCCTCGATGTACTAATTACATCACCATAGTGAATAAATGGTGGCGTCAGCTTATTACTTAATTTTCATGTTTCCTCACCTTTGTATATATTACCTATCGCACACGTACACCATGGTACGTATTACTACGCCAGGGGCTTCATTACACCCCGCATTACGGCAATAAAAGTCCGAACACTTTTACAGTATAGTTCGGCACCCCGAACTTATAGCATTATATGCATCGGCTCCGAATCATGTCTTTGGTCAATAGTTGGGTTGCCCGGCTCCTGTGCTTGCTACCTTACGTTCCGCTATATCGGCTAGGGTAGTAAAGGGAGAACTACTGCAATTGTGTCCCGGTTCTTTCGGACGAGCACCTCAGTAGAGAAAGCCGAAAACTGACTGTCATGATGTGGCGAGAGCTGGTCAGCTGTTCGAGAGGTTCCAAATCGTTAGAGATTTTTTTCCGCTTCTCGCGAAGAATCGATTCCTCTGATTAGGCATGTACAACGCCCCTAGTTCGGCCTTCCGAATACCAGGGGCTTCGCCAACTTTCTTAATTGTCAAACTCCTATGGCTAAGTAAGGGCGGTAAAGGCCGCATAGTCTGATTGCCTTGTTCGTTGCGCTAAACACCTCCTTTAAGGACCAGAATGTGGAGTAAAGAGTGTTTAGATTTATCCCGAACACCCCCGTACTATCTACGTGGGGGCAGAAGCCGACGACTGGTCAACCCTCATATTTCATAAACGGCCGCACAGGAGGTAAAATATAAATCACAAGCATTATAATACATAACATCATTGTTCCATATTACATGACAGGATAATACAAATGTTCTCATGGGAATATGTCATCCTTCGAACATTGCTCCACAACAAGGCGGGACCCCTCCAGGACACCACCAAAATAGAGCTCGGGTCGATGATGCTCCTTGCCCTCCGGCGGCCCCTCGGTCATCAGCTTCTTGGCATCCAGCTTTGCCCAATGCGTCTTGACGCGGGCAAATGCCATACGCGCACCTTCAATACAGACCGGCCGCTTCACGGCTTCGAGCCGCAAACCGGCACTTACAAGCCGCTTAACAAGTCCGAAGTAGCTGCTAGGTATAGGCTCGGTAGGCCACAGCCGGACTACCAGGTCCTTCATGGCTAGCTCTGCCGACCTGTGCAGCTCGACCAACTGCTTTAGCTGGTCGGTGAAGGGCACCGGATGTTCGGGTCCCAGATATTGGTACTAGAATAGCTTCTCCGTAGACATCCCTTCTTCGGCTCTATAATGCTCGGTAGCATCTGATATACTGCGCGGCAGATCCGTAAACGCCCCTGGAAAACCCAAATTCGGATAAGTACAAGGAACGTTTCTTCTACATACTTGCTTTGCATGGTGAAAGACTTACCCGCCACAATCTTCTTGGCCGCCTAAATTTCCTGGAGGGCGTTCTGGGCTTTGGCTCGTGCATCCTATGCGCTCTGGCGGGCCTTCGCCAATTCGGACTCTTGCGCCTTACAATCGCGCTCCAAGGACTCAAATCTCTCGATCGCGCCCTGGAGCTGTTGTTGCGCCTCGCCAACCCGGGCCTCGTGCTTCTCGCGCGCGGCGCGTTCCTTGGCCGCTTTGTCCTCGGCCTCGGCTAACGCCTTCTTGAGGGCTGCCACCTCGGTCGTGGCCCCTAATAAAGTTTATGACACCTTAATCCGGACGGACTCTTCATTTTTTCTTAAAATGTACCCGCGGGTTACTGCATACCTTGGCTATCCTCCAGCTGCTTCTTCACGAGGCAGAGCTCCTCCTCGCCCGCTCCAGTTTCCGCTTCAGTCCGGAGACCTCCGCAGCATGAGCGGTGGCAGCCTGCAGCGATACCTGCTTATTCACATAGACAACTTATGTTAGACTCCTGCGATATTTCTTCTTGATCCTCCGTTCGGCTTTTTCTTCCCGAACACCAAACAGAGCATCAGGGGCTATGATACGTCTATTTTGCATCATGCTTTTATATCGATATCTATTGCATTATGGGATGTATTACACATTATGTTACAATTCTTATGCCTATTCTCTCTTCTTTTACAAGGTTTACACAAGGAGGGAGAATGCTGGCAGCTGGAATTCTGGGCTGGAAAAGGAGCAAATATTAGAGACCTATTCTGCACAACTCCAAAAGTCCTGAAACTCCACGAAAATCATTTTTGGAAATAATAAAATATATTGAGCGGAAGAAGTACGCCAGAGGGGGACCCACCTGGCCACGAGGGTGGGGGCGCGCCCTACCCCCCAGGGCGCGCCCCCTGCCTCGTGGGCCCCCTGTTGGCTCTCCGGTGGCCATCTTCTGCTATATGAGGTCTTTCGTCGAGGAAAAAAATCAGAAGCAACCTTTCGGGACGAGACTCCGCCGCCACGAGGCGGAACCTTGCCGGAACCAATCTAGGGCTCCGGTAGAGCTGTTCTGCCGGGGACACTTCCCTCCGGGAGGGGGAAATCATCGCCATCGTCATCACCAACGCTCCTCTCATCGGGAGAGGGCAATCTCCATCAACATCTTCACCAGCACCATCTCCTCTCAAAACCCTAGTTCTTCTCTTGTATCCAATTCTTGTCTCCAAGTCTGGGATTGGTACTAGTAGGTTGCTAGTAGTGTTGATTACTCCTTGTAGTTGATGCTAGTTGGTTTACTTGGTGAAAGATCATATGTTCAGATCCTTTATGCATATTAATACCCCTCTGATTATGAACATGAATATGCTTTGTGAGTAGTTACGTTTGTTCCTGAGGACATGGGAGAAGTCTTGCTATTAGTAGTCATGTGAATTTGGTATTCGTTCGATATTTTGATGAGATGTATGTTGTCTATCCTCTAGTGGTGTTATGTGAACGTCGACTACATAACACTTCACCATTATTTGGGCCTAGAGGAAGGCATTGGGAAGTAATAAGTAGATGATGGGTTGCTAGAGTGACAGAAGCTTAAACCCTAGTTTATGTGTTGCTTCGTAAGGGGCTGATTTGGATCCATATGTTTCATGCTATGGTTAGGTTTACCTTAATACTTTTGTTGTAGTTTGTGGATTATTGCATCCTGATGAGCACATAATCTATGTGGATGAAGTTTGTGGATTATTTAAGCTTGCAGGTATACCCGATGATGTTGTTAAGAAGAAGGTCTTCCCTTTATCTTTGAAGGGAGATGCATCGACATGGTATAGGCTATGTGATGATACGGGGTCATGGAACTACAAGCGGTTGAAATTGCAATTTCATCAGAAGTTTTGTCCTATGCATCTTGTTCATCGTGATCGCAATTATATATATATACTTTTTGGCCTCGCGAAGGAGAAAGCATCGCTCAAGCTTGGGGGAGGCTTAAATCAATGTTATATTCATGCCCCAATCATGAGCTCTCAAAAGAAATAATTCTTCAAAGTTTTTATGCTCGGCTTTCTGAAAACAATCGCACCATGCTCGATACTTCTTGTGCTGGCTCTTTTATGATGAAGACTATTGAATTCAAATGGAGTTTATTGGATAGAATTAAACGCAACTCTGAAGATTGGGATCTCGACGAAGGTAAGGAGTCAGGTATGACACCTAAGTTTGATTGTGTTAAATCTTTTATGGATACCGATGTTTTCCGTAAATTTGGCACTAAATATGGACTTGACTCTGAGATAGTAGCTTCTTTCTATGAATCTTTTGCTACTTATGTTGATCTCCCCAAGGAGAAGTGGTTTAAATTCATCCTCCCATAGAAGTAAAAGTAGTTGCACCTACTAAAGTTGAAGAAAAGACTATTACTTATAATGATCCTGTTGTTCCTACTTCTTATGTTGAGAAACCACCTTTCCCTGTTAGAATAAAGGATCATGCTAAAGCTTCAACTGTGGTTCGTAAAAGCAATATTAGAACTTATACACCTCCTGAGCAAGTTAAAGTAGAACCAAATATTGCTATTGTTAAAGATCTCTTGGCCGATAATATTGATGGGCATGTTATTTATTTCTGCGGTGAAACTGCCAGAATTGCTAAACCTTGTGCTAAAGATAAACATAGACCTGTGGTAGGCGTGCCTGTTATTTCTGTTAAAATAGGAGATCACTGTTATCATGGCTTGTGTGATATGGGAGCTAGTGTTAGTGCAATACCTTATGACTTATACAAAGAAATTATGTATGAAATTGCACCTGCTGAGTTAGAAGATATTGATGTTACAATTAAGCTTGCCAATATAGATACTATTTCACCAATGGGAATTATTAGAGATGTTGAAGTCTTGTGTGGGAAAACTAAATATCCTGCTGATTTTCTTGTTCTTGGTTCCCCACAAGATAGCTTTTGTCCCATTATATTTGGTAGACCCTTCTTGAACACAGTTAATGCTAAGATAGACTGCGAAAAGAATGTTGTTACTATAGGCTTGGGAGATATGTCTCATGAGTTTAATTTCTCTAAATTTAGTAAACAACACCATGAAGAAGAATTGCCTAGTAAGGATGAAATTATTGGTCTTGCTTCTATTGCCGTGCCTCCTAGTGATCCTTTAGAACAATATTTGCTAGACCATGAAAATGATATGTTTATGAATGAATGAAGGGAAATAGATGAAGTATTCTTTAAACAGAAACCTATCCTGAAACACAATTTGCCTATTGAAATCCTAGGGGATCCTCCTCCACCCAAGGGTGATCCCGTGTTTGAGCTTAAACCGTTGTCTGATACTCTTAAATATGCTTATCTTGATGAAAACAAGATATATCCTGTTATTATTAGTGCTAACCTTTCAGAGCAGGAAGAAGAAAGATTATTGAAAACTCTGAAGAAGCACCTTGCTGCTATTGGATATACTCTTGATGATCTTAAGGGCATTAGTCCCACTCTATGTCAACATAAAATAAATTTGGAAGGAGATGCCAAACCAGTTCGTGATCACCAACGACGTGTGAGTCCTAAAATGAAAGAAGTGGTAAGAAAGGAAATACTAAAGCTCCTTGAGGCAGGTATAATTTATCCCGTTGCTGAAAGTCAGTGGGTAAGTCCTGTCCATTGTGTCCCTAAGAAGGGAGGTATTACTGTAGTTCCTAATGATAAAGATGAATTGATTCCGCAAAGAATTATTACAGGTTATAGGATGGTAATTGATTTCCGCAAATTAAATAAAGCTACTAAGAAAGATCATTACCCCTTACCTTTTATCGATCAAATGCTAGAAAGATTATCCAAACATATACATTTTTGCTTTCTAGATGGTTATTCTGGTTTCTCTCAAATACCTGTGTCAGCCAATGATTAATCAAAGACTACTTTTACTTGCCCTTTTGGTACTTTTGCTTATAGATGTATGCCTTTTGGTTTATGTAATGCACCTGCTACCTTTCAAAGATGCATGATGGCTATATTCTCTGACTTTTGTGAAAATATTTGTGAGGTTTTCATGGACGACTTTTCCGTCTATGGATCCTCTTTTGATGATTGCTTGAGCAACCTTGATCGAGTTTCCCAGAGATGTGAAGAAACTAATCTTGTCTTGAATTGGGAAAAGTGCCACTTTATGGTTAATGAAGGCATTGTCTTCGGCATAAAGTTTCTGAAAGAGGTATTGAAGTTGATAAAGCCAAGGTTGATGCTATTGAAAAGATGCCATGTCCCAAGGACATCAAAGGTATAAGAAGTTTCGTTGGTCATGCCGGATTTTATAGGAGGTTCATTAAGGACTTCTCAAAAATTTCTCGGCCTCTGACTAATTTATTACAAAAAGATATACCATTTGTCTTTGATGATGATTGTGTAGAAGCATTTGAAATACTTAAGAAAGCATTGATCTCTGCACCTATTGTTCAGCCACCTGATTGGAATTTACCCTTTGAAATTATGCGTGATGCTAGTGATTATGCTGTAGGTGCTGTACTAGGGCAAAGAGTTGATAAGAAATTAAATGTTATTCAATATGCTAGTAAGACTCTAGACAATGCTCAAAGAAATTATGCTACTACTGAAAAAGAATTCTTAGCAGTTGTATTTGCTTGTGATAAGTTCAGACCTTATATTGTTGACTCTAAAGTAACTATTCACACTGATCATGCTGCTATTAAATATCTTATGGAAAAGAAATATGCTAAGCCTAGACTCATTAGATGGGTTCTCTTGCTACAAGAATTTGATTTGCATATTGTTGATAGAAAGGGAGCTGAGAACCCCGTTGCAGACAACTTGTCTAGGTTAGAAAATGTTCTTGATGACCCACTACCTATTGATGATAGCTTTCCAGATGAACAATTAAATGTCATAAATACTTCTCGTAGTACTCCGTGGTATGCTGATTATGCTAATTACATCGTTGCTAAATTTATACCACCTAGTTTCACATACCAACAAAATAAAAAGTTCTTCTATGATTTGAGACATTACTTTTGGGATGACCCACATCTTTATAAAGAAGGAGTAGATGGTGTTATTAGATGTTGTGTACCTGAGCATGAACAGGAACAGACCCTACGCAAGTGTCACTCCGAAGCTTACGGAGGACACCACGCTGGAGATAGAACTGCACATAAGGTATTGCAATCTGATTTTTATTGGCCTACTCTCTTCAAGGATGCCCGTAAGTTTGTCTTATCTTGTGATGAATGTCACAGAATTGGTAATATTAGTAGACGTCAAGAAATGCCTATGAATTATTCACTTGTTATTGAACCATTTGATGTTTGGGGCTTTGATTATATGGGACCTTTTCCTGCCTCTAATGGGTATACACATATTTTAGTTGCTGTTGATTACGTTACTAAGTGGGTAGAAGCTATTCCAACTAGTAGTGTTGATCATAACACTTCTATTAAGATGCTTAAAGAAGTTATTTTTCCGAGGTTTGGAGTCCCTAGATATTTAATGACTGATGGTGGTTCACATTTTATTCATGGTGCTTTCCGTAAAATGCTTGCTAAGTATGATGTTAATCATAGAATTGCATCTCCTTATCACCCACAGTCTAGTGGTCAAGTAGAATTGAGTAATAGAGAGCTCAAATTAATTTTGCAAAAGACTGTCAATAGGTCTAGAAAGAATTGGTCCAAGAAACTTGATGATGCATTATGGGCCTATAGAACTGCATACAAAAATCCTATGGGTATGTCTCCGTATAAAATGGTTTATGGAAAAGCATGTCACTTACCTCTCGAACTAGAACATAAGGCTTATTGGGCTATTAAAGAGCTCAATTATGATTTCAAACTTGCCGGTGAGAAGAGGTTATTTGATATTAGATCACTTGATGAATGGAGAACCCAAGCTTATGAAAATGCCAAGTTGTTTAAAGAAAAAGTTAAAAGATGGCATGACAAAAGGATACAAAAGCGTGAGTTCAATGTAGGTGATTATGTATTGCTATACAACTCTCGTTTAAGATTTTTTGCAGGAAAACTTCTCTCTAAATGGGAAGGCCCTTACGTTATCGAGGAGGTCTATCATTCCGGTGCCATAAAAATCAACAACTTTGAAGGCACAAATCCGAAGGTGGTGAACGGTCAAAGAATCAAACATTATATCTCAGGTAATCCCATAAATGTTGAAACAATTGTTATTGAAACCGTAACCCCGGAGGAATACATAAGGGACACTTTCCGGAACGTTTCAGACTCCGAAAAGGAATAGGTATGTGGTACGGTAAGTAAACCGACTCCAAAACAATTTTTAAGGCAATATTTCTCCGTTTTGGAATATTTAGAAAAATAGAAAAATAAGAAGCAGTCCGGGAAGGACACGAGGGCTCCACGAGGGTGGAGGGCGCGCCCTACCCCCATGGGCGCGCCCCCCTACCTCGTGGGCACCTCGTGTGCCTTCCGGACTCTGTTTTCTTGCACGATACGTATTTTGGTTGGTAAAAATTCATTATATATTCTCCCGAAGATTTTGACTCCAGTATCACGCAAATAACCTCTGATCTTGTTTCGAGCGGTTGCTGCTGCAGATTAGAGCAAGATGTCTTCTCAAGAGTCAGTCGGGGAGAGCCGGGTGTCTCATCCGGCATCGGAACCAAGGACAAACAGCGACGCTGACCACTTTGGGCCAGCAACGGAGGAAGAGATGGAGGCTGACTTGATGAGGGTAGATGCCATGGAAGATCAAGAAGTCACTTCTCGCTTCCGAGCTGGGTTCACGATGGGAGAACTACAGAGCTCAGCCATTCCAAACTCGGTTATCCCTTCGAATGTTAGAGTTCTTTCTTATGAAAATATGAAGAAGAGTATCGCTTGTTCCCCCGCAGCTATGCAACACCCTTGGGTGCAAGGAGCTTTAGCCGTCACAGGAAAGCTTCGTAAGGAAATAATGGACCTCAAGCAGCAAGTCAATAAACTCGAGGAGGAGAATCGTATCCTAGGAGGAATCATCGCCAAAAATATTACACCATCAACAAAGAAGGAGACATAATCACATGGGTATGGGCACTCCCCTTGGCAAATGCCAAGCTTGGGGGAGGTGCCCCGGTATCGTATCACCATCACACTCCTATCTTTACCTTTTTATTAGTTCGATCCTTTTAGTAGTATCTTGATCTAGTAGAATAAAGTTATGGCATGATCTAGTTTTGAGTTTTTGCTTTATTATCTCTCTATGTAATCGAGTCCGTGAGCTATATAATAAAGATTAGTGTTGAGTCAAGGGCTTGATTATCTTGCTATGATCTTGAGTGAATAAAAGAAAAGAGAAAAAGAATAAAAAGAAACAAAGAGCTCATATTGATCTTATCGAGAGTAATGACTTCACATAGAAAGAGTATGATGACTAAAAGTTGTTGGGAGTTGGCAACCATAGCTTTGGTCATCGTTGCAATTAATAGGAAGTAATAAGGAAAGAGAGGTTTCACATATAAATATATTATCATGGACATCTTTTATGATTGGGAGCACTCATTAAGATATGACATGCTAAAGAGTTGATGTTGGACAAGGAAGACAACGTAATGGGTTATGTTTTCTTATATCTGAGATAAAGTATGTTGTCATGGATCATCCAACATGTTGAGCTTTCCTTTCCCCCTCATGCTAGCCAAATTCTCAGCACCAAGTAGAGATACTACTTGTGCTTCCAAAAACCCTCAAACCAGTTTTGCCATGAGAGTCCACCATACCTACCTATGGATTGAGTAAGATCCTTCAAGTAAGTTGTCATCGGTGCAAGCAATAAAAATTGTTCTCTAAATATGTATGACTTATTAGTGTGGGAGAAAATAAGCTTTATACGATCTTGTGATGTGGAAGAAATAAAAGCGACGGACTGCATAATAAAGGTTCATATCACAAGGGGCAATATAAAGTGACGTTCTTTCGCATTAAGATTTTGTGCATCCAACCCTGAAAGCGCATGGCAACCTCTGCTTCCCCCTGCGAAGGGTCTATCTGTTACCATTACCTTCTACCTTATGCAAGAGTCATGGTGATCTTCACCTTTCCTTTTTACATTTTATCCTTTGGCAAGCACAGGGTGTTGGAAAGATCCTGGCAGATATATCTAATTAGATGTAGGGGAGCATGAGTTATTATTGTTGACATTACCCTTGAGCTAAAAGGTTGGGAAGCGAAACTATAAGCCCCTATCTTTCTCTATGTCCGATTAAAACTCCGTAACCACAAGTATTGCATGAGTGTTAGCAATTATGAAAGTCTAAATGATAGTGAGTATGTGGACTTGCTAGAAAGCTCTGACATAGACCCTTTCTGATGTTATGATAAATTGCAATTGCTTCAATGACTGAGATTATAGTTTGTTAGTTCTCAATAAAGTTTCTGATTCGTACTTTTGTATTGTGATTAGATTATTACTTGAGCATAAGAAATCATATGACAATATCTATATATGTTGCTGTTATGAGAATAATCATGATGCCCTCATGTCCGTATTTTATTTTATCGACACCTCTACCTCTAAACATGTGGACATATTTATCGTTATCGGCTTCCGCTTGAGGACAAGCGAGGTCTAAGCTTGGGGGAGTTGATACGTCCATTTTGCATCATGCTTTTATATCGATATTTATTGCATTATGAGCTGTTATTACACATTATGTTACAATACTTATGCCTATTCTCTCTTATTTTACAAGGTTTACACAAGGAGGGAGAATGCCGGCAGCTGGAATTCTGGGCTAGAAAAGGAGCAAATAGAGACATATTCTGCACAACTCCAAAAGTCCTGAAACTCCACGAAAGTCATTTTTGGAAATAATAAAAAATATTGAGCGGAAGAAGTACGCCAGAGGGGGACCCACCTGGCCACGAGGGTGGGAGCGCGCCCCCCTGCCTCGTGGGCCCCCTGTTGGCTCTCCGGTGGCCATCTTCTGCTATATGAGGTCTTTCGTCGAGGAAAAAATCAGAAGCAACCTTTCGGGACGAGACTCCGCCGCCACGAGGCGGAACCTTGGCGGAACCAATCTAGGGCTCCGGTAGAGCTGTTCTGCCGGGGACACTTCCCTCCGGGAGGGGGAAATCATCGCCATCGTCATCACCAACGCTCCTCTCATCGGGAGAGGGCAATCTCCATCAACATCTTCACCAGCACCATCTCCTCTCAAAACCCTAGTTCATCTCTTGTATCCAATTCTTGTCTCCAAGTCTGGGATTGGTACTAGTAGGTTGCTAGTAGTGTTGATTACTCCTTGTAGTTGATGCTAGTTGGTTTACTTGGTGAAAGATCATATGTTCAGATCCTTTATGCATATTAATACCCCTCTGATTATGAACATGAATATGCTTTGTGAGTACTTACGTTTGTTCCTGAGGACATGGGAGAAGTCTTGCTATTAGTAGTCATGTGAATTTGTATTCGTTCGATATTATGTTGAGATGTATGTTGTCTATCCTCTAGTGGTGTTATGTGAACGTCGACTACATGTCACTTCACCATTATTTTGGCATAGAGGAAGGCATTGGGAAGTAATAAGTAGATGATGGGTTGCTAGAGTGACAGAAGCTTAAACCCTAGTTTATGCATTGCTTCGTAAGGGGCTGATTTGGATCCATATGTTTCGTGCTATGGTTAGGTTTACCTTAATACTTTTGTTGTAGTTGCGGATGCTTGCAATAGAGGTTAATCATAAGTGGGATGCTTGTTCAAGTAAGAACAGCACCCAAGCACCGGTCCACCCACATATCAAATTATCAAAGTACCGAACGCGAATCATATGAACGTGATGAAAACTAGCTTGACGATATTCCCATGTGTCCTCGGGAGCGCTTTTCTCCATATAAGAGTTTGTCCAGGCTTGTCCTTTGCTACAAAAAGGATTGGGCCACCTTGATGCACTTTATTTACTTTTGTTACTTGTTGCTCATTACAAATTATCTTATCACAAAACTATCTGTTACCACTTATTTCAGTACTTGCAGAGAATACCTTGCTGAAAACCGCTTATCATTTCCTTCTGCTCCTCGTTGGGTTCGACACTCTTACTTATCGAAAGGACTACGATAGATCCCCTATATTTGTGGGTCATCAAGCTACTGTCTATACTGTGATATTCTTCCTACAACCACATTACTTACCTCAAAGCCCGATAGAAGGCTAGTGCAGGCTTCGGTCAGTCCACTTTTGACGAACTGAACCTTCTCTATTACCGTGCCCATAAGGGCGCGGTGTTCATCCACAATAGAGGCGCCTCGTAGCGCCTCCAGCAGATTATCCGGTGCCTCTGGTTGGACAGAGGTCACCGGCGGAACAGGCACATTCCCTCCTTTTGGGGAATGCCGTTCGCTGGACTCCGGAGCCGTGTAGATCTCCGGAATGGTATCCGGCTCAGGTCCGAAGGGAACTCGGCCCCCGTCACCAGTCCCCATAGGGGCTTTTTCCCCCATGTGTCCGGCGACTGAAGAATCGTCCTGGGGCCCCATCCCGACGATATCCGGAAGCTCCCCCGGTCAGGGAAGGTCTTTTGCGACACCACCTCGTCGTCACCCTTGGGAGAGATGGAACGAGCAGGTGGCGGAGACATGCTAGCCATCTCCTTTGAGTCTAGCGATCCCTCTGTCGAGGATCGCGGGGAGCCATCGCGTGCCGGACTGCAATAACAAGGTTTAAGGTATATCAATATTACAAACTGGGAAGGCCAGACGTTTTCGGATTCTGGTACTTACGAGGCGGCCCGAGGCTTGGTCCGGCGAGGTCGCTCCGGACTGCTATCAACATCCCACACGGAGTTATCCGCGAGGGAGCCTCTAACCCTCTGAGGCGCTTTCGCCTCCGGATTTGTGGGGGCCACTCTCTTCTTCCTTCCCACTTCAGGTGGGGAGTCATTTTCTTCTTCCTCTTTGTCGTCGTCGTCAGCGGACGAAGAGGAAGTCTCGTCTTCGGACATCACGTCCGGAGCGCCTTTTTGGCGAGGGCCCTTCTTGGCCCCTTTGGCCGCTTTCTTGGCCGTCTTCTCTGGCACCTCATAAGGTGCTGGAAAAAGCATTTTTGTCAGTAATGGGAATTCTTGGTCTTCGGGCAGCGGAGCCGGACAGTTAATCCCCTCTGCTACCTTGATCCAGGCCTGAAAACATGGGTAGGAAAGCTTAGGATTTTCTCAAAATATGCTAGTAAAGGGTGTGCCTAGAAAACATTAAAAGAACTTACCGGGTTAGCCTGGCGTTTTAAGCTAAGCCCGCGATCTTCGGTCGTGGGTGGTGGCGTCTCGCCGGCCTTGAAGAGCACTTTCCAGATTTCTTCGTGCGTCATGCCGAAGAGCTCTAGTAGCGTCTGGTGCTTGGCCGGATCGTACTCCCACAGATAGCAAGTCCGGCGTTGGCACGGAAGGACCCGACGAATGAGCATGACCTGGACCACGTTGACGAGCTTGATCTTCCTATCTGTCATGTTCTGGACGCACGTCTGGACCCCAGTCAGCTTGTCCGAGGGACCCCAGGTTAGGCCCCTCTCTTGCCAGGAGGTGAGCCGCATTGGGATTCCGGATCGGAATTCGAGGGCCGCCACCCAGTTGGCGTCACACGGCTCGGTGATATAGAACCACCCCGATTGCCACCCTTTAACCGTCTCTGCGAATGAGCCTTCGGGCCAGGTAACGTTGGGCATCTTGCCCACCATGGCGCCTCCGCACTCTACTTGTTGGCCGCTCACCACCTTCGGCTTCACATTGAAGGTCTTCAGCCATAGGCCGAAATGAGGTGGGATGCGGAGAAAGGCCTCACACACGACAATGAATGTCGTGATGTTGAGGATGAAGTTGGGGGCTAGGTCATGGAAGTCTGGCCCGTAGTAAAACATCAGTCCACGGACGAAGGGGTGAAGAGGGAAGCCCAGCCCACGGACGAAATGTGTAAGAAACACAACCCTCTCGTGGGGCTCTGGAGTAGGGACGATCTGTCCCTTAGCCGGGAGTCGGTGAGCGATCTCCTTGGCCAGATATCCGGCCTCCCGGAGCTCCTTGATATCCCTCTTCTTGACAGAGGAGGCCATCCACTTACCCCCAGCTCCGGATCCGGACATCTTTGGAGTGCTTTCTTGGACAAGGGAAAAGCTAAAAGCTTGGGCGCTGGAGCTCAGGGACGGAAGGACTGAGGAGGAGCCGAGGTGTGGGTGAAGAAAGGGAATCCTTATCCCCTTATAAAGGCCATGAATATCAAACGTCTCCCCACTCGCCTTAAACTCGCCTATTCCCAAAGACCCTGCAAACGGCACGGTTGGGTCACCCACACCCGTATTGATGAGAATCACGTAATAAGGGGACACGATCTCTGCTTCGACAAGACGTGCCAATTGCAACCGCGTCTCGAAACATGGAGCGACAGACGAAAAATGGTTCGAAATTATGACCGGACAGACGTGATGTCATGTTGTAAAAAGCTGTCAGCAGATTAGACTCGTGTAAAAATATATTCTCTCTGCGGTTGTGTATGGTGTGTGTGACAGGTCCGGAAACTATCATCGCATCCGAAGACTATCTTGAAGTTCATATAGAAGGGAACCCGCCTTGAAGACAATTTGCGCGCCGGACTCCTCGTCATTGAAGCCAGGTTCAGGGGCTACTGAGGGAATCCTGGACTAAGGGGTCCTCGGGCGTCCGGCCTGTTATCCATGGGCCGGACTGATGGGCTGTGAAGACATGAAGGCCGAAGACTATACCCGTGTCCTGATTGGACTCTTCTTGGAATGGAAGGCAAGCTTGGCGACCGACTATGAAGATTCCTTCTTATGTAACCGACTCTATGTAACCCTAGATTCCCCCCCCCCCCCGGTGTCTATATAAACTGGAGGGGTTAGTCCGGAAAGGATATATTCATTATCATAGTCATACAGGCTAGGCTTCTAGGGTTTAGCCATTATGATCTCATGGTAGATCAACTCTTGTAATACTCATATTCATCAAGATCAATCAAGCAGGAAGTAGGGTATTACCTCCATAGAGAGGGCCTGAACCTGGGTAAACATCGTGTCCCCCGTCTCCTGTTACCATCGATCCTAGACGCACAGTTCGGGACCCCCTACCCGAGATCAGCCGGTTTTGACACCGACAGTGTTGTTGTAGGACAAAGAGTTGATAAGAAATTGAATGTTATTCATTATTCTAGTAAAACCCTAGATAGTGCTCAAAGAAATTATGCTACTACTGAAAAAGAATTCTTAGCAGTGGTGTTTGCTTGTGATAAATTTAGACCTTATATTGTTGATTCCAAAGTAACTGTTCACACAGACCATGCTGCTATTAAATATCTTATGGAAAAGAAAGATGCTAAACCTAGACTTATTCGTTGGGTTCTCTTGTTACAAGAATTTGATTTACATATCATTGATAGAAAAGGAGCTGAGAACCCAGTAGCTGATAATTTGTCTAGGCTTGAAAATGTGCTTGATGACCCACTACCTATTGATGATAGTTTTCCTGATGAGCAGTTGGCTACAATAACTGTTTCTCATAGTACTCCTTGGTATGTTGACTATGCTAATTACATTGTTGCTAAATATTTGCGTCCTAGTTTTACTTACCAACAAAAGGAAAAATTATTCTATGATTTAAGACATTACTTTTGGGATGACCCACATCTTTATAAAGAAGGAGTAGATGGTATTATTAGACGTTGTGTACCTGAGCATGAACAGGGAAAAATCCTACAGAAATTTCACTCCGAGGCTTATGGAGGGCATCATGCTAGAGATAGAACTGCTCACAAGGTATTGCAGTCTGGATTTTATTGGCCTACTCTCTTCAAGGATGCCTGTAAGTTTGTCTCATCTTGTGATGAATGCCAAAGAATAGGTAATATCGGTAAGCGTCAAGAAATGCCTATGAGTTATTCACTTGTTGTTGAACCATTTGATGTTTGGGGATTTGATTACATGGGACTTTTTCCTTCTCCCAATGGGTATACACATATTTTGGTTGCTGTTGATTATGTTACTAAATGGGTAGAAGTTATTCCAGTGATGATCACAACACCTCTATTAAAATGCTTAAGGAAGTTATTTTCCCAAGGTTTGGAGTCCCTGGATATTTAATGACTGATGGTGGTTCACACTTTATTCATGGTGCTTTCCGTAAAATGCTTGCCAAGTATGATGTTAACCATAGAAACATCACCCTATTATCCTCAGTCTAGTGGTCAAGTTGAACTTAGCAATAGAGAAATTAGATTAATTTTGCAAAAGACTGTTAATAGGTCCAGGAAGAATTGGTCTAAGAAATTAGATGTTGCACTTTGGGCTTATAGAACAGCATATAAAAATCCTATGGGTATGTCTCCTTATAAAATGGTTTATGGAAAAGCTTGTCATTTTCCTCTTGAGTTAGAACTTAAAGCATTTTGGGCAGTTAAAGAACTCAATTATGATTTCAAACTTGCCAGCGAAAAGAGGTTATTTGATATAAGCTCATTAGATGAATGGAGAACCCAAGCTTATGAAAATGCAAAATTATTCAAGGAAAAAGTTAAAATATGGCATGACAAAAGAATCCAAAAGCGTGAGTTTAAAGTTGGAGAATATGTTCTTTTGTACTACTCTCGTTTTAGATTTTTTGCAGGAAAACTCGTCTCAAAATGGGAAGGCCCATATGTCATCGAGGAGGTTTACCGGTCTGGAGCCATCAAAATAAATAATCCTGAAGGTACTAACCCGAAGGTTGTCAATGGGCAACGAATAAAGCATTATATTTCAGTTACGCCCATTAATGTTGAAAGTAATATTATCCAAACTTTGACACCAGAAGAACACATAAAAGAGTCCTTCCGGAACACTCCAGAATCGTGAAAATAAGGAGGTACGTGATACGATAAGTAAACGGACTCTGAAAAATCCGCAAAAATATTTTTTATCAATTTTGGAATATTTAAGAATTTTGGAAATAAAGAAACTCCCAGGAAGTGTCCCCTGGTGGGCACAATACACCAGGGTGTGCCAGCCTTGCCTGGCGCGCCCAGGTGGGTTGTGCCCACCTCGGACACCTTCCGTACTCTGTTTTTCTCCCGTATGCTTGTCCCCCAAGATAAAAAATCTATATATACTTCCCGAACCTGTTAATCACTGTATTGCGTAGAAATCCTGTGTTCTCTTTCCTTGTTGTTTTCCTGTTAGATCTAAAATTATGTCATCTCAAGACTCTGAAGGTGAGAGCTATGTTGCTTATCTCATTGCAAACCCCAAGTCCTATGGGGATGAGAAGCACTATAGTTGTACCTCTGAGGAAGACGAAAATGAATTGGTCCCTCCCCGGTTCAAAAACGAAAGCATGGAGGCGTTATGCAAGAGGATAATAAAACTCAAGATAGATAATTGCGAGTTGATGATGGATAATTTTATTCTCCATAAGAAGCTGGAGGAAGCGAAGGGCAATCCTTCTACCTTCTCACCACCACCATTACCTCCATCTTCTTCACCACCAAAGGAGAACTGAGTATTGGGTATGGGCACTCTCCTTGGCTTCCGCCAAGCTTGGGGGAGGTGCCTCGGTATCGTATCATCCCACTATCTTTTTGCTTTTACTTATCTTAGTTTGATCTTTTGCTTTATGAAATAAAGTTAGTTCGATCCTTTCTTATTTGAGAGTTTGCTTAGTGATCTATCATTGTAATCGTGTGCAAGTTATATAATAAAGTTTAGTTTGAGTTTTTGCTTTCTTTACTTTCATGTTGCAAATAAAGAAAAGAAATAAGAAAGAAAAAGAGAAAGGAAATAAATAGAAGAAAGGAAATAAATCAATAAGATCATATACTAATCCTTTGGTAGGTGATAGCACCACATAAGGAAAAGTATAAGTAGAAAATTTTATTAGAGATTGACAAACATAACATTAGTCAATGATGCAACTCATGAAGGAATTAATAAGGGAAGAGAAGATTCACATATAAATATACTATCCTAGAAATCTTTTGTGATTGTGAGCCCTCATCAAAATATTATATGCCAAAATTGTTGACGTTGGACAAGGAAGCCAACTTAATGGCTTATGTTTGTTTATATTCACATAGAAGTCATATTGTCATAGATCCTTCAACATGTGGTGCTTGCCCCCTATCTTTGCTTGCCAAAAATTCCGCACTAAGTAGAGATACTACTTGTGCATTCAAAAACCCTTAAACCCAAATCTTATTTTCAAGTGTCCACCATACCTACCTAGGGATTGAGCAAGATCCCTCAAGTAAGTTGTCATCGGTGCAAAAAGGCAATAAAATTTTCTTCTAAATGTGTGAGATCATTTAGTGTAAGGGAAAACTGAGCGTTGTACGAACTTGGATGACAAAGAATAAAAGCGGCAGAATGCATAATAAAGGTTGTCATCTTAAGGGGATATACAACATGACGTTTTCTTGCACTAATGGATTGAGCATACAAACAAATAAGCGCATGGCAACCTCTGCTTCCCTCCGCGAAGGGCCTATCTTTTACTTTTATGTATTTACTTTTATGCAAAGAGTCAAAGTTTTCCTTCTATTCCTTTTTATTTTTCTCCTTTGGCAAGCATCATGTGGTGAGGAAAGATCTAGGCACATATGTCTAGTTGAATATAGATAGCATGAATTATTATTGTTGACATCACCCTTGAGGAGATTACGTTGGGAGGCGAAACTATAAGCCCCTATCTTTCTATGTGTCCGGTAGAAACGTTTTGCTCATGGGTACGAGGTGAGTGCTAGCAATCATAGAAGACTATATGATGGTTGAGTATGTGGACTTGCCCAAAGGCTCCGATACGTGGCCCTTCCTGAAAAGATGATGAATTGTAGTTGCAAAGTTGACTGAGAACATAGTTTGTTGGGTTTTAATAGAGTTTTTGCTTTATACTTCGATTGTGTGATGAAGTATTACTTATTCATGAGAAGTATATGATAAAAGTTCTATGATGAAAGTCCCATGATTAATTTTGATGCTGTTATAATGATCAACATGATGCTTCTATGTCCGTATTTTGTTTTTATCGACACCTCTCTCTCAAAGCATGTGGACATGTTTTTCGATTTCGGTTTTTCTCTTGAGGACAGGCGAGGTCTAAGCTTGGGGGAGCTGATACGTCCATTTGCATCATTTTTTCTTACTGTTATTTATAATGTTTTTATCCATAATAATGCTTTTTGGAGTAATTCTAATGCCTTTTCTCTCATAATTTACAAGGTACACACAAAGAGGGAGAATTCCGGCAGCTGGAAATCTGGACCTGGAAAAGCTACGTCAGGCCACCTATTCTGCACAACTCCAAACAAGCTGAAACTTGACGGGGATTTTTTATGAAATATATAAGAATTACTGGAGCAAATAGCTACCAGAGGGGGCCCACCAGGTGGGCACAACCCACCTGGGCGCGCCAGGGAGCCCAGACGCTCCCTAGTGGGTTGTGCCCTCCTCGGCCCACCTCCGGTGCCCATCTTCTGGTATATAAGTCATTTTGACCTAGAAAAATAAGGAGAAGACTTCGGGACAGAGCGCGGCCGTCCCGAGGCGGAACTTGGGCAGGAGCACTTTTGCCCTCCGGTGGAGCGATTCCGCCGAGGGAAGTTCCCTCCCGGAGGGGGAAATCATCGTCATCATCATCACCAACAACTTTCCCATCTTGGGGATGGCAATCTCCATCAACTTCTTCAACAACACCATCTCATCTCAAACCCTAGTTCATCTCTTGTGTTCAATCTTGTTACCGGAACTATAGATTGGTGCTTGTGGGTGACTAGTAGTGTCGATTACATCTTGTAGTTGATTACTATATGGTTTATTTGGTGGAAGATTATATGTTCAGACCCATTATGCTATTTAATACTCCTCTGATCATGAACATGTTTATCATTTGTAAGTAGTTACTTTTGTTCTTGAGGTCACGGGAGAAATCATGTTGCAAGTAATCATGTGAACTTGATATGTGTTCGATATTTTGATAGTATGTATGTTGTGATTCCCTTAGTGGTGTCATGTGAACGTTGACTACATGACACTTCACCATATTTGGGCCTAAGGGAATGCATTGTGGAGTAGCAATTAGATGATGGGTTGCGAGAGTGACAGAAACTTAAACACCAGTTTATGCGCTATTCCATAAGGGACCGATTGGATTCTAAAGTTTAATGTTATGGTTAGAATTTATTCTTAATACTTTTCTCGTAGTTGCGGATTCTAGCGGGAGGGTTAATCATAAGTAGGAGGTTTGTTCAAGTAAGAACATCACCTAAGCATCAGTCCACCCACATATCAAATTATCAAAGTAGCGAACACAAATCGAACCAACATGATGAAAGTGACTATATGAAATTCCCATGTAGCCTCAAGAACGCTTTGCTTATCATAAGAGACCGTTTTGGCATGTCCTTTGCCTCAAAAGGATTGGGCTACCTTGCTGCATATTTGTTACTACTATCGTTACTTGCTCGTTACAAATTATCTTGCTACCAAACTACTCAGCTACTTACAATTTCAGCACTTGCAGACATTACCTTGCTGAAAGCCACTTGTCATTTCCTTCTACTCCTCGTTGAGTTCGACTCTCTTACTTATCGAAAAGAGCTACAATTGATCCCCTATACTTGTGGGTCATCAATACCCAGGCATGAAGTGAGGAATATACCTCTTTGGTGACGGAGGAGGCTCAGTGGAGCTCCCGGTCTTCTTTCATTTCGCACACTCGCCCCGTGAAGGTGTTTTCTTTCTTTTGGCCGCCCGTCCTTGGGTATGGCTCGCTGAGCGCCGATCCTGTAAAACGTGGCTCAGTACAACGGGTGGGATGTGAGTGCAGGTATCTCTCTTTTAAAAATTCTTTCTGAACACTTACCTTAACGAAAGGATAGAGGTCGGGGTAGTCGGCCATAATGGCTACTGACACGTATCCAACGTATCTATAATTTTTATTGTTCCATGCTATTATATTATATGTTTTGGATCTTTAATGGGCTTTAATATGCTCTTTTATATTATTTTTGGGACTAACCTATTAACCGAAGGCCCAGTGCAAATTGCTGCTTTTTTGCCTATTTCAGTGTTTCGCATAAAAGGAATATCAAATGGAATTAAACCTTCGTGAGGATCATTTTTGGAACAAACACAATCCAGGAGACTTGGAGTGGACGTCAAGGAAGCAACGAGGAAGCCACGAGGCAGGAGGGTGCGCCCCAGGGGGGTGGGCGCGCCCCCACCCTCGTGGGCCCCTCATAGCTCCACCGACCTACTCCCTTCGCCTATATATACTCTTATCCCCTGAAAACATCCAGGGGAGCCACAAAACCACTTTTCCACCACCGCAACCTTCTGTACCCGTGAGGTCACATCTTGGGGTCTTTTCCGGCGCTCCGCCGGAGGGGGAATCGATCACGGAGGGCTTCTACATCAACACCATAGCCTCTCTGATGATGTGTGAGTAGTTTACCACAGACCTTCGGGTCCATAGTTATTAGCTAGATGGCTTCTTCTCTCTCTATGGATCTCAATACAAAGTTCACCTCGATCTTCTTGGAGATCTATTCGATGTAATTCTTTTTGCGGTGTGTTTGTCGAGATCCGATGAATTGTGGATTTATGATCAAGATTATCTATGAACAATATTTGATTCTTCTCTGAATTCTTTTATTCATGATTTAATATCTTTGCAAGTCTCTTCGAATTATCGGTTTAGTTTGGCCTACTAGATTGATCTTTCTTGCAATGGGAGAAGTGCATAGCTTTGGCTTCAATCTTGCGGTGTCCTTTCCCAGTGACAGCAGGGGCAGCAAGGCACGTATTGTATTGTTGCCATCGAGGATAAAAAGATGGGGTTTATATCATATTGCTTGAGTTTATCCCTCTACATCATGTCATCTTGCTTAATGCGTTACTCCGTTCTTATGAACTTAATACTCTAGATGCATGTTGGATAGTGGTCGATGTGTGGAGTAATAGTAGTAGATGCAGAATCATTTCAGTCTACTTGACACGGACGTGATGCCTATGTTCATGATCATGCCTAGATATTCTCATAACTATGCGCTTTTCTATCAATTGCTCGACAGTAATTTGTTCACCCACCGTAATATATGCAATCTTGAGAGAAGCCACTAGTGAAACCTATGGCCCCCGGGTCTACTTTACATCATATTATTTTCCCGTCAACTAGCTATTTCTGTCGCCGTTTATTTTGCAATCTTTATTTTCCAATCTATACCACAAAAATACCAAAAATATTTATCTTATTATCTTTGTCAGATCTCACTTTTGCAAGTGGCCGTGAAGGGATTGACAACCCCTTTATCGCGTTGGTTGCAAGGTTCTTGATTGTTTGTGCAGGTACTAGGCAACTTGCGTGTAGTCTCCTACTGGATTGATACCTTGGTTCTCAAAAACTGAGGGAAATACTTACGGTACTTTGCTGCATCACCCTTTCCTCTTCAAGGGAAAACCAGCGCATGCTTAAGAGGTAGCAGCTACCTCCGAGCCATCAAGGCTCGCCTGGTAATAGATTCCAACTTCAAATTCTACAAATATATCCGGATCCCCATGGAATTCGGAGTCTTCGTTGCGAGCATTGTCCTCTGGCTGAGGAGGGGGGCAATGGATGTTTTCGACTACCTTCCTCCATGACTGCTTAAAGGAAACCAGAGTAGTTGGATTAGTGAGTCCCAACGATAAGGGAAAAAATGCTGACAAAGGATCAACTTACCCATTCGATGGGGTTGTACATAGAAAAGCCTTCCCGACAATTCAAGTGGGCGAATTCTTCTTCCTCCCCCTTATACGGGTCGGCTAGCATGGCAGCCAGAGCGGCTTGGTTATCCGGACCCTCTCGCCTATAATGAGATGTGTCGTCCTCCCCGTTATAGCACCATAAAGGGGCTACTCTGGATTGGAGAGGCTGGATGCATCGTTTTATCGCGATGGCCATGACTTCAACAATGGAGAGTCCAGAATTGGCAAGGAGTCTGACCTTGCTAGCCAGTCTCATTACCTCCGCACTGTCCTCTTGCTTAGGGGACTTGGGGCGCCAGTTAAGCAGCTTCTTCAGAGGAGCACTGGAGAATTCGGGAAGACTGCGCCGAACTGGGTCCGGAAGGAGAACATACTCGATGTAAAACCATTCCGAAGACCACTCTTCGGATCCCCTTTTCGGAGTCCCAACAGGGTAGCCGGATCCGGCTATGCGCCATACTTCAGCGCCACCCACTTCAAATATAGACCCTCCACCTTGATGGTGGGGGACGAGGCAAAAGAACTTTCTCCATAGTTCGAAATGAGCCTCGCAGCCTAAAAATAATTTGCAGAGAGCGACAAAACCAGAGATGTGCAGAATAGAACCTGGTGTGAGATTGTGCAGTTTGATCCCATAAAATTCCAATAGACCTCTAAGGAAGGGGTGGATTGGGAATCCTACGCCTCTTAGAAGGAACGAAATGAAGCACACCCTCTCCTCTTGGCTGGGGTTGGGGAAGTTCTCGGCTAGCACATCATCACTCGTGGAATCCCGCCCGCACGGGGACTAGATCCGCGGGGGGGGGGGGGGGGGGGGGTATCCTTGTGTCTGAAGTCGCCTCAGCTGAAGGTGGGATATTGAGCAGCTTCGCCAATCCCCCTCTTAAGGGCCATGAGGGCGCGAGGAGGAGCCAGGGGCGCTTGCCATGGTTCAAACTTTTTCGTGGTTCGCTCTGGTGCTCTTTGGGCGATGTGAGGTGGCATTTGGGGATCTAACCTCGTTATATAGACGCCACCCGCACCTGGTAAAGGGTTAAATTGTAAAAAAGCATGGACCATTCGCATTCGCTCAACGCGTGGAAATCGAGGCGACGACATGGAGGAATCATAAAGTCCGGGCCCAGAAGCCGATGCCGGACTATCATCAATCCGGAGTATGGTGAAGAATCTGCCTTGCAAAGCCGAAGACATAAGTCCGCATACTACATCGTCATTGAAGGCAAGTTCGGGGGCTACTGAGGGAGTCCTGGTTTCTGGGGTCCTCGGGTGTCCGGCTCGAGGATGCGGGCCGGACTGAATGGGCCGTGAGGATAAAGCTTAGGGCCATCACTCCGTGTTCGGGTAGGACACTATGTGCATGGACGGCAAGATTAGAGTCCGGATGTGTTGTTTCCTTCCCTTGTGAACCGACTTTGTACAAACCCTAGGCCCCTCCGGTGTGTATATAAACCGGAGGATTTAGTCCGTAGAGGCTATGATCATAATATTCATAGGCTAGACAAGCTAGGGTTTAGCCATTACTATCTCGAGGTAGATCAACTCTTGTAACCCCTATACTCATCGAATACAATCAAGCAAGATGTAGGGTTTTACCTCCTTTAAGAGGGCCCGGACCTGGGTAAACATTGTGTCCCTTTGTCCATTGTTACCATCGATCCTTAGACACACAGCTTGGGCCCCCCTACCCGAGATCTGCCGGTTTTGACACCGACGGTAGTCCCGGCAGTTGATGCTGTAGTTGCACGGCAGTGATTCCCCATTGCAAAGCCTCCTGAACACCGAAGATCGTTGAAGCACGTTGATGTCGTTGTGAGAACCGGACATTCCAAAGAAAGCATGCCAAATCCATAAGTCATGTGATGCCACCGCTTCTAGTACAATGGTGGCCTCTCTGGTGTGACCTGGGTACATCACCTCTCTGCTTTGTATCCATCAACACCCTCATGGCGACTTGGAGAAAGGGAAAATGGTGGTGCATGATAGCCTCCTGGATATACACACAAAGGAAGTGCCCAAGCCGGAGTTGCACTGGACCCCTCCTCCACCGGGGTGGGCTAAGCTCAATACAGATGGCAGCCATGTCCCTCCAACCTGAGAGGCAGGGGGTGGTATGATTCTTCGTGATGATAGAGGCAACATCATCTATACTGCTGTAGACAGCTCCTTACATGCAATAATGGCCTTGAGGCAGAGCTGGCTGCGTGCAGAGAGGGCCTGGAGCTTGCGCTTTACCGTGCGAACCTGCCCATTATGGTTGAGCTCGACTGTGCAGAAGCGGTGTCTATGCTGCTAGCACGTACTGGAGATAGATCGCAGTACCATGTGCTCATTGAGGAGATTCGAAGACTAGCACAAGATGCTCGTAGGGAGATTTCTTTTACTCTTATTAGTCGCTCGCAGAATAAGGTTAGTCATGCGCTTGCCGCGTATGGACGTGCTACACCCCGCACTGCAGTTTGGCTGTGCTCGGGGCTGGACTTTGTTGTAAACCTTTCGAAGGCGGATATGCCTCCTTGAGTAATGAAATCTCCCTTTACCCCGCAAAAAAGTATTTTTACTCAACTAAGTTTGGGCCGGACCTAGCCGATCCCCTAAATATAATGGAATATTCTTTTCATTTGCATTTCATTTTTGGCAAATATAATGGAGTATTCTTTTTGCATTTTTTGGCTACCGAAAAAATTCATTGCTTCTTTATTTCATTAAACGACATTTTAATACATTGGACTACATAATTCACACATTCTTCGCTACGAGAATGAAATCAAAGAAAACAAGAACCAATATATACATTGGACTACATAATTCATTGCTTCACATATATCCAACTTTCATAATTACCCCCACTAGTTGGGTTAATATATCTTTCTATGTCTTAATTGTTGATTCTCTCTACTGACTTCTCAAGCTTGCACCCGATGAATTCGATATTGCGTCGCATCTAATCTCATCTCTAGTCCCTACTCTAGCAAGGAGTGCACGAACATCTATCAAATTTTGTGCTATCAATTGATCGATGTAATATTCTTCCTCAAACCACATCATGCATCCATCCTACACACAAATTTGAGTAAACAATGAGCTACAAATTGCACTGAATCTGATGAACAACTGATCAAAACTCGCACTCATCCCATCATTTTGGCACTTGAAGAACACCCATCCGGGGTGTTTCGGCATGGTCGAAACTCGGCGCACCACCTACCGCCGGCAGTTGTCGCACTTTATGACCGGCAACGGGGAGCCGACGAGCTGTTGCACCAAATCCGATGGGCAACCCAATTTTTACTCCTCTAACCGATTAGAAATGCCCTAAACCAGCTAACTGAAGTTCCTCTTCACCATTCAGTCTTCTACTCCCTCCGTTTCTAAATATTTGTCTTTTTAAGATTTCAAATGGACTATCACATACGGATATATATAGACATATTTTAAAATGTAGATTCACTCATTTTGCTCGGTATATACTCACTTGTTGAAATCTTTAGAAAAACAAATATTTAGACCGAAGGAGTAAAACAGAGTAATTGTAGTGAACTAACTTGTTGAATGAGGGCGAACTAAAGACGGCGGTTTTAATGTATGCATGCATGGGCCGCTTGCACAATTAATGTGGATATATCATATCGACCGTACGTGGCCATATAAGCAGGATCTTCTCCATTTATTAGCTCTATGCAAGTACTCCCTCAGTTTCAAAATAGATGATCTAACTTTATACTAACTTTGCCTAATTTTATATTAACTTTAATACAAAGTTAGTATAAAGTTGGGTCATCTATTTTAGAACGGATTTAAACGGACTTTATACTAACTTTGCCCAATTTTATATTAACTTTAATATAAAGTTAGTATAAAGTTGGGTCATCTATTTTGGAACGGATTTGAAGGAGTACGTCCAAGTAGAGCTACCCAAGGCCTTGCGTATATGCAAGTAGAGCTACCCCTTCCCTCGCATTCAAGCACGTCCATGCCTGCCAGCCACCAGCGCGGTACGTAGATGGAGGCTAGCAGGTCGTCGTCGTTGCTTCCGGCGGCTCTCCTCCTAGCCCTGGGCCTCCTCCTGAGCCGCCCCGCCGGCTCCAGCCCTCCGCCGGACTCGGTGTCCTGCGCCCGGGGCACGTCCGACTGCACCCTCGCCAACGTCTACGGCTCCTTCCCGGACCGCACCGCCTGCCGCGCCGCCAACGCCGCGTTCCCGCGCACCGAGGCCGAGCTGTTGGCCGCAGTGGCGGCCGCCGCCGCGGCCAAGCGCAAGGTGAAGGCGGTCCCCAGGCACTCCCACAGCTTCCCCAAGCTGGCCTGCCCGGGCGGCCGCGACGGCACCATCATCAGCACGGCGCGGCTCAACCGGACGGTGAGCGTCGACGCCGCCACAGGGCTGATGACTGTGGAGGGCGGCATGGTGCTCCGGGACCTGATCTGCGACGCCGCCGTCGCAGGGCTCGCGCTGCCGCACTCGCCCTACTGGTACGGCGTCAGCGTCGGTGGCCTGCTGGCCACGGGCGCGCACGGCAGCTCCCTGTGGGGGAAGGGCAGCGCTGTGCACGAGTACGTGGTCGGGATGAGGATCGTCACGCCGGCGCCGGTGAGCCAGGGGTTCGCCGTGGTCAGGGAGCCCGGTGCCGACCACCCCGACCTCGACGCGGCCAAGGTCTCGCTCGGCGTCCTTGGCGTCGTCTCGCAGGTACGTACGTGGCTACTCCTACACGTGTAGTACTCTCTCCGTTCCAAATTACTCGTCGTGGTTTTAGTTATAAACTAAAACCACGACGAGTAATTTGGAACGGAGGGAGTAGTTGCCAATGCGCATGCATGCCAATGTGCTGAAGTGAGTCTTGTGTCACTTTGCTTGCCTACGAAAGCTTGGCTGACTTGGTACATACATACATGCACACACCCGTGAACAGCTTACAATTTTTTTTATATCGTTTCGATGTACACAAATCTTATGTGTGTGTAATCCCATCTTATGTGTGTTGTGTGTGATGCTTGCGCAGGTTACTCTGCAGTTGCAACCGATATTCAAGCGGTCCGTCACGTTCCTGGCGCGCGATGACTCTGACCTGGCAGCGCAAGTGGCCCTGTGGGGCGACCTGCACGAGTTCGGTGACATGACATGGCTGTCGCGCCTGGGCAAGGTCATCTACCGTGAGGACAATCGTGTCGATGTCTCGTCGCCCAGCGATGGCCTCAACGGCTACCTCGGCTTCCGCTCCTTCCCGACGCTCGGGCTCATCATCGCAAGAGTCGCAGAGGAGCATGTGGAGGAAAGCAACGACATGGCACGGTGCCTAGCCGCGGGGGTGTTGCCTGCATCGTTCCCATGCAGGCGTACGGCTTCACAAACGGTGGTTCCTCCTTCACGGGATACCCGGTGGTCGGGTACCAGCACCGCATCTAGGCGTCCGGCTCGTGCATCGATGCCAAGGAGAACCTGCTCCGCTCCTCATGCCCATGGGACCCACGCAACCGGAGCCTCTTCTTCTACAACACCGGCTTCAACGTCGAGCTCTCCAAAGCCCCGGCGTTGGTCGCCGACATGCAACGACTCCGCGACCTCAACCCGCGCGCCCTATGCAGTCTCGACGCCAAGATGGGCGTGCTCATCCGCTACGTCGGGGCCTCCTCCGCCTACCTCGGCAAGACGGAGGACTCGGTCAACTTTGATTTCACCTACTACCGGAGCTACACCCAGGGCAGGCCGTGTGCTCACTCTGATGTGATCGACGAGCTCGAACAGATGGCTTTGCGCAAGTATGGCGTCGTCCCGCAAGTATGGCGCCGTCCCGCAATGGGGCAAGAACCGCAACTTCGCCTTCGACGGCGCCATCGCGAAGTACGCAAAGTCCGACGAGTTCCTCAAAGTGAAGGAGAGGTACGACCCAGACAGGGTCTTCTCTAGCGAGTGGAGCGACCACGTGCTCGGCATCGATGGTAGCCCCAACATCGTCCAAAAGGGTTGCGCCATCGAAGGGCTATGCATATGCTCTCACGACTCGCACTGCGCACCAGAACAAGGCTATTACTGTCGGCCTGGAAAGGTGTACGCGGAGGCAAGAGTATGCTCATTCCGACCCACCTCACGCCGCGACCACAACGACGAAATATGAATCTAGTCATGGATGGGTCAAGAAGTGGTGCGATCTAATGTTGAATTACTATGCTTTTGTAAGCGGTGTGTTGATTTACTTCATTTTCTTCGACATTGTTATCTAAATCATTTTCCCGTAGACAAGTGATTTATATCCATACATGCGCTGGAAGACCATTGTAGGTGCTAAGAGCATCTAAAGCCGGACTTGGTAAATCCGGGCCCCTCATATGTGCTCCTGCACATCCATATATCTCAAATGCGGAGACTCAAATCCATATAATTCATGCATGTCGATTATACGAGATAAATTGTCCGAATTCAGCAGTTCAAAACAAAGCAAAGCAAATCATTAAACCCATTAAGCATCGCCAGATTGGCGGCCAACTAGCTATGCCACGTGGCGCAAACTGGTTGGCCACAGTGAGAAAGCTTTTACAATATTTTTTAGATGGAGTTAAGGATTTTTTTAAATGTTTTTTAAGATGATGGTCAGAACCCCACATATTTTTTAAATGGAGGGTTATGCAAACTGGCACTCGCCGGTAGGCTACGGTGGTAATTTTTTTCTTTTTTTAGATGGAGGTGAGAATTTTTTTTCTGAGATGTCTTTTAAAATATGCGCACAACTTACTCTCAAGCGGCGGCACAGGGTGGCGCCGCTACCACTAGTAGTTCAACAATCCGGACATAGCAAAATGAAATAAATGTCCGAGCGTGACCGAAGCCTCGCTGGTTGGCCGGATCACTGGCCGGACGCCATCCGTGCCGCCTGCTCCGAGTCCATCCTTGAGTCCTGCTCCACCTGCATCCCGGCCGCATGCTCCTCTTGCATCTTTGGTCGCATGGTCCGTTGTTGGCGCAGCCGCCCTCGCCCCCTCGTACTTCCTACGCTCGTTGATCTCCTTCTTCTTCGCCATAAGCCACTTCTTTGCATGGCCATCCAAGAGGGTTCGTCCGCCAACATGATCTTGGCATCCTCTGCGTCTCGTGCGAGTTGCAACCTCTCCTTCTCAAGCTCAATCTCTCCAAATGTCTTGGCCTTCTCGAGCTCCCATTTGATCGCCGACTCTTGCTTCTCCAACTCGATCTTCTCCCTCTCAATTTGCAGCTTCTTCTCCTCCCTCTTCCGGTCCCAATCCATCCTCTCCTTTCGCGCATCCAACATGAGCTTGTACCTCTCCTCTTTTTTGTTCCCCCGTGCCGAAAAAAGGCCCGTCCATGTGGAGGATATTTTTGTAGCCGCGGCATCACAGGAGGCCCTTGCCTTCTCTCACTTGTTTCCCATGACTTGGCGGTTATCCTTTGGCACGGTGGCTCTTCCATTCTCGACGACAATATCTTCATCTTCATCGTCCAATCCAATTGATTGGTGGGAGCTTTAGCCATCATTCCTCTTTTTGCCGGCCCTGAGATCGGCCACGAGTTGTGTCCACTTTGGCACTCCATTCAGGGCCTGTTCGGTAACGCTCCGGCAGCCAGCTTCATCAACTTCGCGATTAGAGCTGAGCCGAACACACTGACTTCACGGAGTCCAAAATTGAGAAGCCAGTTGCCCGCGTAGTGTAAAAACGGAGGAGTTGAGAAGTGTAGGATCGAAAGTATGTCTAGAGGGGGGGTGATTAGACTACTTGACCAAATAAAAATCTAGCCTTTTCCCAATTTTAAGTCTTGGCAGATTTTAGCAACTTAACACAAGTCAAGCAATCAACCTACATATGCAATTCTAAGAGTATACCAACGGAATGTAAATCATTGCATATGAAGATAAAGGGGAGGAGTTTGTATGGAGCAAACGCAATGTAGACACGGAGGTTTTTGGCGTGGTTCCGATAGGTGGTGCTATCGTACATCCACATTGATGGAGACTTCAACCCACGAAGGGTAACGGATGCGCGAGTCCACGGAGGGCTCCACCCACGAAGGGTCCACGAAGAAGCAACCTTGTCTATCCCACCATGGTCATCGCCCATGAAGGACTTGCCTCATTTGGGTAGATCTTCAGGAAGTAGGCGATCTCCTTACCCTTACAAACTCCTTGGTTCAACTCCACAATCTTGATGGAGGCTCCTGTCGGTGTCAAAACCGGCAGATCTCGGGTAGGGGGTCCCGAACTGTGCGTCTAAGGTCGATGGTAACAGGAGACAGGGGACACAATGTTTACCCAGGTTCGGGCCCTCTCTATGGAGGTAATCCCTACTTCCTGCTTGATTGATCTTGATGAATATGAGTATTACAAGAGTTGATCTGCCACGAGATCATAATGGCTAAACCCTAGAAGTCTAGCCTGTATGACTATGATCATCCATCCCCTCCGGACTAAGCTCTCCGGTTTATATAGACACCGGAGAGATCTAGGGTTACACAAGGTCGGTTACAGAAAAGGAATCTTCATAGTCGGTCGCCAAGCTTGCCCTCCACGCCAAGGAGAGTCCCATCCGGACACGGGGGAGAGTCTTCGGTCTTCGTATCTTCACAGCCCATCAGTCCGGCCCATGGCTAACAGACCGGACGCCCGAGGACCCCTTAGTCCAGGACTCCCTCGGTAGCCCCTGAACCTGGCTTCAATGACGAGGAGTCCGGCGCGCAGATTTGTCTTCGGCATTGCAAGGCGGGTTCCCCTTTCCGAACTCTAAGATAGTCTTCGGACATAATGATTGTATCCAGACCTGTACACACAACCGCCGAGAGTACAATATTCCACGAGTCCAATCCGCTGACAACTTTTTGCAACATGACATCACGTCTGCCCGGTCATTATTTTTGAACCGTTTTTCGTTTGCCGCTCCATGTTTCGAGATGCGGTTGCCATTGGCACGTCTTGTCAAAGCAGAGATCGTGTCCCCTTATTGCGGGATTCTCATCAATACGGGCATGGGTAACCCAACCGTGTCGTTTACACAGTCCTGGGGAATAAGCGAGTTTTTTAAGGCAAGTGGGGAGGCGCTTGATATTCGTGGCCTTTATATGGGGATAAGGATTCCCCTTCTTCACCCACGCCTTCTCTTTCTCTCTGCCCTTCCATCCTTGAGCTCCAGCGCCCAAGTTCTAGCTTTCCCCGTCCGAGAAAACACTCCAATCATGTCTGGATCCGGAGCTGGAGGCAAATGGATGGCCTCCTCCGTTAGGAAGAAGGACATTAAGGAGCTCCGGGAGGCCGGATACCTGGCCAAGGAGATCGTTCATCGTCTCCCGGCCAAGGGACAGATCGTCCCTACCCCAGAGCCCCACGAGAGGGTTGTGTTTCTCACACATTTCGTCCGCGGGCTGGGATTCCCTCTCCACCCGTTTATCCGCGGACTGATGTTTTACTACGGGCTGGACTACCATGATCTAGCCCCCAACTTTATCCTCAATATCTCGACATTTATTGTCGTGTGCGAGGCCTTTCTCCGCATCCCGCCTCACTTCGGCCTATGGCTGAAGACCTTTAATGTGAAGCCGAAGGTGGTGAGCGGTCAACAAGCAGAGTGCGGAGGCGCCATGGTGGGCAAGATGCCCAATGTCACCTGGCTTGAAGGCACCTTTGCGGAGACGGTGAAGGGGTGGCAGTTGGGGTGGTTCTACATCACTGAGCCACGCGACACCAACTGGGCGGCGGCCCCCGAATTCCGATCCGGAGTTCCGATGCGGCTCACCTCCTGGCAAGAGAGGGGCCTGACCCGGGGTTCCTCGAACGAGCTGACTGGGCTCCAGACGTGTGTCCAGAACATGATAACCAAGGGAATCAAGCTTGTCAACGTGATCCAGGTTATGCTTATCCGCCGGATCCTTCCGTGCCAACGCCGGACTTGCTATTTGTGGGAGTTCAACCTGGCCAAACACTAGACGCTACTAGAGCTCTTCGGCACAACGCACGAAGACATCTGGAAAGTGCTTTTCAAGGACGGCGAGACACCACCGCCCACGACCGAGGATTGCTGGCTTAGCTTAAAGCGCCAGGCTAATTCGGTAAGTTCTTTCATGTTTTCAAGGTGTACCCTTTACTGGCATATTTTGAGGAAGGAGTCTAAGCCTTCCTACCAATTTCTTCAGGCCTGGATCGAGATAGCGGGGCAGATTAACTGTCCGGCTCTGCTACCCGAAGACCAAGAAACCCCACTTCTAACGAAGATGTTGTTTCCGGCGCCTTATGAGGTGTCGGAGAAGAAGGCCAAGAAAACGGCCAAGGGGGCCAGGAGTGGCCCTCGCCGAAAAGGTGCCTCGGACATGACGTCCGAAGACGAGACTCACTCTTCGGCCGCTGAAGACGACGACGAGGAGGAGGAAGAAAGCGACTCCCCCCTGAGGGGGAAGGAAGAAAAGGGCGGCCTCCACAAATCTGGAGGCGAAGGCGCCCAAGAGGGGGAAGGGCTCCCTCGCGGGTAACTCCGCGTGGGATGTCGATAGCAGTCCGGAGCGACCCCCCCCCCCCCGGACCAAGCCTCGGGCCGCATCGTAAGTACCAAAAACCCTATGCACATCCCAACGTCTGGCCTTTCCGCTTTGTAATATTAATATGTTTAAAGTATGCCATTGCAATCCGGCCCGTGACAGCTCCCCGCGATCCTCAACTGGAGGTTCGCTAGATTCAAAGGAGATGGCCAGCGTGTCACCGCCGCCCGCTCACTCTCCCCCGGCCAAGGGTGATGAAGAGGTGGTGTCCGGCTCCGGAGGCTGTCGAGGTTGCGCCAAAAGATAACTCCTCGGTCGCCGAACACATGGGGGAAAAAGCCCCCATGGGGACTGGTGATGGGGGACAAATTCAATTCGGCCCCCAGCCGGATACCATTCCGGAGACCTACGCGGCTCCGGAGTCAAGCGAGCAGCCTTCCCCGAAAGGAGGAGGTGTGCTTGTTCCACTAGTGACCTCTGTCCAATCAGAGGCACCGGATAATCTGCTGGAAGCGCTGCGAGGCGCTTCCATTGTGGATGAACACCGTATCCTTATGGGTACGGTGATCGAGAAGGTTCAGTCCGCCAAAAGCGGACTGACCGAAGCCTGCGCTAGCCTTCTAACAGGCTTTGAGATAAGTAATGTAATTGTAGAAAGAATATCACAGTGTAGACAGTAGCCCCTGATGCTCTATTCGATGTTCGGAAAGAAGAAGCCGAAGAGAGGATCAAAATAATTTTCGCAGGAGTCTAACATAAGATGTCTATGTGAATAAGCAGGCGTCGCTGCTGGCTGCTACCGCCCATACTGCGGAGGTCTCCGGACTGAAACGGAACCTGGAGCGGGCTGAAGAAGAGTTCGGTCTCGTGAAGAAGCAGCTGGAGGACAGCCAAGGTATGCAGTAACCTGCGTGTATATTTAGGAAGGATGAATGGTTCGTGCTGAATAAAGTGTCATGAACTTTATTAGGGGCCACGACCGACGTGGAAGCCCTCAAGAAGGCGTTAGCCGAGGCCAAGGACAAAGCGGCCAAGGAACGCGCCGCGCGCGAGAAGCAGGAGGACCGGGTCGGCGAGGTCGAGCAAGAGCTCCAGGACGCCGTCAAGAAGTACGAGTCCTTGGAGCGTGATTCTAAGACGCAAGAGTCCGAACTTGCGAAGGCCCGCCAGAGTGCACAGGATGCCCCGGCCGAAGCCCAGAGCGCCCTCCAGGAAATCCAGGCTGCCAAGGAGATCGCGGCGGGTAAGGCTTTCATTATGCAAAGCAAGTCTGTGAAGGAAACGTTCATTTTACTTACCCGAATTTGGAGCTCTCCAGGGGCGTTTACGGATTTGCCGCGCAGCATATCAGATGCTGCCAAGTTCTATCGAGACGAAGAAGGGAGTTCTACGGAGAAACTGTTCTGGTCTCAATACCTTGGACCAGAACATCCGGTGCCCTTTAGCGACCAGCTGAAACAGCTGGTCGAGCTGCACAAGGCGGCCGAACTAGCAATGAAGGACCTAATAGTCCGGCTATGGCCTGCCGAGCCCGTGCCCAGCAGTTACTTCGGACTTGTGAAGTGGCTTGTGAGTGCCTGCCCACGGCTTGAAGTCATAAAGCGTTCGGTCTGCATTGAAGGTGCGCGGATGGCCTTTGCCCGCGCCAAGATGCACTGGGCGAAGATGGATGCCAAGAAGCTGATGACCGAGGGGCCGCCTGAGGGCAAGGAGCACCGCCGACCCGAGCTACATTTTGATAGTGTCCTGGAGGGATCCCGCCTTGTGGCGGAGCAATGTGCGAAGGATGTTATATTCCCATGAAAACTTTCATGTTATCCTGTCCTGTAATATGAAACAAGGTCCTTGTGTAATATAATGCTTTTGGCTTTAAAAATTTACCTCCTGTGCGGCCATTTATGAAATCCGAGGGTTGGCCAGTCGTCGGCTTCTGCCCCACGTAGAGAGTACGGGGGTGTTCGGGATAAATCTAAACACTCTTTACTCCACATTCTGGTCCTTAAAGGAGGTGTTTAGCGCAACGAACAAGGCAATCAGACTATACGGCCTTTATCGCCCTCACTTAGCCATAGGAGTTTGACAATGAGGATTTTGGCGAAGCCCCTGGTATTCGGAAGGCCGAACTAGGGGCGCTATACGCACCTAATCGGATAAAACCCGATTCCTCACGTAAAGCGAAAAAAACTCTAAGGATTTCAGACCTTTCGAACAGCTGACCAGCTCTCGCCGCATCATGACGGTCAGTTTTCGGCTTTCTCTACTGAGGTGCTCGTCCAGAAGAACCGGGACACAATTGCAGTAGTTCTTCCTTTACTACCCTAGCCGATATAGCGGAACGTAAGGTAGTAAGCACAGGAGCCGGGCAACCCAACTATTGACCAAAGACATGATTCGGAGCCGATGCATATAATGCTATAAGTTCGGGGTGCCGAACTGTACTGTAAAAGTGTTCGGATTTTATTGTCGTATTGCGGGGCTTGATGAAGCCCCTGGCGAAGTAATACGTACCGGAGTGTACGAGTGCGATGAGTAATAAATACAAAGGCGAGGAAAAAACAAGTAATAAGCTGACGCTGCCAATTAATTTCCATTGTGATTTGATTAATACGTCAAGGCGTACTTGTGCAAGTAATGCGATAAGCGAGTAATGCTATTTAACATGCCATGACCAAGAGCGAGCTGCGTGCGGGTATGTAAAACAGGTATAGCGATCGTTAGCAAAGAACACCTGGAGATTCCCTTGTACGTCAAAGCTCCTTCCTTCCTTGGTGTATTTTATCCTTTGACAGGACCAGTAATCAGACCGTCAAAGAAGGCCTATGCAAAAAGAGACAGATGAAAAAGGCTACTAGCAGCGCGGGTAAAATGGCTACTAGCAGCGCGGGTACCCGCGCTAATAGTATCGCGATACAGCTAATAGTTAGTAGTAGCGCGGGTGAAACCCACGCTACTACTAATATTTTAATAGTAGCGCGGGTAATGAAATAGTAGTAGCGCCTCAGGTTTTTTCCCACGCTACTACTAAAAAGTTAGTAGTAGCCTGGATGCAAACCCACGCTACTACTAACGAAGTAGTAGTAGCGCATCTGGTGTTTTCCCACGCTACTACTAACTAATTAGGAATTAAAAAATAAAATCCACCAATTCCATTCTATGCATACAATTCCAACTAAAACAAACACATATTTGCAATAAACCAGCAGCATTACACATCATTACTAATCCAAGATTTATAATAAACCAGCAGCATTAGAGCACATCCTGTAAGAGCATACATATTGTCATGGCTTTTCATGCCTTCAATTAAAACACCTACACTTCTTGAAGTCACTTACTCCCAGCTAGTGCAAACACAGTTACAAGCAAACCAAAATGCATAAAAACACCAAACAGTGGCATCCTATCTCTCCAAATGATCCGCTCCCTCTGCATCCTTGCAAGCATCTTCACGATAAGCAAATCCACAGGAAAAAAAGTCAACTTAGCATGTACTCCCTCTGTCAACTATCCAGAGTAGATTTTATCCATTGCCCTGGCCATGTTCAAGAAACACTAAATCAACTATCCAGAGTAGATTTTCTTCCTTGCGACGAATGAACTGGTTTGCAAACAAAAATAGAACTCCATTACTAAATATTGACTTAATGTGGAAGAAGATAAATTCTGGTACCTTTATAAAAATCTCCCTACTAATGTAGTAGCACATGAAGTAACAATCATAGGTATATCAGCATCATGGTTACAAAAACTTTTGTGCAAAGCTATAAAGCAGTAGAAGTTAGAGACGTGAACCATCAGTTTCACATAGGAAACAGAAACATATGATATTAGATGAAAGGCAGCAAGCATACTCTTTCTCAAACAAACTTCTCGTCTGTGTACATAACAGTAGCATGGAGTGGGCACTGCTAGTGCATGGTTAGAAAACACTCTACTGACCATGCTTTCTACCAAGCTAGATATTTATGCAGTATACCACGTACTAAGCTTGTGGTTAGCTGATCTGTTGGTTTGCTGTAAAATATTAGGGAAAGAAAGGGCGTAAAGGATGATGAGATGATGGACCTACATTCACATTATACCTGATATGAACTGCAGTTACCTTGCTTGCCACCTCATAGATGTTGAAAAAAAAGTCTTGACAGCAAGGAAACTTCAAACAATACTTCCATGGCATCACAAATGAATGACTTCCCTGCACAAATTGTACTGCTAGAATAAGAAAATTAATGCAAGATCCATGATGTGTTCATTACCATTTGTGTCATCCTCTGTATGGTACTTAAGCTATTCCTCTGAATCTGCTGAAAATTGTCTCACCCTCGAGATCTTTAATAAAAGAAATCAACATTTTTGTGATTTAAAGTTCTTTTTTATATGTGATGGTCCTAGCATTCCAAAAAAATATCAGAAATATTCTGAACATAATCTAACGACAGAGGAAAAAGTAATATACACATGTAATATTCATCTTCACTTATTACCTGGGTTCACTGGATGAAAGAAACCAATGTGTTTACAGATAGAGATTATTTAAGTCCATGAAATATCGAATACAAATCAAACTTCTCGAGAAAATTGTTGAATAGAGTGTAGATCTCTATCCTTGTGGTTCAATTAATTGGTTAACCTGCATTGTAGAAAGTCACAGTAGGTTTAGCGCATAAGAAGCAACAGATTTCCGTTGGCAATTACTTGTAGGTTAAACCAAAACTTATCAAATATTATGTCTTTGACATGGCAAGTTATTATTATTAAGCATACTGAATTCACTACCGACACAGGCTGGATGCTTAAAAATATGTAACCTGAACATCTATAAATTCCTTGTCCTTGTTGTACCAGAGGGCTAAACTCAGCAACCTCAAAGAGGTTAGACCATGCTGCCAATACTCAATTAACTTGGACAACACATGGTAACAAAGAATCTAATAAGACTCGTGAAATCCCTATCGCCCTGCCCATAAGAACTAATCATTCCTAATTACATGTGGACTTATGTGCCATATTTCACGAACTTGTGATTCTACTTTAAGAGATTAACTTGTTTGCGAAGTGGAAAACAGTGATAAAATAGGACATCCCAATTTCAATATTCTGATATGGAACTCTAAAGTTTTAGAGGAAACAAATTAGCGGCAAAAGCTTGAGAAACACGAATGCTATGATAAATATTCAATATGCAAATATTGTTAATATTCTGAACTACTGGAGCTCTAAGTATGATAGCCAAAGCATGAGAGGACAATTTGTAAGCTTCTAATCTGCACTATCAATTCCTCATATATACATAAAGGAATAGACCTGAATTTTGTTTAATGAAATAAGAGTATGTTAACTATCAGACTTACCTGCGCAGAGTAACATCCATCGAAAGGCCTGGTAGCTGGAGAGGAACACTCTGGGAGGAACTGCATGCATCATAGTCATAGATGGCATGCCATATATACCTCAAATAGTTATTTTGCAATGCACTGCCACAATTGGAATCTCATATTTAACAGCCCCATCCGTTGTACTGTTAAACTGTTGAAAAGAAAATGAAAGATCAATGGTGCCATCTATCTAGAAGTATAACAAAAATTGTGGAACAACAGTGAAAAAAATGTATACCTGTCTATCTAGAAGTATAAACACATCCTGCGGCTAATAAGTAAAATTATGCACAATCAACAGAATTTTACTGGATCGGTTAATAAGCAAGTTATATGACTTCTAAGCCATTACTTCATTGCAATGGGAAATACTTGGACATGTCACCTATGAATTCTTCTACAACATGTTAACCTTTATGTTCTTTCTTCTAACATTGCCAGCTATAATATGAAATTCATAATACATTTTTATCAGTTCAAGGAGAAGCAAAAAAATTGATAACTAAAGCCATTGGTCCAATGTTTTACGTAACCACCTTAAATCATGTTTCTGATTCTACCGCAAAAGAATTCTAAGCCATAAGTTATAAGATCAGTTCCGTCTGCACATTGTTAATGACGACAGGAACCAACGAAAATTTCAGGTTAAATGTCGTTAACCCCAAAATCAATTGAACCAAGCTTTCAGTAAACGGGCTAGGTTGCAAGGGAATATGCACAACATCTGCATTCTTATAGCCTAGTGCACACAAGCAACATATTCCAAGCAACCGGATATATACATACACTGACATTAGTGAGCCGCTATACAGGTGGAATCGTAGACATTTCAAGCACCGATACAAGAGCAGAAACATGAAGATACGGACCTTGCGGAGCTCGTCCCAGAGCTTGTAGAACTGCGCGTCGTGGGGCCCGCGCGCGTTGTGCGCGAGCTCGTGGAGCATGGTGTCGAGCACCTCCTCGTAGGGGATGAAGTCGAGGTCCCGGCCGTCGCGCCGGAGCCGCAGCTTCACCTCGACGCCCCGGTTGACGTTGAGCCCCAGCAGCCTCGGGTTCTTGGGCCTGTTCCCACAATGAAATCGCCCCGGCGCACGGTATCGGTCAGACGGAGAAGCCGATGGGGGGAACGAGGGATACAGAGGCTAGGGTTAGGGTCTGCTTACGAGAACTCGGAGAGGACCTTGACGCGCCACTTGCGGCGGCGCATGATGGGCTGGACCTGCTTGGCGACGCGGTTGAGGAGCGCGCGGGCCGCCGGCTCCTCGGGCTTCCGCTTGAGCGCCCGGATCTCCCACACCTTGTGCAGGTCGCCCACCTCCATCGCTGCCGCCAGGGACGCCGACCGGGCGGCGCGCAATTTGAAATCGATTTGGGGGTTGGCGGCGAGGCGGGCGGGAGACGAGGGGGGCCTCCAGTTATAGTGTTTTCCCTCCTCGCGCTCGCGCTTCCGCGCGGGGGACTGGTGCTCCTCCTCGTCCGCGCCCATCGCCGGCCGCCGGGAGGAAGGAGGAGAGAGAAGGGGCGGGCAGATGAGGAAGGGGAAGGGAGGGGGAGGAGGAGGAGGTGGGGTGTTGTGCGCGGCCGGTGCTCGCCGGAACCAGCCGGCGTGGGTGGGGGCGGCGGCGAGGAGATCGTGGGGAGAGGAGCCGGGGTGGGGTGGACCGAGGAGATCGTGCGGAGTTCGTGAGAGAGTTTTTTTAGGATGAGAGAGAGAGAGTGGTGGGGTGGGAGTGGATCGGGCCGGGGTGGATGGTGCAGTAGTGGACACGGTTAGTAACAGCGTGGGGGTCTTACTGCACTATAGCTACCTACTTAGTAGTAGCGCGGGTTTTATACCCCTTGCTACTACTATGGCATGTTCTAGGGGTATGATGAAGATCATTTAGTAGTAGCGCGGGTTTATACCCCTCGCTACTACTATCAGCTTAGTAGTAGCGCGGGTTTTATACCCCACGCTGCTACTAATTAGCAGTAGCGCCCGTTTTTAGACCGCGCTGCTGATAAACTTCTGTGTATAAGGTTTTCCCTAGTAGTGGGCTCTATCGATAGACGTCCCTGAGCGCGCGTTTGCACTCCCTCTTGGGGATGTGTGTAGCATATATCATGTTCACCGATTTGACCTGGGGGGGAGACTTCTTCTGTCCCCCTGTGTTCAGTTGCCGGGGCTCCTCGTCATCGTCCTCGCTTTGTGATCCCTTTTTCTTATGTTCGGCGTTTAACTTGCCGACATGTTTAAAAACCCAGCAATCTCTGTTGGTATGGTTGGCTGGCTTGTCTGGGGTGCCATGTATCTGGCACGGGCGGTCAAGTATGCGGTCCAGGCTGGATGGTCCCTGGTTGTTTCTTTCGTACGGCTTCTTCCGCTGACTGGACTTGGAGCCGCTAAATCCGGCGTTAACCGTAGTGTCATCAGTATTATCGCCGTTGCTTCGGCATTTGTTTCTGTTGCGTCGGAGCTTGCCGTTGTTGTTTTTGACCTCGAAGGGGCCTGCCTCGCTGGCTGTGTTTTTGCTGCGAGCAAGCCAACTATCCTCACCCGCGCAAAAGCGGGTCATGAGTGCCGTGAGGGCTGTCATGGATTTTGGCTTTTCCTGGCTGAGGTGGCGGGCGAGCCATTCGTCACATATGCTATGTTTAAAGGCCGCTAGGGCTTCGGCATCCGGACAGTCGACGATCCGGTTCTTTTTAGTTAGGAACCTAGTCCAGAATTTCCTGGCTGACTCTCCAGGTTGCTGGACTATGTGACTTAAGTCATCGGCATCTAGTGGCCGGACATAAGTACCTTGAAAGTTGTCAAGGAAAGCTTCTTCCAAGTCCTCCCAGCTGCCAATGGAATTTTCAGGCAGACTGTTTAGCCAGTGCCGAGCTGGCCCTTTGAGTTTTAGTGGGAGGTATTTGATGGCGTGAAGATCATCCCCGCGGGCCATGTGGATGTGGAGAATGAAATTCTCGATCCATACCGCGGGATCGGTTGTTCCATCGTATGATTTGATGTTTACGGGTTTGAATCCTTCTGGGAATTCATGATCCATTACTTCGTCAGTGAAGCAAAGAGGGTGTGCGGCACCTTTATATCGGGCCGCATCGCGACGCAGCTCCGATGGAGTCCGTCTGTGTTTTTTGGCCCGGGCGTGACTAGGTTTGTCACGTCCGAATGGATAGCTGTCTTCGCGTGTCAAGGCACGTCTTCGCGATCTGTAGATCGATCTTGTGTGTCCTGCTCTACTGTCCAGGTCCTGCCGAAGGTCGTATGTATAACCCCGAGCTGCTTTGTCTCTGCTTCTTCATGGCGGTAGGGCAGGCTGCTGTTCGGCATGAGTTGCCGCTTTATCCCGACTGCGTGGTGGTCGGTCCGCCGCGCTGTCCCGACCGCGTTGCGCGAGGGAGGTATGGGCTTCGGCGCCTCCTCGTCGAACTGAGGTAGCAGTCTGCGTTTCGGGTAACTCTTGGCTGGGCGTTTAAGGCCGTATTCCTCGGCTCCCAGGACATCGGTCCATCTGTCATTGAGCAGGTCTTGATCAGCTTGAAGCTGTTGTTGCTTCTTTTTCAAGCTCCTCGCAGTGGCTATTAGCTGAAGCTTGAAGCGCTCCTGCTCGAGAGGTTCCTCAGGCACGATGAAGTCTTCGTTGCCGAGGCTCGCCTCCTCCTCGGAGAGCGGATGGTAACTACCGTCCTACGAGTCTTCTTCCATGTCTGTTCGTCGGGGCTGACTTGCCCATCTTCCCGATTGTCTCGTCCGACAGCTTGTTCATCGAGTTCCTCTGTGTCTTCAGCACCATCCTGAGTGTTGTCATTTCCTGTGCCGGTGTTGCTATCTCTGCTGCGGCGCGATTTAGAACGGCGCCGCTGACGCCGGCGCTTTGGTTGTGCCTTAGAAGGGTCCTCCTTCGCTGGGCTTTCCTTGTCATCGTCGTTATTATTTTTGGGCGTATCCACTATGTATACGTCACTAGTTGAATGCCCGTGCGTTGCCATAGACACACAAAATATGAAGTATATGATGTGAAAAGATTACTCGACAAAGTGATAGCATGGACTTGGATATTTTAAATGAGTGCTTTTTATAGAATATATTTTGACAAAAAAACAATGTCATAGGTAATTCAAAATCTATGAACATGGACAAACTTGTATTTAAATGTAGATAATAACTAAATCATCCGTGAAATTAGCACATCCCTTAAAACACCATAGACACAAACAAATATGACGAAACAGTCACCTACATAGTACATACAAACCAAGTACGTGATAACTACACTCACAAATTGAAACACACAATCATGCGTAATAGGCATAACCAATGTCTACTATCTCTACTACATGCGCCGAGCTTTCTTTGTATACATCCTGTCTCGGGGATCCTTTGTAGACAACTCGCGTGCTAGGAAAGCCCACCTCCACTCAATAAATTGCTGAACAAACTTCATATCAATCAACCCACCTATTATTTTCTGGCGAATATCTGCAAAAATATATATTATAAATGTTGCATTTAATAATATTTAAAATTTGTCTACATATGTTAATAACAATCATAAGTAATTGATTTTTAGTTGATATTAAGTCATAACTACTCACCATCAAGTGCACGTGCTGCAGTATGATCCGGGTTGAATGCAAGGGTGGTGTAATTTGAAGTTTCCAGATTTCCTATTGCCAAGATAAAAAAATATTTAGGTTGACATAACAATACACTTCCTTAGAATATGCAATACATGTATTGGTATAGATGCTTCAATTACCGTATTTGCAATCCTTACGAAGCATAGTGGCAAGGACAATAGATTTATTGCCTTCAGTTGTTGACCACCTATATGAGTTCTGAATCAAGTTGCCACCCCAAATCCCAACAACTATAAGTTTGCCCCTACAATGTGGAATTTTTTTAAATGGTAACCATGTCAAGGACTTTTTGAACTAATTTCGATTATTCGGTATAAAAGAGTTGGAACTATTATGTACCAACTACACATACCACATATCCATGAAGGTGACCTCTCTATATTTCAGCACCTGGGTATCCCCCAATGCGTTCATGTCCATCATAATGAACGACCATGCCAATTATGCCTGTGTCAATTATCATTAGTCAAAATTATATACCAAGATTATCTCTATGTTAGTAAGTATTATATGCTTGAATGCATACCTACGAAAGTGTTTCTTGGACACCTCTGAACTTCTTGGAACGGCATCAAATGCTTGGGATATGTTGGAAATTGAAGTGAGAGAGACTCAACAAATGTCCTTGCGCTGAAGGAACACTCATATGTGTGTTGAATGTATCTACACTCCAGTTCTTCAAAGTTAGGCCGCATAGTAACACCATGAATGATGTACTTACGACCCATGTGCAATGTAATATTGAATCTATTCACTAAATCTTTTCCGGCAACTATAGCCTCGATTTTGGCACCCTTAGAATTGTTTTAGGAAATGTTAGATGATGATAAAACAAATGTCTATTTTAGCAATCTAACATGCTTGAGACTTAGAGTTTTGTCCATAAGAATGAAGTGAAGCTTATCACCACTCGGATTAACCGGGAATTTGACATCTACCCTCACGCAGATGCTACAAGTTCTGAATGTATCAGAATATTCGATGTCGTCGAAGTCTATGAATCTATAACAAATAGCTTAAATTAGCTAACAGGGTTTTCCTTTTCTTTCAAATATGAGAAAGCATGTTAAACTTACCTAGGCTCAACTGGTTTTTTGTGAAGTTTGCAAATGTCCGCTGACGTCTAAGATTAATTGGCGCCATCTAATACAGTTTAACAAAATATGTCACATTTAAATTTGGAAGCAACAGAGTGGCAATAAGAATAGATACAAATCAATAAAATTCTAACACACATGCATAGTACCTCTGAAGTTTGCAATCGATGCCTATTGTTATTGACTTGTATGATAGCAAAATCTGTCAATTGCTGAAGTATATGGACTTTTTGAAATAGATGTCAATCATGCCATCCGATACAATAAGAACACAAAGAAATAGAAAAGCAATGGCAGACCACGAAATCTATAGTCATTTTTTTTCATACCCAGAAGAAGAACCTGCTGGATTTTCGAATGTCGCCTCCAACTTCCTTCTATAAAACAACAGTAGAGCTTGAACCAGATTTCCTGGGAGCAAAGGACATGTGAAAACAAATGTTTTTAGAGAGGCCAATAACTGGACCAACAATAACTTGGAAAAGGAAAATTCATCAAAGTTGTACAACAGGACTACTAATATATATGTGGCCTGCAGCTGCCAAAGTAAAAGAACATCTTTGAGAAGTGAAAATTGCTCTTTGAGAAGTGAAAATTGTTCTTTTGTCGCTAGATTCGGCCATGGCGACGAGTGCTCTCCCACCATTTCACTTGCAGCTAATAAAGCTTAGCGGGAAGAATCAATGAATAATTGTTAAGGTATGCACATGCTGGCTCTCAGATTAATTTTTTTAATGGCTGAATTTATGTATGCATAGTATGAATATAACGACTAAACCACGGGCATTCAGGTAGTACAATATTTAAAAGAAAACTGCTATCAAGAAATGAAGCAACGTTGGTTCAAGCCTCTAAGATGCAAGGATTTACTGGGAGAAGCATAGATTGCTAAAGGAAAGAGCTGAGCTCCATATCTCTCTCATGCATTATTTGTTTCCATTACATCCAAAGAAACTGATTGGCGGGAATGTATGTTACCTTGTTGTGTGGCAGGTAACTTCTCTGTTCAGACCTGACCTGTATGTGGAATGTCGCAGGTGACCGCGGATGATAAAAAGCGACAGTTGCAGCAGAGCTGGATGCGCGTCGTGACCGGAATGCGGCGAGTCTGGCCTGGTCCACGCACCGCGAGTTGGAGCAGCGCCACACGCGGTGTCGTGCGCACCCAGCCGAATCACGTCGACCGCCACCGCCCCCACCACGCACCGAGGGCAGGCACGAAGCCGTCGTCCGCTTCACTGCCGCTGCTGATGCCGGCGCGAGGTGAAGACGGCAGCGGTGGCCCGATGAGTAAAAAGGAAGAGAGAATGAGGGAGAACTCAAGACAAGGGAGGTTTGCACCTTTTTATCATGCGGGGTGGGGAGATAACTGCCATAGCTCCACCATCGACGAGGGGGGGGGGGGGGGGGGGGGGGGTTAGAGGGGGTGGGCGGGGAAAGAGGTGCCGCGGCGGAGGGGAAGCAGATCGGCTTGGAGCGGCGGACCGGGACGCGTATCGCCATGCGGCGGCGGACGGGCTTGGTCTCTCGTCCGGGGGAGGAAACAGTTCCACTTTTTTTAATCGGTTCGCAGGCCGAGTCTTTTTTTCCTTGAGAGGTGCTATACACACGACAAAAATTACACGATAACTAGACGACGATGGAATCCAGCCGCACATGCTTACACGACTGAGAACAGCAGTAGTCACTGGATATGCTTGTCGTGCACAGGTCGGGCACAAGTATCGTGCGTGAAGCTGTTTCGTTTTTCCTTTGCATTTTGCGGGCGATTCGTAGGCTAAGTGCATATTGCCCAAGACTTTTTTTTTCAAAGAGTAAATATTGTGTCGGTAGATACCGACCGAGATTTTATAACAGAGGGAAAAAAATTTACATGCCTTTGCATATATTTGTTACCATCCCAGAGAGCATAAAATTGAAAATAAGATAATGAGTGCATCTATTTCAGACGAAGCTTAACTTTTTCCCCCTCCAATACATATTGCATCGCAAAAGCTTATAAATAAATAGCCACAACATATGGCAAATACGGAAAACAAATCCATGGAGATGAACAAATAAATTCTGATAAAAAGAAACTATAGTCTGACTACCGATGCGTAGAGATCAAGTCCAGTTTATTATCTCTTATTAACTTCCTACTTGAGGCACTTGAGAATTTCTCGTACATCATACGGGATGTTGTCTTTAGCTTCATTCGCATGATACTCGAGCAAGTGTATCAACAAATTCTTTCTCAACTGATAACCATCCTGCATGTGCAATGTATGATGTTAGCATGCAATTTCGCTTCAAACTTTTTATGAACGTGTAATATAGAATACCCACCGTGCAAATTGGACGAACAAATTTGTTACCATGCCATGAGAGCATAAAATTGAAAACAAAATAACCAGATTCATCCCTGTAGATGAATACACTATCATTATCTTGGGAGGTTATGACAATAAATATAAAATGTGCATATTGATTTTCAGAGTAACTTACCGGTCTACGCTCGTCGGAACATCAATTGGTGATTTACGTGGCCAGAAAAATGTATCAGACTTCCAACCCGGTTGTGCTAATTCGAGTGCATCATTCAGGTAGAATGCAACCCTCTGAAATTTTAATGCATATCTCTCTGAAGATAAGGACGGAATAAGTGGGTCCAAAATAGATACTTGACAGGCATGTTTGTCGATTGCGAACAAGATGAAGTGGCCGAGGAATGCATGAGGAAGCAATATCTACAAGTAACACTCATTTAGAATAAATGTTAATCACGACTACCATATAAAATAGACCAAACTTACCCAATTGCATGATGAGATGGTGTGGTCTATCTCAGTCGAGCTACGAAGCAATGATGCTAGCGCCTGAATATCTGGCTGTACCCGCGAATCTAAATTTCGTGCGGAAGCGAGGGCAGCTTCAATCACGGCCGTCTGGGTAAAAATGGTTAAGGAACATGATGGTGACAATGATAATAATAATTTGTGATGTGCGGTAACTTACACAAAATTGTAGATCCATAAAGCGCACGGGAGGATCTCTTGTCAGTAAGGCCTCGTCACTTGCAAGTATACGTATAGCCATGTTGAAACAATCAATGTCCAACGGCTGGTCCCTGCGGAGTATACCTTGGATCCTTCTAAGACTTAATCCTATCGGATGGGGTTTAGAACTTCGCACCCACTCCTTCCTGTAGATAACAGTTAATAATTGTAACATTGTAATAGTGTATATTGAAACTTTATACTTCTTAGACATGCTCCTTACTCCAAGGAAGTAGCATCATTAATTGACATGATGTGGTTGCATAGTTCATCAACTAAATCTTGCGGGTCCGCGGCCATGATGGGGTTCCGAAGGGGGCTTTTGTCTTCGGCTCCATCATGTGAATCTTGCCGCTTACGCTTTCGGTCCTCCAGAAACTCAACATCAGAATCAGATACATTTTCTTCATTGTCAGATACATTTTCTTCATTGTCAGTCCGATAATATATTGGACTTCCTTTTAACTTATTAAGTTCTGTCTCCAACAATATGACAGCTAATTTTCGTCGAAATTCTTTCATGTCCTCCTACATATAGTAATTAAAAAAATTTGTTAAAAAGCGCCATTGAGATGAAATCTGCTATTAAGAAAAAAGAGATACCTGAGTGAAATTATCAGACAAAATATCTCCAGTCCAATACTCCATACAATTTAACATAAACAATCCACATGACGCGCTACAATATCAAAATATTTCTTTAGGCTTTCATCTCAATATAAATAAAGTATTTAAACAAGTAATAATGTTCATTGTACATGTCTCCATTTATTGTCCAATGTATATCTATTACCTCAATGTTTCGGCTAACAAATAAGACCATATTTTTGCATCAATAATGTTTTCACAAGACTTACTATTCTATCATAAATTTCTCTATAATTCAGTTCAGATTATGAGATGTGTTCATCATACCTATCTGTTTGGATTGGCTCTTGGAACTTGTCTATGACTGTCCAATTCATAATATCGAGGTCCTGCCACCTATCACCTCTCTTAAACTCCGGCATATCACATGCGATTTTTAGATGCTTGTCAAGTCCTTGTAACTATTAAATGGAAAAATTGTCACTACATATTAGAGCAAAGAGAATGTAATGTATAGAGGAAAACACAATAAGCAGACATTTACCGTCATAGTGAGGTCACTGCGGCCCATTCCAACTCCAAGCGAGTCCAGTACCTGTATCTCTCGTTTCTTCGCATTGATTACTGATAGATACCAGTGGCATTTTCTGATGTTAATTGGAAGGAATACCTGAAGTAATAAATATTATATAACACGTAACCACTTTCAGGTAAAAAGATGTGCTTCATTATATTATAAGTGTAGTGAGTTAAGACTGACCATGTCATGCTCCAGAAAAGTATTCACTCGTTTTACAATGTGGCGATGTGTTGCCGGGTCTATCTTATCTTTCTTAAACAGGGAAGACACAAACGTGCTTGCTATGTGTACCTTTCCATCCGCTCTATTTTGCAGATGCTCCCGGGCACTTATGCAGTATATGTATGCATTTATTACCTATAATTTCAAAGATATACTCCATCCATTCCAAAATATAGTGCGCCCGCGCTTCTCGAGGTCGAACTTTGACCATAAATTTAACGAACGAGACCGACTGCGGCGGGTGAAAAAATTACATAATTAAAAACTTCTTTCGAATACGAATTCACTGATATAATTTTTGCTCCCGCCGCAATCGGTCTTGGTAGTTAAATTTACGGTCAAAGTTGAAGCACGGAGATAGAGGAAGCACTACATTGTGGAATGGAGGGAGTAATACATTTAAATTTTGAGACACTGATGTTTAATTACGAGAGTTTGTGTGGTTTGACTTACATCATCATGCAAAAACACATCATCATGCGTAAGGCATCTCATCTCAGCGTTCGTTAATAATGCATCATTGATGTGCACCAACTTCGTTTTTTCATGTAAGGACATGATTGATTTAATAATGGAAATATCGTTCGTTGTGCAAATATAATCTGTCATGGGACAACATGAAGCCAAATTAGTTACATATAAAAAAGGCCAATGAAATGACAAGGTTGATAATCACTGTGAAAGTAAATACCTTGTGGTGTAATATTTGTATTTGCTCTTCTTGGTTTGTTATGACGCGAATTTGCTATTATTTCTATCTGCACATCGATCTTGTTGATAGGTTCTTTTTCATGGTTAACAATATCCATATCTGTCAGTGGCACATTCTGCAAAGTGAAATATATATAGAAATATATGAATTAAATATAGTTCTGCCATATTTTTTTCAGGAATAGTATAATAATTCATATGCAACATGCAAAATAAAAGATTAAAAAGACAGACATCTAAGAAATTTGATAGCAGTGACAGACTGTCTAAATACCTTGGTTCTACTCCTTCCGTTCTTAAATACCTCGGTTCAAACATCGACTACATACGAAGCGAAATGAGTGATTCTACACTCTAAAGTATGTCTTATATATCTGTATGTAGTCTTTTATTAAAATCTTTAAAAAAATATATATATACTTCGTATTTAGGAACCAAGGAAGTGCAGCTGTGACTCTCAGTCTCACTCTCTCCTCACCGGAACCGGCTCGTCTACCGTGCCTGCTGGGCACGGCAGGGTGCCGTGCCTTCTTACCCCGCACCTTACACATTGATATGGGCCAGAAAGGCCAGACTCCTTGGTGAAAGTTTATCTAACCAGCCCAACTGTTCACCGGATGCATCACGTTCAACTAAAAAAAATCTATGGCCGCTGCGATATGTCGTGACCATGCTGGAGAATACCTGGGTTCTTTGGCCGTCGTTTTTCGAGGTATGTCTGACCCTACAATCCTTGAAGCATATGCATGCCGGGAGGCGATGGCGTTGGCTGAAGACCTGAACATTCAGCGGGTGCACATTGCAAATGACTGTCAAGCCGTGGTGCAGGATATCAGCAGAGGAAGCAGAGGGCCACATGCAGCGATGCTACATGAAATAACAGCTCGGAAGAGCCTCTTTCTTTCTTGTAATTTTGTTTTCGAACGTATGAATTTTAACTTCGAGGCCCATGATCTCGCAGTTTGCTAGCGGTCTTTCAGTAGGTCGACATGTCTGGTTAGGCATGCCTCATGACCTGAACATTGTACCGGCCCATGAACATTTTGCTTGAATAAAAAGACTGGCGAGATTTCTCAAAAAAAACTAAAAAAATCTGATGCATCACACGCCTGCACATGTCACCTAATTAACTATTTCCCAAACCCAAAAAGAAACGATTTCCCCCATAGAAAAACTAACTTACCATTACGGAGAGCAATTTTTTTAAAAAATATATTTGTATTTTGCTTCGAGCGGGCAACAGTACCATTTCCTACATTTACATATTTTGAAAATTTAGCAAATATATTCATGTATTAGAAACTATAAATCCAGAAAAGACAAAAAAGTTGAGAAACAACATGCAGACAACAGTCGACTTATATACTTAACCAAATTTAAATCGACCGAAATTTTGACAAATAAAAAACGCCATGAGAACATGCAGCCGTGGACTAATGCTGTTAATTTTTTTTATAGAAGACTAATATTGTTAATCAGTAAAAAAAATTGAGAACCATGTTGTTAATCAGCGGGCATCAGGTGAGCTGCTGGGCTGCTGATATGGGCTTTTAGTAGTTTCCTGGGCTAGACCATTGCTTTGCTAGGGTCGTAAGAAGGCACGGCACCCTGCCGTGCCAAGCGGGCACGGTAGAGGAGCCGGTTCCCTCCTCACCGCTCTCACTAAGGTGGTAAAAACCCTGTTAGGGGAGCGAGGTGGGACTAAAAACAGCCTGCCACAACCTCTTTAGTACCGGTTCATGCCACGAGACGGTACTAAAGGGGATGGTCGGGCCACAGCCTGACAACAGCCAACCACTGCCTCGTTAGTACCGGTTGGTGGCATGAACCGGTACTAAAGGTTCGCCACGAACCGGTACTAATGAGCGCCGACCGCCTAGCCGTTGGAACCGGCACTAACGGTCACATTAGTGCCGGTTCAGTTGCAAACCGGGACTAATGTGCTTCACATTAGGCCCTTTTTCTAGTAGTGATAGTGCATGTAGATGGCGGGCGATGCACTGACCTTCCAATAACGAATGCTCTTTGGTGCACTCCCATAAGCTTAGGAAGATCTGGTCCAAGTCTCTCAAATAGTATCTCATCAAAGATCCTAATCGCACCATGTATATACCAAACTCACCGGTCGAAAATCCTTCAAATATGCAACATCAATTTTGGGCAGCAGTGAAACTATCGCCTTGTCAATTGCCAGCAGCCCACTTATGTCCCCGAGATAGAACGCCTCCAAGGCTCTCAAGAAATCCGGCTTGATTGTGTACTAGCAAGAAGAATCAAAACGTCCAGTAAAGCCATTCGGTCCTTGTGCCTTATCTTTCGGCATGGCCTTGATCACTTTCTCCACTTCATCCACCGATAAAGGCATCTCAAGGTGAGATAGGTCAATGACGGGGATGTCCAAGACTCCCAAGTCCATAGTGTAAACACGCTCCGGTGCCTGGCCGCACAAAGCTTAGTAGCAATTTCTTCGTGCCCTGTGAGAATCTCATCCTTGTGCCTCAATGCCGTGATCACTTTTTTTTCTCTATCGGCGCCGTGCATGCTGCCTAAAAACTTTGTATTGGCGTCCCCATCCCGTAGGTATAGCAGTCGCGACCTCTGCCTTGCAACACAACGCTCGAGAGAGCACAACCCAAGCAGCTTGCATCTCAACAGCTTACGTAGCTGGAACTCCTTGCGAGATAATGGACTTTTGTCCATAGCACTATCTAGACATGAAATCACCTTGAGAGCTATCAAAATTTCTAGTTTTACGTTTCCTATCCACCGGTCAGTATCCCTTAGTTTTTGATCCAAAACCACGAACAGGTTCCCCTTAGAGGGACCGAGCTCCACGCCTCTTCCACTATGGGAAAGAAGCCATCCGCCTTTGTCCAAAAGGCTTCAAATCTGAATCTCCGCTCGTTTTGCTCAAATCCAGGTTAGGTTGAGAAGCAATGGACAATGGTCGGAGACCGCCGATCCAAGCACCGCCGGAAGGAAGAGGGGTGCGCCTCCTCCCAAGAATTTGTGCAGGACACATGATCTATTTTTCCAACGTCGGCCGCTCAGGCTCGGTCGACTATGTATATCTCATTCCATTCAAGTACATCTCCTTTAGCTCGAGGGCGTTCAGCTTTGCACAGAAGCGAGTATGCTGGTTGATGGCATTGTTGCTCTTTTAGTAGGTTCAAGTCGCCAATCACCACCCAAGGGCCCGCCGGCAAATCCCTGTTTAGGTGTGTTCCAGAGAGACACTTTTCTAATCCCAAGTGTACACGAAGCACTCCGGTCCTAATATTTTTACAACTAAAGTTGTCATCTGAAAAGAAAAAAAAAAACCTAAAACAAACTGAAACTTGCCATCCGATGATCTTTACCCAAGCTATCGGTCGTGTTTGGTGAAGATCTTCCGGTGAAATAGATGCAGGCATACATTACGGTTACTCAAGGTAGCTTTGGTCAACAGATTGATCATCCACTACGGTTACTCAAGGTAGCTTTGGTCAACAGATTATTGAAAACCAAAATACTAAGGGATGCAAAATTGATCTTCCACGTATACCTTACCATCTTGAGAACCTCTCTTTAATTTCTCCTAACTAATGTAACATATAGTAATAAAAAAACCTGAGGGACGAATACACGTTTGTTGCTAATTAATTTCTCAACAGCTACACTACTAATAATCGACCAATTAAGGTAGGTATCTAAAATCTAGTTGGTGTGGGTTGGCATGTAGTATCTGTTTGTGAACCAGGCCTTGTCGGCGACGACCTTGACGCCGTCCTGGTTGCGGTGCCACTCGTAGTAGGCGTGGGTCCTGTTCTTGATGTCCAGCGTGGCGTGGCCGTAGCTGGCCTCCCTGAAGGCGGAGTAGTCCGGCTGCGGCGAGCGGAAGCTGTTGGCGAGCCCCTCGGTGTTGCCGCCGTCGCCGATGTTGACGTAGACGGGCGCGGAGGCGTTGAACTGCGGCGTGGCCTTGCCGTTGGCGATGTCGTAGGCGACGTGGGAGACGCGGTGGGTGCGCTCGTAGGAGTGGACGTGGCCGGCGAGGACGAGGTCGGCCTTGGCGTCGACGAGCCAGCGCTCGAACTGGACGCGCATCGTCTCGCCCTCCATGTAGTGGTAGTCGTTGGTGTTGTACCAGGGCGAGTGCACGCAGACGATGAGCCAGGGGGTCGTCTTGCGGTCGACGCGGCGGAGCTCGTCCTGCAGCCACGTCCACTGCGGCGTGTACTTGCCGTAGGCAGAGTAGGAGGAGAGCATGATGACGTGCGCCGACGCCATCTTCACCGAGTACCAGAGGTGCCCGGTGCTGTTGGACGCGCGGAAAGGGGTGGGGTAGCGGTGCGTGAACGGCTTGAACGGCACCGTCTCGCCGATCTCCGGCGCGTAGTCGATCTCGTGGTTGCCGGCGGTCCAGATCCAGGGCTGGTACGCGACGCTGCGCTCCACGAAGCGCGCCCACGTGTCCCAACGGCGGTTGTCGTGGCCCGGGTGGTTGTCGGCGTAGCACAGGTCGCCGATGAAGAGCACGGCGTCGCCGCCGTTGGCCTCGTAGTGGGCCACCGTGTCGTTTGAGTGGAACGTCTGGCCGAGGTCACCTGCATACATGCGTTGCACGTACGTACGTACCACTCACAAACATTAATCGATCTACTAGTTGCACTGCACCAAGAAAGAAAGAACCATAACTTGATGATGATACGTACCGATGAGGCCGAACTTGATGGGCGCGTCGGGGCCGGGCTTTGCCGGGGTTTTGAAGGAGAAGGACCTCACGGTGTAGCCGTAGCCGACGGCGTAGTGGTAGACGGTGGCGTGGTCGAGACCGGTGAGCGTGGCGTGGTGGATGTAGGGGGACTGGTAGGTCCCGCCCCAGGTGTAGCGCTGGACGGTGCCCTCGGCCGTGAGGTTGAGGTTGTCGGCGGCGAGGCCGTAGCGGACGACGTTGCTGCCCGGGTGCTCCGGGGTGACCCAGGATACCGTCATGGCGCGGCCGGTCAGATCGCCCTGCGTGATGTGCACCTGCTCCGGCGCATTGTGGCCAGGCGGCTGCCGGAACACGTCGGCGTCGAGCGGCATGACGGGGAGCATCTGCAGGCTCCGCCGGTACGGGCTCGTCACACCGGCGGCCGCGGAGGCGGCGTGCGCCGCCAGGAGGAAGAGCACCGCGAGCACACGCTCCATGTTGGGTTCGTTCTACTAATCGACCGCTGGATCGATCGAACGCCTAATGTATATATAGGCGTGCTGATTCGCACCTGTAGAATATGCTCTCCCTGATCTCCCCCGAGCGGCAAATATGTGTTGTTAATTGAGATTTATTGTGGAATCCAGTTTGTTTGTTTCAGCTTGTCAACCGCATATAAAAAAAAGAGCTTAAAAATAACTGCATATAAAAAATCTTATCTGCTCGCCACGTTAGAAATACTGCTGTGTTTGAAAGAAAAATTGTTACGTTTTAATAAACATCTTTTTTTTTAAACGTAGGCATAAACTTTGTCTCATCTATTGATTAATTAAGGAGGGAAAGGAGTTTTTGTTACAACGACACCTTACAACCATGAATAATTACTCTTCTAAAATTATATTCAGAGGATGGGGCGTCGACCCGTTGGCTAGGCAGCTGAGGTTGCTGCCAGCCCACTCGAGTTCGAGTCCTGACTCGGACGCATGGTGTTCGCGGAGTTTCTCCTATAAAAAATGCCAACGAGGGTTAGCCCTTGGGTTGGTCTCATTTTTATTTTATTTTTACATGGACGTTTCTCGTTTCAAATCATCCAACTCACAAGGAGTAGAGGCAGAGACAGCGAAACATATCCGTGTAGGAGTATGTGCTTTATTATGGGCTATATGAAATTGCAGGAATGATTTGGTTTTTAACATGAAGACAAATATCCACATTTTGCAGGTTATCTTTAGGGCCACTGCTTTAATCCATATGTGGTCGCTACTCACTCCGACGGAGGCCGGGGAGCGTTTGGTTACTGGATCTATCCGTTGGGAGATGCACTACAGGAATCAGGCACTTTGCCGTCAGGCATGGTTGACAGCAAAGGCATGGATGGCGGAGGCAAAGACCGTTGCCGTCAGCCAGCAGACGACAAAAGGTCCGGCTGAATAGGCTACAACAAAGGCCTCTTTGCCGTCCGCTGGCGGATGGCAAAGCAGCAAAGGTCTTTGCCGTCCGCTGACCGACGGTAAAGAGTCTGGACGGCACACGTGGCAGTTCAGGTCCGTTAAATGGTTAACGGCCTGCTTTGTAAAGGCCTTTGTCGTCCGCTAGCTGACGGCAAATCTGCGAAATAGGCCAGCCCCCCTACACCCCAGGTTGCACAGGTAGCTGCCACGTGGCCACTTTGCCGTCTATTGGCAGACGGCAAAGCAGACGGCAAAGTGCCTGTATAGCTCTTGTTTCCTAAATTCATTCAATTTGACAAAATTTCACACACACACATATATATATACACATTTCAACATAATTTCAACAATCATACCAACAATACGTTTCCAACAACATATACACGTTTCCAACAACATGAACATATATATACAAGTTTCCAACAAGTTTCCATAATTAAAAAGGAAGCACAAGCACAAGTAAAAGTTTGCAACAAGTTTCCATCAATGCTAGCTGCTTCCTCATCTCAAGCAAATCTGCAAATTAGGAAAGATGAAAGTTAGAAGAAGAAGAAGACTAGCTAGAAGAAAAAGAAGAAGAAGGAAGAAGAAAAAGAATCTTTTTTCTTCTTCTTCTTCTTCTTCTTCTTCTTCTAACTAAGGTAGGTAAAAATGCCATTTTTTAGCTAAGGTAGGACAATAAACTAATTATATGATAGTTTGAAGCTAAACCAGGGTTATTATGCCTTTTTTTACCTAAGTGCGTTATTTATGTCAAAAATGAAGTAGCTAAGCTAATTATAGATCATTATTGAGCTATCCTAGGTTGTTATGCCATTTTTTACCTAAGTGCGCTATTCATGTCAAAAATAAAGTAGCTAAGCTAATTATAGATCATTATTGAGCTACCCTAGGTTGTTATGTCATTTTTGACCTAAGTGCGCTAATTATGTCATAAATGAAGTAGCTAAGCTAATTATAGATCATTATTGAGCTATCCTAGGTTGTTATGCCATTTTTTTACCTAAGTGAGCTAATTATGTCATAAATGAACTAGCTAAGCTAGCTATAGATCATTATTAAGCTATCCTAGGTTGTTATGCCATTTTCTAGCTAACAAAGCATTTGTTAAGCAAAACACTTGGGAAAACTTACCATAATCTGGGAGGTGAAGGACCGGTCGGGGTTGCGCCACCGCGAGACGGGGAAGGATTGGTCGATCCTTTGTGGGAGGCGTGCTGCACGAAAGATCATTTGCAATGTTTAGTTAGCATGATGCAACTGAAATGTGAATACTAGTAACTATTGACCATTCAAATGAAACTCACCGTGTCCGCTGTAGCAATCTGGGGCATCGGCGGAGGGGTCTGGCCGGTTTTATCGCACACGGACTGCACATTTTGTTTTCATGAGTCAGTCATATTAGTTAGTAATGAAACGAACATCACGTGCATGATTTGGCTAGTATGCGGGAGAAACTTACCACGAGGAGCTCGTATAGGGCCCGGTGACCCGCGTCGTTCCGGTTCCTCTCCGCCTCCAACAGAATAGCCGTCCTCTCCTCCATCTCCCTCACCTTCTCCTCCGCCTTCCTGCTTGCCTCCGCAACAAGCTCCTTGGCCCTAGCCTCGATAGCGAGCTCCATTGGCCGTGGTCGAGGCCTCATCTCGGGAAGAGACTTCGTCTGGCGCTTCTTGGTCTCCGGGAGACTTCTAGGACAACGTATGAGTCCATCCCCAATAGCTATTGAGCCATGTCTCCTCTGATCACCAGATAGCATCACGAGCTCAGGATCAAAAGGACTCTGGCTCAGGTTGAACTCCTCACCTTTCATCTTCTTCCCCCTATCTCTGTACCTCACAAGCTTGTCGTGGGAGGAGATGTTGGTGAAGCTCTCTGGATGATCGAGGTCATCCTTCGAGAATGCCTTGGCCTTCTTGTACGGGGCACTATTGGCCATGGCATAGAGGTCGTACAGCGGCAGCACCTCCTTCTTGTTGTGTCGCGCCTGAAAGAGAGGAACAGGGTAAATTAGTAATTAAAGCTAGCAATAAGAATGAAAATTGCATGAATCGTTAAGGGCTCGAACCACATACCCAGTGATCCCCGTACTCAAACAGGTTGGAGCTCCCTTGATGGTGCGGCACACCTTGCATCTGGGCACGCTTCGGCTGGTGGAGGCGGCGGCGCGTCGTCGTTGTCGTCGATGATGACGACTCCTCCTTCATCGCGGCCTCGGCGGCGCTGCTCGAAGCACCGCAGGGCGGCGCGCTGGCGCTCCGTCGCCATCTTGATGGAGTCCTGGCGTGCCCATTCAAGGGCCACGTCGTCGTCGAGCTCGACCTCGCCGTGCTCCGTTTTCACCGGCGCCAGCCCCGGCCCCGCCTTCACCGGCGCGAGCCCCGGCTCCGTCTTTGGCTTGACGAAGCGCGGAGGAGGAGCCGACGAGGAGGCGCGCCGGCCGCCCTCGTTGATGACGATGCCGGCGCTGCGAGTGCGCCGACCGAGCGGCGTCTCCGCCGCGGGCTCGGCCTTGACGCCGAGCAGCGGCGGAGTGCCGGAGGAGTGGGAGGAGGAGCGGGAGGAGGAAGAGGAGGAGGACGCGCCGATCCTCCTTGGCGCCCATTGCCCGTCGCGTCGGCGGTGCGCCGGGGCGGCCGCCCTCGCCGGGGGGTACGCCAACGGCGGGTTGTTGCCGCCCTCGAGGTGCGTCAGCACGCCCTCAAGTGTGCGGCCGGGGTGCCCACCACAGGTGGCGCCCCTCGCTGTTCTTCACGCCGCCGACCACCGACGCCCCGTTGGTGGACGCCAGCCGCTGCTGCTGGCGGCGCTCGAAGTACGCCGCCCAAGCCGCGTGGTTGTCGGCGGCGTACTGGGGGAGGGAGAGCTCGGCGTCGGTGAGGGAGGCGCGCACGATCTCGACCTCGTCGGCGAAGTAGGATGGTTTGGCCACGGCGTCGGGCAACGGGGGAATGGGCACTCCCCCATTGCTGAGCCTCCAGCCCGTCGGCCCGGCGCGCATGTCCGGCGGCGCCGGGATGTTCGCCTGGAACAGGAGCCAGGACTCCTGTTCGCGGAGCGAACGACGGCCGAAGCCGTTGGCCGCCGCCTCATCTCCGGGAAAACGCTCGGCCATCAGGGAGATGGAGTGGCTGGGGAGAAGAGATCGGCGGCGGCGCTCGGGAGATGGAGTGGCTGGGGGAGAAGAGATCGGCGGCGGCGCTCGGGAGAGGGAGGGCTGGGGGAGAAGAGCTCGGCGGCGGCGCTCGGGAGAGGTGGAGAGGTGGCACTCATCACAGGCGAGCGAGGCCATAAATAGCCGCGCCGCGTCCGTGTGTACGCGTCCGAGGGAGGGGAGGCATCGGCGCGCCGCCCCGTGAACGCGTCGCCCGTGAGGAATCAATGGCAAAGCTGACCGGCGGCAGCCTTGCCATTGATTCCCCGCGGGAAACCGAGGCGTTGGGAGAAGACGAGGCGGGCGGTGTCGCTAACGCGGCTGGCCCGCGGCGCTTTCACGCCAAAAACGATTCGCCCGGCGCCCCCGAGCGCCCCCCAGCGCGCCGGGTTCGGGTTGGGTCCGCCGGCGCCAATTTCTGCCCGAGCCGGCGAAAAAAGGGCGCCTGAGGGCGCGACTGGGCCAATTTTTGGCGCCGGCGGCCGAAAAATGGCCTGAGGGGCCTTGCTGGGGCGCGGCTGGAGATGCTCTTAGCCCTTTTCCCTTCAGCTACCACCTACCCAGCTCCCCTGTGCAGCCGCCGGCGCGTCATGGGGCGCATCCGCGCGGCGTGCGACGGTGCGAGGCGAGGAACCAATCCCTGGCCCAACCTCCCATCCCCCCGCCTCCGAACCATTCTTACGGCCTGGTTGCGCCCTCGCGAGCATCCCACACCCACTCCCATCACTCCCTGGTGTCCGGCGAGATCCGCCGGGCAGGGCTCTCGCGGACGCGCGCGCAGTCTGGGCAGCGGCATCCACCGCGCAGCGCCCCCTGCCCCGACACGCCGGTCGGAATCTTCTGCTGGCAACGCCCGGCGACCGGCGCGCGCCGTGCAGCCCGAGGAGACCCTGCAGCAAGCCGTGCTCGCCCGGATGGGCGGAGTACGAGCAGGAGTGGATTCCGTGGTGCACCACGACGTCGACGGCTTCTCTTCGCCACCGAGCTCTGCTCCCCTCCCTGTGCATCAGGATGAAGGTGCTCACGAATCTTACCTTGTCACGGTCGACTCCCCTCTCTCCCTCCGTGTTCTGCATTGGTAGGTCTGTTGGATTGGCACCGCCGGTGAAGCAAAAAACTGAAGGTTGATTGAATCTCTCCTATATATAAGGCTAGCTAGATGTGTAGTATCGGTATACGGTTAGGATAAGGTTGTTTATTTAGTGAGATGAGGATTAAACCTTTCTTGGGGTTGTTTGGATTGGATACGGACTTTCTGCCAATTCCGTTTCCCATAAACTCGTTTAAAGGGCTAACCACATGAAATTTGTTAGCGTACCCAAAATTATAGTTTTTTTAGGGACAGAATTAGTAAAACTTGGTTTTAGTAGAACAGGCAAAGAACTGTGGTCAAGGAGGCTAGCTTCCTCTTCCTGGAGATTCGATCTGCCAATCCTGACCAAATTTCGAATTGTACAGACCCACAATGCATTTCAACAAAGCCAAACACAATGTCAGAATCATACAGATTTATGCAAGGTAACCTGACATAAAAGTCAGTACTCTACAATGGTGACAGTCATACTAATGTACCATTTGTAAAAATCGAATGCAAAGCTTGGTCTGCATCTTTTGGCAAATAGCTTAAGGTTGATGTTTCTACTCCTGTACATGGTACTTTGGAATCACCTTCTTCATTGAATTTTGAGGCCTGAAATTGATGTTTAAGAACGTGTTAGAAATTAAGGACAGCTGCGTGCTAAATCTTATCACAGAGGTATAGAAAAAAGCAGATCAACATATTATGTTCCTTTTCTTCATATCGAAGTATCTGTCGCCTAGAAAAACTCATCCTTTAATAGTTGAGATAGTAGAGATATGAGGAGATCACTGATGGCTTCACTCAGCTTGGGTTCTTCATTAATTATCAGATACATAGTTCCTTGTCCATGTATTTCTAACAAGAGATTCTATGCAATTGAAATTCAAGCCAGTTTTTATATTGCTATATATGAAATTAGATGCCACAGGTTTTGACCATATTAAAGAACATATGCATTAGAAAGAAATACGACACCTTAGTATTTTTGTTCTTCTTTAGCAAGTCACTATCCAAACATCTTCCTCCTGCATCTGTTTGAAATTTCACGCTGTCTCTTGTTATTTCCAGCTTAAACAGGTACAGGACGGGTAGATGTCGCGAAAGGAATACTCATGGTTTCTGAAGACTGACTATGCCTGAGTACTACACAGCAACAAACTCAGGTTAGTGTGCATTAAAATCTACAATAGTTATGTGGTTGTAATGCAGAAATGAACATACACCTTGACTTGCTATAATTTGATCCGGTGACTTCATGTGCTAAGGACTTCCTTGTACACTATGTTCTTCATGGTCGTTAATAAGGGCTCAGATCTTTTTCGCTTCTTTGAATTCTTGCTTTCTTCCTTACCCTTGCCCTTACCCTTGACATTGTCCTTAATGGCGAGAATCTTAATGTTCCTCTTCGTTGTGGCTCTAGACAATGCGACGTAGAGCTGACAGTGAGAGAAAACCGGGTCCGGTAGGTACACCCCCACAATTGGGATGGTCTGCCCTTGCGCCTTGTTGATTGTCATGGCAAAGCTGAGCCTAATAGGGAACTGCTTCCTCTTGAACTTGAAAGGGAATATATCGGCATCGGATGGGCAGAGAGGTATCCGAGGAAGGAACACCCTCCTACCAGTATGTTGTCCTAGCACGATTTCTGCATCAATGGCGTTCCTCTGAAAACCCCGGACCACAAGCCTTGTGCCGTTACACAACCCATTAGCTGGATCAATGTTTCTCAACAGTATAACAGGGCAATTTATCTTTAGTTTGAGTGCATGCGGAGGCAGCCCGTTGGGAGTCAGGTTATTAAGGAATTCGGGGGCATAGTAGCCGTGTGGATCATCCTCTGCACTATCAAAACTGTGGTAGATCTTCTCTTCGCCCTGGAAGCACTCTATCATGCGCGTATTTATCTTATCAACGTTGTCGTTCTTGGTGGAGAGGATCGCTCGAGATGTCATGTAATTTGGATCAGCCATGTTGCCGTCCAGAGCAGGAAATACATGGTCGATTAGCTTCTCTAGGTCAGTGCCGTCTCCTGTTGGCGGCACACAAATATCTTCGGGGAGCCTTATGTTGCCTTCCTCGTCAGTTTCCTCGGTCCCGTTACCTACCCGTAGCAAGTAATCTGCGAACCACGGGTCGTTATGCGCCCTGATGTTGGTGACGAGCCTTAGCTGGCGCATGCCGTTCCAAAGGTACGAACTCCGCAGGGTCGCATCGATTATCTGACCCCGTGACCCCTTCCTGACGACCGGAAGCACCTGCCTGAAGTCCCCACTGAACACGACTGTCTTTCCCCCGAATGGTCGGTCCCGTCGTCCCATGATGTCCCGCATGCTATTGTCTAGTGCCTCAACCGCTTGCCTCTTCGTCATGGTGGCCTCGTCCCATAGGATGAGTGAAGCCATGTGCAGGAGCTTGGCCGTCCCACTTTGCTTCGTGAAGCTGCACGACCCCCCATCTTCAATGTTGAGTGGGATCTTGAACCTCAAGTGGGTTGTCCTTCCTCCAGGCATGATGGAAGCCGCGACGCCTGACGTCGCTGTAGCTAGCGCGATCTTGCCCTCGCCTCGAACCTTTGCGAGAGTTGACCTGTATAGGAAGGTCTTCCCGGTGCCTCCCGGGCCATCGACAAAGAATACACCACCATCACCAGCATCAACTGCTGCCAGTATCTCATCGTATGCAAGCCTCTGCTCAGGGTTTAGCGAGGACGCCAAATCAGTGTCGTTCGCGCCAACCTCGATGGCGGACTCCTCGGTGACTTCTCTGGCCTCACCTCCAGTAGTGTCATAGGTCTCGTCGATGTCCGGAAGAGGGAAGAACGCTATGTCTTTGCCCATGGACTGTAGCATGCCCCTGATGTCAAGCAACACCATCTGCTCCACTGCCTTTGAGCACGCGTGTGTTCGACGGTAGTCATCAGACATCGCGTCTAGGTGCCTATCCCATAGACCGCGCACGGCACCTAGCTCGCAGAATACCAAGATAGTTGCAAAGAGCCTCCTGAGTGAGGCTGGCATTGCAAACTGTGTTGACTCTGTAAGACACTCGTCAAGTGTGTTGTCGGCCTCAATGAGGCCCAATCTCTCGGCAGCCTCACGGAAGCTATCACATAGCACTCCGTCCACGGTCCGCAGGTCCTCGAAGGATGTCTTGCCTGGTACGTGGTTAAGCAGCACTCGCAGAAAGTACCGCTCCCCCTCGGCTGGATGGGCTGACACGATTCGACCTACTTGGTGCTGCTTTTCTCTCCGCTTCCAGTATTTCTGTCTCTGCCATGTGAAACTTCCCGGAAAGTCCTTGTACAGGATATCCCGAGCCCACACGTGCTGCTGATTAGCGAGGAAATACTATGTCAGCATTAACTTAGATGCAGTATCACGGGCGACGACATCGGTCAGGTCCTCTCCTGCTTTGAACGTGACACTATTCATATTAGGGAGATGAAGCGGCAATTGTAGGACCGACGGGAAACTCTCTGAAAGGTTGAAGCCGAATATCCTCCACATCGCCTCCGGTGGAGTAACCCATCTCGCATCAACGTACCTTTTAATCTCGTCTACAACCCCGTTGCTGTCAGGCTGGTCAATGCTGAATGAAGCTCGATCGTGACCCTTGTATACGTATTTGTAAAGGTACTTGACGGCCTTGATGTTGGAGCACACCTCGACATTTATGTGGCAGTTGAACATCCGCAACAGATAAGGGTTGTAAGGCACGACCCATCTGTTATCCAGCATTTGACGGCGGACCTTAGCCTGACGACCATCGTCCCGCCGTCGATAAACCGGGTATGAATCCTTCCCCTGTAAGGTGTTCTGGTTGAACGGTCGTGGGTACTTGCTCTTGCACTTCAAGTCTTGCATGCACACATTTTTGGGATTAAGATTGCCACATGGGCCATGCATCATATGCTTCACGACGATGGCATAGAGCTCTGGATACTTATGCCTGTCCGGGAGCTCTGCAGATATGACGCGGTCATACTGCTCTGGCACCACGAGTTTATAATTTGAATTCATGATCAGCAGGAAGTGTGCATGGGGGAGGCCCCTCTTCTGGAACTCGACGACATACACATGCGCTACCACAACACCAAGGATGTGCTTTTTGAACAACATCTCTTTCATGGTCTCCAGCTTGGCCCTGAACATGCGTGCGACAAGATCTGGTCGGTCCTGGGGTGTCTGGCCAGGAAGCAGCTCATTCAGTATCTCCTCCCAGCTAGGATTGCATGTCATAGTCAAAAAGATGTCAGGCTTCCCATATGTCTGCACCAGTGCCATGGCGTCCATCTGCCTCCGCTTCATGTCTCGGTTGCTTCCTTGATGCGTCCCTGGCAGCACGATCCTCTTCCCAACAGCGCTCGCTCGCATCTCCCCAACCGCGATGCTATCCACAAGGCCTTGGTATAGATCGGCATGTATCTCTCTCTGGTGGTCCCTGATCCACTTCAGCCTACATCCCTCAATCTTGATGAACATGTCGACACCCCACTGCTGAAACAGGCGTGCTCCGTGTAGTATGGGGTTGAATATCGTAGGGCGCGTCTGTAGCCGGTAACACTAGTAGTCCCTGACAGAGACACACAACCGGCTGTTCCCCTCTGTGGAAAGACGTGAAAGAAGAAGGTTAGGTACCATATGGAAGGATAGAGAACTTTTTCTGGCATATAAGCATACCAATCAGGCGCACCTGAATCGTTATCACGGTTTCCTCTTGGTTGTTGTGCAACCTCCCAAGGGACATTGTGCTTAGGGATATTTGGATGCCAACCAAGCTCCCCCCTTGGAAAAAAGAGGGGATACGAGAGCGGATCATAACAGCCATCTGTGGCATGTATACTATACTTCTCGTTGTTGTCCCCATAGAGTGTAATGCTGCGGTTGAACCTGTTTGCTAGATCGCTTCCCTCGACCCAAATCGCAGCCACCTCGGATGACACGGGTCTATTATATCTTCGTTGGTCTAGCTTCTGGTCAATGTTGAGGTCTATCCGGTACTCCTCGAGGTTTTCCTTGTGGGCACCCAAACTCCTAAACTGTTGGGAGTAGGGGTTTTCCCTGAGGACGTCCACTAACTTGCTGACAACGTGCTGGTCCAATTGCTTGGTGGCCTCCTTGCGATGGCTTAAGCTTGGATCGTCATTGTAGAAGTACAACTGCAGATGTTCAGGGCGAGATCTTGGACCGAACGAGTGCACCCTGTGGTACATAGTGCCATGTGCCCGAAACGTGTACACCCCGGACTTCATGTTTGTGTAGTTGTTGTCTAGGCTGACGCCAAGGGTAGTGAAGGCAAAGTGCCCGTTGAAGAACCGAATGCTCTCCCGGAAATGCCGAGAGTCTGCATCCGCGCTAGACCATAACCTCATCAGCTCTGGGATAGGCTCGGGTTCAGCTAGCTCAATCTCCCCGTTCCGACAGCAGAAGCCGTCAGTCTCGTACTGGAACTTCTTGGCCTTGCAATGCTCGCAGTTTGCCGCGTGCTTCAGGATGTGTGTGCTGTCTGGGATGTTCGAGTAGACATAGTCGAAAGGATCTAGGTCGATAGATCCCGTGTTGGAGGATTCTACGGGCTCATCGAGGTCCGTGCTATCAGTGTCGGATGCTGCAAGCATTGTGGAGATATAACAAGTCACGATGGGATGCACATCATAAACCAATAATATAGAGGGATGAGCAGCGAAAGGCGCCTCGGAGTACCTTCACCGGCAAATAGATAGTACTCATCATCCATGAGGTCACCGGAGAGTGCATTCTCGTCCATGATGCCGCTAAGGAAGGCCTCCATGTCAGCTGTAACATTGTTGAGCCGGTAAGTAATGGTTTTTATTGTGAGTGCACACCAGGAGGGGAGTAAACATGAGAGGGTTACCATTGGTTCCGATGGTGTACGATGGCATGCTTGATGAAGGGGAGGAAGCCGGTGAAGCAACTCCTGTGGGCGGTGCTTCTGAGCTTGTTGCTGCTCTGTTCACATCTAAGGTACTTGCATCTGGGCCTGGAGGCCTCCGCTTTTTTTGAAAGCTTGCATTACGACGATCTAGCAAAGCTGACTTCTCACCTTCTGGTATGCTTTTCCCGCGCGCTCTTCGTTTTAAGGCACTCCCTTGAATGTTCTTTGTTGTAATACTTTGTTTGTGAGCTCGCTCCCGAGCCCTACGCTGTGCTCTGCTCCCGGGCTTGATTCTGCTGGTCGTCTATTTGGTGATCATTGGTTTGCTGCGAGGGATTTATGAGTTCGCTGGGGGCATCATTATCATCCAGGGCATGACTAAGGTACTCGCCTGCACCGTTGTGGAGCCGTTAAATACTGGTTCAATGCACATGGACAGAACAAGTAGAGTAAAGATGGAAGGATTACCGTCTGATTCGAAGTTGTTCCCACCCTTACTCGCAAACCGGGGGGTAGGGGCGGGAGCTGAAGCTTCGGATTCTCTGAATGCCAACGCATGAGTGCTCGACATCAGGTTGGGTGTAGCTAAGGTACCTGCATCAGGGCGCGGCATTGCGATGGATTCAGCGCAAGGGGTGTTGCGCCTAGCCGCGAGTCTCTTCTTGCGCTGAGCTAGCATGTTCTGCTTCTCCTTAGGTGATTTGTTTTGCAGACGTGTTCTTCGGCGGGTGTTTGTCTCTTGGTTGTCATGGACTGACATATTTTGGTAGGCCACCCTTCTAAGGGTGTTACTCTGTTGCTTCTCCCCTGGTGTCATTCGTTGCTTGGCTTCTCTTTGACGGGCACTCCTCTCCTCCTCTGTTTTTTTCCTAGCTTCTCTGCGACGTGCATTGATTTCCTCCTTCTGTTCAGGTGTTAATCTATTTCGCCGTGCCATATATTGGTCTCGCCTTTTCTGTTTTCTATCTGATTTAATGATATCATTTGAAGCAATGTGCTCGGGGACAGTGTCTTCAGTGTCGAGTCCAAGTGCTATGTCTGAACCAATATTATGATCAATGCTTCTCTCTGTTCCTCGAAGTGATGCATGGTGATCATAGTAAGTGCCTTCACGAGAATGATTTCCTGAAGAACCATTTTGTTTTAACAAATGTATAAATGCAAACTGAAAAAAAGTCGTGTGTAAGGGCGATACCGATTGATGTTTCCACATGCGGCACTGGCTGAAAGGCCTTGAGATTGCCGGCTATAGGAATCATCATAGGCAGTTGCATGGGCACATTGTCATCATCATCGGAAGACGAAACACTATAGTTAGTAGTGCCTGTTTGTTCGCGTATGAAAAAACCAGATGGTGGTCGGTGTGTATTGGTGAGTTGTGATCTGGGTGTCCTCTCATATTCGACAACTGATAAGATTAATGTAAGTTAAGTTGTGAAGCTTATTGAATACCTTATGTGCAGACACATACCTTTTTTTCCTTTATCATAGAGATGCTCTTTGTCCTGTGACATCTTTCTGTCCTATAGAAGCTTAAATAAACCTGCAGTCTTTTTGCATTAAAAAATGATATGAATTGAATTACAAAAATGATATGACCTCTGGTGACTCATTTAACAGGCTTTTTGGACTCACTTGTTCATTTTCATAGACATGTTCTTCGCATATGGTTTTAAAATGATTGTGCTATTATATGTTGACGGCTGAAGTTTGTATATTTCAGTTTATAAAGTGCAAGATTTTGTAGAAGTTCAATTTTTTTAAAAGAGGGCTCAGACATGGCGACAAGAATGAAGGTGGAGGGGAAGGAGTGGAGAGAAAGATGTCTGTCTCCACGTGGCGCGAAAAAGACTATACAGGATTCTGTATTATGTCGCGTTAAAACAATCTGGAATATAAAGGATTCTGGAGGTGAGCTTAAATGAAAGTATTTCCTTCTATCACTATTCCTGTCGCGAGGCATGTTTGTTCCCATGATGTAAAAGTAAACATGGTCTGAGGTTACCTAATCTTATACTGCAATTTCAGAATTTCCTAGATTTTTTTTGACAGTTTCAACACATGTTCTTCTTACTAAAATGAACCTGCAGTCTTTTTGCATTAAAAAATGATATGAATTGAATTGCAAAAATGATATGACCTCTGGTGACTCATTTAACAGGCTTTTTGGACTCACTTGTTCATTTTCATAGACATGTTCTGCGCATATGGTTTTAAAATGATTGTGCTATTATATGTTGACGGCTGAAGTTTGTCTATTTCAGTTTATAAAGTGCAAGATTTTGTAGAAGTTCAATTTTTTAAAAAGAGGGCTCAGGCATGGCGACAAGAATGAAGGTGGAGGGGAAGGAGTGGAGAGAAAGATGTCTGTCTCCACGTGGTGCGAAAAAGACTACAGGATTCTGTATTATGTCGCGTTAAAACAATCTGGAATATAAAGGATTCTGGAGGTGAGCTTAAATGAAAGTATTTCCTTCTATCACTATTCCTGTCGCAAGGCATGTTTGAACATGGTCTGAGGTTACCTAATCTTATACTGCAATTTCAGAATTTCCTAGATTTTTTTGACAGTTTCAACAGTCTTTTTGCATTACAAAAATGATATGACATACTATAGGACTTTAGCAATATCCTTTACAGAACAGGGCAATATTCTTTACGGAACAGGGTCTCCAATATATGAACTTAACCGTGCGAACAGAACAGGTGGCATAACTCATTAGATTTTGTAACTTTGCGGAATAAGTGCTAATGTAGTTGGAGTAAAAGTTAAAGATGCAATCTGAGTACTAACATTATGAAGTATTGAACAGGAGTCTAGGATGGCAAACCTAGGGCGTGATGGGTAGCATGAAACATAACAAAGGTGGATATCCGTCCTTTGCCGTTGGAGAGGAAGAAGACGGTAGGCGGGCTCAGGAGATGACGCAGAAACAGCCGTCGAACGAGGCGATCAGCAGAGGCTGCAGCTCCTACAGCTCGCGTTTCTGTTTTGGCGGCGTGCGCTCGCGTGTGGATGGAGCTCGTACGCCAGGAAGAACTGGCGTCTCGATGGAGCTCGTACGCCAGGAAGAACTGGCGTTCGTTGGTGGGTCGAAGAAGTTTGATTTTTGGTCGATGGACCTCGTCCTCGTTCGTGGGTTGCGGAGCTGTTTTTTATTGACTGGGCGCGATCGTGGGGTTCCATGGACTTGTCGCTCGTGTGTAGAACTGTGGATCTCGTACGTGGGCTGAGTTGGTGTATTTTTTTGTTTGCAGGCGCTGAGTTGGTGATTTTTCGTACGTGGGCTGAGTTGGTGGGCTGCTGCGTGCGTGTGGCAGTTCGGGCCATGGTTTTTGTTCGAAGGGAGTGGGGATCGATCGAGGTCGAACCATCACGATGTTCGATCCCCTTTAATAGTAGAGATATGAGGAAGTGGTCGTCCATCCTCCAGTAAATGGCGGGTTTTGGCCTTGCTCCTCCTTGTCATCGTCGTCCATACCGTCGATGTCTTCGGAGCCATAATCAAGCGTGTCGGTTAGATCCTCGACAGTGTCTATGAAGTGGGTGGCAGGTGGGAAGCAAAATTCCCCATCATCAGCCCCTGGTTCGAGGCGGACATAATTCGGCTGTGATTCTCCCGCCAGGGACAGGCTCTTTAATGAGTTTAGCACATCGCCCAAGGGCGAGTGCTGGAAGATGTCTGTGGCGCTGAATTCGAAGATCGATAACCGATCGAGCTCGGCGTCCGCAGGCGTACGTGGTTCGGAATTTACGACCGGAGACGAGTCCGGAGTTCCGGTAATGCAGATGTCCCATGAGTTTAAGTCTGTGTGCGGCTCCAACGCCGCGGGATCCATGGCCTCCGTGGTGGGGTTGAGCTTCCCGTCCTTAGATGGCACGATCTGCTCCGGGTCTAAGGCCAGAGCATCTACAGGAACAATCTCTTGAGCGTGATCCGATGACAGATTTAGATCATGTGCATCGGGGTGACAGGGAGCAGTCGTTGCGGTCTCGAATCCGGTGAAGATCAAGTCTCCATGGATGTCCGCAACATAGTTCAAGCTTCCGAATCTGACCTGGTGGCCAGGGGCGTAGCTATCGATCTGCTCTAGATGGCCAAGTGAGTTGGCCCACAGTATGATGCCACCGAATACGAAGATCTGTCCGGGAAGGAATGTTTCCCCTTGGACAGCGTCGCTGTGGACGATAGAAGGGCCATCAAACCTTTAGGGGACGGCACAGTGGAACTCTCAATGAAAGCACCAATGTCGGTGTCAAAACCGGCGGATCTCGGGTAGGGGGTCCCGAATTGTGCGTCTAAGGTCGATGGTAACAGGAGACAGGGGACACAATGTTTACCCAGGTTCGGACCCTCTATATGGAGGTAATACCCTACTTCCTGCTTGATTGATCTTGATGAATATGAGTATTACAAGAGTTGATCTACCACGAGATCATAATGGCTAAACCCTAGAAGTCTAGCCTGTATGACTATGATCATCCATCCCCTCCGGACTAAGCTCTCTGATTTATATAGACACCGGAGAGATCTAGGGTTACACAAGGTCGGTTACAGAAAAGGAATCTTCGTAGTCGGTCGCCAAGCTTGCCTTCCACGCCAAGGAGAGTCCCATCCGGACACGGGGGAGAGTCTTCGGTCTTTGTATCTTCACAGCCCATCAGTCCGGCCCATGGCTAATAGGCCGGACGCCCGAGGACCCCTTAGTCCAGGACTCCCTCAGCTCCCAAGTGACACCTAACCAATCTAGGAGACACCACTCTCCAAAAGGTAATAGATGGTGTGTTGATGATGAAATCCTTGCTCTTGTGCTTCAAATTATAGTCTCCCCAACACTCAACTCTCTCTCACAAATTTGGCTATGGTGGAAAGATGATTTGAGTGGAAAGCAACCTGGGAAGGCTAGAGATCAAGATTCTTGTGGTTGGATTGGAATGTCTTGGTCTCAACATATGAGTAGGTGATTCTCTCTCAAAAAATGAATGCTGGAAGTGTAGGTACGTTCTGATGGCTCTCTCTCAAATGGAGAAGGGGGTGGAGGGGTATTTATAGCCTCCACATGAAATCTAGACGTTACACACAATTTACCAAACTCAGTGGGACCGAATAGTGAAACTCGGTGAGACCGACCTGGTTCAAAATGTGAACGTTAGATGTTTCGGTGGGACTGACATGATCAACTCGGTGGGACCGATGCGCTAGGGTTAGGGCGAAACCTCATCTGACCGATCACATGAACTCGGTGAGACCGATTTTAGTAATAAGCAAACAGAGACTTGGCCAGGCAAACTCGGTGGGACCGATCGCTCATTTCGGTGAGATCGAAACGTTACGAAAAGGAAACAGAGAGTTTGCACTGCGAACTCGGTGGGACCGGTCGCTCATTTTGGTGAGACCGAAATGTTACGAAGGGAAACAGAGAGTTTGCAATCCCATCTCGGTGAGACCGAACTGATTAGGGTTTCTGGCAGTGGCTATGTCAAGTGAACTCGGTGGCGCCAGATAGATCAAATCGGTGGGACCGAGTTTGACTTTAGGTTTAGGACATATGTGGAAATGAGAAAGTGGTTGAGAGCTTTTGGAGCATATCACTAAGCATTTTGAGCAAGCAAGCCATTAAGCAACACCTCATCCCCTTTTAATAGTATTGGCTTTTCCTATGGATTCAATGTGATCTTGGATCACTAAAATAAAAATATAGAGTCTTGAGCTATTGCCAATATTTGTCCTTAGCATATTGAGGGGTCCGCATCTCTTAGTCCATGCCATGCCAATCATTGAACTTTCTGAAATGATTATCATTTTTTTAGAAAGGAGGCGCTTGCCCGGCCTTAGAATGAGGCCGTTACGAATACAGCAATCCAAAAACAACTACATAGCGAAACATCCAAGCTAGAGCGAAAATAAAGGGATACAAGCCCGAAGGCGGATACATAGCGGCGTAGCGCTAGTAAGGATAAGGGTACAACGATCGCTCTCGAGGTAGCATGGGCGCCATGTAGACGTCTGGCAGAGGTGCCCTATGAAGCGCGTCGAAGCTCAGTACACTTTGCCCGCACCCTTTTGACGAGATCCTCCATGAGTCCTTTGTCCTGTCTCTTTGCCAGAAGTTTCCATAGCTGCAGGAAAGACACCATTTTATATAACATATCAGCCGGATGCCTGATAAAAACTCCCTCTATTAGCGCTTTATTGCGAGTGGTCCAAAGAGACCATGCTAGAGCCCCAAACCCTAGCCATGTCATCCTCTTATCCCTCCCGGAGGTTGCGGCCGCACGCCGGTAAAAATCTGTGAACCCACTTGGGTTCCACGTGGAACCAGTCGCCGATCTGACTGCACTCCACATAAATCTAGCCATAATGCAGCGAAACAAGAAATGATCCCGATCTTCATTATCGCCACACCACACACATCGGCCATCTCCTGGGTCGTGCCGCTTTTGTATCTGGTCCCCGCTAGCAATTCGATTAGGAGCGACTTGCCATAGGAAGATCTTGATTTTGGATGGCAATCGTGCTCCCCATAGGCCTGACAAGTCGCATGGGGCCGCCGATTTGAAAATCTCCTTGCACAAGGATCCTGTGGAGAATTGACCAGACGACTCGAGTCGCAAGCGACCTCGTCCTGTCCAAGGCTCAAGGTATACCCTCTTAGCTTATTCCGTAGCTCTTCCCATTCAAGATTCTCCGCGCTCCCTAAAGGTCGCCGAAACCGCGGGGACCACTGTCCCTGCCGCCAACACTCTGCCACTTTGGCAGTCTGATTCTCCGCAATCGAGAATAGGGCCGGAAAAGCATCCCGGAGCCGGCTATCCTCGCACCAAATGTCCAACCAAAAGCATGTGGCCTTGCCATTGTGCACCGTAAACTTCGTTCCTAGCCTGAGAAGAGGCTGGACTTTTTCTTAACGTCTCTCGCGAATTGTGACAATTTAGCATTTCTCCTGAATTCCACCCCACCATCCTCCAGGTACTTGCGTCTGAATATATCTAACCAAAGGCCGCCCCGGCCGGTTAGAATTTTCCATGCCCACCTGGTCATGAGACACCAGTTCATTATTTTGGAGTTGATCACCCCAAGGCCCCCTCTCTCCTTAGGCTCACAAATGTTCTCCCAACTAACCATATGGTACCTCTGCTTCCCATTCTCTTTTGACCAGAAAAAACGGGATCGAACTTTATTCAGTTTCGCATGGATCCCATCTTGGAGAAGGTAGAAACCCATAACAAACATTGGGATGTTTGTTAGGAAATCATTTATTAGAACCAGAGGCCCACCAGAGGCCATAAATTTGCCTTGCCAGGGCTCCACTCGTGTGTGACACCCAAGTTTTTAATTGGATTTTTCAAAGATTTTTATTTGACTTGAGGGAGGTGATTTAAATTTTTCTTCAAAAGAACCCTCCCTTTCAAAAAAAATTTTATGGCAAAAATTTTATTTGGATTCACCCAAGACCTGTCTTTGGTCTTGGAGGTTCTTGCTGTTCATTTGGACTCAAGACAAAATGCTTTTCACTTGGGAAAATGCCTTTTGAAAACCTCTTTGAAATTTGCACTATGGCTTTTGGAATAATCCTTTACCACTTTCAACAATTCCTTCTTGCCATGGCCTTAGTGCAAATCCTCTCTCCTAACCCTTCCCTCATCTTTGGATCATGTTTGGCATCTAATCCAGCAAGTTGAACCTCCCCTATCTTTATTTTTCCATTTAAATCTTATTCAAATAAATTTCTGTCTTCTATTCCATCCATTGGAGATTTGCAAAGGAACTCTACTTTCTGTTTTGATTTTTGCCCCCAAACCAACTCTCCTTCCTAGTCCTTTGAACCCTCAACCAAGATCCATGAAGATCCACTGGTCTTCAGTTCAAATTTTTCAAACTACCCTTGCTGCAAGTTTGGACCAGATTTGTCAAATTTGGTGAAATTCATTCAAAACTTTCTCCAAAAATTCCAAGTAAAATCAGGCAGCCTCCGGGTGCATTGAGTGGTCACCTCACCAAGTTACAGCCCCAGAAAAAATTATCTCATAGCCAAATCTTTCTGTCGAACACCTGCAGTGCATGGTCATTGTCAAGTTCAGAAAATTCAGAGAACAGTTCAGTGGCTTACTGTCGTTTTCTTCAGAGATGGTTGTCGATCTCGCTAGTGCCACTGTGTCGCCTTGCTCCTCGTCCCCTCCCCCTTGTTCCTGCACGGCATGAACGCCTGGCACCTTGCGGACGTCGGCGACGAGCTGCAGAAGGTGCGCCGCCCCGTGACCGACGCCAGCGGCGGCTTTGCGGCCGCCAGCGGGAGGCACGGCGCTGACGGCGCCACCCAGCGCCGCCCAAGCCACCGGAGCTCGCCGCGTGGTCTTCCACTCCCCGAACACGCTGCCGCTCTCGTCGTGAACCGCAGGGCGCGGAGCGCGCTCTCTGCCGCCGTCGAGCCCATGCGGCCATCTCACCGTGGACCGACGCCATTACGCCAAGACCAACTCCGTTTAGCTGTGGAATGACACCAGTAACCTCCACTGATGCTGCCTGGCCACTCAAACCTCCTGCCAATCCACTGCATCGCCGTAATCGCTCGCCGGAGATTCTCCGTTCACGGCCACCCCGTCGATCCGCCTATAAATAGAGGCCCCGAGCTTCAACTCGAGCACCCACCATCCCTGCACTCCACCTAGAGCACGCCTAGCCACTGGAAGAGCCCCGAGGAGGTCTCCTTCCTCGACTCCGGCCGCCGCGACCCGCCACGGGATCCAGCTCGATTCGCCCCCGTGTGTGCACCTCCGCCTCCCTTCTCTTGCCAGTAGCTTCACTATGCATCTCTCCTTCTGACCCGCGCTTCAATTCGAACTTTGCAGCCCTCCACCGGAGTTCTCCACCCTCACCCGAGCCGCCGTCCGCCGGAGATAGTGTCGCCGTCGACGTGGTGCTCCCCGTTGGTCGAGTCCACCACCCACCGACGCGGAAGAACACGCTGAAGCTCTTGGTACCCTCTGATCCTCCTAACTCGCCGTGGTTCGACGCCGGCGTCCACCGCAGTCTTCGGGCGCCGGCGAGCTTTTCAAACCTGACATGTGGACCCCGCATGTCAGCCTCTGTTCTATTCTTTCGTGAACCGTTTTCTGTTGGCGCCTTCGGGCAAATACGCTTTCCCTCTTGCGTTTGCGCATTTCCAGACGAACCGTTTTCTGTTTTCTCAGTTAAAACCCTGGAACTTTTCTGTTTCATTACAGATAAGTCCCTGGACAGAAACCTTTATAACTTTTTAATAAAAAGGGATTTTTGAGTGATTCTTTTTCTGACAATCTTCAAATTTTGTCTAGTTTTTTATGGGATTTATTTGAAAAATATTTGGAGAAGTTTCTGTACACCCATTAGTTTTCACGTTAGTACCCGTTTTTCGTGATTGCCGTAGGTTCCGGAAGAGGTGACGGAGCCGCGAACTTCGCCGAGCTAGACTCCGACTTCTCCGAACCAGGCAAGCATGTTTTGAACATTTGATATGGCAGGTGTTTACATGTTTACTTGAAAGTTTGTGCGTGGCATATGAGTGTCGATAAATACCTCGTTGCTTGTAAGGCAACTACCCGCGTGTTCCAAAGTTGCGATGATCTCTGATGAGAGATGGCCCAATCATGTGGTGACATGAAGGGCAGCAAGGTGGTACTGTTGTAGCATACCAGCCTTGCGTCATCCGACTTTCTCCGACGTTAACGTGGACGGAGTCACGTTATCGTTCTTTTCCCCGCATGTTCCAAAGTTGCGATGATCTCTGATGAGAGATGGCCTAATCATGTGGTGACATGAAGGGCAGCAAGGTGGTACTGTTGTAGCATACCAGCCTTGCGTCATCCGACTTTCTCCGACGTTAACGTGGACGGAGTCACGTTATCGTTCTTTCCCCCTTCCGTGCTACCACATGTTTCATTTGCCAGGATGCGGTTTAGTAAGTTGGTAACCTCTTTCCGTGTACACACCAAACAGAGAGGCCGGGATGATGGTACCTTGGCCCAGGATTAAAGCCAGTCATCCGGTCAGGGGGCATGGGTGTTTCCGGTTGGGACCGAGAGGGGGGGCACCCCCTTAGAGCGCGCGTATAGAAATTTGATCCCATGCTACGCGAGGTTGTAGCCTCCCCGTCTCAAGGTTTTTCTTGAACGTTGCCGAGGGTGATCCCTGGCTTCGGAAGGTTGAATTGGGTGTGTACTGGTTAGACGTGTTTCTTCCAAAACACCGTAGACGGAACTAGTCCCTGTGACTACTGAAATCCGTTGGCTGTGGTTAAGTACAAACGCTGCAGAGTCAATTCCTCCCAAGTCATCGTATCCATGATCAAGTAGCGAAATCAGTATATCCATATCTATCCGCGTGAAAAACTTGTCCCCGGTGAACAAGCTCAAGTGGTAAATCCAGTTAAATTATTATTCCTGTGGATGGACTAAATTTATATCCGTCTCGTACTTGTGATAATTTATGTTCTCGAACTATTGTATTATTGAGCTACAATATAAGCCCTTTATGTGACGTCGCGCAGACGTCCGACTGTGGCATGTTCGTCTTTTATTTTCTGTTATAAGCCCTTTATGTGATGTTGCTCAGACGTCCGACTGTGGCATTATTATTATTCTCGCAGTTTCCTCTCGAGGAGTCATTCAGACACTCGTTTGGCACCAGTATTATTATTCTCGCAGTTTCCTCTCGAGGAGTCATTCAGACACTCGTTTGGCACCAGTATTATTATTCTCGCAGTTTCCTCTCGAGGAGTCATTCAGACCCTCATTTGGCACCAGTATTACTATTCTGCAGTTTCCGCTCGAGGCGTCATTCAGACCCTCGCTTGGCACCCAGTATTTATTATCTCTATGTCTGAACGCACTGTAAAAAATGTTCAAATGCTTCATGTTTACATTTGTTATATCTTATGTCCGAACTGTCTTGCGAGTACTTTCATAGTACTCACCTAGCTTGTTGATTTGGCCAGATGTTGACGAAGGCGATCTCTTGGATGAAGAGTTTGATAGCGCGTCCGACGCCTAGAGGAGTCCCAGTCAGTCCTGCGCGATCCCGGATATTGGTCACTTGTATTATATACGCTTCCGCCACCCGCAATAAGTCTCCTCGAGCCTCACTCCGACGCTCGAAGAGCTGTAGTCTTCAGGAGTCATATCACTCGCTTTGCGGTGATATTTCCACCACCGTTATTATCGTGAGTTAGTAGTATGCCACTCTATCCGCCGTTTGGTTTTATCGGCGTGCATGTAATAAATTGTTGGGCAGTCTCCGCTCAACCTTGTATTATATTTAGTACTCCTGGTATTTCTCTTCTGTGACCAAGATATTGTCTACCAGTGAGAAGGAATTCTTCCTTACTGGTCCGTAAAAGGGACTGGTCTCTCAATAATTATTTTATTGAAAAACCGGTCGTGACATCGCGCCGCTGTTTTGTCTACTACCGGTTGTAGTTCCCCCATAGTTAAGGCTCTCGCGGATACAGGCATCCCCAAGTACTTCATCGGGATGGATCCCAATTCACAATTCATCATGTGGGCCGCCCGAAGTTGCGACTCCAGATCTCCCCCTGTTACCATCGCCTCACTTTTCTCAAAGTTGATTTTTAAACCTGACATCTCCTCAAAACACATCAAGATAAATTGAGATTCACTATCTCCCTTTCCGAGTTATTAATGAAAATTAACGTGTCATCCGCATATTGTAAATGTGTTTCCCTCCCGGAATTATATTTGCTGCCACCCCTGTAATATGACCTGCCGCCTTTGCATGGTCAAGAATGGATGCCAGCGCGTCCGCCAGTATATTAAACAGAAGTGGGGATATCGGATCACCATGCCGTACCCCATGCTTATTCTTAAAGAATGGGCCTATCTCCCCATTGATATTGACTGCCGTCTGACCCCCCCTGAATTAATTGCCGCATCCAGCTAATCTAGAGGGGGTCAAAACCCTTCGCTCTCATCACCTCCTCTATAAAATCCCATCTCACTCTATCATACTCCTTCTCAAAGTCAATCTTAAGAATGAACACCTCTTTCTTAGTAGATTTTATTACATGTAGGACCTGATGCAGTACCGCAATGCCGTCTAAAATACTCCTCCCATGGATGAAGGCGGTCTGGTTTTGGTCAATGATTTTGTTAGCTACGGGAGACAGACGCGTCGCAAACCCCTTCGCGAGAAGTCGAAAACTCACATTAATAAGGGTGATCGGCCGGAATTGACGGATATTGTCCGTGCCCTGGACTTTTGGCAGGAGGGCCAACACCCCATAGTTTAGTCGTTTCACATCAATCAAACCGCGGGTAAAATCATGAACTATTTGGAAGAATTGAGGGCCCACCAAAGTCCAAAACTTCTTGTAGAACGTCACCGGAAAACCATCCGGCCCCGGAGCCGTGTCCCCCTTCATCGCTTTTAGATTTGCGATGATTTCAGACAGCTAAAAAGGGTGAATTAGATCTAGATTGTCCTGTCCGGACACCCTCCCCTTCGGTCCCCACATGTTGGGGCCCATGGCGACTGCGCCCCCAGATGTGGATCCTAGTAACTACCTATAGAACCCGCCAAATGCGCCCCAAGTTCCTCCTCTCCAACAAGCGTTCTATCTCCCTCTCGAAGGCACCTAATCATGCGTCGCCTGCGTCGCCCGTTGGCGATCGCATGAAAGTAATCTGTGCTAGCATCTCTTTTAAGGATCCACCTCTGTTGTCCTCTCGGCTTCCAATACATCCCCTCACAGGTCAAGATGAAAATCATCTCATCCTCGACCGCATATCTCCTAGAACATTCATCCGTCGAGAGCCCGACCCCGTCTGCCTTAGCGTCGGGCACTTTGATTTCTGCCAGTAGTGAATCTTTGCGGGATCTCAATTGACTACCCACGTTTGCACCCCATCCCCTCAGGTGGTGCCTAGATCACCGGATACAGTGTTGCCATTCATCTAGGGAGTCGCATAATGGCCCGTATCTGTGCGGGCGATGTTGGGGAACGCAGTAATTTCAAAAAAAAAATCCTACGATCACGCAAGATCTATCTAGGAGAAGCATAGCAACGAGCGGGGAGAGTGTGTCCGCGTACCCTCGTAGACCGAAAGCGAAAGCGTTATATCAACGCGGTTGATGTAGTCGTACATCTTCACGATCCGACCGATCCTAGCACCGAACGTACGACACCTCCGCGATCTGCACACGTTCAGCTCGGTGACGTCCCACGAACTCTAGATCCAGCTGAGATCGAGGGAGAGTTTCGTCAGCACGACGGTGTGGTGACGGTGTTGATAAAGTTACCGACGCAGGGCTTCGCCTAAGCACTGCAACGATATGACCGAGGTGGAAATCTGTGGAGGGGGCACCGCACACGGCTAAGACAACTGTCAACTTGTGTGTCCTAGGGGTGCCGGCCGGCGACCTCATAGGGTGCGCCCCAAGGGGGGAATCCTACTCCTACTAGGAGTAGGTTCCCCCTTTCCTAGTCCAACTAGGAGGGAAGGAAAGAGGAGGAGGGGAGAAGGAAAGAGGGGGCCGGCCCCCCAAGCCCTAAACCAATTCGGTTTGGGCCTAGGGGGCGTGCCCCACACTTCCCTTGCTGCCCTCTATTTCCACTAAGGCCCATGAAGGCCCATTGACCCCCCGGGGGGTTCCGATAACTCCCCGGTACTCCGGTATTTATCCGGTGACCCCCAGAACCCTTCCGGTGTCCGAATATAACCTTCCAATATATCAATCTTTATGTCTCGATCATTTCGAGACTCCTCATCATGTCCATGATCTCATCCGGGACTCTGAACAACCTTCGATACATCAAAACACATAAACTCATAATACCGATCGTCATCGAACGTTAAGCGTGCGGACCCTACGGGTTCGAGAACTATGTAGACATGACCGAGACACATCTCCGGTCAATAACCAATAGCGGAACTTGGATGCTCATATTGGCTCCTACATATTCTATGAAGATCTTTATCGGTCAAACCGCATAACAACATACGTTGTTCCCTTTGTCATCGGTATGTTACTTGCCCGAGATTCGATTGTCAGTATCTCAATACCTAGTTCAATCTCGTTACCGGCAAGTCTCTTTACTCGTTCCGTAATGCATCATCCCGCAACTAACTCATTAGTCACATTGCTTGCAAGGCTTATGGTGATGTGCATTACCGAGAGGGTCCAGAGATACCTCTCCGTAACACGGAGTGACAAATCCTAATCTCGATCTATGCCAACCCAACAAACACCATCGGAGACACCTGTAGAGCATCTTTATAATCACCCAGTTACGTTGTGACATTTGATAGCACACAAGGTGTTCCTCCGGTATTCGGGAGTTGCATAATCTCATAGTCAGAGGAACATGTATAAGTCATGAAGAAAGCAATAGCAATAAAACTTAACGATCATAATGCTAAGCTAACGGATGGGTCTTGTCCATCACATCATTCTCCTAATGATGTGCCCCGCTCATCAAATGACAACACGTGTCTGTGGTTAGGAAACATAACCATCTTTGATAAACGAGCTAGTCAAGTAGAGGCATACTAGGGACACTTATGTTTTGTCTATGTATTCACACATGTACTAAGTTTCCGGTTAATACAATTCTATCATGAATAATAAACATTTATCATGAAATAAGGAAATAAATAATAACTTTATTATTGCCTCTAGGGCATATTTCCTTCAGGCGATTGGCCCTCGCCTCTCCCCAAATTCTGTTCATCCTCTCCACGAAACCTGGCTGGAGAATCCATTGTTTCTCGAAGAAAAAGCGCTTAGGGATCGGACGAGTCGTCTCCCCGGACTGCAAAATGAGCGGCACGTGGTCGGAACCAAGGCGTGTCTCTGCGACGAGAGAGCACACAGGGGATTTTGCCTCCCATTCGGTGGTAACAAAAACCCTGTCCAGCACACATCTAATGGGATTGTCTTGGTTATTTGTCCATGTAAACCGCGCCCCTACCCTTTGTAATTCGATGAGCTCAAGCTCGGCGACCCAATCATTAAACGCATCGACCAATCCTTGATCGTTTATGATATGATTACTCTTATCCTCCGCCGAGCGGATTAGATTAAAATCCCCCCTACCACCACTGGCCAATGTGCTGAATGAATCTTGTCATAAATCTCGCGCAGGAAATCATACGATCTCGCATGATCGGTCGGTCCGTAGACCACTAACAATTCCCACCGGAAATTATTGTTTCTCTGAATCATCTCCACCCCCACAAAGAACTCTCCTCTGGAGAATGACACCACCTCAAAAGTATCTTTATTTACGCCCACCAAGATCCCACCAGATTGGCCAGCCGTCGGAGCCCATTCCCAGTGAAATGGCACCACACCGGCCAGGGAATCCAACTCCACCTGCGAGAAGGACGCACGGATCATTTCCTGAAGACCCACAAAATCTAGCCTTTGATCGCGGATGTACTCGATGAGCTGCCTCCTCCTATCTTGCTGCCCGAAACCCCTAATATTCCAGATGATTCCTTTCATTGAGTCGCCCTAGGGGATTGGGTCCCCGCCCCGATATTGATGTGATCTCTTCTACTCACACGCCCTCTGCCATAGCCGCGACCACGGCCCCGACCCCGGCCATGGCCGGAACCCGCTCGGCCAGACGCCCGAACCTCCTCCCTGGTCGGGTCGTCCTGCTCATGAGCACGGGCGGCAGCTGCCGCAGTACGGGCCAAGTCCCGTCGGGCCCTGGCCTCGGCAATTGCTGCCTGGGCCTCCTCTTGCGCCCTGAAAGACTCCAGCACCTCTAAAGGGGACCGATCCACCATTCCCAGGATCACATTGCTCTCCTGGCCACGCGCAACAAATGCTCATCCGATGCCAATGCTAAAACCTTGAAAGAAGACATGGATCGCGTGATGGGTTTCGAAATAATACCTTGCAATCCCTTGCTGGCCTTGAGGGTCATGGCCTTGTCCATCATGTTCGCCGCCTTGGATGCCGCCGTCCTGGAGCTAGTGCGGGAGGCCCAGACCGGAGAGACCCTCGGACCCACTTGCTCCACGGGGGACCGAGCCTGAACCTGCTCCGACTCCTCCCGAATGCTGTTGAAGGCTGCCACACACTCCTCCACCGCCATCAAGTTGTCAGTGAACGCCTCCCCCTCAAAGCGCGCCTCAAGCTGGACCGGAGACATGACCGTGGCCCGTGTCGTTGCCTCCGCCCAGAATGCGCCGTAATGGATGCCGCCGATCGAACTGGAGGGGATGAGCAGGGGTGCCCGAGCCCGGGGTCGAGGTGGCGCTCGGAATGGGGCGATTCCGCAGCCGTGATACCCGATCCCACAACACGACCACCACCCATCAACTCCTTGCCGGAACAGGGGGACGCAAACTTCCCGCGGATCAGACCGGCACCGCTCCGGGCCAGGAAAGCAGCCAGGAGATTGGAGCCATATTGATCCAGCTTCATCAGCAGAGGCGCAGACTCTCGACGAAGCATCCGCGGTGTATCAACCGCCGGGAGGGCTGGTGCTACCACCAGAACCGGAGCGACCTGGCCAGCCGCATCCGTCGGCCCACTTGCTGCCATCTTCTGACCCACCGGACCTGAAGACACCACCACCGCCGACGTGCCACTCGTTGATGACGCCTTCGACTTGGCATCGGCTACGTCCCATTCAGCGGTGTTGAGGCTTGGATCATCGTCCCCATCAAGATCCTCATCATCAGTAGGAGGGCGCGGGCGCGGAGGGGACGGAGGCGGAGGCGGCTGAGACAGAGGCCCCCCCACCTCGCGCTCCACACGCATCATGAATCCAGAGATGTTCCTGAAAATCTCGAACAAGCCCGACACTTTGGAAGGGTCCCTGCACGAAAGCTTGGCCCGCACCGGTGCTCCCCTCAATGCCCCCATGTCTGGCCTCACAATCGACAGCTCATCCACCACCACAACCTTGCCCACCACGCGCAGAAATTCCTTGATGAGGGGGGCCTGACGCAGCTTATCCGGAACGCCCGAGACACGAACCCAACACTCCTGGAGCCACGACACCGCCTGAGGCTCCTTGAATGGCTCGCCGACTTCGGCCTTGTGCTCGCTGATCGGGAGTGTGATCGTGCCACTCTTCTTTGCCATCCACAAGACCTCCTTCGACGGGTAGACCACTGAAAAGCAATTCCTCCGGATCTGAGTCACCTGGTCCGATTCCCACATGTCGCTGAGGTCTCCCCGAATTGATTCCTCCGTGGCCTCCCCCTCAGTAACCACCAGCGAGGCCGCATTGGCCGGCATGAGCACTTCCTCGTCCGCCCCTCCCTCCAACAGGTAGAAACCTTGACCTTTGACTCCGAAGCCATACATGACCAATTCCTGCTTAGCTTGTCGCGTCGGGCATGCCGAGGAGGTGTGGCCTTCTTCTTTGCAAAGGAAGCAGAAGGGCTCGTTCCCGCACTCGATCTGGTAGTGGCCATTGCGACCACATTTGAAGCACATCACCTCCGCCGCAGCTTGGCCACATCCCCCTCTACCGCCTCCGTTGCCCTTCCTCAGTTGACGAAATTGTCCCCCTTCTCCATATCGAGCACGACGGTCACCATCCCCCCTCCAGGAGCCGCGATCCCCTCCTCCATCCGCGGCCCCGCCACCTCCGCCCCGGCCCAAGGAGCGAGGCTGACCAAGAGGTGGAGGACCACCCGGCGGTGGCGGAGGAAGCCCAGAGGACGAATCGCGACCACGCGAAGACGAGCGTCTCGACGACTGGGAACCCCTTTCCCCGGCGGCCTCAGACCCCTCCCTCGACGGCGGCTCCCTGCGCATCGAGAGCTTGGACCACAGGTCTCGATCCAGCGCCCGAGCTTCCTCCTCGCCGGCCGGATCCTCGTGGGGGCGCTTGTTGCGGCCATGCACCTGCAGCCGCCGGTCCTTCTCCATCCGAATCGCCGTCGCCACCAAACACGGAGCCGCCGCCGAAGAAATGACCCGCACCCTAGCACCCCAGTCCCTGATGTCGCGCGGCGTGACAGGATACCCTAAGTGGACTGGCTTGACCCCTTTCCTCACCCACCACCACCTCTTATACTATCCCTGGACGGGCTTGTAGGCCTGGGCCGGGCCGACCTGCCTCCGCACGGCTACCGCTTGCAACCCACAGGGCTCTGGAGGCACCCGGGCGAGCAGTTCAGCAAAGCTGAACCCAAAGGATGGGCCAAGGGGACGGCCCACAAGGCCCACCCTATCCGCCTCGACCCCAACGGCAGGCCCACTGCGACCCCCCGCAGGCTCGCCCGTCAGAGAGAGCGGGGGAAAGTTCCGCTCAGAGAACTCCGACGGCGCTAGCCGCGCCGGCGACGAGGCCGCACCAGCACCCGCCCTGGGTTCTGACGCATCTTGCTCCCCGGACCCCCCCCCTCAAAGATCCGCCAGAGCCGGAGCACCCAGAGCCGCCCGACACCCCGGCCCCATGCTTCACCTGGAAGCCACGACGACCCCGAGATCCCCTTCCCTCTTGCCGCCCGGGCACGCAACCAGCTCGAGCGACAGAACTTGCGACAGGGGACCGGAATCCATCCCTCCGAAGCAGCCTCCCGCCCCTCCAGAGCAATCTTCCCCCCGCGCTCCTTACCAGCCCCCTACTGAGCTGGTCCGCCGGGCGTCACCCCGGACCCGGGCACCCCACCTCCGCCGTCCTCTGGCCCAGAGATGGCCCCCTGGCCACCAGCGACGCAAGGCGCGCACCCCCTTGACGGCACCGCGCGCCCAAACACAGGCCTCTATCATCGCTCACCTGGCCGTCAAACTCCTCTGCGAGCGCCCAAAAGCGCCCGCCTTCCCACGCCCCTCCAAGGCCGCGCGGCCCCAGCCCTGCCGCGGCGGCCTCTCCACCCCGCGAGTCGGCCACCGGATTCGCCCTTCCAGCGGCGGACACGGCCAGGGCGGAGGAGATCGCCGGTGCGGGCGCGTCGCAAGAGCTCGCCTCTCCAACGGTCATATCGCCGTCCCCCTCGTCCCTACACAGCTCGAATACTGCCCTGAAATGATTATCTTGAAAGAATATTAGTTCAATGAGCTATATGTTGTTAAGAATTACCAAAACCACCCAGGGATTAGTTGCACTTTCAAGAAGACGGCCTTTTCCAGCTCTGAAAATTGCAGAAGTAGTAGCTGAGACATATTACCACCACATGCCACCGCCAAGTGAGTCTGTAGCATACCAGACTACCAGTTAGGTCGTTTTGTTTCTCTCCCTCGATATTTTTCTCTCCTGCCCGACCAGATGCACGGGGTTAGCTGTAGGGAGCGAACGGGCCGAACGATTTCGCAATTAGACTGGGCCACATGCGCTTAAATGGGCCGGAGGCCTGGTACAGTACCAAATCAAGAAGCTGCCGGTGCCGAACGTCCCAGTCGCCACATGAAGTGAGAAGCCACGCGAGAAGCCAGATTTGAGAAGTTTAGGAGAAGCTGGGAAGTTTCAGAACACACCCTCAGTATGACCCAACAATGGCCAAAAGCAAATGGCTTCTTCTCCATTTCTTGATACACAGTGGCTGCCACCACCGACTAGCAAACAAAACATGTATGAGACTGAGAATGCAACAAAACCAAGCACATGCAAATGATGACAAGATGAAGTAACTGAGCTTACGTGAGTTGCCACTCTCATCCCACTTTGAGGGCGGCCGCTCACTTGTGAGTAGTAGCCGACGTACTTGTTCACCTCCCCTTGAATGATCCCCTATCGATGTCGGAGAGATGCCACATTGCGGTTGGTCATGATAGGATGCGACTCCACATATTCCTTTTATTTGTGATACTCCTTTCATATATTCTCCTAATACTTGTTCCCCTTTTGCTCGATGTCACATATTGGATCCACTATTATGACCAACCAAGCTTTGACCAACAAGATGTCCTCAAAACTTGAGAATGCCAAACCTCTTGCCTTCTTCTTCTTCTTATTGGGATCGGGTGTTGTCTCAACTTCAAATGTGGTGCCCCCCCCCAGTTCGTACCCCATTTGGGTCGGACCATGATTGCCATTGATCATGTCCGACAGGTACCTCCTAAATGATCATGGTTTGCAAGCATTCATCATGCACGAAATGAACTAGCAGCATATGCAAAACATTTAAATGCCATATGCAAAGTTGATCGGGCAGGAGCAACAAAAACGTACCGATCTTAGTGTGTCATTCCTTTGAACAGGTCATGGGCAGACCGGGCGCCGCCGGTGCTCATGCTCATCCGCGCCCGAACAAGCTGCGACGATTGACATACGTCCACCGTCGGCATCTGCGTGGGCGGAATGTTGTCCGGAATGCCCCAACCGGCCGTCGGATCCTCCTCTGCCCAATGTGGTCCGACGGCACAATCCGCGTCAATGGATGGATGGATGGGGTGCGGGGTTCCGGGCGCGGTGGGGGAACAGTTGCTTGTCCATGGTTTATGTGCAAGTCAAACTTATGTATTTTTGAACAAGATTATAGAACAAAATACCAACATCTACAATACAAAATAAATAAAATATAAAAATACTTTTTGTGATGGATCTAATGATAGAAATTTGGTACATACAAATTAATATGTTTTTTCTAAAAACTTGATCAAACATGCATATGTTTGAATTTTGAAAATACTAATACACCTTATATTTTGGAATGGAGGGAGCAAGTAATAAGGGCATCTCCAACGCTGACCCCCCCTAAAACGGACATGGTATTTGTCCGCGGACCGATCCAGGCTGGTGTCCGGACATAGATACAGGAGGCGGCCATGCAACCATATACCTCAAATATCCGTTTTCATTAACTAAAGAAACAATATTTCGCCAAATTCTTCCGCAAATTAACAGCCTTTTGCCAACATGTTACAAAGAACGTTAATAAAAAAATCTTAATAAACAACTAATCACCTTGCTAATCATACACCTCCGTAAAAATGGGTTTAACCATTTTCAAACCTTACACCAAATGCCCTAATCTATTTGCAAAGCTTTCGTCATTCCGCCAAACGTGTGATAAAGAACCTTAATAGATTACCAAATGCTAATCATATGGCAAGAAGTACACCTTCTATCAAATACCCAAATCTGTTCGAAAAAACTTGTCCCTCAAATGGATGTATCTAGGACCAAGTTAGTAATAGATACATCCATTTGAAAGACAAGCTTGGGACAAGTTTTTCTCGGACGAAGGGAGTATTTGCAAAGCTTCCGCCGAGTGCCCAAATAGTAACCGCCATCCGTCTTTTAACATGCTAGCCTTCCGCCAATTAACAACAATAGTCAGCGGTCTTCTGCCATTCCGACGAAGAGGTAGGGTACGTGACGACTCTTGGTTTATCATGAGGATGTCCGGACTCCCGCAAAGTCTCTCTTTATTTGGTTCTGATTTGCAGGAAAACACATCCAGATCGCTTTGTGTACCGATGGGGTGCCAGACTTGGTTGGTTGGTAAATTATGTCTGGATAGCGCGGTCCGGTTGGATGCGGGGGATTTGAAGGTCCGCTTCGGAGATCCCACGAAAACACACAAGTTTGCATCGTGCTTATAGCACACTGAGGAGTGGGGCCAAGAAGCCCACAGTTGGAGTTGGAGATCGCCCGCACTTGACAGCCAGCCCCAGATCTCTCGCCGGATGCTGGACATGGAGGAGTCCACGCAGCCCAAGCCCGCCGACCCCTCCGAGCCGGAGCTCCCCAACGGCGCCGCGGACCAGGACGAGCCGGAGCTGGCGTCGCCCGCTGCCGCGGAGGCGCCGGCGGCAGAGGAGGTGGCGGCTGTGGAGGAGGTCCCGGCGAGATCGGAGCCGCCCAAGGGCGCGGGGACGAACGCGGACGGCTGGCGCCCCTACACCATGGGGGAGCTGCTCGGGGAGGCCGCCGCCGCCGGGAGATCCGACTTCGCCGCCGACGGGAATGGGGCCGGATCCGCCACCCCCGAGCGCTCCAGGTCAGTGCCCGCTCCCTCCCTCCCTCCCTCCCTGCCCGCGCCGGGCCGTCCGGATCTCGATCGCCCCAAGCGGTTGCGCTCCTGCCGGCCGCCGCGACCTCTACTTTAGCAGTCTTGTGCCGCTTGGTTGCATAGCTTAGTTGCAGATCTCTAATGTAGTTTATGTGTAATTGCGCTGCTACTGCTTAGCTCTGTAGTGTATGGTGGTCGTTGCTGCTGCGCTGAACCTGAATTGCTTGGTTGCTTGCTGCTTCCAATTGCGCATATGGGTTGCTTGGCCGGCTCACTTGTTAGATGTTTCAGGCTGGATCCGTCATGTCATTTTGCAGGACGGGTTAATTGACTAGATGTGTTAATTCATGTCCCGTGAAGTTTGGAACGAACGAAATGTGCTGTGTGCTGCTGCTTCAGATGGCTGCTGCTAGTAGGTAGGCATGGATAGGTCCATGGTTTATTGTAGCAACCCAATGTCTAGGGCGTGCACGCTTAAATATGTCAAGTACCGTCCGACATACATTGCGCTGTTTGAGCTGTGTGGATGTGGAGGAGGCATCTGGGAAGAGGAAGGTGCTGGATAAAGAGGGGTGGGGTGCGCGTCCTCGATGTTGACGCCGGCCAGCGGCGTCTGACGAGTAATGAGTGCCCTGATGGGCCTAGATGAGAGCTTCTTCGGGGGACAGCTGCGCCCCGACTTGACACCACTGGAGGCGATGACGGTCGACGACCATAGGCGGCGGCGAGGCATCGGAGCTGGAGTGGGAGAGGAGGGGTGGCGAAGCGTTGGTGGGCAGTTGGGGGGGATAGTGCCGGGCGCCGCTGGTGGGGGGAGAAAATGAAACGGATGGAGTTTCGTGGCGCAGGGGGCTGCCGCACTGCAAGCCTGTTGCAGCGCCAACTTAATATACTATGGATGCTTGACTAGTCCAACTAGCACCTAGTTGGAGGGAGGTTGCGACACGGTGGAGCTGGAGGAGAAGGCGGCAGTGGGAGAGAGGAGCGTCAGTGAAGCGTCAGTGGCTAGTGGGAAGTGGGGGTGGAGGAGAACTTATCCGAGTGGGCGGGAGAAGTAGCTGTAGCGCCAGGCGCCGCTCATGGGATAGAGAATGGGATGGAGGAAATAGTTGGAGTTGTGGGGTGCAGGGGACTGACGCACTGCAAAGCCTGTAGCAGCACACATTTATTATGCTATGGGTGCTTGATTAGTCCAAATTATGTTATCAACCAATATAGTTATTGTTTTGATGCTACTTTTCCTTAGGTTTAGATATGTATTTAGTTTCCAATTTTCCATATATTAGACCAGTCCAGTACGTGTATATATTGCCCCATGGCCTCATGTGACTACAAGTTGCCTTCTTAACAACTGGCACTGCCAATTTATCTTCTGCCAAAAGGGAAATAATGGAGTATAACATTTAAGCATTCGGTTATTGAGATATTCTTGAATTAGCTATGATAAATACAAGTTATAAAACCCTTCCGTTTGTCCATTTCAGCCAGGACAGCCTGCAACTCTCAACCCATCATGATGTTGCCATGGACTTGATAAATAGTGTCACTGGAGTTGATGAGGAAGGTCGCTCTCGCCAACGTATTCTTACCTTTGCAGCGAAAAGGTTTTGGTTTTACTCACCTGATTAACCCAATCTTGTAGTAATATTATAATTAGCTCAAACTTTGCATGTTTTCTAATGGTACATTTTGCAGATATATTAGCGCCATTGAAAGAAATCCAGAAGACCCTGATGCATATTATAACTGGGCCCTAGTTCTCCAGGTAAAAGTGCATTCCTTATTTGCAGTACACACCGGCTCGTACGTTACTTGAAGATGACCTTTGCAGGCCTTCGTTTATTCTGTTGCTTAAAGCATGCTAGTAAAATGAACATTGTGAGGGAAATATTTTAACCTTTTCAAATATGTTTGCAGGAAAGTGCAGACAACGTGGATCCTAATTCTGATTCTTCGAAAGATTCATTGCTTGAGGAGGCTTGCAAGAAGTATGCTGAAGCTACACGACTTTGCCCAACACTGTATGATGTAAGTTCACCACTCCGAGTTTATTGGTTCATGTTCTGGATTCTATTGGAAACTGTTAACATTGTTGCCTTTTTATACCAAAGAGAATTGGTACCATAGTGCCTTGGCATGGACTACTTATTTTATATTGAAATCAATGAAACGCACATGAATATCATTTAAGCCTCATGCTAACTTGCTACTCTGCTGAGAAACATCACAGTTCTCAACTTTTCATGCCTCTCTCTTATCCTTTTAGGCATATTACAACTGGGCTATTGCTATAGCTGATCGGGCCAAAATGCGTGGGCGTACCAAAGAGGCTGAAGAACTCTGGCAGCAGGTAATAACAATGTTAATAAAGTTTGCTTGCATTCTGTGATGGTTCTGTTTTTACTATGCTAGACCAAAGGGCAAAAGGTTCAAATCCCCTGTTCTGTTATATTTCAAGTTCCCATCCACTGTTCTAGTTTTGGTGTTGTTCAGATTGTCAGTAGAAAAGGGGAAATGCTATTTTCTCAAGTCGCTAACTGAACTTACGATCTAATAATACTATTTATTTTAAAATCTTGGTTACATAGTTACTCTGTCATATGTAGCAGTCTAGAAATGAAGTTGCAACTCCCAGGATTAAGCAAAATATTATATTTAGTCCCTTACCATTTCCTTCTTGCTGCATATTATTTTTTCTTAAGAATAAGGGTGTGCTTCTTAACTACTCCCTCCGTCCCAAAATAAGTGTCTCAACCTTAGTACAACTTTGTACTAGAGTTAGTACAAAGTCGAGACACTTATTTTGGGACGGAGGGAGTAATAGATAACATTCCTGATTTTTTACCATTACATTGGAACAATGGCCTGATCTTTTTTTCCACATTAAAAAAAACTATATTGTTCAAATGCTGGATTTTGATGAGTTACCATATATTCATTGTGTTCTTCCTTTTCAGGCTATAAGGAACTATGACAAGGCAGTCCAGTTAAGTTGGAACAGCCCCCAGGTTAGTACTGACTCTCTTGACTGATTTATGCCAAATAATAAATGCTTCTCCTAATTTTGAAGTGTTGGAGTTAAATAACGTGGTAAAAAGTTCACCGTAGGAAACCATTGGAATATGGTGTGAGCAAGTCATCACGAATACCAGCAACATAAATGCACACCATCATCAAACATATGATATCACACAGATATTCTTTGAGCTATTACTCCACACTACCACAGTTATAAGGTTGCACTGGAGAAAACCTTGTGAGAGTCTGTACAGTTGCTTTTGGGCAGTCAATCTGTCTGATTTTGTATACATCCTCTGGATAAAACATCAGTGGCTTACATCTCCGTTGGATGACCTCTTCTGAGAACACTGTTTAAATGATTCTAAACATTTATGCCCAAGTTACATAAAGTTCTGATATTTGATACATCAAGTTAAATTGCTTTACATTTTGTATGTCAGTTCAGTTCTCTGAAATAAGACCTTTACATTCAAGTTCCATGATCTAAATTGCATGAAGTAGTTAATTTCTTCTCGTTTTCCATCAATCCTCTAAATTTATGGCCATTAATATTCATGCCTCAGTTATTGTGTGTGTGTCTCTTTGATTGCAGGCTCTCAACAACTGGGGCCTTGGACTACAGGTACATTAGCTTATGCACTGTACTATCAGAAATGACTAACTCTGCATCCATACTTTTTGCTTTTCACTCATTTTCAAGGGTACAAACTTGTGATGCAGGAATTGAGTGCGATTGTTCCTGCTAAAGACAAGCAAACAATCATAAAAACAGCTATAAGTAAGGTAGTTCCACTTTCCATCTTCGCGGAAATTACTTCTGAGCATTACTTCTGTGCAGTGCTTTATCACAAAATGTATATTCAAGGAAGTGTTGAAACTAAGTTTCTTTTGTTTGGTGGCACAGTTTCGTTCTGCCATCCAGTTGCAGTTCGACTTCCACCGGGCTATTTACAACCTTGAACTGTCCTGGTGTGTTTCCTTGGTCTATTTGATAGTGACTGAAACGGTGAACAGCACCGCTTCAATTTGAATGCATGTTACCTTATGCAACTCTGTTGTAACAATAATCAACGCCCTCTTGCTTCCTTTTTGTGCTGCAATATGGCTTGGCAGAGGATACCTTGAGGTCTGGAGGGGCCGATACCTCTCCTAATGACCTGTATAGTCAGTCTGCTATTTACGTTGCAGCTGCTCATGCATTGAAGCCAAATTATTCGGTATGTGGATTTCTTTATTCTATTTCCCTAAGTTGTGAAAGTCCTACTTTTTGCCCTTGATTGTAAAAATATCTTAACACAATGTTATATTTGTTGATGTAGAACTTTTATTCGTCATCCATTTCAGTACTTTCTGATTGTTATACTTGTACGCCAGTCTACCATTTTTATTGCTTCCAGTATTCACTAGCCCATGGGCTTTGGTAGCACCTTATTTTTTCTAAAATGAGCAAATCCATAGTTGTCATATGCATGATTGTGGGCCTTTCAGCATGATGTGTCTAGAAGCTTACTTTCCAGTTGTTGGTTACTCATTAATGATATTTAGGCATGACAGTTGTCAACACCCACTGAAATGCAGTTGTTTTTGCATAATTCAGGTTTATCGCAGTGCTCTACGGTTGGTCCGCTCAATGGTACGTTGGCAGCTGTAATATTTCAGTTCCTTTACTCTAAAATCTAGTACAATTTTATTATGTGTGCATCTCCGTATTTTTTGACTGTGGTTGTTGCTCTGGTAGATCGTTGATGAACTGAGATGTCCTGTAATGTTGTTATTGTCTGGTGTCAGGGCTTAACTTCAAATAGGAATATCTGAATATGGGATCTTGATTTTGCGAGATATCACTAAGAACTTGGTTAACTAAGAGTTCCTGGTGGCATTTGTTTAAACAAGATATATAGGCACCCACCCTGCGTAGATTGAGACTAGAATGCTGGTGTGCGTGCCTGGGAGCACTCCTGCTTTAGCTAGCCGCGAGTTATCCATCATATTCTAAAAGTTATGCGCAGTTATTTGAAATGCAATTGACTTGATTATGTTGCTGTGCACAAAGTGGAACATAAAAACTAGTCTAGCTTTAGAATCACACAAATCATGAAATGCCTCCTTTTGTTAAGATGTTTCAGCAAATTACAGAATGTAAACTCTGAACTTGTAAGTGTGCCTTTCCAGTAAAATATGTGAGTGCGCCCTCAGTGTCCGAACACTGAAAAGAATATTCATCCTCCTTTTGTTATATATATATTTTCTTGGAAATGGGCCAGTCTTGATTAGACCATATCTTTGTCAAAATCAGCAACTCGTAACTATGGAGTTTGTGACGTCCTTGCTGTTATGCCATATTTTGCAGCTACCTTTGCCATATTTAAAAGTGGGATATTTGACTGCTCCTCCGGCAGACGACCCCATTGCACCACACAAACATTGGGAGAGGTCGCAGTTCATCTTAAACCATACGGAACTCCAGCAGGTACTTGTGATACTGATGATAACGGATAGCCTACCTGTGTGACTATTCATATCACTGCTAGGATCCATCTTTGTTGTATGCCACTGAGTACTAAGTTTTTAATCACAAATGTAAGGTCAATGATTCCGAAAGTGCACCTGTCAAAGCAAACGCGCTCGTGGAGAAAGCCAAAAGGTTTATCAAGGTAGACGTCGCGGACATAGTTTCAGTGTCCACGTGCTCCGATCTGACCCTGCCCCCTGGCGCCGGCCTTTGTATAAACACAACGTATGGGCCTGTGTTCTTGGTATGCCCCTCCTAAACTTCTACTCCTCTTGGTCTGCTGTCTTACAAGTGTTGTTGGTTTTTGAACTAATTGTCCACCTCTGTTTTCGCCGTGTCAGGTTGCTGATACCTGGGAGTCTCTTGACGGCTGGCTAGACGCGATATGCCTGGTGTACACCATATTCGCAAGAGGGAAGACCGATGTCCTGGCGGGCATCATCACCGGCTGATCAATGATGTCTTGTTGTATGTTTGACTAGCTGTGTCTGGACAGAGCGACATGTATATCAATATGCATTCTGTGTCATTAAAAAAAAAACCACCACAGTTGATTTTTATGTACTCCTCCCCTTGACTGCTCCGATGTGAATTTTCACAGTTTGTGTAGAGTGATGTGTTTACCCATCCGAATCATAGGCGCGCGTCATTGTTTTGTACCTGTAACACATATATATACCTTCAAGTATGTTGTATGACTTGCAATAGACGACGGATGAGAAGATGAGTCTGTACTTTCATCTGGTTCAAATGTTTGTATGTTGTGTCCTGTATTTTTGACTTCCAAATTCAAACCTCTGTTGTATTAGGGTCAATGTCCAAGTTGTACCTTTTGGCTGTCTGGAACACTTGTCTCTGTCTATCTACTCAGTACTCAGTTTGTTCAAATTATTTGAAGTTGTAGCTTTATCGTAAGTCAAACTTCTTTATGTATATGTTGTCAAAATGACGCTGAAGGAGTAGTCCAAGAAAAAGAAACTGCATGGCCTCATTTTCCTTCTCCTTTTCTCTCCTCCTTGTACCCTTGAGAGTCTCCTAGGGAGAATATTTTGCTCCCATGTTTAAAAACAAAAATCAAATAAGAATGTGCCTTTTTTTTTCTGATTTTTTGTGAATGTTCTCAAGACATGTATCTATCCCCATATATTTCAAATCTAAAATCCCCATATATTTCAAATCTAAAATCAAAACACATATCGGGAAACAAAACAAGACAAATCTATATGTGAATATAGTTTTTTCTTGTCTTTTTTTTGACACTATTCATGCTGGATTTGTTACTTTTGTTTCTCTGTGTGCATTTTGAATTTGAACATGAACTTTCTAGGGGATGTAGACATATATGTCTTGTGAGCGTCCACTTTTTTTCTGGACTTTCTGAAACATTCAAATTTGAGTTTTTGAACGTTGGAGCATGGGAGCATACGAGACTTTGGGGCACCTGATTCTTTCCCAGTCACCTTAGCTCCTCTCCACATTTTTCTTCTTTCTCTCTCCTCCCCGCACCCTTGAGAATCTCCTAGTTCGACCTGATCGCTCCCCTCCATCTTTGGCGGTGGTGCCCAGAATGATACATGTTCAACTTAAACAAGTGCCGAGTGCTCAAGATTTATTACGTGATATGGCTAAATCTGCTGAGAAATATGATGCTTATGTTTGTACTAAAGAAGGTGCCCATACTCAAGAACCTATATATCCTAATGGACACCCTAAAAGACTAGAAAGAAGATTCCCAAAATATTGATAACAATGTTTCTCGTTCATCTAGAAAGAAAAAGGAAAATAAGTCTAAACAGGTTGAACCTGCTTATGATAGTTCTCGGGAACCTCATATTGTTAATGAAACTCAAGAGAATCCTAATAATGTTTCTATTTCTGATGTTGAGATTCGAAGTGGGGATGAACAAGAACCCTTTCAACAAGATGATAATAATGATGATGTTATAGAGTCTGATAAGGAAAATGAAGGAGAAGTACAACCTGTATAGAGGAAGATGTTCATGTTCAAATTAAGAAACATGGTAAGAGAAATAAAGAAGCTAGGAAGTATGGTAAAGAAAGAGAGCCATGTGTACAAAACCTATGTGTTTTCGTAATGAGCTTTCTAGAACTAAAGATATGAACATTTTGCTAGATTTGTTGATTTTCTTAGATCTCTCTACTTGCAAATTCCTTTGACCGATTCTATTAAAGTTCCTCCTTATTCCAAGTATATGAAATATATTGTTACTATTAAGAGGAAGATTTCAAATGCTGGGGACATCTACAATGCTTGCAAATTATTCTTTTGAAGAAAATATTACTGGAAAACTTGGAGATCCAGGAATACCTACCATACCATGCACCATTAATAATACTTATGCTAAGTTTGCTTTATGTGATTTAGGTGCATGTGTTAGTGTTATGCCTTTTTCTCTTTATAAAAGACTTAACTTGATAAACTTACGCCTACTGATATATCTTTGCAAATATCTGACAAGACTACCGCTATAACTATAAGCATATGTGACAATGTACCTTTTATGGTTGCTAATGTTTTGATCTTTAACAAACTTTGTTGTACTTGAGAGTTGAGATGCCCGAGGATAACAACCCATCTGTCATTCTTGGGAGACCTTTTGTTAATACCGCAAGGGTTATCATTGATCCTAACAAAAACATGGTTACTTTCATGTTAATGGGAATAATCACACTGCTTATTTTTTGAAGAAGTTTGATAAAAGGAATGGTTCCCAAAAGGCTGCAAAAATTATAACTATCATTATTGACGAATTTGAACTGCCCATTATTCCGTCTAAAAGGAAATATCAAACTCTTATTATTGGAACCTTTCCTATCCAAGTTGAGGTAACATAAGTGTTGTTTGAAGTTTGTTAGTATTGTAAATTTGAAATTATTTGTTAATTAGGCCTGATCACCTTGGTTATCAAATTATTTTCAAAAGTACAAAATTATGAAGTTTTGATCACTTCTCTCTATCCCTTTTATTTATAAGTTGTTAGTTTTATTAAGTTTTGAAAGTTTATAGAAAACAACTGCCACGACAACAAAATCTGCTGCCGTGGCAGCATAAAAGTACTTCCATGGCAACAAAATTTTCACTGAATAATAAAAGTTCTCAATTTTTTTCTTGTGAACTATATTTGATTGTAGTGTTCGCCGCAGATGCATCAAAATTGGTCACTAGTGCTGACAACAGAGTTTGGTATGGACTAGGTTAAACCACGACCAAAACCTTTGCTGATATCAATGTAGGAAACTTTGATTTCGGCCTACCCTCTATTCTTCTGTCTTAAGTTTTTACTGGTGGTGCCGCCGATAATGCATATTGAGGCTAGAGGGTGAAACCTACTTAGGCTAGACATAGTGGAAGTAGCTTAGCTAGTAACATAACACACCTCAAGGTAAGTTTGCTAATGTGGCAAGTAGGTAATGAGGAGAGAGGTGTTTATGGTAACATAAGAGCATGGTTAGTAATATAGCCGTTTTTTGTCTATATCATGTTTCCATGTCATCTATATTCAATGTAATAGCTAACATGTATAGCAGGTAGCTACAAGTGTTACTTTACTAACATATGACCCACCTTCCATCCTTACAAAACTTCTTGGAGCCCGTGCTACAGCTGGTTGTAAGTCTACATCCAGCTTCTCTTCTCTCTCTCTCTCTCTCTCTCTCTTCCAATTCAGCAAAACACAATGTCTAAATCCTCATAGTCCATTTACATCAACTTATTGTACTTGCTCTAAATATGTTACCATAACATAACGCAACCTAATGCAAAGTGAGTCTACGACCTAATAAATGCAACCATCATGATACTTTGCACTATGAAGGTAGTAACATCGATTAGTATCATATACATGACACTAGTCTAAGTTACTGTAAGTGCATCTAGTGCCACCCCTAGTTGGTTTTGGAGTATTGACGACAAACTTGGTTGAGGGACTAATGTGTTTGTGAGAATTGCAGGATAACACAGGTAGTAGTCCCATATTGATTCGGTTTACCTACCGGAGATGACCCCTAAAAATGTGTGAAGACATTGAAGATAATGGTGGTCTGTGAAGATATTCACATTGAAGACTATGACATGAGAAGACATCGCATGAAGACTATGGAGCACGAAGACATAGTTGTTTCGTAGTTTCCTTTTCTTCTTTGTTGAGTCATAGGAACCACCGCACTGTTAAGTGGGGTCCAAGTGAACAAAGTCAGAGTGACTGATGTGATGCTCAACCAAATCCTATGTCTTCGAGCGAAGACAATGAGAGCAAATCTTATCCAGAGTTGGATAAGTCAGCTTTACTTGTAGCCCAAGTCAAGCTGCCGCGTGTGTTTGAAATCTGACCGTTGTACACGTGTCAGTTCCTTAGTGACCCATGGTCATTTTAGACAAATTAGGTCGGGTTGCCTCCTGGCTATAAATAGCCCACCCCCTACACCATAAATTGGTCGCTGCTCAGAGTTAGTGCACGGCTTTTGTCGTTTTGAGAGCAACCCACCTCCGAAGCATTTGAGAGAGAGATCCTTGCGAGGACAAAGCCCAAAACACCCAGAGCCCAAAGAGTGTTTGGCATCACTGAAGTCCTTCTGTCCGCGTGATCTGAAGACTTGTTACAGTTGAGGACTGTGAATCCTCCAGCTGGTTAGGCGTCGCGTTCTGAGCATCCAAGAGTCATTGTGGATTGCCGGTGAACGAAGTCTGTGAAGGTTCGGAAGTCTACCTTGAAGACTTACCAGAGTGATTGGGCGAGGACTAAGTGTCCTTAGCTCAAGGGGAATAAGGTGAAGACGCGGTCTTCCGAGTTAAATCTCAGCCTCCCTAACCAGACGTACAGTTGTCACAGCATCTGGAACTGGTCCAACAAATCCCTGTCCTCACCAAGCAACTGGTTCTATCTCTTACTTCTCTTTACTTACAGTTTTTCCTTATGAAGTCATTGCCTGCTTGCATTATCTGTTTGACTTCACTGTGTGACGACTATTGTTGTTTGGCTTCATACTATCTTGCATCCCGATCCTTGCTACCTAGCTGCTAATAGTCTTCGTGCTTTCACTTCATTGAATACTTGACTATGGCTTGCCTAGTGTAGTCTACCTTCTGCTGCATGTCAATAGGTTCATTTCTAGTGTTTGTCTTCAAAACTCCCATGTTTTGAAGACTTTCATAAAAATCGCCTATTCACCCCCCCTCTAGTCGATAACTAGCACTTTCAATTGGTATAAGAGCAAGGTACTCCCTTGTTCTGTGTGATTCGGTTTAACCACCTGGAGTTTTAGCTATGTCGACTGCAGGGATAATCAAAGTCTCCGCTGCGTGCCCTGTCTTTGATGGCACTGATTACCCCTACTGGAAGAATAAGATGCGCATGCATCTTGAAGCCATTGATGTCGATCTATGGTATGTCGTCAAGAACAACATTCCCAAGACTGGTGAAGGTGTCACCCCTGCTGATGTCAAGAAGTTTGTTCAACTGGATTCTACTGCCAAGAACATCATCTGTGGTCATCTGACCAAAGGACAGTATGGCCGTGTGAGTGCTCTGGAAACATCGAAGCTAGTCTGGGACTGGCTCTCCAAGGTCAACGAAGGCGTCTCAACCCAGAGAGACTCAAGGATCAGTGTTCTTCACAACCTCTTCAACTGCTTCAAGAGAAACGACAATGAGAATGTCCAGCTCACATTTGATCGCCTCACTGATATCACAAATGAGCTTCATGCACTCGGTGCCACTGAGATCACCAAGCATGAAATCGTCAAGACACTCCTGAGATCACTTGACAGCTCGTTTGACACCCTAGCCCTGATGATTCAAGCCTGACTTCAAGACTCTCGATCCATCTCACATACTTGAGAGGCTCAACACACATGAGTTTCAGCTATCTGAGAAAAGAGACATCTATGGTCCCAACTATGGTCGTACTCGCGCTTTGAAGGCAAAGGCTGTTTCCTCATCTGAAGAAGAATCTGACTGCAGTTCTGATGATCCTGAAGACATTGGAAAGGAGCTTGATATGCTTGTGAAGAAGTTCCAGAAATTCACTAAGAAGAAAGGCTTCAGAAAGTCTTCACGATCCAGCTCAAGAAATGATGAAGCTTCTACTCATGACCACAAGAAGAGAACATGCCATAAGTGCAAGAAACCTGGTCACTACATCTCTGAGTGTCCACAGTGGGACAATGAGAACAACAACAAGAAGAAGTGCAAGGAATATGATTCTGATGACAAGAAGAAGAAAAAAAATCCTCAAAGTCTTCTTCCAAGTCTTCATCACACAAGAAGAGTTCATCTGGCAAGGCTCGTGCTTTTGTTGGCAAGGAGATGGACTCAGAGGAGGAGTCTACTTCTGAGGAGGCGGAGGTGGAGTCTGAGGAGGAGTCCGACTCTGGCGTTGCAAGTCTGGCTCTAGCTACAGCCTACGTTGCCAAGTCCATCTTCAACACTGAAGACAATGGCTCCATCACCAACGCTGATGCTAATGACAAGGACGACTCTGCTCCCACCTACTGCTTCATGGCACGTGGTGCGAAGGTAAACTCACGCGATGCTTACTTTCAAACATCAAGTGAAGATGACTCTGATTGTGAATCCAAACCTAGCTACAAAACACTTGCTAAAATTGCAACTGAACAACAGAAAGCTATGGAACATATTCAAAAATTGCTAGACAAAAGCGATGACCTGTTGGACGCGGAAATGACCCGATCTCAGTCCTTAATTGAAGACATCAAAAACCTTCATGTTAAGTACGAGGAACTTGAAAGTCGTCATGATACGCTCTCAACAACTCATGAAAAGCTTTCCTACGATTATCTTCAAAGGAAGCAAGAGCTTGAGAAATTGAGAGCGGCTCATGAAGATCTTCAAAAGGAGAATGAGTCACTTCACGCTCAACAAATCAGTCCCGCTCAGGAAGGATTTGAACCACCATGTCTAAAATGCCTTGAGCGTGATAATGCTACCTCTATTGCTGAATGTTCTACTGCTGCTACTGTTGCAATATCTTCAACTGCTGATGTGGTAACTAACCCCTCTGCTGAGGATACCACTACTATTGCTGATGAAAATGCCAGGCTGAAGACATTGCTTGAGACAGGGATGTACAAAAGTCTCAAAGGGCATCAGACACTATGTGATGTCCTCAAAAAGCAGATTCTGAACCGAAACCCTAGAAAAGAGGGTGTTGGGTTCGAGAGGAAAATGAATGTTGATGGTTCTTACTGGAAGCCTGAGCAGTACCCCAAAACTACATGGGTTGCTGCAAAGGGACCTTCAGTGGATCCATCCACCTTATCTGGCTTCACTTGTGCTAACCCAATTATCATTGATGAATCCTTTGATGCAAACTATAAACTATTTAAGAATCAGAAGGGTGAAGTGTTTGCCAAGTATATTGGTACTAACTGCAGGAATGGACCATCCATGAAGAAGATCTGGGTGCCGAAAAGGTGTCTTGAGAATATTCCTGTGAATGTCATCATGACACCACCTGGGAAGAAGACAAACCCCAGACCAAAGGCTTCATATGGTCCAAAGACTTCATACAGACAGAGGACTCAACTGAGTCAACCTAACGCCAATGTTTTGCAGGGAAATCATACTCAGACCCATGAATATGAGCGTGTTTCCTCAAACCGCTATATTCATAAAACTAAGAACTTTTATGCTTATTCATATGAGTATTATTCACCTCCTGCAAGGCTATTTGCTAGGGCTCCAAATCCGAAGTTCTCAGATGCTGCACTTAGACTCATTGCTTCGAAGCCACCCCTGAAAATGTGGGTGGTTAAGAAAATTTAACTCTCCTTTGCAGGGAAAGGTCTCCAGCCGGAAATCAAAGGCGTCCGATGCTATTGCTGGGGACCTAAAACATCTTGTGGGGCGCAAGATAAAATGCCCAAATGGTCTTACTATGTATTTTGTTCCTGAATCTCTTGCCAGTCATCCTATCATTCCTAACCTGGATCTAAGCTTTGATAATCCGCTTGTTCGTCAAATGTTTATGCTTCACAATACCCTTGGTGAAGCCTATCCCCTAACTACACTGTAGGGTATGACACCAAAGTCTTCAGAATGGATTATGGACAGTGGATGCACTAACCACATGACTGGTGATCGAAGTCTTCTGATGGATTCAACACTACGTCCATCTGACAAGAGACACATCACATTTGCTGATACTGGTAAAAGCAAGGTATTGGGTCTAGGTAGAGTTGCAATCTCAAAGGATCAGCACATGGATAAAGTGATGCTTGTTGAATTCCTTGGTTTCAACTTAATGTCTGTCTCAATGCTTTGTGACTTAAACATGATTGTGATATTTGGAAAATATCGTTGCCTTGTGCTAATGGAATCTGACAAATCTCTAGCCTTTGAAGGGTATCGGAAAGATGATCTGTACATGGTAGATTTCTCAGCAGGACCACAGTTGGCTGTATGTCTTCTAGCAAAAGCTTTAGAGTGCTGGCTCTGGCATCGGAGGCTAGGACATGCGAGCATGAGGAACTTGTACACACTCGCGAAGAAGAAACACATCGTTGGCATCGAGGGTGTCAAGTTCAAGAAGGATCATCTGTGCAGTGCCTGCGAAGCTGGAAAGATGACAAGGGCCAAGCATCCCTCGAAGACAATCATGACTACATCTCAACCCTTCGAGCTGCTTCACATGGATCTCTTTGGCCCTACTCACTACTCTACTCTCACTACCACTGCTTGCCTCTATGGCTTCGTCATTGTTGATAATTACTCAAGATATACACGGGTGCATATAATCCTTTACAAGAATGAAGTGCAGGATGTCTTCAGAAGCTTCGCAAATCGTGCCATGACGAACTATATATGGCGTCAAGATTAAGCACATCAGAAGTGACAACGACACAGAGTTCAAGAACACCAGCCTCGATCTTTACCTTGATACATTAGGCATCACTCATGAGTTTTCTGCTCCATACACACCTCAGCAGAATGGCATCGTGGAGCGCAAGAACATAACACTTATCGAGATGGCTCGGACGATGCTTGATGAGTACAAGACTCCAAGAAAGTTCTGGCCTAAAGCCATTGATACTGCATGCCATGTCATCAACTGTGTTTATCTTCACAAGCTTCTAAAGAAGACATCCTATGAGATCCTAACTGGTAAGAAGCCAAACGTCAGTTACTTCAGAGTATTTGGTGCTAGGTGCTGGATCAAGGATCCACATCACACTTCAAAATTTGCACCGAAAGCACATGAAGATTTTATGCTTGGTTACGGAAAGGACTCGCACTCCTACAGAGTCTTCAACTTCTTTCACTACAAAGTGGTTGAAACTGTGGATGTGCGGTTCGATGAGACTAACGGCTCGCAAAGAGAGCACCTGCCAAATGTGCTAGATGAAGTCCCACCTAGTGAATCGATCAAGCTTATGGGTACTGGAGAAATCATACCTTCAGAAGCTCAGGCTGAAGAAGAACTCATTATTTCTGCGCCTAGTCAACCTGAAAACAATGCTCAGCCTGAAGCCAATACTCAAGATAAAGATAATGTCAACAAGAGCAAAATCTTCGTCCAATTCATCCTCGTGTTGCAAATGAAGTACAGATTGAGAAGATAATTGATAGCATCAATGCACCTGGTCCACTCACTCGTTCAAGAGCAACACAACTAGCAAATTCCTGTTGGCACTTTGCATTCGTCTCAATATCTGAACCCAAGAAAGTTGCTGAAGCCTTCATGAAACCTGAATGAATTCAAGCTATGCAAGAAGAGCTTCAATAGTTCGAGCTGAACAATGTGTGGGAATTGGTCAAGCGTCCTGATCCTCTGTCGGTGTACAAAAGAAGGGGCGCACCTTTGTACCCCTTTACCTGTGCACGGGCAGTCGGAGCCGCGCCCACGGTCACACCAAGCAGAACAGGGGAGGTGAACCGAGGTGAAACCGAAGCCCAAGACAGCCAGAGAAACGCCAAGACCAAGACCACAAAGAGCAGAGGGGCGGAGCAGTTTTCCCCCGGCAAGACCCTTGCCGGGTACGGCGCCGGGGCAGCACGCCCAAACACCAACAGAGCGAGCCACCCTTGAGCCCACATCTCCGACACCATCAACCACGTTGGGCCAGGGCTCGGGAGGCACCTCCATGGTGGCATGCAGATCTTTGTGAAGACCAAGGAACACTCAAGATCAGATGAGGATTAGAAGACGACGATCCTCGGCAAGATCCTTGTCGAGGAAGGCCACCAGACCCCCGGCAAGATCCTTGCCGGGGACGACAGCGCGCCACGGCAAGACCCTTGCCGGGCCACCCGGCAAGGCCCTCACCAAGGACGCCAGCAGGGCCATTGCCAGGCCCGCACCAACCAAGTTTCCACCGCCGTTCGCATGCAGCTGCCAGCCCAACCAGCTGGGCAGGCACCTGCGTGGCAACATGCAGCTCCCAGGCCAACCCATCAAGCGCCTGTGTGGCGGCAAGCAGATCTTCGTGGAGGTTCCACCACCGCGCCACCTCAGCTGCCTGCCTGCCTACATGGCGCCGCATGCATCGCTGGCCGGGGCGCATGTCAAAGCGAGGAGGAGCGGCGAGGGACGGGACAGGCCTCGCCCCCGTCCCCGATAAAGCTAGGGGACACCTCAGCGGCGCATTAAATGCGTCTTATCCTGTAATATGAGCAATAAGCTCGCAATACTGTACGCCTTTCCACCTCCTGTATGCCACTGTGGCAGCCCCTTTCAACTATAAAAGGAGGCCCATGGCATACTGGAAAAGGATTCGGCTCTTTGGGACCACGCACCCCACCATAGCTAGTTCGAGAGCTCAAGAACTCTCTGAAATACACCCACCAAAGCAGGACTAGGGTTTTACGCATCCTCGCGGCCCGAACCTAGGTAAACAATCCTTGTGCTGATTACTAATCCTGCTCTTCTCGCAACCCTGCGCCCCGGCAACTGTAGTAGGGATTCTTGTGATCCCATAGGTGTCGTTCCACACCGACATCTTTGGCGCGCCAGGTAGGGGGCGCAATTGTGGGAATCTAGTCTAGTAGTTAGCCTAGTAGTTCTTCGTCGCCATGGCTCCCAAGAAGGAGATGGCCAGGAGAAAGGAGCGCCGCCTGCGAACGCGAAGGACGCCAGCGCGGCGACAGAAAAGCTAAGTCATTCAGGACCTTGAGTTATTTCCTTTTATACATAAGGTTATCGTCCTTGGAAATCTTGCCTATGTATGGAAAACCTGCACGCGAAGGGGCCCTCCCGCGATTGGCAATGCCCTTGTTCTGTTTCGAGTCCGCTCAACAGCTCAAAGCGGCCGCGTCGAGAGTGGCGGGGTAGCCTTCGGCACTTGGCAACGCTCGCGAGTCTGACTCGAGTCAAGCTCGATAGTTCGGGCGGCCGCGCTAAGGGCAGTAAGGTGGTTCGCCTGGCAGCAAGCACACCCGGCAGGCCAATGGGGATCCATCCCCAAGACGCCACCCTGGGTTTACGCGCCGGCAAGCCTACCCAGTTACGTAGGGTGGACATACAAGGAAAAATCGAACGGGAAAATAACATGCATAATATTAAAAGTACTGCAGAAGTTATATTACATCACTTGTTCCCGCAGTTCTAACTAAAGATAAAAATTGTCTTGGTTGTGAACTTGCAGCAACAAAAAGAAACGGGGTGCCTAATCCCGGCGCTGGCCCTCCACCCTCAGAATTTTGCCGACACGGCTAATGATGGGCTTGATGCGCGCCCTGAGCGGCGCGAGGTCAGTATCCTCCGGCAAGCTCTCCAGCGCGGCGTCGAAGTCGAGGTCGGGGTACCAGTATGCCACCTCGGTGAGAACCTTGGTCATGGTGCCCTGGCAAAGCCTCCGGGCCTCGTCGGCCAGCGAGGCCGCCCGGTTGGTGTGAAGCTGCTTCAGAGCCCCGAGAACGCACTCGAAGAACAAGGTCAGCTTGGCGTTGGTGGTCCCTCTGCGCTCTGGGGCGTACCTCACGCTTGGCATCCCCATGGTAGCCAGCTGCGCGGTGATCCTGCCGGCAACGTCCTCGAGGCGGCCGATCCAGCGGTTCACTCCCTCCTTGAAATCCTTATGCTCGGCGGCCTCGTTCTTCTGCAGTTGCTTCTCGGTCTCCAGCTCCTTGGCCAGGGCCCCCTCCCGGGCTTTGGCCTCCGTGAGCATCCCCTCGAGGCCCTCCAGCTTCAGCTTGAGGTCCTTGATGGACTTGTTGGCCTCGGAGAGCTCCCCGGCCTTGCTGATGGCTGCGCCCTGTGCCTCCGTCAGGGCGCCGTTGAGCGTGTCCTTCTCCTGGGATAGCTTCAGGGCCTGCTCCTTCAGCTCGTCCCGCTCCACCTCCAACTCCTTCACCTTGCCGGCATGCACCTGGGCCTAGGCATCGAGCGCCTCTTTGTGCCTCTGCTCCAGCTCACGGGTCCGCTGCAAGACAAGCTTCTCCACCTCCCTGTCCTTGGCGCGGAGTTTGGCGTCGAGGTCCGCCTCACGCTTAGCGAGGTCCTCCTCCTGGGAGTTCAGTGCGGCCTGGTGCTGAGTCCGGGCGGCCTCGGCTGCCATGGCCAAGCCCTCCGCCGTTTCCTGGGCCTTCTCGATGTCGGCCAGCTTCATGGTGAGATCCACGTCGCGCTTGGCCAGCTCGCCCTGGGAGGCCTTCAGCTCTTCGTGAGCCCGGCGGAACCAGTCCTGCGTCTCGGCAACGCGCTTCTGGAGGTCCACCTCCACCTTCTCCACCACCGCCGTCCTGGACTTAGCTTGTCCAGGCGGGCGCGGTGGAGCGCCTGGAGCTTCCGGAAGCTGGCGCCCATGGCGTGGAGGAGCCGCTCTTCCTGGGAGCCGTCGCCACCAACGCTCGGCTCGTCGACGACCTCAAGCCCGGCGGTGGCAAGCACTTCATCGTCGAACACCTCTCCCTCAACGGGTGTCCTGGTGCTCGACGCGCCTGGAAGGTGGATGAACAAGTCGTCACTCACCCTCAGGTACTTGCCGGAGCCGGAAGCAGCAGAGGAGGAAGGCCGGTCATCATCCACCTCCTCCTCCTTGGCAGCGGCCCTGCCGGCCTCCCCGACAGGCCCCTTGCCGGCCTCCTCAACGGCGGCCTTGCCGGCCTCCCCAGAAGGCCCCTTGGCGGCCTCCTCAGCAGTGCCCTTGGCGGCCTCCTCGGTGGCAATCTTCTCGGCGTCCGCCTCGGCGGCCTTGGCGACGTGCTCGATGATGGCGTCCACGTCCTCTGGGTTCACCGAGGAGGAATCTGGACACCAAAGAAGGGAGTGAGGCAAGGCCAAGACCAAGAGCCAGAAGGAAAAAGGAACAGGGACGAAAGGCGAGCGACTTACCAGCGCCAGTGCCAGGATGGGAAAAGAAGTCCCCTCCCCGCAAACATTTGGCGTCGAGGCAAAGCCGCCAACGCCCAAGTTCTCCTCCTCCTCCTCCATGTGCGTGGGCTCGGTGCTTGGCGCCCTTGCCGGGGACGCCCCTCGGGGTGGCATGGTCGATGGGGGCGACGTGTTGGGAGTAGCCCTCTACGTCTCCTCCTGCTGCCGCTCTCCTCCTGCATACCCGGCAAGGTCAGCACCAAAGTATCGTACACCTGACACATGTCGACGAGGGGAGAGTAGTGAGCTTACGCTGGGGGCTGCTGTCCGGGCTACTCAGCACCACCAGTGGCGCCCTTGAAGTACCAGCCGGGGGCTGGCCGCCCGCCGAGGTCTTTGCCCTCTTCACCCTTTGGGCCAGCGTCTCCGCGTCCCTGCAAAGATGAAAACAAGTCAAGACAAGCGACACAGATTGAGGAGACAGAGATGACGGGAAGAAGCCAGATACTTACTCGTCGTCCACCTCCTCCCCTGCTGTTTTCCTCTTCCTCCTCGGGCTGAGGGATCCAAAGTCGAAAGTGACCCCCACGTCGGCATCTGCTGGAGGAGGGGAGGAGGGCGGAGTCTGCGTGCGCTTGGACGAAGAAGAAGCAGATGCCTTCTTCCTCGCTGCCGCGGCCTGCACCACCTTCTTCGCCACCGCGACCCTCGTCTGACGCGCGGACTCCTCCGGGGACTTTGGCCGCCGCACGGCCCTGACGGGCCACACTGGCTCGCCAGAAGTGGCCCGCCGCAGGACTCGCCCTCTCCCCGTGGCCGGAGGGTCAACAGCCCCGGCCTCCTCCGACGACGACTCGTCAGCCGCATCCTCAACCAGAGGAGCCTCGGTGCCGGCGCTGCCGGCTTCCCCGGCGACCGCCGCCCATCGGGCGAGCTCCTTCTCCTCCGCGGCCGTCGCGGCCTTGTCCTCCACACCACCAGCACTGCCGGCCTCCTCGGCAAGCTGCGCCTCCCTCGCCCTGATGGCGATGTAGTCCAGTTCCACCTGGGTGGTGTCCTGGACGAGCAGCCGCTCGGCGTCGGCGTTGATGTACCCCTCCACACCGCGCCACGCCGCGCGCGGGTCGTGGGAAGCGCGGCGCGCGAAAAGTTTCACCGCGTTAAAAACCGTCCCGCCTGCCCGCGCACCGTTTTGGGCCTGGCCCAACAACGTGTCGCGCTTATATGTGGCCCAGGCCCGGGGCTCCTGTCGGTGTACAAAAGAAGGGGCGCACCTTTGTAACCCTTTACCTGTGCACAGGCAGTCGGAGCCGCGCCCACAGTCACACCAAGCAGAACAGGGGAGGTGAACCGAGGTGAAACGGAAGCCCAAGACAGCCAGAGCAACGCCAAGACCAAGACCACAAAGAGCAGAGGGGCGGAGCAGTTTTCCCCAGGCAAGACCCTTGCCGGGGACGGCCTCAGCAGCCCCGGCAAGACCCTTGCCGGGGCAGCACGCCCAAACACCAACAGAGCGAGCCACCCTTGAGCCCGCGTCTCCGACACCATCAACCATGTTGGGCCAGGGCTCGGGAGGCACCTCCATGGTGGCATGCAGATCTTTGTGAAGACCAAGGAACACTCAAGATCAGATGAGGATTAGAAGACGACGATCCTCGGCAAGATCCTTGCCGAGGAAGGCCACTAGACCCCTGGCAAGATCCTTGGACAGCGCGCCACGGCAAGACCCTTGCCGGGCCACCCAGCAAGGCCCTCACCAAGGATGCCAACAGGGCCACTGCCAGGCCCGCACCAACCAAGTTTCCACCGCCGTTCGCATGCAGCTGCCAGCCCAACCAGCTGGGCAGGCACCTGCGTGGCAACATGCAGCTCCCAGGCCAACCCATCAAGCGCCTGCGTGGCGGCATGCAGATCTTCGTGGAGGCTCCACCACCGCGCCACCTCAGCTGCCTGCCTGCCTACATGGCGCCGCATGCATCGCTGGCCGGGGCGCGTGTCGAAGCGAGGAGGAGCGGCGATGGACGGGACAGGCCTCGCACCCATCCCCGATAAAGCTAGGGGACACCTCAGCGGCGCATTAAATGCGTCTTGTCCTGTAATACGAGCGATAAGCTCGCATACTGTACGCCTTTCCACCTCCTGTATGCCACTGTGGTAGTCCCTTTCAACTATAAAAGGAGGCCCATGGCATACTGGAAAAGGATTCGGCTCTTTGGGACCACGCACCCCACCATAGCTAGTTCGAGAGCTTAAGAACTCTCTGAAATACACCCACCAAAGCAGGACTAGGGTTTTACGCATCCTCGCGGCCCGAACCTGGGTAAACGATCCTTGTGCTAATTACTAATCCTGCTCTTCTCGCAACCCTACGCCCCGGCAACCGTAGTAGGGATTCTTGTGATCCCATAGGTGTCGTTCCACACCGACATCCTCGCAAGCACAACTGAAGGAAATATGCCCTAGAGGCAATAATAAAGTTATTATTTATTTCCTTATTTCATGATAAATGTTTATTATTCATGCTAGAATTGTATTAACCGGAAACATAATACATGTGTGAATACATAGACAAATGTAGTGTCACTAGTATGCCTCTACTTTACTAGCTCGTTAATCGAAGATGGTTGAGTTTCCCAGCCATGGACATGAGTTTTCATTTGATTAACAGGATCACATCATTAGGAGAATGATGTGATTGACTTGACCCATTCCGTTAGCTTAGCACTTGATCGTTTAGTATGTTGCTATTGCTTTCTTCATGACTTATACATGTTCTTATGACTATGAGATTATGCAACTCCCGTTTACCATAGGAAAACTTTGTGTGCCACCAAACGTAACAACGTAACTGGGTGATTATAAAGGGGCTCTACAGGTGTCTCCGAATGTACTTGTTGGGTTGGCGTATTTCAAGATTAGGATTTGTCACTCCGATTGTCGGAGAGGTATCTCTGGGCCCACTCCGTAATGCACATCACTATAAGCCTTCAAGCATTGTAACTAATGAGTTAGTTGTGGGATGATGTATTACGGAACGAGTAAAGAGAATTTCCGGTAACGAGATTGAACTAGGTATTGAGATACCGACGATCGAATCTCGGGCAAGTAACATACCGATGACAAAGGGAACAACGTATGTTGTTATGCGGTTTGACCGATAAAGATCTTCGTAGAATACGTGGGAGCCAATATGAGCATCCAGGTTCCGCTATTGGTTATTGACCGGAGACGTGTCTCGGTCATGTCTACATAGTTCTCGAACCCGTAGGGTCCGCACGCTTAAAGTACGATGACGGTTATATTATGAGTTTATGTGTTTTGATGTATCGAAGATAGTTCGGAGTCCCGGATGTGATCACGGACATGACGAGGAGTCTCGAATTGGTCGAGACATGAAGATTGATATATTGGACGACTATATTCGGACACCGGAATGGTTCCGGGGGTTATCGGATATATACCGGAGTATCGGGGGGTTACCGGAACCCCCCGGAGGTTATTGGGCCTCATGGGCCCAAGTGGTGGAAGAGGAGAGGCGGCCAAGGGGCAGCCGTGCGCCCCTCCCCCCAAGTCCGAATTGGACAAGGAGGGGGGCGGCGCCCCCCCTTTCCTTTCCCCCTCTCTCTCCTTCCCTCTCCTCTCCTACTCCAACATGGAAGGTGGGGAGTCCTACTCCCGGTGGGAGTAGGACTCCTCATAGGGCGCGCCAAGGGTGGCCGGCCCCCTCCCCCTCCTCCACTCCTTTATATACGGGGAGGGAGGCACCCCTAGAGACACAACAATTGATCTCTTGGATCTCTTAGTTGTGTGCGGTGCCCCGCTCCACCATAATCCACCTCGGTCATATCGTAGGGGTGCTTAGGCGAAGCCCTGCGTCGGTAGAACATCATCATCGTCACCACGCCGTCGTGCTGACGGAACTCTCCCTCAAAGCTCGGCGGGATCGGAGTTCGAGGGACGTCATCGTGTTGAACGTGTGCAGAACTCGGAGGTGTCGTGCGTTCGGTACTTGATCGGTCGGATCATGAAGACGTACGACTACATCAACCGCGTTGTGCCAACGCTTCCGCTTTTGGTCTACCAGGGTATGTGGACACACTCTCCCATCTTGTTGCTATGCATCACCATGATCTTGCGTGTGCATAGGAATTTTTTTGAAATTACTACGTTCCCCAACAGTGGCATCCGTGCCAAGTTTTATGCGTTGATGTTATATGCACGAGTAGAACACAAGTGAGTTGTTGGCGATACAAGTCATATTGCTTACCAACATGTCACACTTTGGTTCGGCGGTATTGTTGGATGAAGCGGCCCGGACCGACATTACGCGTACGCTTACGCGAGACTGGTTTTACCGCCGTGCTTTGCACACAGGTGACTAGCGGGTGTCAGTTTCTCCAACTTTAGTTGAACCGAGTGTGGCTACGCCCGGTCCTTGAGAAGGTTAAAACAACACTAATTTGACAAACTATCATTGTGGTTTTGATGCGTAGGTAAGAACGGTTCTTGCCCAACCCGTAGCAGCCACGTAAAACTTGCAACAACAAAGTAGAGGACGTCTAACTTGTTTTTGCAGGGCATGTTGTGATGTGATATGGTCAAGGCATGATGCTATATTTTATTGTATGAGATGATCATGTTTTGTAACCGAGTTATCGGCAACTGGCAGGAGCCATATGGTTGTCGCTTTATTGTATGCAATGCAATCGCCCTGTAATTGCTTTACTTTATCACTAAGCGGTAGCGATAGTCGTAGAAGCAATAGTTGGCGAGACGACAACGATGCTACGATGGAGATCAAGGTGTCGCGCCAGTGACGATGGTGATCATGACGGTGCTTCGGAGATGGAGATCACAAGCAGAAGATGATGATGGCCATATCATATCACTTATATTGATTGCATGTGATGTTTATCTTTTATGCATCTTATTTTGCTTTGATTGACGGTATCATTATAAGATGATCTCTCACTAAATTTCAAGATAAAAGTGTTCTCCCTGAGTATGCACCATTGTCAAAGTTCGTCGTGCCCAGACACCATGTGATGATCGGGTGTGATAAGCTCTACGTCCATCTACAACGGGTGCAAGCCAGTTTTGCACACGCAGAATACTCAGGTTAAACTTGACGAGCCTAGCATATGCCGATATGGCCTCGGAACACAGAGACCGAAAGGTCGAGCGTGAATCATATAGTAGATATGATCAACATAGTGATGTTCACCATTGAAACTACTCCACCTCACGTGATGATCAGACATGGTTTAGTTGATTTGGATCATGTGATCACTTAGATGATTAGAGGGATGTCTATCTAAGTGGGAGTTCTTAAGTAATATGATTAATTGAACTTTAATTTATCATGAACTTAGTCCTGGTAGTATTAGCATATCTATGTTGTAGATCAATAGCTCGCGTTTAGCTCCCCTGTTTTATTTTTGATATGTTCCAAGAGAAAACTAAGTTGAATGATGTTAGTAGCAATGATGCGGATTGGATCCGTGATCTGAGGATTATCCTCATTGCTGCACAGAAGAATTATGTCCTTGATGCACCGCTAGGTGACAGACCTATTACAGGAGCAGATGCAGTCGTTATGAACGTTTTGACAAAAGCTCGGTATGATGACTACTTGATAGTTTAGTGCACCATGCTTTACGGCTTAGAACCGGGACCTCAAAAACGTTTTGAACGCCACGGAGCATATAAGATGTTGTAAGAGTTGAAATTGGTATTTCATACTCATGCCCGTGTCAAGAGGTATGAGACCTCTGACAGTACTTTGCCTACAAGATGGAGGAGAATAGCTCAACCAGTGAGCATGTGCTCAGATTGTCTGGGTACTACAATTGCTTGAATCAAGTGGGAGTTAATCTTCCAGATAAGATAGTAATTGACAAAGTTCTCTAGTCACTATCTCCAAGTTACTAGAACTTCGTGATGAACTATAATATGCAAGGGATGACGAAAGTAATTCCCGAGCTCTTCGCGATGCTGAAATCGATGAAGGTAGAAATCAAGAAAGAGCATCAAGTGTTGATGGTTAACAAGACCACTAGTTTCAAGAAAAGGGGCAAAGGGAAGAAGGGGAACTTTAAGAAGAATGACAAGAAAGTTGCTGCTCAAGTGAAGAAGCCCAAGTCTGGACCTAAGCCTGAGACTAAGTGCTTCTACTGCAAAGGGACTGTTCACTGGAAGTGGAACTACCCCAAGTATTTGGCGGATAAGAAGGATGGCAAAGTGAACAAAGGTATATTTGATATACATGTTATTGATGTGTACTTTACTAGTGTTTATAGCAAACCCTCAGTATTTGATACTGGTTCAGTTACTAAGATTAGTAACTCGAAACGGGAGTTGCAGAATAAACAGAGACTAGTTAAGGGTGAAGTGACGATGTGTGTTGGAAGTGGTTCCAAGATTGATATGATCATCATCGCACACTCCCTATACTTTCGGGATTAGTGTTGAACCTAAATAAGTGTTATTTGGTGTTTGCGTTGAGCATGAATATGATTTGATCATGTTTATTGCAATACGGTTATTCATTTAAGTTAGAGAACAATAGTTGTTCTGTTTACATGAATAAAACCTTCTATGGTCTTACACACCAACGAAAATGGTTTGTTGGATCTCAATCGTAGTGATACACATATTCATAATATTGAAGTCAAAAGATGCAAAGTTAATAATGATAGTGCAACTTATTTGTGGCACTGCCGTTTAGGTCATATTGGTGTGAAGCACATGAAGAAACTCCATGCTGATGGGCTTTTGGAATCACGTGATTATAAATCACTTGATGCTTGCGAACCATGCCTCATGGGCAAGATGACTAAAACTCCATTCTCCGAAATAATGGAGCGAGCAACTGACTTATTGGAAATAATACATACTGATGTATGCGGTCCGATGAGTGTTGAGGCTCGCGGCGAGTATCGTTATTTTCTGACCTTCACAGATCATTTGAGTAGATATGGGTATATCTACTTGATGAAACACAAGTCTGAAACATTTGAAAAGTTCAAAGAATTTCAGAGTGAAGTGGAGAATCATCGTAACAAGAAAATAAAAGTTTCTACGATATGATCGCAGAAGTAAAATATTTGAGTTAACGAGTTTGGCATTCAGTTAAAACAATGTGAAATAGTTTCACTACTCATGCCACCTGGAACACCACATCATAATGGTGTGTCCGAACGTCATAACCATACTTTATTGGATATAGTGCAATCTATGATGTCTCTTACTGATTTACCACTATCGTTTTGGGGTTATGCATTAGAAACAGCTACATTCACGTTAAATAGGGCACCATCTAAATCCGTGGAGATGACACCATATGAACTATGGTTTGGCGAGAAACCTAAGTTGTCGTTTCTTAAAGTTTGGGACTGCGATGCTTATGTGAAAAAGTTTCAACATGATAAGCTCAAACCCAAATCGGACAAGTAAATCTTCATAGGATACCCAAAAGAAACTGTTGGGTACACCTTCTATCACAGATCCGAAGGCAAGATATTCGTTGCTGAGAATGGATCCTTTCTAGAGAAGGAGTTTCTCTCGAAATAAGTGAGTGGGAGGAAAGTAGAACTTGATGAGGTAACTGTACCTGCTCCCTTATTGGAAAGTAGTTTATCATAGAAATCTGTTCCTGTGACTCCTACACCAATTAGTGAGGAAGCTAATGATGATGATCATGTAACTTCAGATCAAGTTACTACCAAACCTCGTAGGTAAACCAGAGTAAGATCCACACCAGAGTGGTACGGTAATCCTGTTCTGGAGATCATGTTACTTGACCATGACGAACCTGTGAACTATGAGGAAGCGATGATGAGCCCAGATTCCGCAAAATGGTTTAAGGCCATGAAATCTGAGATGGGATCCATGTATAAGAACAAAGTATGGACTTTGATTGACTTGCCCGATGATTGGTGAGCCATTGAGATTAAATGGATCTACAAGAGGAAGACGAACGCTGATAGTAGTGTTACTATCTACAAAGCTAGAATTGTCGCAAAAGGTTTTCGACAAGTTCAAGGTGTTGACTACGATGAGAGTTTCTCACTCGTATCTATGCTTAAGTCTGTCCAAATCATGTTGGCAATTGCCGCATTTTATGAAATCTGGCATATGGATAAACAAAACTACATTCCTTAATGGATTTATTAAAGAAGAGTTGTATATGATGCAACCAGAAGGTTTTGTCAATCCTAATGGTGCTAACAAAATATGCAAGCTCCAGCGATCCATCTATGGACTGGTGCAAGCATCTCGGAGTTGGAATATACGCTTTGATGAGTTGATCAAAGCATATAGTTTTATACAGACTTACGGTGAAGCCTGTATTTACAAGAAAGTGAGTGGGAGCACTACAGCATTTCCGATAAGTATATGTGAATGACATATTGTTGATCGGAAATAATGTAGAATTATTCTGCAAAGCATAAAGGAGTGTTTGAAAGGAGTTTTTCAAAGAAAGACCTCAGTGAAGCTGCTTACATATTGAGCATAAAGATCTATAGAGATAGATCAAGACGCTTGATAAATATTTTCAATGAGTACATACCTTGACAAGATTTTGAAGTAGTTCAAAATGGAATAGTCAAAGAAAGAGTTCTTGCCTGTGTTACAAGGTGTGAGATTGAGTAAGACTCAAAGCCCAACTACGGCAGAAGATAGAAAGAGAATGAAAGTCATTCACTATGCCTCAGCCATAGGTTCTATAAAGTATGCCATGCTGTGTACCAGATCTATTGTGTACCTCACCAAGAGTTTGGCAAGAGGGTACAATAGTGATCTAGGAGTAGATCACTGGACAGCGGTCAAAATTATCCTTAGTGGAATAAGGGAATATTTCTCGGTTATGGAGGTGATAAAGAGTTCGTCGTAAAGAGTTACGTCGATGCAAGCTTTGACACCGATCTGGATGACTCTAAATCTCGATCTAGATACATATTGAAAGTGGGAGATATTAGCTAGAGTAGCTCCGTGCAGAGCATTGTAGACATAGATATTTGCAAAATACTTACGGATCTGAATGTGACAGACCCGTTGACTAAAATTATCTCACAAGCAAAACATGATCACACCTTAGTACTCTTTGGGTGTTAATCACATAGCGATGTGAACTAGATTACCGACTCTAGTAAACCCTTTGGGTGTTGGTCACATGTCGATGTGAACTATGGGTGTTAACCACATAAAGATGTGAACTATTGATGTTAATTCACATGGCGATGTGAACTAGATTATTGACTCTAGTGCAAGTGGGAGACTGAAGGAAATATGCCCTAGAGGCAATAATAAAGTTATTATTTATTTCCTTATTTCATGATAAATGTTTATTATTCATGCTAGAATTGTATTAACCGGAAACATAATACATGTGTGAATACATAGACAAATATAGTGTCACTAGTATGCCTCTACTTGACTAGCTCGTTAATCGAAGATGGTTGAGTTTCCCAGCCATGGACATGAGTTGTCATTTGATTAACGGGATCACATCATCAGGAGAATGATGTGATTGACTTGACCCATTCCGTTAGCTTAGCACTTGATCGTTTGGTATGTTGCTATTGCTTTCTTCATGACTTATACATGTTCCTATGACTATGAGATTATGCAACTCCCGTTTACCGGAGGAACACTTTGTGTGCCACCAAACGTCACAACATAACTGGGTGATTATAAAGGGGCTCTATAGGTGTCTCCGAAGGTACTTGTTGGGTTGGCGTATTTCGAGATTAGGATTTGTCACTCCGATTGTCGGAGAGGTATCTCTGGGCCCACTCGGTAATGCACATCACTATAAGCCTTGCAAGCATTGTAACTAATGAGTTAGTTGCGGGATGATGTATTACGGAACGAGTAAAGTGACTTGACGGTAACGAGATTGAACTAGGTATTGAGATACCGACGATCGAATCTCGGGCAAGTAACATACCGATGACAAAGCGAACAACGTATGTTGTTATGCGGTTTGACCGATAAAGATCTTCGTAGAATACGTGGGAGCCAATATGAGCATCCAGGTTCCTCTATTGGTTATTGACCGGAGACGTGTCTCGGTCATGTCTACATAGTTCTCGAACCCTGCTACCTCTTGAGCACTACGTTGGTTTTCCCTTGAAGAGGAAAGGGTGATGCAGCAAAGTAGCGTAAGTATTTCCCTCAGTTTTGAGAACCAAGGTATCAATCCAGTAGGAGGCCACACACAAGTCCCTTGCACCTAAACAAACAAATAAACCCTCGCAACCAACGCGATGAGGGGTTGTCAATCCCTACACGGTCACTTACGAGAGTGAGATCTGATAGATATGATAGGATAATATTTTTGGTATTTTTATGATAAAGATGCAAAGTAAAATAAAAGGCAAAGGAAATAACTAAGTGTTGGAAGATTAATATGATGGAAAATAGACCCGGGGGCCATAGGTTTCACTAGTGGCTTCTCTCAAGAGCATAAGAACAGAGTAGACCGACTCCTGCCTGCATCTACTACTATTACTCCACACATCAACCGCTATCCAGCATGCATCTAGAGTATTAAGTTCATAAGAACAGAGTAATGCCTTAAGCAAGATGACATGATGTAGAGGGATAAGTTCATGCAATATGATAAAACCCCATCTTGTTATCCTCGATGGCAACAATACAATACGTGCCTTGCTGCCCCTGCTGTCACTGGGAAAGGACACCGCAAGATTGAACCCAAAGCTAAGAACTTCTCCCATTGCAAGAAAGATCAATCTAGTAGGCCAAACCAAACTGATAATTCGAAGAGACTTGCAAAGATAACCAATCATACATAAAAGAATTCAGAGAAGATTCAAATATTGTTCATAGATAAACTTGATCATAAACCCACAATTCATCGGTCTCAACAAACACACCGCAAAAGAAGATTACATCGAATAGATCTCCACAAGAGAGGGGGAGAACATTGTATTGAGATCCAAAAAGAGAGAAGAAGCCATCTAGCTAATAACTATGGACCCGAAGGTCTGAGGTAAACTACTCACACATCATCGGAGAGGCTATGGTGTTGATGTAGAAGCCCTCCGTGATTGATTCCCCTTCCGGCGGAGCTCCGGAACACGCCCCAAGATGGGATCTCGTGGATACAGAAAGTTGCAGCGGTGGAATTAGGTTTTTGGCTCCGTATCTGGTCGTTTGGGGGTACGTAGGTATATATAGGAGGAAGAAGTACGTCGGTGGAGCAACAGTGGGCCCACGAGGGTGGAGGGCGCGCCTGGGGGGGGGTAGGCGCGCCCCCTACCTCGTGGCCTCCTTGTTTATTTCTTGACGTAGGGTCCAAGTCTCCTGGATCATGTTCGTTCCAAAAATCACGTTCCCGAAGGTTTCATTCCGTTTGGACTCCGTTTGATATTCCTTTTCTGCAAATCTCTGAAATAGGCAAAAACAACAATTCTGGGCTGGGCCTCCGGTTAATAGGTTAGTCCCAAAAATAATATAAAAGTGTATAATAAAGCCCAATAATGTCCAAAACAGAAGATAATATAGCATGGAGCAATCAAAAATTATAGATACGTCGGAGACGTATCAAGCATCCCCAAGCTTAATTCCTGCTCGTCCTCGAGTAGGTAAATGATAAAAACATAATTTTTGATGTGGAATGCTACTTGGCATAATTTCAATGTAATTCTTCTTAATTGTGGCATGAATATTCAGATCCGAAAGATTCAAGATAAAAGTTCATATTGACATAGAAATAATAACACTTCAAGCATACTAACTAAGCAATTATGTCCTCTCAAAATAACATGGCCAAAGAAAGTTCATCCCTACAAAATCATATAGTTTAGTCATGCTCCATTTTTGTCGCACAAGAATGCTCTCATCATGCACAACCCCGATGACAAGCCAAGCAATCGTTTCATACTTTAGTAATCTCAAACTCTTTCAACTTTCACGCAATACATGAGCACGAGCCATGGACATAGCACTATGGGTGGAATAGAATATGATGATGGGGGTTATGTGGAGAAGACAAAAAGAAGAGAAAGTCTCACATCAACAAGGCTAATCAATGAGCTATGGAGATGCCCATCGATTGATGTTGATGCAAGGAGTAGGGATTGCCATGCAACAGATGCACTAGAGCTATAAATATATGAAAGCTCAACAAAAGAAACTAAGTGGGTGTGCATCCAACTTGCTTGCTCACGAAGACCTAGGGCACTTGAGGAGGCCCATTGTTGGAATATACAAGCCAAGTTCTAAAATGAAAAATTCCCACTAGTATATGAAAGTGACAAAACAAGAGACTCTCTATCATGAAGAACATGGTGCTACTTTGAAGCACAAGTGTGGTAAAAGGATAGTAACATTGTCCCTTCTCTCTTTTTCTCTCATTTTTTTCTTTCTCTCTTTTTTTGGGCCTTCTCTTTTTTATGGCCTTTCTCTCCTTTTTTTATTCCTCACTTGGGACAATGCTCTAGAAAATGATGATCATCACACTTCTATTTATTTACAACTCAATGATTACAACTCGATACTAGAACAAAGTATGACTCTATATGAATGCCTCCGGCGGTGTACCGGGATATGCAATGAATCAAGAGTGACATGTATGAAAGAATTATGAACGGTGGCTTTGCCACAAATACTATGTCAACTACATGATCATGCAAAGCAATATGACAAAGATGAATGTGTCATGATGAACGGAATGGTGGAAAGTTGCATGGCAATATATCTCGGAATGGCTATGGAAATGCCATAATAGGTAGGTATGGTGGCTGTTTTGAGGAAGATATAAGGAGGTTTATGTGTGAAAGAGCGTATCATATCACGGGGTTTGGATGCACCGGTGTATCATATAAGGAGGTTATTGGGCCTCATGGGCCCAAGTGGTGGAAGAGGAGAGGCGGCCAAGGGGCAGCCGCGCGCCCCTCCCCCCAAGTCCGAATTGGACAAGGAGGGGGGGGGGCGGCGCCCCCCCTTTCCTTTCCCCCTCTCTCTCCTTCCCTCTCCTCTCCTACTCTAACATGGAAGGGGGTAGTCCTACTCCCAGTGGGAGTAGGACTCCTCATAGGGCACGCCAAGGGTGGCCGGCCCCCTCCCTCTTCCACTCCTTTATATACGGGGAGGGAGGCACCCCTAGAGACACAACAATTGATCTCTTGGATCTCTTAGCCGTGTGCAGTGCCCCCTCCACCATAATCCACCTCGGTCATATCGTAGCGGTGCTTAGGCGAAGCCCTGCATCGGTAGAACATCATCATCGTCACCACGCCGTCGTGCTGACGAAATTCTCCCTCAAAGCTCGGCTGGATCGGAGTTTGAGGGACGTCATCGAGTTGAACGTGTGCTGAACTCGGAGGTGCCATGCGTTCAGTACTTGATCGGTCGGATGTGAAGACGTATGACTACATCAACCGCGTTGTGCTAACACTTCCGCTTTCGGTCTACGAGGGTACGTGGACACACTCTCCCCTCTCGTTGCTATGCATCACCATGATCTTGCGTGTGCGTAGGAATTTTTTTGAAATTACTACGTTCCCCAAAAACAACATCATAGGCACCAAATGGATATATCGCAACAAGCAAGATGAGCATGGTCAAGTTGTCAGAAACAAGGCTCGTCTTGTTGCTCAAGGATACACTCAAGCTGAAGGAATTGACTTCGATGAAACATTTGCTCCGGTGGCTAGGCTTGAAGCCATTCGCATACTGTTAGCCTATGCCAACCATCACAACATCCTTCTGTACCAAATGGATGTGAAAAGTGCCTTTCTCAACGCCAAGATTGAAGAAGAAGTGTATGTTGCACAGCCACCTGGCTTTGAAGATCCAAAACATCCTGATATGGTATACAAGCTCAACAAGGCACTGTATGGCCTCAAACAAGCTCCTCGAGCTTGGTATGACACTCTCAAAGACTTCCTGAAGAGCAAAGGCTTCAAACCTGGTTCTCTAGATCCTACACTCTTCACGAAGACATATGATGGAGAACTATTTGTGTGCCAAATCTATGTGGATGACATTATCTTCGGCTGCACTGATAAGAGATACAGTGATGAGTTTGGACACATGATGCAAGAGCAATATCAGATATCCATGATGGGTGAGCTGAAGTTCTTCCTTGGTCTTCAAATTCGTCAGCAGAGCAACGACATCTTCATATCTCAAGAAAAATACCTCAAAGATTGCCTGAAGAAGTTTGGAATGCAAGATTGCAAAGGATACACGACGCCAATGCCAACGAAGAGTCATCCGAGTCCCGATGCCAATGGTAAAGAGTTCGATCAAAAGTTATACTGCTCCATGATTGGTTCTTTGCTTTATTTATGTGCATCTAGGCCAGATATAATGCTTAGTGTTTGCATGTGTGCCCGATTCCAAGCGGCACCAAAGGAATCGCATCACTTAGCTGTGAAGCGAATTCTTCGATATTTGGCTTACACCCCAACACTAGGATTATGCTATCCAAAGGGCTCAGAGTTTGATCTAGTTGGATTCTCAGATGCTGATTATGCTGGTGACAAGGTTGATCGCAAGTCCACATCATGCACATGTCACTTTCTGGGTCGATCACTTGTCTGTTGGTCTTCAAAGAAGCAGAACTGTGTATCTCTGGCCCCTGCTGAATCTGAATACATTGCTGCTGGATCTTGCTGTGCTCAGCTTCTCTGGATGAAGCAAACTCTCAAGGACTATGGTGTCCACCTGAAGCATGTGCCACTCTACTGCGACAATGAAAGCGCCATCAAGATTGCTAACAACCCAGTTCAGCACTCGAAGACAAAGCACATTGAAATTCGTCATCACTTTCTCAGAGACCATGTCATGAAGGAAGATATTGATATCATTCATGTCAACACTGAAGAGCAATTGGCAGATATCTTCACAAAGCCCTTGGATGGGAAAAGGTTTTGCAAGTTGCGGTGTGAGCTAAATATCTTAGAATCCTCAAATGTCCTGTGATTGGACACACATCCTAACACTTATGCATGTAGATGACTTAGATGTGAACACACGAAGTAGCGTATATCTCCAATCAATGAAGACATACACTCTAAGTGTGAAAACATTAACGCGGAATTTGACTTCGGAGCGCCACGATAATTATGCGCCGTGTCTGGGTCTAATACTTCCTATACGGTGGGTAACGCCACCACCAAACTTTTGTTTGAAGTGTTTCATTTGGCGTCACATTTGCAAAGACTTCGCATTTGGATTGTCTTCAACATTGATTTGACTTCATGTTTATCTTCACAATGTTGATTTGGTCTTATTCTGATATATACATATATTTGTGTTCTGTCCTCTACATCATTCACTTATAGCTATGTCTTCATGTTTGAATATTTTGATCTAAGTGAATGTGATCGGACCCTAACCCCTTCTTTGCTTCTACCTCAAGTCTATCTATCCAAATCATATGCATTCTATTGAAACTGTCGAATGTCTTCTCTGCGTCCTTGTCAGCAGAAGACACAGAGACAAAAGTTGAATCTTGTTTAATGCTACATCCTTTTTGCCTGAAACCCGGAGAAGCCAGAACTACCACCCGACAGTCCAGGCGTGCGTGGGAACATGGAACAACTTCCAATGTGTTGCATGTTTGCCACGTGTCCCTCAGATGTGAACTGCCAGGGGCACCTGGGTAATTGCACTGTGCTATCCCTTTCCTTATAAATGCTCAACTCACCGCGGTCACAATCTCCTCTTCTACCTCGCTCAAACCCTAGCGCCTCCGCTAACTCGCGTCGCCGCCGGAGAAGAAGCGCTTAGCTGTCGCGACGTCTTCGACGCCGTCCTCACGCCGGCCGCGAACTTCGTCCTCTCCGCCGCCGCCATAGGTGTCTTCCGCCGCCAAGTTAGGGCGCGGGAGATTGAACTGCTCGGCCTCCTACTCTACTTCGTCTAGCAGTTCTTCGTGCGGTAATTAAATCTTACTTTTCCTGCCTTTTTGATCCATCAGATCCATCTACTTTCACCAAAAGTAGTTTCTTGACTTCCATATCTGGATCTATCTTGTTCTGAATCTCATATCATGCCTAGTATATTCACTTATGCTTCACAACTAGTTAGATTCCTCACTTGTACTTATTCTTGGATTCGTACAAATCTGGAACCAACTCTCACCAAATAAGTGAATGTCTTCGCGCTATGAGGTCAATGTCTTCAAACTGATTTATCTTCAAAATCTTCTGAGAATGCATATGACCTCTTCCCCTTCCCTCGCACCTCTAATGCTGTCACATGTACATGTCCGTGGGAGAATCCCTTGGTTCTCATAGTCTGCATTCATTTGCAGAATTCTTACAGCGTCACATCAATTCTCCTGAAGCCAGTTCCTGTCTGACCAGCAGAAGGAAGCCATTCACTGTTCTGAAGCCTCTCAGTCGGAATATTATGGCAACGGAAAAATTTGCAAGGAAGGGCGGCAGACAGCGCCGTGGGAATACATCCAAATATTTGCCACCTGATCTATATGAAATGTACAAGACAGATCCTGAAGAAACCTATGGCGAACGCAAGACTCGAATCCAATGGATTCGAAGATATTGGGCAGAGGAATGGTTCAAGTACAGATTCATCACTGCTGAGTATGCGGAGAAGAATGCCATCAAGCGAGCTTGGGGAGATATCTTACACAAAAATCTTCAACCCAAGTCCAAGTCCGAAGCCATTGCTGAAGGCTTCTATCCTTGCATGGTCCGAGGACCACAGCCTGAAAATGCCGACCCATCCTCTCTGCTATGGTGTCGCGAAGACAATCTGTTCAAGCGCAACTATAAGTTTGCCAAGGATTCTGCTGTGAAGAACAAGAAGAATCTTGGATGTAACTTCAACCCAGGTCCTTCTACTCCCAGGGCTGATGGTACACGTGATGCCAATCCCAATGTCATCAGCCCCTTTGACAACTTTGATGGTTTCCTCTCCTACATCGCCGCTCAGAGGGCTACAGTGGATCAATCTACGGATGATGTTGATACTGATGAAGCGCCAGCTCCACCAAAGCCACAGAAGCAAAAGAAAACAAAGGCTTCAAAGCCCTCTGCCGCACCAAGTACTTCACGAATGAAGCCATTGGCCACTGCACCTCCTGAAGCCAGTGTGCAATCAGAAGATCTTTCTCGTGTCTCCAGGAAGACAGAGAAATCCAAGAAGAAGATGCCCATCAAGAGTTCTGGGCATGCACTGACCCCCGCTGCCGTTCTAAGGAACGAAGATGAAACCATTGATCTGTCAAGTGACGACGATCTTGGTGATGATGCTCTTGAGCTGCTGATAAAGAGCAAGAAAGAGGCAGAGATCTTCAACGATCTGCCCCTCTTTGATGTGGATATTTTGAATAATTTCATTGATGAGTGGTTTGACAACCCGAGCCTCAGCATTGATGATCTTCAGCTGCCAGTTGATATCAGCGTCACTTTCCATGGAGCCATAGCTAATGAGTTGGCTCTAGCTCAGAAGATAGTCGAGCTAAAGAACAAAATTGACTATGAAAAGGCTCAATTCAAGAAGCATATGTCCAAGCTCAGCGTGGCTGATGTCCAAAACTTCAAGCAGATGATGCATAACCTCAAGGAAGAGTTTCACAAGAAACGTGAAGATGCAAAAGGTTCAAGAGAGCGCATGAAGTATTTCGCTCAGAAATGTATTCAAGCTTACAACGAAGCTGAGAAGCGCAAGGCTCTTGGGCATCCAGGCATTGACCCCAAGATGGCTGCCAAACAGAAGAAGAAGCCTGTTGTGGATCAAGCTGAAGTTTCAAGGCAGGAAGCACCTCGCATTGTCTTCCCTACCAGCATGACAGGCTTGAAGCCTAAGGTCCCCACAGCAGCTTTAGAACTGAAGAAAACAAGGGCGGCTGAAGCCGAAGCCAAGAAGCGCAAGCACATGAATACTTCTGATGATGCTCCATCTAAGAAGAAATTAAAGAAGTCTTCAAAGAAAGAGCGTGCTGCTTCTTCCAAGCCACTTGTTGTCGAGCCCATTTCTGTTGCCCGTCCGGCCTCCACCATTCAAGAGCGTCGTATTGTGATCCACGAGCCTGCTTTCACAGAGGCTCATGAAGATGAAGAAATTCCAGCTGATAACCCCACCACAGCTGAAGACATTGGTCGCGAAGACAATGTAGATGATGATGAAGTCCTTCCTCAGATAGAGCACCAAACGGTATCATCACCCGTTCTCACGAACAGCGAACTCATCAGCATTGGTTGTCCCTTGACGCCAATTGCTCAGGATGATTCATGGGCTGATCGCCCTCAAGACTCCCCCCTTCAAGATGAGACACCAAGAACTCCACCACCTCAAGTCACCTCTCCAGTGCTTGACGACGACAATTACATGGTACAGACCTCCCCATCACCACAGGCGTCGCCAGCTTTTCGCCGGCTTCGCAAAGGCCCTAGGCCACAGGTCGCCATGTCGAGCATTCCAGAGGGAGACGTGCAACAAAGCTCAGTAGCACGCCAAGTGTTTCCTGAAGCCACTCCTACTGCGAATGTCTCCGAGTCTGAAGCTAAAGCTGCTGAACACATTCTGGCTGCATCAGCCGATGACAATCAAGAACCAAGAGATGAAGAAAGAGTTGCTACACCCCCTGTTACCCAAGAAGTTGTTCTCGAGGAGAACATGTCTGTGCCCGACCCTCCTACTATTGAAGAGGAGGTTGAAAACATTGAGGCAGCCACACACAACACCACTGAAGCCAATGACGTTGTCATGGCTGAAGATATTGTGGCGCCTGAAGTGAATATGGTGCCTGAAGCTAATGTTGCACCTGCAGCCAATGTGCAGTCTGAAGCCCATGTCAATGCCAATGCTCATGTACCGCCTCCAAGGCCTCACACCATTGAGCAAGCATTTGATCGTGGCCAGCTTGTCACTGTTCGATGGCCTATTCCGGTTCCTCCGCCTGCTCCCGGACCATAGTTTGACTACCATGTGGAGCACAGGCCTCAGGTCCAGAAGCCAAAGCCCCGACTGCCAAGATTTCCTGGAGCTGCAACTTCACCAGGATCATTCAATGTCAATAGCTTCCGGGCTCACAATACCTTCTTTGACAGTGCAAAGAACCCTTACTCAAGGCCAAGAATCTCATCTGATCGCTTCTGGAGCTATCAATAGCGCAGCTATTACTCATGCATCCTATACAATCAAGGGCGAATCTTTCCTCACATGCGTCTAGATTGTGAAGCCATTGCTGGTCTGCCCTGCTTAGAAGAAGCTCTAGACTGCTTCAGAGATGCTGGGCTTCTGCCGTTTGTGACTGACAAAGAGCATTGGAATGAGGCGCTGCTGCTACAATTCCATGCCACTCTTCACATTCGCGGCTACAACAGGGATTCGAAGACTTGGGTCCTTGAGTGGATGACAGGTGTTGTACACCATGAAGCCAAAGCCCAAGATATAATTGAGCTTACTTCCCTGCCCACTCCAGGTGAACTCTATGAACCTGGTTGTCAGCTTCACCGCAATGCATTGGAGAGCATATTTCAGAAGCCTGAGCCAAACATGAGTCAAATGCTCAGCATGATGAAGACGCTGCCACGAGATGCTGAATATCCAAAGGAATTCTTTGTCGAAGACTTAGAGTATCTGCCCCGCACCATTTATTATATTATAAGGCGAACTCTATGGCCTGTCAAAGGACATTCTCCTACAGCCAAGCTTGAAGGCACGATGAAGACATTGGTTTTCTATATTCTCAATGGCATCAGCTTCAATGCTCAAGATTTCTTCATCAGACAACTTGCTGCATCTGGAATTGACCTCTTTGGCCTAAAGTTTTATGCTCCATGGGTGATGCGCTTAATTAAGCTTCACTCTTCTGTCAACTATCAGCCCTCTGCATGCAACCATCTTATCTTCTTGCCTGAGGTTGATATGTCTGTCGAAGCCATCTACCCTGAGTCTGCCAAGGAGCCAATATATCTTCACAATGTCGATCGCCAAAGCTTCACTCAACCTATTGAGGGAGTTCTTGCTGCAACTTGTGCTTGTCCTTTGGCTGGAAATACACGTGCACCTCATCATGCACATACTGCAGCCACTCAGAGTACCATTGCTCAAAGGCCTCGGAAGCGGTCTCGTGTACTCAATGACCGAGAGCTTCTCATGGCCTTGCATCAGAAAATGTTGGGGAGAGTAGTAATTTCAAAAAAATCCTACGAACACGCAAGATCATGGTGATGCATAGCAACGAGAGGGGAGAGTATGTCCACGTACCCTCGTAGACCGAAAGCGGAAGCGTTAGAACAACGCGGTTGATGTAGTCGTACGTCTTCACGATCCGACCGATCCAAGTACCGAACGCACGGCACCTCCGAGTTCAGCACACGTTCAGCTCGATGACGTCCCACGAACTCCGATCCAGCAGAGCTTCGAGGGAGAGTTCCGTCAGCACGACGGCGTGATGACGGTGATGATGATGCTACCGACGTAGGGCTTCGCCTAAGCACCGCTACAATATGACCGAGGTGGATTATGGTGGAGGGGGGCACCGCACACGGCTAAGAGAGATCAATGATCAACTTGTGTGTCTATGGGGTGCCCCCTGGACACGTATATAAAGGAGTGGAGGAGGGGGAGAGGGTCGGCCCCTATGGCGCGCCCTGGAGGAGTCCTACTCCCACCGGGAGTAGGATTCCCCCCTTCCAAGTCGTAGGAATAGGAGACAAGGAAAGGGAAGAGAGAAGAGAAGGAAGGAGGGGGCGCAGCCCCTCCCCCTAGTCCATTTCGGACTAGGCCTTGGGGGGGCGCGCGGCCTGCCTTACTCTCTTTCCCTTAAAGCCCAACAAGGCCCATATACTCCCCGGCGAATTCCCGTAACTCTCCGGTACTCCGATAAATACCCGAACCACTCAGAACCTTTCCGATGTCCGAATATAGCCTTCCAATATATCGATCTTCATGTCTCGAACATTTCGAGACTCCTCGTCATGTCCCCGATCTCATCCGGGACTCCAAACTACCTTCGGTACATCAAAACACATAAACTCATAATACCGATCGTCACCGAATGTTAAGCGTGCGGACCCTACGGGTTCGAGAACTATGTAGACATGACCGAGGCTCGTTTCTGGTCAATAACCAATAGCGGAACTTGGATGCTCATATTGGCTCCCACATATTCTACGAAGATCTTTATCGGTCAAACCGCATAACAACATACGTTGTTCCCTTTGTCATTCGTATGTTACTTGCCCGAGATTCGATCGTCGGTATCTCAATACCTAGTTCAATCCCATTACCGGAAGTCTCTTTAGTCGTTTCGTAATGCATCATCCCGTAACTAACTCATTAGTTACATTGCTTGCAAGGCTTATAGTAATGTGCATTACCGAGAGGGCCCAGAGATACCTCTCCGACAATCGGAGTGACAAATCCTAATCTCGATCTATGCTAACTCAACAAACACCATCGGAGACACCTGTAGAGCACCTTTATAATCACCCAATTACGTTGTGACGTTTGGTAGCACACAAAGTGTTCCTCCGGTATTCGGGAGTTGCATAATCTCATAGTCATAGGAACATGTATAAGTCATGAAGAAAGCAATAGCAACATACTAAACGATCAAGTGCTAAGCTAACGGAATGGGTCAAGTCAATCACATCATTATCTAATGATGTGATCCCATTAATCAAATGACAACTCATGTCTATGGCTAGGAAACTTAATCATCTTTGATTCAACGAGCTAGTCAAGTAGAGGCATACTAGTGACACTCTGTTTTATCTATGTATTCACACATGTATCAAGTTTCCGGTTAATACAATTCTAGCATGAATAATAAACATTTATCATGAAATAAGGAAATAAATAATAACTTTATTATTGCCTCTAGGGCATATTTCTTTCAGAAATAGGATAAGCACGATGACTGGCTAAAGCGTCAGATGTAGAGTCTCTTGGTGGATGTTAATCGCATTCGCAATCTTGCCACCAAGAACGCATTCGTGTCACATGAAGCCTGTCGGAGGTCTGGGAAGAGTCTGACTTTGCTGAGCTCTGAAGAGGATCTTCATGAAGATGGCTTCACTGAGCGCTACAAATTTGATTCCACGCCTCCCCGCAATGCAGTTTTGCGTCGTACTCCTTCCTTAGAAGACTCGGAGTATTCATCTTCAGCTGCAACTGTTGTTGTGAGAGTCGTCGATGAAGAAGACGATGCTACTTCACCAACTATGACTTCGTCACGTCTCGACACTGCACCAGGCCCCTCTGCACCACCGAACTCCAACGTCGACCCTGCACCTTCGTCTACTCCTGATGGGAACGAGTAGATGCTCTATGTCTTCAAACCTTTTTGGTCATTACTGACAAAAGGGGGAGAAGCATATGAGTTGATAGTCTTCAAGCGGGTCCATATGGGTGGTTGCTTTATATTTTGCCAAGTGGTTACAACTCTCGTTTGATACATTTGGTTCTTTGGGTTGTAACACTTAAACTTGATGGTTGTCTGCTACTTTTTCTGCTACTCTGTGATGCGATGATAAATTCCGCATGAAGTCATTCCGCAAACGTCCATTTTTCATTGTGCATGTCATTATCTTCACTATATCTTTATATGCATGATGAATTGTCTCCATAAGTTGAAGAAGATCTCCACAAGTAAAACCTGCCATGTGCATTTGCATTCAAAAGCAAATTACTGATATGCACATCTTCAGGGGGAGCCTTTTGCCACTTATGAAGACAATTCCTTAACCCCTACAATTTCACATACTTTTATCCCCGTTGAAAACTTCAACCAGTTTGTCATCAATCACCAAAAAGGGGGAGATTGTAAGTGCATCTAGTGCCACCCCTAGTTGGTTTTGGAGTATTGACGACAAACTTGGTTGAGGGACTAATGTGTTTGTGAGAATTGCAGGATAACACATGTAGTAGTCCCATATTGATTAGGTTTACCTACCGGAGATGACCCCTAAAAATGTGTGAAGACATTGAAGATAATGATGGTCTGTGGAGATATTCACATTGAAGACTATGACATGAGAAGACATCGCATGAAGACTATGGAGCGCGAAGACATAGTTGTTTAGTAGTTTCCTTTTCTTCTTTGTTGAGTCATAGGAACCACCGCACTGTTAAGTGGGGTCCAAGTGAACAAAGTCAGAGTGACTGATGTGATGATCAACCAAATCCTATGTCTTTGAGCGAAGACAATGCGAGCAAATCTTATCCAGAGTTGGATAAGTCGGCTTTACTTGTAGCCCAAGTCAAGCTGCCGCGTGTGTTTGAAATCTGACCGTTGGACACGTGTCAGTTCCTTAGTGACCCAGGGTCATTTCGGACAAATCAGGTCGGGTTGCCTCCTGGCTATAAATAGCCCATCCCCTACACCGTAAATTGGTGGCTGCTCAGAGTTAGTGCACGACTTTTGTCGTTTTGTGAGCAACCCACCTCCGAAGCATTTGAGAGAGAGATCCTTGCGAGGACAAAGCCCAAAATAGCTAGAGCTCAAAGAGTGTTTGGCATCACTGAAGTCTTTCTGTCCGCGTGATTTGAAGACTTGTTACAGTTGAGGACTGTGAATCCTCCTGCCGGTTAGGCATCGCTTTCTGAGCATCCAAGAGTCATTGTGGATTGCCGGTGAACGAAGTCTGTGAAGGTTCGGAAGTCTACCTTGAAGACTTACCAGAGTGATTGGGCGAGGACTAAGTGTCCTTAGCTCAAGGGGAATAAGGTGAAGACGCGGTCTTCTGAGTTAAATCTCAGCCTCCCTAACCAGACGTACAGTTGTCACAGCAACTGGAACTGGTCCAACAAATCCCTGTCCTCACCAAGCAATTGGTTCTATCTCTTACTTCTCCCAAATAAGTTGTGCTTGCATTATCTGTTTGACTTCACTGTGTGGCAACTATTGTTGTTTGGCTTCATACTATCTTCCATCCTGACCCTTGCTACCTAGCTGCTAATAGTCTTCGTGCTTTCACTTCATTGAATACTTAACTATGGCTTGCCTAGTGTATTCTACCTTCCGCTGCATGTCAATAGGTTCATTTCTAGTGTTTGTCTTCGAAACTCCCATGTTTTGAAGACTTTCATAAAATCGCCTATTCACCCCCCTCTATTCGATAACTAGCACTTTCAGTTACTCCCCACTACGACTAACCTTGTGCTCCTATTTTCTAATATCGCGTGTGTTTTACAAAAGTGACTTTTCAAGTTGTTTAAACTTGTGTTTCAAACATAATCCAGATAATATTAACAACCATAGTATAATCCATCTGTAATTGGACAATGTTGCTTTCGCCCTCGAACACACATGTGTGAGTCATGTGTCATAAGTAAATATCAATTTAGTTATGTAGGTTAATTTTCATCAGGGCTATAGTCTAACAATAAACCTAGCTCCTTCCAATTAGTATTTGTACTCGGGTGATCTTTCCTGTATATTCTTTGATACCGTATTCCAATAATCTTCATTAAGTATTTACTCAAGTACACCATGAGTATGTATAGATTACTCAAGTTATAGCTCCATCAACAATAATTCCATACATGGTGAATAACTATTTCCAAATGGGATTAAATAGTTGTAGGACACAGATAATCCCTACATCTCGGCCACATTGACAATGTTGCTCTGGCCATCATTATGCTCCCTCTCCAATGCCTTCCTCTTGGATCCAGCTGAGACATTCTTCTTCCCGCCTACGACATCATGGAGCCTCCATTCTATTGTTGCCCTGTTGGATTCTAGCTCTTTTACCCTTTGCTCCAGCTCCTTGAGATAAGCTATCGTTTCTAGGAGGATTGATGCTTTGTCCACCTGCAGTTAACAACGATCCAGGAATAAAAGCTACTGTATGAAAAACAAATGGTGCAATTTGCTAAAAAGAAATGTGTGCAAGATAACTAAAAATTCTTTTAGAAGGGAATATAATAAATAAAACTGAATATTTCCATACGGCGGCCGGGGAATACCACAATAAATATTACTACCTTGTGAATGGATGGGACCAGTGACTTGAGAACCATGAACATCTCGTTGAGCCTCTCGCGACGCCTTCTCTCTGATATGACATGGGTCTTGATGTTACTTTCCTGAGCTCTCGCAATACTGCCACCATCACCATTGTTCGTCCATGCACCGCCAGCCACAATTTTCTTTAGCAACTTCTGTGACTCCTTGGTGTCGGTGACCCGCGCAACCATATCTTTCAACTCCGGTGACCTCCTCCAGGCTATAAAACAGGATGGTCGAGTACCTTGAACGGAGCTACTTAAAGTGACGATCACATCTTCCGTGCATGGGGACTCCATAGACGGCACCATTTGCGGGGAAGAAATGAACTCAAAGGACATGTCCATGACCCAGTTGTCCTCGCGAGCACACCTGTCCAGCCCCTCGAGGAGGAAGTGGAACTCATCCATATCCTTTGTGACGCGCTCAAGGTTGACGTCAGAGAGGCACTCGACCTCCCTTAGCTCAGAGATCATCCCCTCAATGGCGTTGTGATCGAGATCTTTCAACATGATGCCAGCCTCGCTGGTTTCGTTTGCTAATGATGGGTTGGAGCTTGGCTCCTCTGACTCCAGGCATGCCGAGAACGACGGTAAGTGAAGCTCCCAGAAAGATGTGCCGATCTGATGCACCATGTCCGAGTCCTCCAAAACCTAGCAAGTCCATTGATTGCACTTTGTGAGTAGCACTTAATTAACTAGAGGATACCTCGCGCGTTTCTGCGGGAATTGGTTGATGAAAACTGGGTTGAAACATGAGAACCAAAATTTAAAATGCATATGACTTATTATATTTGATTATGTATAGTTCTAACAATGTTTACTAAATATAAGTAGAATAATTAAATCGAAAACATTTTTCCATTCATGGGTGAATGTTGTGGTGGGTCTTTTCCCTTGCATGATTGCATGTTGAGATGGGCCCTATCCCAGTCATACTTGTATGGTGAGGTGGCACGCTTGCATGCTGAGATTAATAAGCTAGTCGAGATGACTCTCTTAGGTTTATAGGATATGTACCGATGAAGGGGAAAAACTTGTCCTCCTGTTGATTTGGTAGTTTGTCTTATCCTCATGCAAAGAACAATTCATACTGCTAGTCATGATAAACATGTTTTGTTTGCCAACAAAAATGAGCATGTGTTTTGTACATGAGTTATACTCCCTCTGTTTCTTTTTAGTCTACATATAAAAATTAGTCAAAGTCAAGCTTTGAAAAGTTTGACTAACTTTATATTAAAAAATTCAACACTCTCAATATGAAATCAATATTGTCAGCTGCATCATGAAATGTATTTTCAACTATGTAGTTTTAGTATTACACATGTTCATATTTTCTATACAAAAACTTTATGCATTTTTTCTTCAAACAAATTTTATATGCAAAGTAAAAAGAACCCACCACCCCCCCCCCCCGGGGGGGCGAGTAATTAACATGTCTTTTTGACAGAAAGACTGTAAGGAAGCCCCCTATAGTATAATTGGTGCAACAAACCAAAATCGCAGGTACCATGCCTTGAACCTGGCTTGGTGGGAAGGCATCGGTCCCGTTCCACCACTAGGCTATGCCTTAACAAGTTACTAATAGTCTACACACTGGGCTATCATTTTTTTGAAGGAAACACACTGGGCTATCGTTGATGGACCATTGTTGACAAGTGGACGAATATGTTAGAAATGACAGACATCTCAGATTGTTTGGAATAGAAACATGTATGTGGTAAGTTTTAAGTTGTGATCCAAATTTATATAAAGGCTAACTTCTATCGGAGCGGAGCGGAGACCTGTCGCCGGGAGGCTTGAACCGTAGAGGAGATGGGAGGTACGAATCAATATTAACCTAGGTAACTGCTAGAATATATATCCTTTGTAAGCCGCCACACGGGATAACTTCATTGTTGTAAATCCCCGGTGTTTGTAACCTCTACCGATATAATAAAGTTTCGCTGACTGTCTCTTGTGTTTTTTCCCCTTCACATTGGATGGTATTTCCATGTTAAAATCTTGTGTCCCTCTGTGTTGATTTGATCTCTATTGCATGTCGTATATCTAACAATAATTGTGTGATGACGGGTTGACACATCACTGATGGTTGTACGGAAAATCCGTCTAGGATAGTCGGATCTCTGGGCTAGTAAACATTAACCTGTTTCTTGGGGCCGCTTTGGTTCACAAGATTCTAAAAATGCAGAAACAAGAAAAATGCAGCATTTAGATGACATGGGATACTGAATCCCACAAGAATAGGAAAATTTTCACTCACTAATACCAAGGGACTCTATACCTTTGACAAGAAAATTGTATTTTGCTAATGATGAAAAACTCATAATAAGACAATAGGTTATAAGCTCTAGGCCTGAGGATTTGGTTCTAATTTCATTAAAGCCAACTCCTTAAGCCTACACTCTAAACCCTATTCTAAGTTGGGTAATATCCATGGCATGCATATCCTAGCTTTTTTATTTATTTTTATTTACCTGGTTTTCTAAAGAATAACTTGAAAAATGTATAGATAAACCCCAGGACTATCCAATTTGGATCACATAATCGCCTCATCTTTAAAACCAGGTTCTTAATCCCCTAAACTATCTTAAACCGGACAAATCACTCCCCAGCCTCCACTTGAGTGGTATGGGACGGCTCTTTTGCTTACTTGGCGCCTGGGTTGAGCCCACCAAGTGGCCACATCGGACAGGGTTAATGCATGCGGTTTAAAACGAGCCCCTGAGCCGGTTCCAACCAAATGAGCCGCCGCTTCTTCTGCTTTCTTCCGCCGCCGATGCTTCTCCTTTCTTCCTCCAACGCCGCTAGGTTTTCTGCTCCTCCTCCCCTCCACACACCATGGTGATTATGATCACAGGAAGCACGTGCTTGTCGCGGGTTTTTCAATGAGGCGAGACCGCCGTCATTTGGGTCTTTCAATTTCCCGCTGTATGAGTACAAGCCGATTCTCAAGTGTGAGTGCGATGTGAAGATGCCTTGTTGGATTTCGTGGAGAGATAACAATACAGGAATGGAGAAATCACAAGTGCAACCATTGATTGGTAGTTTCTGTTCTCTAAAGAATACCCCGCTTTGTTTTGTTGCAAGATTGGAGGCATTGGTGGATGCTTGTTCTTCAAGTGTTTGGATAAACCAGGCACACCTCTCCAGCAACAGTTAATTAAGGATGTACATGATGATGTTTGGACAAGAAAGAAGAGAATGAAAAGCTTGCGTTTAGACAGTTGGACAGAGAGCATAGGTTTTAAAGGTTGTAGATGGAAGCTCCAGTAGCATGCTGCTTTTCTTGTTTCTCCTCTGAATATTGCATCGGGGAGGGAGGAGAAGAGAAGGGAGGCGAAGGGGCAGGGGCAGGGAACGGGTCTGGTTGGAACCGGCTCGGGGCTTCGTTTATACCGGACGAACTAGCCCCTCTCCGACGTGGCCGGTCGCTGGGCAAAACAGCCGTCCCATACCGCTCAAGTGGAGGCTGGGGGTGGGGTGATTTTTCCGGTTTAAGATAGTTTAGGGGATTAAGAACTTGGTTTTAAAGATGAGGGGGTTATGTCATCCAAATTGGATAGTTTTGGGGGTTATGTGATCCAATTTTCATGCTTTTTTAGGTACCAGTAGGAGCACTGCCTTTTCATTATAAGAAGGAAGAAAGGCGAGACATAATTTTTGGCCACGGTTTCAATGGACGGACCAAGAATTTTTGTTGCTTCTATCATTTGTAAGCATGTCTGTCTCCTAATGAATTTTGTACATGCAACCACTTGTATAAGTAGGCATTGTTCGTGGTTACATGATCCAGCAGGAGAAAGAGTGCTTACTATTCAAGGGAACAACATCCTTGGTCTAAGCTATTCTTTTGTGTACTAGCTAAATAAATAAAAATAGCATCTTGTTTACATATGGGTAGCATAGGTACTCTATTGCCAGCTGTGAGTAAATTTCCTGAAATAATGTAAGCGCTAGTTTCTGTTGGCTGATTATAAAAGCATGACCAATTGTTTACATACGGTTAATTCGTAGCCTAATTCAAGGATATACACCACAAGGTCCTCACATATGTTATTCCTTCAGCACATGCCTTTGTTGCATCAAAAATGCATTGGGGAAGAGATAACATTTTGGGACCACCTGATATTTTCCCTTGATTTGGTTTCTGACTTAGTCATATGTAGCCCATTGGCCATGATTTTAGCGCCGGTCATTAGAAGTTAGTGCTATATGCATGCTATATATGCAAGTCTGAGGCCATTTAAATTGATTGTTTATTGCTGAGTGTTGAGGCTTTTTTATTGTGTGATGCTACAAGACCAAGTTCATGTTCATTAGATAAATAGATCACAACTTTATACATAACATGTAGCTAACAATGCTATCTATAAACTTGCCATCTACATTCTTGATGAAGCTCAGCTTGCTCTTGTAGCATTTGCATGGTCTTAAGCTTACATTCAACTACTATGGGCCAATTTCTATTGGCTTTCATTGCTGAGCTTCGTGCGATGCTGCAAAGACCAAACTCAGATATATCACAACTTTGTACATACCTAAGCCTATTATTCATAAAGTTGACATGTGTATGCCTAATAAAGCTGTTGAAATATATTGCCCACCTCTGTCCATCACTTCAGACTTTTAGATGAGTTGGCTGGAGCATGAATTCAGTATGGTATCTGAGCCAAGAGATCTTGAGTTCAAGACCCTGCCAACGCAGTATGATATAAAACGGTACTACGGCCTACATCGATCTCACGTCTAAGGACTAAAATAGGCTAGACGTGAGGGGGTGATGAAATATGTTGCCCACCTCTATCCATCAACTCGGACTTTTGGATGAGTTGGCTGGAGCATGAATTCAATAAAACCTCAGCTTGCTTTTGTAGCATTCACATGACCTTGATCTTAAATTAAACTAAGTATGAGTTTTTTAAATTTTGAATCTTGCGTTGCTAAGTTGAATTGAATTTTAAAAACATGGAGCCTAGTTTGGCACATTGTACAAAACTACTGGTGATGGATCTGAGTTCTCCTATGAGAATTTTTGCCATGAGTAGGGCATCGATGTAACCAAGAAAAGCACTGTTATGTTTTACCCCAACATTTGATCTCCAAACGTCTGATTCAACTGATTATACTTGTTAAGACTGAATGTGCTATTAGCACAAAACTGAACAAATTCTTTATTTATGTGTCAACAGGTAGATTAGGGAGAGACCTACTTCATCTCGCCGTTAGTGCCATGTTTTGGCACACTGTACGAGACACATTTATCTGAAAGAGTGTTTTGTATAGTGTTGCTGAAATGTCATAGCCATGAAGATCTTCTATTTCGATGATGCTATACAAACAGACATTACCATGAGCATAATCCGGACAAATCCGAAGATGGAGCTGACAAGGGTCTAGGTGTTGGATGTTTTGGGTGTCGCATCCTGATTGTGGGGTTATGGTCTTGGAAAGACATTGGCCTGCTCATCTTTTGCCACCCATTGCGAAGGCAATGACGTAACCAAGAAAGAAACATATTTCATTTGTTGGCAACTTATTAGATTTCTAGAACTATGTCTATTAGACTTCTACAACTTCCCATTAGATGCAATTTATGATGCATATGGAATGGATATATTATTCTGTTGGTTGTAAACTATGTAATATAGATGAAATCTTAGAAGCCCAAATTTTGTTTATGTCGTAGATGAATATATCTCGATTTGTATGTGCTTAGAATGCAATATGTGTGTATGTATATGTAATTATGTATATAGGAAATGTGCTCCCTCAGCGACTGGGGTTGCTAAGAGGCGGTGCAGTCCCATATGCACTGCTAGCAATGGGTTTTCCCTTACCCGGCTAGAGACACCCGTCAGAAGATGAAGGTCAGCGATGAGAAAAAAGGATGGATCCTCAAGCCCGTCAATGATGGTACATCCAAAACTCAAAAAAGCCAATAGGGCTTGCACCCGCCCATGGCTGTGGTGGGTGGATCTAGCTGACGGCGACACCTTGGTGGTCGGAGGTCACATGAGGCACCATCCAAAGGAGACCCCGCTCGCAGGAGGAGCTCCACCATGTGACATCGGATCCGACGCACAAAGGACCTTCATCACGCGACGCCAGATCCACTCCTCAGAGGGGAGCCTCATGACCCGACCTCCGAGAAGCCTCTCGGAGGAGGAGATGTTTGATATGTTGTACTCCCTCCGATCCCTTTTAGTCTGCGCATAAGTTTTTCTCATTTTTTTTCGTATAGTCTGCGCGATCCGGATGCTGAGCGATTTCTTCCGGTCTATCCCTATTCCTCTGCTCGGCGTGCATTAACTTCTGCCACGCATGCAGCGCATGCACCAATAACAGCCATGCAGAGAAATACTACTCGGGAGGTGGGGGAGGAAACGAGGAGAAGTGGCCAATAACCGACTCGCGTAATTATCGCCTCCCAGCTGTCCCGATTGTTACGATCCATCCAACGCAGGGGTAATTTCGTCCAAAATCAATGATACGTAGTGCTCCTCGGTATGCGTGATTTGAGTTATGCCCAGGGTAAAAAGGATCGGAGGGAGTACTACATCTTATCAACAAGAAAAGAAAGGGAGTTATTGTCGGGGTGCGGCCAGTCAGCGACGTAGGGGGTGGGCCAGCGGCGATATGAGAAGTGGCACATGCAGATTCGTAGTCGGTGCGGTGGGCATGGGGAGGAACAAGTTGGAATGTTGCTTCCGATAGAAGCTGCAGTGTCATTTACGTCAATTGCTAGATCCACCACCATTGTTGTAGGTTCCCTCAGCAGAGGTCGCGTAGGGGCCCGAACAGTGGTACCTGTAAGACCTATGGCATGTAGGAAATCTGCTATATGTGGTTGGCGCCCTGCCCGCCATTGATCACCTATTAGCAGTGGTAGGAGGTCAGTGGCAGGCACCCTCCACATCAATGCCTGCCACTACTAGGCAACTTGTGCACGTCATTGTTAACCTGTTCTACAATAGTGAGAGAGAGGGACAACCGAACCTTCTGACTAGTAGCTTCAGTGAAGATGATGGAAATGACTAAAGGTGCTAGGTGCAGGAACTGCAATTTGATTCACGGGGTATCGTACGGATTAGCACAAAATAGCTCTATCAGAAACATAGTTAAAAAACCCAACTAGAGCACGGGCCTTGGCGGTTTCTTAAGCTAATAAGACCATTTCACAATTGGACTGGAGAAAACAGGTCAAACCGGCTGGTTTTCTGAAAAACCGGTGAATAAACCAGGCCTTTGAATCAGAACAAAATCCAGAAAAAAATGTTCTTATAGAATTCATGAGAAGTTTTTTTTTCGGTGAAGGCCTATTTATTGATTAACTGGGAAGTTCGTAGGAATACAAAAAGGGTCATGAGGATTACCAAGCCACAAGTGGCGACCCTGGTTTAAAAAAATCGAAAATGTGGTTCCCAAGTCGCTGGAGTATCAGGCAGGGCCTAGCCAAGGCCCAATTACCAATCTGGCTCTGCTACTTTGTTGTCCAGGTTAAGGAAGTAATTTTATTTCACCGTTGTTTTACACTATATGAGCATCTATATATTACTCGACATATATTATTTTATGGTAATAAACCGGACAATAAACTGGTGATCCAGCGGTCCAACCGGTGAAAACCTGAACCGACATGCTCAATGGTTTGGCAACTAGTCAGGTTTTCTAAACTATGGTCGGAAACAAAATACGGATTCACTAGATGATGAACAGTATCCTATATTGACAATGCAAATAAATTTTGCACATGGTTCAGATCCCCATGCACTAGAAGGCAAGTTGTACGGTACATAAGGGTGTACCCACCCTTCCCCGCCAAAAAAGGGTGTTCCCACCCCAGGACTAAACAAGCCACTATCATGCATAATTTTCAGATTTGTTTTTTGAGACACTTGAAAATTTTATTCCAGATTTTTTTTCGAAAATCCAAGCTCACTGGATTCCAGGATCAAAAAAACATTTTCGGTACTCATTCCGTCCAGGTGCATTAGGTCTCTCCAATTCATAAGTGCTTAGGTAAGGTGTTAAGAGTTTAGCGACTAAAGTCCCCAAAGCTTGGTTGCTTAACTTGTTGTAGCTAAACTCTGTCCATTTAATTATTTAGCACTGGTGACCGCCTCCTCCTCATCAAAAAGCTAGGATTCGTGCCTCTCGCCGGCGCCGCCGCTGGTCCGCCTCGTCTCCAGTGGCCCTAGGGCCATGGGGGCGCGGTGGATCATGGCAAGGGCCGGCGGGAGAGCTCCATTGTTAGTCATTCCTTTGAGTTTTGTTAGGGTTTGTGTCCTGCTCAGGAATGCGAAACGGCGCTGGCTCCCTGAAGATGGAATAAAGGTCTCCCTGCCTAGCCCCCGTTCCGGTGATGCATCTAGCATCGTTGGTGGGCGTGTGGAGGTGTGTGTCCGGCGGATCTATCCTCGGTGGATTTTCTCGGATCTGGTTGTTGTTCGTCTACGTTCGTGTGTCTTCAGGTTGAATCCTTTCGATCTACGTTATTCTTTATCAGCGGCGGTTGCTGCTCTGGTGCGCTGGTCCTATGGGGCCTTAGCACGACGACTTCCCGACTGTCTACTACAACAAGTTGTGCCCGACTCTGGCGAGGGAGGGGCGATGACAGCGGCGTGACTTCGGTTAGCTTCAGTTCTTGTAGTTGTCGGTAGGTGGTCTACGGATCTGGATGTCATTTTCATTAATTCTGGTGTTCGTTGTACTGCCATGATTGAAGATGAATAGATCGGAAGTTTTTTCGTATTTTTATTTATTTATTTAGCAATGGTGAGGTTTCGTCATTTAAATGTTTTGCATAGGTCTGTGCACTTGGCATTTGAGTGTACGGTTTTAGTATACGACTGTTGAAATCCACCATCAATTTCATCATGGTCGTATGGTAATCGAAGTAACTTGTGTCACGTTGTGGAAATACCTAATTTTAGTTAGGCGCCTAACGCATCTGGACAGAGGGAGTATCGTACGTACCCTTGGCCAGGCCGGAAGGTGTAACTCATGCTTATGGTGTAGTACCACTCAGCGTCACCGAGATCCTCCGGCGAGAGCGAGGCGACGGGACGCATTGCCCGGCGGTCGGAGTTGCCGCCGGACAAGAGCGACTCGTAGAGCTCCCTCAGTTGCTGGCTTCTCTGCCTCTACAGGACGAGGTTGCTGGTTGAGCTGGTGATCTTTCTCGTCTTTATCTCGCCATTGTAGAATCCTTCCTTCCACGCCAGAACTCTACAATACAAATGAAAACAAACCGATGGGCTTGATACATGAAAAGTAGGAACCTAGCTTGGGTATTTGCTTCACCAAAATATACTCCAACGTACCAAGATATATAAGACATTTTTGCAGGCTAGCTAGTTTGACCTGAAAACGTCTTATACTTTAATAGTACGGAGGTAGTACTATAGTACTCCCTCCATTCCACAATGTAGTGCTTCCTCTATCTCCGTACTTCAACTTTGACCGTAAATTTAACTACCAAGACCGATTGCGGCGGCAGCAAAAATTATATCAGTGAATTCGTATTCGAAAGAAGTTTTTAATTATGTAAAATTTTCACCCGCCGCAGTCGGTCTCGTTCGTTAAATTTATGGTCAAAGTTCGACCTCGGGAAGCGTGGGCGCACTATATTTTGGAATGGAGGGAGTACTGAGAACAGACGTTTGGCTCTCAGCCTCCATGGAGGCCTTTTTTTGAAAGAAAAAAAAAATTCAAAGTTCAAACTTTTCGGTTTCAAAACAATCTGAAAAAATTGTGCAAGTTAACAAGGATGTTATGTGTATGTGTGTAAAATTTTAGGATGAAAAACATTGAAATGCGACCTGTAAAAAAAAACAAATTCATGGATTGGGAGGATGAATAGTATCATGTGTTAAAAAGCCCCTGATTTGTCTTTTTTGCACAGCCCTCATTTGAACGTATTTTCCCCTGAAAATTTACACACATGTGTGTTATGCCTTCATGTATTTCTGTGTTTTTTTTCAGAATTTTTTGAAACATAGAAAATATGAAATTTGATGAAATTCGAATTTTTCAAAACCGAGCTCCATGGAGCAAGGCCTCCAAAGACAATATTCGTATAGTACTACTCCCTCCGTTCCTAAATATAAGTTTGTTTTAGACATTTCAAATGAACTACAACATAAGGATATATGTAGACATATTTTAGAGCGTAGATTCATTCATTTTGCTTCGTATGTTGTCACTTGTTGGAATCTCTAGAAAGACTTATATTTGAGAATGGAGGGAGTACTATATAAAGTGTAATTACCCCGCTGGGCTCGTGGAGATGGACCAGAAAATGGCATACGTCCAGTTGATGCTCCTCACAGCAGCGGCGAGCTGGTAGCTGAACTGCTTCCCCGCCGATGGTTCCTGACCGGGACCGGAAGGAGCAGCCATTGATCACCACACTAGCCACCTTTGCTATTTCCTGCATACACACAACTTGCAAGGTGAAGCCAATTAAATATGCAAGAATATGTGGGAAATTCCAGCTGAAACAGAGTTAAAGCTTACTTGAGCTCCGTGCAGAGTGCAGACTGCAGAGCAAGAAGAGAGAGCTAGACAGCAATCTCGCACCATTAACAACTACTCCCTCCGTTCCGAAATGTAGGTCGCTGGCGACCTTGTTCCGACCAGGTGAAATCGTGCAAAAGGACCGTACTACCCCCAATTTGAATTTGAAGCCTGCGTCGTCTTCTACCTTCAGCCCTCCAGCTCCACGCCCACCTCCGCCCTCGCCCTCCACCCCCACCTCCGCCCTCCATCGCCACCTCCTCCCACATCCGGCGACTGTGCCCAGGTCCCAGGCGCCCCCACCTCCGGCGACTGCGCCCAGGTCCAGGCGCCCCCACATCCGGCGACTGCGCCCAGGTCCAGGGACCCCCACATCCGGCGACTGCGCTCAGGTCCAGGCGCTCCCACATCCGGCGACTGCGCCCAGGTCCAGGCGCCTCCACCTCCAGCCCAGGCGCTCCTCCTCTCCCACGTCCAGGAGCTCCTCCTGGCCCGTGCATGCCCAGGTGGAGGCTCTTCCTCGACCTGCTGCTGGGCTCGGCTGCGGCCCAGGTTCATCTCCTCAACCGGAGCTGCTGCCTGCATTTGATTCAGATGTTTGTTGCCGACAATTCAACAAATAATGTGAACAAGTTAACTGAATTTGGCAGTACTGATGGAGTATAATTCAGAGATATCACTAAATTTGAACTGATAATTTGAACAAGAATGCCAAATGTATGTATACAGAAAGAATGCCAAATAGAGTAAAACTGTAGGTCTTGATTCCTTTTCAAAATTTTAGAAAGATACTCCAACAATTTGCATCATAATGGAGTACTTACTCTGCTTAAGAGGAAAGGAGACCCCTGTTTCGTGCTTAATATTCACAGCCCATGGCTCCATGGCCAGGAGAGAACCTGAAGCTACCCTTTGGTGCTGCTGATGCTACCAGCGTTTGAAGTACTCATTCCTGGGAAAATATGGCACAAGAAGCATCATTAAAAAAATACTCATTCCTCAAGTTTCTTTAATCTTTTACTATGATCAGCACTTGCTGTTAACAGTTGCTATGAGTAAGAGCCGCGACTTGCTGTTAACAGTGGCACCAAGCATCTCTACTCGGTGGCAATCTTTCGGAATGGAGTCCGGAGTCGTCGTAGTCGTAGTCGCAGCTCTTGTACACGGTCCTATCAAGAAGAAGAGAGCACGTCCTAGTAAGTCCTACTTGTAGCTCCAACATACTCCTGAAAGAAGTGCTCACATGCTACTGTACTGCTGCAAGAAGTGCTAGCAAATGGCTTAAATGTATCAGGTCCTACTCTAGTTTACTCCAGTTTAGGTTGCAGAAAAAATGCACTACTATGGACTATGGAGTATCAGGTCCCTAGCAAAAATGCACTACAAAGCAAGCAATAATGCTACTCCAATTTTCACAGATTAAAGCAATACTGACTGCAAGCAATATTGCAAAATTACAGAGAACCAAAATTGCAAAATTCAGTACTCCATAACATTACTGAAACTTTACTGTGCTTGGAACTATACTGAAACTTTAGTCCATATATATATGATCATTTTTGTTTGAAAAGTTTCATTTAATTTTGTGTTAAGTAGTTTTAATTAATTAAAGTTTTTAACTGCTTGAGATGAGAGAAATGAGAATAAGAGAGAAGGGCTACTGCTTGCAAGCACAGCTGCTTGCAAGTCCTACAGTAAATGATTTCAGTTAATCAAAGAGGAGACGGTGGTCAGACCTTGATGCAGTACAAGTGGAGTATTGCCTGGCCGCCGCGCTTGTGGAACGCCATGGAGCTCCAGATTTAAGCCCTGGCCAAGTTAAATGAGCTCCAGATTAAAGCCCTGGCCATCTACGACGACGTCCAGATGCGGCTCATCATCACGGCGACATCCAGATGCGGCTCCAGCTCCTCCCGCTCGTGCTCCAGCTCCCCACGCCGTCGTCTTCACGCCCGGGCCGGTTCAGCGCCTCCTTCAAGCCTCAAAGCAGATCGACTGCCGGCGCACTCAGATCTAGCGCCAGTGCGCACGTCCTCCTCGCCCAGCAGCGTGTTGCCGGCGCATAAAAATGGCAGCTTTCTGCATCTACTCCTCGCCCAGCACCGCGTTGCCGGAGTAGGAGAGGGCGGCGCGTGGGGAGCGGTAAGCTAGGCGGCGGCGCGTGGGGAGCGGTGAGCTAGGCGGCGGTGCGGAGCAAGATGCCGGCGAGAGGGAGAGAGAGAGGGCATGTCGCGCGCGAGAGAGAGACGAGTGGAGGGGAGCGAGTGGTGGGCGGCGTCGCGCGAGAGAGAGGGGAACGTGTCGGTCGGCACGAGAAGAGGGGTAGAATGGGAAACTCGAGAAATTTCGTAGCCTAGGAAATTTTGTACTACAGATCGTTAAACGACCTACATTTCGGAACAGAGGGAGTAGCTATTTATACATGCAAATGGGCCAACAATCCAAGCCATGCTACATTTTTGAGCAGACGAGTAACTATCCAAGGCACTGTGCTCACACTGTTGCACCAACAGCAACATTAGGCATCAAAAAAGCACCTTGCTCTCCCTCCGTACCGTACCGATGCAGTAGTCACCTTGCGAAAAACAGATACTCCCGTAACATAAGTCCCCACCAGCAGGCGACGCAGGAGCGCACGGGAACCACTCATCTTCTCAAGCTCCAACAACATGTAGAAGAGAATTATTTATATAAAGGTCCAACTCTTCTTTCAAATCAGAGGTGGTACTAAAATTTTCACCACCTAGTCGTATAACCCACATAGGCCCTTAGAGTTTTTCAGAAATTGTTGGATGAGTCTAAAGCCCATCCTTTATTTCAACAGTTAGTGGCTTACACTTAGCGGAAGAACTCGCGCCACGGAGATGGTAGTCTTGCTAGGACAAGATGAAGTAATAGTTTTGGAAGTTTCTCAACATTTCATTTTTAAAGAAATACTGTAGCTAGCAAGCAGACGTTTTTGTAAATTATAAGGAATAGTATGCGCGTACGTTTAATCGTTAAAGAAAATGGGCGTGATGGGAGTAAAAGCCAAAATGGAACCCTCTATAAACGGTCCTCTGCTAGTGTTTTGCTTTCATCGGGAATAGAGGAGAATAGTCGCTCATTCTTCATCTTTCAAAGTGTGGTCAGGTGTTGGTTATTAAGTAAGTGGAACACTTCTTGATTAATTTTCTAATTTATTCATTTCTAGTCCTTTTCTATCTCCATTTAAACTGATAAGAACTGCTACACAATTTCCTTCTTCTGCTTCTATCTTCTCTGATTTCTAGCAAGAACAGTTTTTTTACCATCAAGTTGGCAAAGCCATTTATTGGGTGTTAAAATCGTCCTAGCGTAAAATATCCCTACCAAGTTTGGCAGCACTTCCTTGCTAACTAAAACTCTTTCTTCCATCTTCACCTAATATCTCACAAGTTAAACTCCCACTCGCCTTCCTCTCGCCGTTGCTAGTACTACGAATGCGCGTTCGTGGCAATTTTATTGCGGTTGCCGGGGTTGCGGCTGCATGACGTTGTTGTACTGTTGTCGCCATGGTATGCGGTGGTGGTGATGCGCGGTCCGCTGTCAGCCCGTGAACCAGGCAGAATGTTTTTTTCAAAAATCCCTAAAATATACTTAGCGGTTGCCGGGGTTGCGGCTGCATGACGTTGTTGTATTGTTGTCGCCATGGTATGCGGTGGTGGTGATGCGCGGCGGGCGCATCGGAGTTGTGGGATGGATCTGGGCCCGTGTGGTGCCGGCATCGACTCCAGTAGTTCTCAATGGAGTCAATTACACCGGTGGTGCTAGAACTTGGCGTAAATGGTCACTTTGGTGCTAGAAGTTGCTGTGTACATTAAAGTGGTGCAGAAACTTGGCTTGGGCGTGCAAACACAGTGCATATCCCATTTTGTATACATATTTTGTGCTGACTAGGCACGTGGGGTCCGCTGTCAGCCTGTGAACCAGGCAGAATGTTTTTTTCAAAAATCCCTAAAATATATTTTTACAAAAAAGACCATATGGACGTGGCATTTTTCTTCTCTATGCCTAGTGGGCCCCGCCTGTCAATATGGACGTTGTTGTATTGTTGTCGCCATGGTATGCGGTGGTGGTGATGCGCGGTCCGCTGTCAGCCCGTGAACCAGGCAGAATGTTTTTTTCAAAAATCCCTAAAATATACTTAGCGGTTGCCGGGGTTGCGGCTGCATGACGTTGTTGTATTGTTGTCGCCATGGTATGCGGTGGTGGTGATGCGCGGCGGGCGCATCGGAGTTGTGGGATGGATCTGGGCCCGTGTGGTGCCGGCATCGACTCCAGTAGTTCTCAATGGAGTCAATTACACCGGTGGTGCTAGAACTTGGCGTAAATGGTCACTTTGGTGCTAGAAGTTGCTGTGTACATTAAAGTGGTGCAGAAACTTGGCTTGGGCGTGCAAATACAGTGCATATCCCATTTTGTATACATATTTTGTGCTGACTAGGCACGTGGGGTCCGCTGTCAGCCTGTGAACCAGGCAGAATGTTTTTTTCAAAAATCCCTAAAATATATTTTTAACAAAAAAGACCATATGGACGTGGCATTTTTCTTCTCTATGCCTAGTGGGCCCCGCCTGTCAATATTAAAATAAAAGATTTCACCCAGGTTTTGATCCCGCGACCACATGTTACCTAAACAACCGGCTAACCACTCCAACATAAACACTGTTTACTTCTCTAATGATCATAACCGTATAAATATTTAGCGAAGACGCATGCGGAGTTTAAGTGGGCTGTAGATATTGCAGCCCATTTTTCACAAGCTATTTTTATAAGATATTTGAAAACGTAAGTAATAAAAATTATGTTCCAATATTTGTTTGTTATCAATACTTTGTAATAAAAAACAATGAAATATATACCCGTGTATATATAAAATATTTAGTTATTATGGACATTTAAAATGTGTATTATATACAATGTTTAATGAATAAAAAAAAGTATACACTCATGACATATATTTAAATTTTATAATGATGTATACAAGCATTTACTTAACAACTATAATTATTCACAGGTGTATATTTTTTACTAATGACTTATATTCGAAAACAGTATATATTTTAAATATTATACACAATTCAATATCCATATCAACAGTTTTTAATAGTATAGTTTTTACTCATGACTTATGTATATTTTTTGTTACAAAAATTGAACTATACAAACGTAATTATAATTATTTAAATATCTATATAATAAAAATAATATTTTCAAATGTAATTTAAAATAAATTTTATCATTTTAAATTATATAAATATATTTACAATTCATAATATTATTTAAATATACGAATGTGTTTTGAAATAATACATGAACAAGTTTTAAAAATAAGTTATTTCGTTGGGATGCATGGTATTTTTAAAATAAATATACCATTGTTTAGAAAATAACACATGAACATTTTTCTTTAATATACATTTTATATTTCTGTATTAACTAGATATTTTATATAGTGCATGCATGTGTATTTAATTTTTTATTTACTAATCATGGTTTGTTTGTATAAACATTTATAGCACACAAACATTTAAACATAATTTTATAACTTTTTTTTGAGCGGTACAAAATTTTGTAACTTACATTATATATATATATATCCTTAAAAAATAGCTCGTGCAAAATGGGCCGCAATATCTGCAGCCCATCCAAACTTCAGATGCGTACCTGTTAAATACATAATTTAGGTGTAGGTCCACATATTTGGTTGGGCAACCCTCATGACCCAAACCTTGTACCTATGACCTTTGCTTTGTTTGAATAAAGATAGCGAGTTTCTCTAAAAAAAACCTGTTAAATACATGTTGCCATAAAGAACCTTCTGAATACATATAGGTTAGTTATCCATTGATGACGTTGTAACAGGAATAGTGAACCGGTAGGACAGGTTTGCTCTCTAGCCTTGGTCGTGTGTTCGAGTCTTGGTCTGCCCCTTTTCTTGTTAATTTTGGCCGACGAGACCCACTGTTTAGAGATGAAAAATGGCACGTCCATATATGGACCTTTTTTTTGCAAAAAGATATATTCCGAGGTTTTTTTAAAAAAAAATAGGCCACACCCCCCTCTTCCAGGTCCAGTGGCTGACAGTGGGACCCACGCGCCTAGTCAGCGCAGATTCTGTATAAACACGATTAGCACTGTATTTGCACGTTTGAGCCAAGTTTTTACACCACTTCGATGTACACCGCAACTTTTAGCATCAAAGTGACCGTTTGCGCCAAGTTCTAGCACCATCAATGTAATTGACTCTTCTCAATGGTGTTGTGTTTTTTTAGAAAAGAAGGATGACCCCCAGCCTCTGCATCTGGGAGATGCATGCGGCCATTTTATTGATTATTTTTTAGGACCTTACAAAGTAGAACAACAATATGCCTGAATCCGCCATCTTGGCAACATCTGCCGGTACTCCTATCCAAATGATGAAGGGGTGCAAGCTGGGCCACATACCCAGATCTCTCACCTAAGCCTAACATCTAAAGCCGGAGGCCCCGACCAAGCCATCTGCCGGGTCCGGGGCTCAAACCGGTCCGACGCACTCACATGTGTCGTCGCCGCCATCTTCCACTGGTCCATCTTCAGAGCAGATTAAGGTGACAACCTTGGCAGGTCCTCCATGATCGACAGCACCACGACGCCAAACGACGACCTCCACCTACGCGAGCCTTGGCAGGCCCTCCACCATTGACGCCACCACGACGCCAGCCGACGACCTCCACCTACGCGTGTCCATCTCCAAGCAACGGACGTAAATCCATGCTAGGATAGGGCCGCACCACCGCCGTCGCCCACCACCCACAAGCGCCACCCAACCCCAAGCACTACAAGAAATATGTCAACTAGTGACCTTCTCTTAGTGACCCTAGCTGAATTGGTCGTAAATCCACGGCCATTTCGCTTGGAAGGGCTCAAACCCTGAATTGCCTTTCACCAAATGGTCATAAAGCAGACAAGAATGGTCCATGACCTTATTTCTACCTGATTACGACCAATATAAATGGTCATGAGGTTGTGAACGTGGATGCATTAGTACTTATTGCTATGACTAGGCGCCACCTCATCAGTTTTGCCTATGTGTCATGTCCATGTGTCAATTTTTGCCCTAGGTTGTGAAGCAACCTATATTTCTGTCATTCCCAAAATTCCCAAAAAAATCTCATAAATTCTTTGGGTCATATCTTCGTCAAATATGTAAAAATCCTTCCTTGCCTAGTTCAAAACTAATTCAACAATATTCATTTTCCTATTCTGTTCACAACTGCACTTTGTGAAGGAAGTGCTATTTATATATTCTTGATTGTCCTCGAAATTTTTGGGCACTCTTTCCTATCCAAATCATTGCCTCATGACAAAATTCAGCTCCATTTGCCTAGCAAATCTTCCTCGGCGAATTTCCAAAGTTTTTGTCCACCTAGAAGCATTGTGAAGGAAGTACCTTTTTTATATATCCAAATGACATGAAATTTATACAGTTCCTTCATATGCCCAAATTATCACCCTCCTCCAAATTGCAGCTCAGTCAAATCATCTATGTGAGCCCAGGTTCAATTTATATTTTATGGCCAGATTGGCACGTTGCAAAGCAAGTGTTATCTAGACCCCTCCTATTACCCTCAAACTTTTTCGGCACTCTTCCATATGCAAACCATTGCCGCATGATAATATTCAGCTCCATTTTCCTGGTAAATCTTTCTCAGGAAATTTCCAAAGTTTCTACCTCGAGAGAAGCTTTGTGAAGTAAGTACTAGCTAGGCTTACCCAAATGATCTGAAAATTTACCAGTGCATGACCATACCTATTTAACTTATCTACACCAAATTTGAGCTCATTTCATTCATCTAATTTCTCTTGCTAATTTTCCCAAGTTTCTGTCCATAGAAGAGCATTGTGAAGGAAGTACCACTTTGGCATGTCCAAATGGTATCAATTTTCTACAGTGCTTTCCTATGCCCAAATAACCACCCTCCACCAAATTTCAGCTCAATCCATTCATTATTTTGAGCCCAGCTTCAACATTCATATTTTTGTTCAGTGTGGTACTTTGCAAAGCAAGTACCACATAGGATCCTCCTTTTGAGTTAAAAATTTGTGAAGACATTCTCCTTAGTAGATGATCGTCCTCAGCCAAAACTCACGCTCATTCGCCATGTGCCTTTCCCGTACCGCTAATCAAACACTTGGCTGCTAATTCATCTTTGAGCATAGGTTGGTCTCCTCGTGAGATCCTTCTGTTATAATTTTCTTCCTAGCACCTACCTGGGGAGTGCCCAACCCACTAGACATGCCTAGGCCTCCCAGAACACATGTCAACGCCAAGGTCACGTGGTGACCACGCGGCGGGCATGCCAGTTTATGCGCTTTGGAGTTGGGGCCCTAGGCCACCATCCAAACCTTGACGTATCGCCACCAAACCATGTATTTATGCTTAAATAGATACTTATGTAACTAGAAATGATTTTTGGAAAAAATAAAGTGCAAACAATAAGGTAGCTGCAGTTCAAATTTGACCCGCTTCCTACTGAATCGACGGAAATTTGTCTTTTTCACCAGAGGTGGATCAAAACTTTTGAAACCCAACCATTTTGTCAATTGTGCATTAAATATGTCCTAGTATTTTATAAAATTGATTAGGTCCAATTTTGAAACAAATATATGGTAGGTCCTTCACGAAAAAAACTCATTTCGGGCACTCAAAAAATGGAAACTCCCTTAGGCAACATTGTTTGGAATTCCAAGATGCACCTTTTTGCACAATATGAGATCATTTGAACAAACTATGCCATGAATGTGGCCATAAGATTGATCATTTGGCTTGAAAGCCATGAATCTTCACGCATGATAGCTCATTTGTGAGAACATTTTTTAAAAATAATTGCCGTATTACAAGTTTATTATTTTTCCTGGAAACTTGGTCACATATGATGACACAATGCGAAGGTTTTCTAATTTATTGATTTTTTTAAATTTTTATGCCCGTTTCAAAATGCGGTCAAAACGGCGGGCTTGACCGTTCCTAGCTAGTGGGTTAATCTTGGAAAACTTTTGATGTTTTTCTTATTAAATAGATACTTATGTACTTAGGAATGATTTTTGGAAAAAATAAAGAGCAAACTATTAAGGCAGCTGCAGTTCAAATTTGACCCGCTTCCAGCCGAATCGGCGGGAATTTGTCTTTTTCACCAGAGGTGGATCAAGGCTTTTGACACCCAAGCATTTGGTCAATTGTGTATTAAATATGGCCTAGTATTTTAGAAAATTGATTTGGTCCATTACCTGCTAGTCAAAATTTGTGTAGCAAATTTTCATTAGCACTAGTAAACGGTGGCATCACATCTCTGATATTATGCTGCTGCTGCTGATGTGCTGTTTATAGCTACAGTTTGACACTACTAATTAGGCTTGCTAGACATGTATGTCTTCTTGCACAGATAAAACATCATAGTGTTAGTTAAGTATTTGCATAGATATGTCTTCTTGCGCCACATCACTTGGTCCTGGATAGAAGAATATGGTGCTGGTTGCACCTTTCTCCGATAATCTGACCTGGTGTAATTTTTCTAGTAACTGAGAATTATAGAGTATGGTGTACACTTATCTTCTCAGCATTATTTTTCTTATTTACTTGCAAGTTTTTACTATGCAAGGTTCAGTCATGCCATCTTTGCTAGTACTGCATGTTAATGTCATCAAAATGCTCACACCAAGTTTGTGAACTGTGGCCAGGTACCAGAGGCTGACCAACAGGGCGATGCACATGCTATGGTTTAAGTGCTCACAACAATATGTTAGAATATACTGTGTACATTCTGAACCCCCTAATGTGTTGGGGAACGTAGTAATTTCAAAAAAATTCCTACGCACACGCAAGATCATGGTGATGCATAGCAACGAGAGGGGAGAGTGTTGTCCACGTACCCTCGTAGACCGACAGCGGAAGCGTTATCACAACGCGGTTGATGTAGTCGTACGTCTTCACGATCCGACCGATCAAGTACCGAACGCACGGCACCTCCGAGTTCTACACACGTTCAGCTCGATGACGTCCCTCGAACTCCGATCCAGCCGAGTGTTGCGGAGAGTTTCGTCAGCACGACGGCGTGGTGACGATGATGATGTTCCACCGACGCAGGGCTTCGCCTAAGCTCCGCAACGGTATTATCGAGGTGTAATTTGGTGGAGGGGGCACCGCACACGGCTAAGAGATCTCAAGGATCAATTGTTGTGTCCATGGGGTGCCCCTGCCCCCGTATATAAAGGAGCAAGGGAGGAGGAGGCCGGCCCTAGGAGGGGGCGCACCAAGTGTGGAGTCCTACTAGGACTCCCTAGTCCTAGTAGGATTCCACCTCCCATATGGAAAAGGAAAAGAGGAAGGGAAAAATATAAGGAAGGAAGGGGGCGCCCCCCTTTCCTAGTCCAATTCGGACCAGACCAAGGGGAGGGGTGCGGCCACCCTTGAGGCCCTTTTCCTTCTTTCCCGTATGGCCCAATAAGGCCCAATACGTATTCCCGTAACTCTCCGGTACTCCGAAAAATACCCGAATCACTCGGAACCTTTCCGAAGTCCGAATATAGTCGTCCAATATATCGATTTTTACGTCTCGACCATTTCGAGACTCCTCGTCATATCCCCGATCTCATCCGGGACTCCGAACTCCTTCGGTACTTCAAAACTCAATAAAACTGTCATCGTAACGTTAAGCGTGCGGACCCTACGGGTTCGAGAACTATGTAGACATGACCGAGACACGTCTCCGGTCAATAACCAATAGCGGGACCTGGATGCCCATATTGGCTCCCACATATTCTACGAAGATCTTTATCGGTCAGACCGCATAACAACATACGTTGTTCCCTTTGTCATCGGTATGTTACTTGCCCGAGATTCGATCGTCGGTATCTCGATACCTAGTTCAATCTCGTTACCGGCAAGTCTCTTTACTCGTTCCGTAATACATCATCCCGCAACTAGCTCATTAGTTGCAATGCTTGCAAGGCTTATAGTGATGTGCATTACCGAGTGGGCCCAGAGATACCTCTCCGACAATTGGGGTGACAAATCCTAATCTCGAAATACGCCAACCCAACAAGTACCTTTGGAGACACCTGTAGAGCACCTTTATAATCACCCATTCACGTTGTGACGTTTGGTAGCACACAAAGTGTTCCTCCGGTAAACGGGAGTTGCATAATCTCATAGTCATAGGAACATGTATAAGTCATGAAGAAAGCAATAGCAACATACCAAACGATCGGGTGCTAAGCTAACGGAATGGGTCAAGTCAATCACGTCATTCTCCTAATGAGGTGATCTCGTTAATCAAATGACAACTCATGTCTATGGCTAGGAAACATAACCATCTTTGATTAACGAGCTAGTCAAGTAGAGGCATACTAGTGACACTCTGTTTGTCTATGTATTCACACATGTATTATGTTTCCGGTTAATACAATTCTAGCATGAATAATAAACATTTATCATGATATAAGGAAATAAATAATACTTTATTATTGCCTCTAGGGCATATTTCCTTCAGTCTCCCACTTGCACTAGAGTCAATAATCTAGTTCACATCGCCATGTGATTTAACATCAATAATTCACATCACCATGTGATTAACACCCATAGTTCACATCTCTATGTGACCAACACTCAAAGGGTTTACTAGAGTCAATAATCTAGTTCACATCGCTATGTGCTTAACACCCAAAGAGTACTAAGGTGTGATCATGTTTTGATTGTGAGATAATTTTAGTCAACGGGTCTGTCACATTTAGATCCGTAAGGATTTTGCAAATTTCTATGTCTACAATGTTCTGCTCGGAGCTACTCTAGCTAATTGCTCCCACTTTCAATATGTATCTAGACTGAGACTTAGAGTCATCTAGATTTAGTGTCAAAACTTGCATCGACGTAATCCTTTACGACGAACCTTTTGTCACTTCCATAATCGAGAAACATTTCCTTATTCCACTAAGGATAATTTTGACCGCTGTCCAGTGATCTACTCCTAGATCACTATTGTACTCCCTTGCCAAAATCAGCGTAGGGTATACAATAGATCTGGTACACAGCATGGCATACTTTATAGAACCTATGGCCAAGGCATAGGGAATGACTTTCATTCTCTTTCTATCTTCTGCCGTGGTCGGGCTTTGAGTCATTACTCAATTTCACACCTTGTAACACAGGCAAGAACTCTTTCTTTGACTGTTCTATTTTGAACTACTTCAAAATCTTGTTAAGGTATGTACTCATTGAAAAACTTATCAAGCGTCTTCATCTATCTCTATAGATCTTGATGCTCAATATGTAAGCAGCTTCACCGAGGTCTATCTTTGAAAAACTCCTTTCAAACACTCCCTTATGCTTTGCAGAATAATTCTACATTATTTCTGATTAACAATATGTCATTCAGATATACTTATCAGAAATGCTGTAGTGCTCCCACTCACTTTCTTGTAAATACAGGCTTCACCGCAAGTCTGTATACAACTATATGCTTTGATCAACTTATCAAAGCGTATATTCCAACTCCGAGATGCTTGCACCAGTCCATTGATGGATCGCTGGAGCTTGCATATTTTGTTAGCACCTTTAGGATTGACAAAACCTTCTGGTTGCATCATATACAACTCTTCTTTAATAAATCCATTAAGGAATGCAGTTTTGTTTATCCCTTTGCCAGATTTCATAAAATGCGGTAATTGCTAACATGATTCGGACAGACTTAAGCATAGATACGAGTGAGAAACTCTCATCGTAGTCAACATCTTGAACTTGTCGAAAACCTTTTTGCGACAATTCTAGCTTTGTAGATAGTGACACTACTATCAGCGTTCGTCTTCCTCTTGAAGATCCATTTAATCTCAATGGCTCGCCGATCATTGGGCAAGTCAATCAAAGTCCATACTTTGTTCTCATATATGGATCTTATCTCAGATTTCATGGCCTCAAGCCATTTCGTGGAATCTGGGCTCACCATCGCTTCTTCATAGTTCGTAGGTTCGTCATGGTCTAGTAACATAACCTCCAGAACAGGATTACCGTACCACTCCGGTGTGGATCTTACTCTGGTTGACCTACGAGGTTCAGTAATAACTTGATCTGAAGTTCCATGATCATCATCATTAACTTCCTCACTAATTGGTGTAGGAGTCACAGGAACAGATTTCTGTGATGAACTACTTTCCAATAAGGGAGCAGGTACAGTTACCTCATCAAGTTCTACTTTCCTCCCACTCACTTCTTTCGAGAGAAACTCCTTCTCTAGAAAGGATCCATACTAAGCAACGAATGTCTTGCCTTCGGATCTGTGATAGAAGGTATACCCAACTGTTTCCTTTGGGTATCCTATGAAGACACATTTCTCCGATTTGGGTTTGAGCTTATCAGGATGAAACTTTTTCACATAAGCATCGCAACCCCAAAATTTTAAGAAACGACAACTTTGGTTTCTTGCCAAACCACAGTTCATAAGGCGTCGTCTCAACGGATTTTGATGGTGCCCTATTTAACGTGAATGCAGCTGTCTCTACTGCATAACCCCAAAAACGATAGTGGTAGATCGGTAAGAGACATCATATATCGCACCATATCTAATAAAGTACGGTTACGATGTTCGGACACACCATTACACTGTGGTGTTCCAGGTGGCGTGAGTAGTGAAACTATTTCACATTGTTTTAACTGAAGGCCAAATTCGTAACTCAAATACTCTTCTCCACGATCAAATCGTAGAAACTTTATTTTCTTGTTACGATGATTTTCGCTTCACTCTGAAATTATATGAACTTTTCAAATGTTTCAGACTTTTGTTTCATTAAGTAGATATACCCATATCTGCTCAAATCATCTTTGAAGGTCAGAAAATAATGATACCTGCTACGAGCCTCAATATTCTTCGGACCACATACATCTGTATGTATGATTTCCAACAAATCTTTTGCTCTCTCCATAGTTCTGGAGAACGGCGTTTTTGCCATCTTGCCCATGAGGCACGGATCGCAAGCATCAAGTGATTCATAATCAAGTGATTCCAAAAATCCCATCAGTATGGAGTTTCTTCATGCGCTTTACACCAATATGACCTAAACGGCAGTACCACAAATAAGTTGCACTATCATTATTAACTTTGCATCTTTTGGCTTCAATATTATGAATATGTGTATCACTACGATCGAGATCCAACAAACCATTTTTCGTTGGTGTGTATGACCATAAAGGTTTTATTCATGTAAACAGAACAACAATTGTTCTCTAACTTAAATGAATAACCGTATTGCAATAAACATGATCAAATCATATTCATGCTCAACGCAAACACCAAATAACACTTATTTAGTTTCAACACTAATCCCGAAAGTACAGGGAGTGTGCGATGATGATCATATCAATCTTGGAACTACTTCCAACACACATCGTCACCTCGCCTTTTACTAGTCTCTGTTTATTCTGCAACTCCCGTTTTCGAGTTACTACTCTTTAGCAACTGAACCAGTATCAATTACCGAGGGGTTGCTATAAACACTAGTAAAGTACACATCAATAATCTGTATATCAAATATACCTTTGTTCACTTTTACTAGTCTCTGTTTATTCTGCAACTCCCGTTTCGAGTTACTACTCTTAGCAACTGAACCAGTATCAATTACCGAGGGGTTGCTATAAACACTAGTAAAGTACACATCAATAATCTGTATATCAAATATACCTTTGTTCACTTTGCCATCCTTCTTATCCACCAAATAGTTGGGGTAGTTCCGCTTCCAGTGACCAGTCCCTTTGCAGTAGAAGCACTTAGTCTCAGGCTTAGGTACAGACTTGGGCTTCTTCACTTGAGTAGCAACTTGCTTGCCGTTCTTTTTGAAGTTCCCTTTCTTCCCTTTGCCCTTTTCTTGAAACTAGTGGTCTCGTCAACCATCAACACTTGAAGTGGTCTCGTCAACCATCAACACTTGATGTTTTTCTTGATTTCTACCTTCGTCGATTTCAGCATCACGAAGAGCTCGGGAATTACTTTCGTCATCCCTTGCATACTATAGTTCATCACGAAGTTCTACTAACTTGGTGATGGTGACTAGAGAATTCTGTCAATCACTATTTTATCTGGAAGATTAACTCCCACTTGATTCAAGCGATTGTAGTACCCAGACAATCTGAGCACATGCTCACTAGTTGAGCGATTCTCCTCCATCTTTTAGCTATAGAACTTGTTGGAGATTTCATATCTCACAACTCGGGTATTTGCTTGAAATATTAACTTCAACTCCTGGAACATCTCATATGGTCCATAACGTTCAAAACGTCTTTGAAGTCCCGATTCTAAGCCGTTAAGCATGGTGCACTAAACTATCAAGTAGTCATCATATTGAGCTAGCCAAACGTTCATAACGTCTGCATCTGCTCCTGCAATAGGTCTGTCACCTAGCGGTGCATCAAGGACATAATTTTTCTGTGCAGCAATGAGGATAATCCTCAGATCACGGATCCAATCCGCATCTTTGCTACTAACATCTTTCAACATAATTTTTCTCTAGGAACATATCAAAAATAAACACAGGGAAGCAACAACGCGAGCTATTGATCTACAACATAATTTGCAAAATACTATCAGGACTAAGTTCATGATAAATTTAAGTTCAATTAATCATATTACTTAAGAACTCCCACTTAGATAGATATCCCTCTAATCCTCTAAGTGATCACGTGATCCATATCAACTAAACCATGTCCGATCATCACGTGAGATGGAGTAGTTTCAATGGTGAACATCACTATGTTGATCATATCTACTATATGATCCACGCTCGACCTTTCGGTCTCCGTGTTCCGAGGCCATATCTGTTATATGCTAGGCTCGTCAAGTTTAACCTGAGTATTCCGCGTGTGCAACTTTTTTGCACCCGTTGTATTTGAACGTAGAGCCTATCACACGCGATCATCACGTGGTGTCTCAGCACGAAGAACTTTTGCAACGGTGCATACTCAGGGAGAACACTTATACTTTGATAATTTAGTGAAGGATCATCTTATAATGCTACCGTCAAACAAAGCAAGATAAGATGCATAAAGGATTAACATCACATGCAATCAATATAAGTGATATGATATGGCCATCATCATCTTGTGCTTGTGATCTCCATCTCCGAAGCACCGTGCTTGTGATCTCCATCTCCGAAGCACCGTCATGATCACCATCATCACCGGCGCGACACCTTGATCTCCATCGTAGCATCGTTTTCGTCTCGCCAACTTATTGCTTTTACGACTATCGCTACCGCTTAGTGATAAAGTAAAACTATTACATGGCGATTGCATCTCATACAATAAAGCGACAACCATATGGCTCCTGCCAGTTGCCGATAACTCGGTTACAAAACATGATCATCTCATACAACACATTATATCACATCATGTCTTGACCATATCACATCACAACATGCCCTGCAAAAACAAGTTAGACGTCCTCTACTTTGTTGTTGCATATTTTACGTGGCTGCTACGGGCTTAGCAAGAACCGTTCTTACCTACGCATCAAAACCACAACGATAGTTTGTCAAGTTGGTGCTGTTTTAACCTTCGCAAGGACTGGGCGTAGCCACACTCGGTTCAACTAAAGTGAGAGAGACAGACACACGCCAGTCACCTTTAAGCAACGAGTGCTCCGAACGGTGAAACCAGTCTCGCGTAAGCGTACGCGTAATGTCGGTCCGGGCCGCTTAATCTCACAATACCGCTGAACCAAAGAATGACATGTTGGTAAGCAGTATGACTTATATCGCCCACAACTCACTTGTGTTCTACTCATGCATAGCATCAACGCATAAAACCAGGCTCTGATACCACTGTTGGGGAACGTAGTAATTTCAAAAAATTTCCTACGCACACGCAAGATCATGGTGATGCATAGCAACGAGAGGGGAGAGTGTTGTCCACGTACCCTCGTAGACCGACAGCGGAAGCGTTATCACAACGCGGTTGATGTAGTCGCACGTCTTCACGATCCGACCGATCAAGTACCGAAAGCACGGCACCTCCGAGTTATACACACGTTCAGCTCGATGACGTCCCTCGAACTCCGATCCAGCCGAGTGTTGAGGAGAGTTTCGTCAGCACGACGGCGTGGTGACGATGATGATGTTCCACCGACGCAGGGCTTCGCCTAAGCTCCGCAACGGTATTATCGAGGTGTAATTTGGTGGAGGGGGGCACCGCACACGGCTAAGAGATCTCAAGGATCAATTGTTGTGTCCATGGGGTGCCCCCTGCCCCCGTATATAAAGGAGCAAGGGAGGAGGAGGCCGGCCCTAGGAGGGGGCGCACCAAGTGTGGAGTCCTACTAGGACTCCCTAGTCCTAGTAGGATTCCACCTCCCATATGGAATAGGAAAAGAGGCAGGGAAAAAGAGAAGGAAGGAATGGGGCGCCCCCCTTCCCTAGTCCAATTCGGACCAGACCAAGGGGAGGGGTGCGGCCACCCTTGAGGCCCTTTTCCTTCTTTCCCGTATGGCCCAGTAAGGCCCAATACGTATTCCCGTAACTCTCCGGTACTCCGAAAAATACCCGAATCACTCGGAACCTTTCCGAAGTCCGAATATAGTCGTCCAATATATCGATTTTTACGTCTCGACCATTTCGAGACTCCTCGTCATATCCCCGATCTCATCCGGGACTCCGAACTCCTTCGGTACATCAAAACTCAATAAAACTGTCATCGTAACGTTAAGCGTGCGGACCCTACGGGTTCGAGAACTATGTAGACATGACCGAGACACGTCTCCGGTCAATAACCAATAGCGGGACCTGGATGCCCATATTGGCTCCCACATATTCTACGAAGATCTTTATCGGTCAGACAACATAACAACATACGTTGTTCCCTTTGTCATCGGTATGTTAATTGCCCGAGATTCGATTGTCGGTATCTCGATACCTAGTTCAATCTCGTTACCGGCAAGTCTCTTTACTCGTTCCGTAATACATCATCCCGCAACTAGCTCATTAGTTGCAATGCTTGCAAGGCTTATAGTGATGTGCATTACCGAGTGGGCCCAGAGATACCTCTCCGACAATTGGGGTGACAAATCCTAATCTCGAAATACGCCAACCCAACAAGTACCTTTGGAGACACCTGTAGAGCACCTTTATAATCACCCATTTACGTTGTGACGTTTGGTAGCACACAAAGTGTTCCTCCGGTAAACGGGAGTTGCATAATCTCATAGTCATAGGAACATGTATAAGTCATGAAGAAAGCAATAGCAACATACCAAACGATCGGGTGCTAAGCTAACGGAATGGGTCAAGTCAATCACGTCATTCTCCTAATGAGGTGATCTCGTTAATCAAATGACAACTCATGTCTATGGCTAGGAAACATAACCATCTTTGATTAACGAGCTAGTCAAGTAGAGGCATACTAGTGACACTCTGTTTGTCTATGTATTCACACATGTATTATGTTTCCGGTTAATACAATTCTAGCATGAATAATAAACATTTATCATGAAATAAGGAAATAAATAATACTTTATTATTGCCTCTAGGGCATATTTCCTTCAGTCTCCCACTTGCACTAGAGTCAATAATCTAGTTCACATCGCCATGTGATTTAACATCAATAATTCACATCACCATGTGATTAACACCCATAGTTCACATCTCTATGTGACCAACACTCAAAGGGTTTACTAGAGTCAATAATCTAGTTCACATCGCTATGTGCTTAACACCCAAAGAGTACTAAGGTGTGATCATGTTTTGATTGTGAGATAATTTTAGTCAACGGGTCTGTCACATTTAGATCCGTAAGGATTTTGCAAATTTCTATGTCTACAATGTTCTGCTCGGAGCTACTCTAGCTAATTGCTCCCACTTTCAATATGTATCTAGACCGAGACTTAGAGTCATCTAGATTTAGTGTCAAAACTTGCATCGACGTAATCCTTTACGACGAACCTTTTGTCACTTCCATAATCGAGAAACATTTCCTTATTCCACTAAGGATAATTTTGACCGCTGTCCAGTGATCTACTCCTAGATCACTATGGTACTCCCTTGCCAAAATCAGTGTAGGGTATACAATAGATCTGGTACACAACATGGCATACTTTATAGAACCTATGGCCAAGGCATAGGGAATGACTTTCATTCTCTTTCTATCTTCTGCCGTGGTCGGGCTTTGAGTCATTACTCAATTTCACACCTTGTAACACAGGCAAGAACTCTTTCTTTGACTGTTCTATTTTGAACTACTTCAAAATCTTGTTAAGGTATGTACTCATTGAAAAACTTATCAAGCGTCTTCATCTATCTCTATAGATCTTGATGCTCAATATGTAAGCAGCTTCACCGAGGTCTATCTTTGAAAAACTCCTTTCAAACACTCCCTTATGCTTTGCAGAATAATTCTACATTATTTCTGATTAACAATATGTCATTCAGATATACTTATCAGAAATGCTGTAGTGCTCCCACTCACTTTCTTGTAAATACAGGCTTCACCGCAAGTCTGTATACAACTATATGCTTTGATCAACTTATCAAAGCGTATATTCCAACTCCGAGATGCTTGCACCAGTCCATTGATGGATCGCTGGAGCTTGCATATTTTGTTAGCACCTTTAGGATTGACAAAACCTTCTGGTTGCATCATATACAACTCTTCTTTAATAAATCCATTAAGGAATGCAGTTTTGTTTATCCCTTTGCCAGATTTCATAAAATGCGGTAATTACTAACATGATTCGGACAGACTTAAGCATAGATACGAGTGAGAAACTCTCATCGTAGTCAACATCTTGAACTTGTCGAAAACCTTTTTGCGACAATTCTAGCTTTGTAGATAGTGACACTACTATCAGCGTTCGTCTTCCTCTTGAAGATCCATTTAATCTCAATGGCTCGCCGATCATTGGGCAAGTCAATCAAAGTCCATACTTTGTTCTCATATATGGATCTTATCTCAGATTTCATGGCCTCAAGCCATTTCGTGGAATCTGGGCTCACCATCGCTTCTTCATAGTTCGTAGGTTCGTCATGGTCTAGTAACATAACCTCCAGAACAGGATTACCGTACCACTCCGGTGTGGATCTTACTCTGGTTGACCTACGAGGTCCAGTAATAACTTGATCTGAAGTTCCATGATCATCATCATTAACTTCCTCACTAATTGGTGTAGGAGTCACAGGAACAGATTTCTGTGATGAACTACTTTCCAATAAGGGAGCAGGTACAGTTACCTCATCAAGTTCTACTTTCCTCCCACTCACTTCTTTCGAGAGAAACTCCTTCTCTAGAAAGGATCCATACTAAGCAACGAATGTCTTGCCTTCGGATCTGTGATAGAAGGTATACCCAACTGTTTCCTTTGGGTATCCTATGAAGACACATTTCTCCGATTTGGGTTTGAGCTTATCAGGATGAAACTTTTTCACATAAGCATCGCAACCCCAAAATTTTAAGAAACGACAACTTTGGTTTCTTGCCAAACCACAGTTCATAAGGCGTCGTCTCAACGGATTTTGATGGTGCCCTATTTAACGTGAATGCAGCTGTCTCTACTGCATAACCCCAAAAACGATAGTGGTAGATCGGTAAGAGACATCATATATCGCACCATATCTAATAAAGTACGGTTACGATGTTCGGACACACCATTACACTGTGGTGTTCCAGGTGGCGTGAGTAGTGAAACTATTTCACATTGTTTTAACTGAAGGCCAAATTCGTAACTCAAATACTCTTCTCCACGATCAAATCGTAGAAACTTTATTTTCTTGTTACGATGATTTTCGCTTCACTCTGAAATTATATGAACTTTTCAAATGTTTCAGACTTTTGTTTCATTAAGTAGATATACCCATATCTGCTCAAATCATCTTTGAAGGTCAGAAAATAATGATACCTGCTACGAGCCTCAATATTCTTCGGACCACATACATCTGTATGTATGATTTCCAACAAATCTTTTGCTCTCTCCATAGTTCTGGAGAACGGCGTTTTTGCCATCTTGCCCATGAGGCACGGATCGCAAGCATCAAGTGATTCATAATCAAGTGATTCCAAAAATCCCATCAGTATGGAGTTTCTTCATGCGCTTTACACCAATATGACCTAAACGGCAGTACCACAAATAAGTTGCACTATCATTATTAACTTTGCATCTTTTGGCTTCAATATTATGAATATGTGTATCACTACGATCGAGATCCAACAAACCATTTTTCGTTGGTGTGTATGACCATAAAGGTTTTATTCATGTAAACAGAACAACAATTGTTCTCTAACTTAAATGAATAACCGTATTGCAATAAACATGATCAAATCATATTCATGCTCAACGCAAACACCAAATAACACTTATTTAGTTTCAACACTAATCCCGAAAGTACAGGGAGTGTGCGATGATGATCATATCAATCTTGGAACTACTTCCAACACACATCGTCACCTCGCCTTTTACTAGTCTCTGTTTATTCTGCAACTCCCGTTTTCGAGTTACTACTCTTTAGCAACTAAACCAGTATCAATTACCGAGGGGTTGCTATAAACACTAGTAAAGTACACATCAATAATCTGTATATCAAATATACCTTTGTTCACTTTTACTAGTCTCTGTTTATTCTGCAACTCCCGTTTCGAGTTACTACTCTTAGCAACTGAACCAGTATCAATTACCGAGGGGTTGCTATAAACACTAGTAAAGTACACATCAATAATCTGTATATCAAATATACCTTTGTTCACTTTGCCATCCTTCTTATCCACCAAATAGTTGGGGTAGTTCCGCTTCCAGTGACCAGTCCCTTTGCAGTAGAAGCACTTAGTCTCAGGCTTAGGTACAGACTTGGGCTTCTTCACTTGAGTAGCAACTTGCTTGCCGTTCTTTTTGAAGTTCCCTTTCTTCCCTTTGCCCTTTTCTTGAAACTAGTGGTCTCGTCAACCATCAACACTTGAAGTGGTCTCGTCAACCATCAACACTTGATGTTTTTCTTGATTTCTACCTTCGTCGATTTCAGCATCACGAAGAGCTCGGGAATTACTTTCGTCATCCCTTGCATACTATAGTTCATCACGAAGTTCTACTAACTTGGCGATGGTGACTAGAGAATTCTGTCAATCACTATTTTATCTGGAAGATTAACTCCCACTTGATTCAAGCGATTGTAGTACCCAGACAATCTGAGCACATGCTCACTAGTTGAGCGATTCTCCTCCATCTTTTAGCTATAGAACTTGTTGGAGATTTCATATCTCACAACTCGGGTATTTGCTTGAAATATTAACTTCAACTCCTGGAACATCTCATATGGTCCATAACGTTCAAAACGTCTTTGAAGTCCCGATTCTAAGCCGTTAAGCATGGTGCACTAAACTATCAAGTAGTCATCATATTGAGCTAGCCAAACGTTCATAACGTCTGCATCTGCTCCTGCAATAGGTCTGTCACCTAGCGGTGCATCAAGGACATAATTTTTCTGTGCAGCAATGAGGATAATCCTCAGATCACGGATCCAATCCGCATCTTTGCTACTAACATCTTTCAACATAATTTTTCTCTAGGAACATATCAAAAATAAACACAGGGAAGCAACAACGCGAGCTATTGATCTACAACATAATTTGCAAAATACTATCAGGACTAAGTTCATGATAAATTTAAGTTCAATTAATCATATTACTTAAGAACTCCCACTTAGATAGATATCCCTCTAATCCTCTAAGTGATCACGTGATCCATATCAACTAAACCATGTCCGATCATCACGTGAGATGGAGTAGTTTCAATGGTGAACATCACTATGTTGATCATATCTACTATATGATCCACGCTCGACCTTTCGGTCTCCGTGTTCCGAGGCCATATCTGTTATATGCTAGGCTCGTCAAGTTTAACCTGAGTATTCCGCGTGTGCAACTGTTTTGCACCCGTTGTATTTGAACGTAGAGCCTATCACACCCGATCATCACGTGGTGTCTCAGCACGAAGAACTTTTGCAACGGTGCATACTCAGGGAGAACACTTATACTTTGATAATTTAGTGAAGGATCATCTTATAATGCTACCGTCAAACAAAGCAAGATAAGATGCATAAAGGATTAACATCACATGCAATCAATATAAGTGATATGATATGGCCATCATCATCTTGTGCTTGTGATCTCCATCTCCGAAGCACCGTGCTTGTGATCTCCATCTCCCAAGCACCGTCATGATCACCATTGTCACCGGCGCGACACCTTGATCTCCATCGTAGCATCGTTTTCGTCTCGCCAACTTATTGCTTTTACGACTATCGCTACCGCTTAGTGATAAAGTAAAATATTACATGGCGATTGCATCTCATACAATAAAGCGACAACCATATGGCTCCTGCCAGTTGCCGATAACTCGGTTACAAAACATGATCATCTCATACAACACATTATATCACATCATGTCTTGACCATATCACATCACAACATGCCCTGCAAAAACAAGTTAGACGTCCTCTACTTTGTTGTTGCATATTTTACGTGACTCCTACGGGCTTAGCAAGAACCGTTCTTACCTACGCATCAAAACCACAACGATAGTTTGTCAACTTGGTGCTGTTTTAACCTTCGCAAGGACTGGGCGTAGCCACACTCGGTTCAACTAAAGTGAGAGAGACAGACACCCGCCAGTCACCTTTAAGCAACGAGTGCTCCGAACGGTGAAACCAGTCTCGCGTAAGCGTACACGTAATGTCGGTCCGGGCCGCTTAATCTCACAATACCGCTGAACCAAAGTATGACATGCTGGTAAGCAGTATGACTTATATCGCCCACAACTCACTTGTGTTCTACTCATGCATAGCATCAACGCATAAAACCAGGCTCTGATACCACTGTTGGGGAACGTAGTAATTTCAAAAAAATTCCTACGCACACGCAAGATCATGGTGATGCATAGCAACGAGAGGGGAGAGTGTTGTCCACGTACCCTCGTAGACCGACAGCGGAAGCGTTATCACAACGCGGTTGATGTAGTCGTACGTCTTCACGATCCGACCGATCAAGTACCGAACGCACGGCACCTCCGATTTCTACACACGTTCAGCTCGATGACGTCCCTCGAACTCCGATCCAGCCGAGTGTTGAGGGAGAGTTTCGTCAGCACGACGGCGTGGTGACGATGATGATGTTCCACCGACGCAGGGCTTCGCCTAAGCTCCGCAACGGTATTATCGAGGTGTAATTTGGTGGAGGGGGGCACCGCACACGGCTAAGAGATCTCAAGGATCAATTGTTGTGTCCATGGGGTGCCCCCTGCCCCCGTATATAAAGGAGCAAGGGAGGAGGAGGCCGGCCCTAGGAGGGGGCGCACCAAGTGTGGAGTCCTACTAGGACTCCCTAGTCCTAGTAGGATTCCACCTCCCATATGGAATAGGAAAAGAGGAAGGGAAAAAGAGAAGGAAGGAAGGGGGCGCCCCCCTTCCCTAGTCCAATTCGGACCAGACCAAGGGGAGGGGTGCGGCCACCCTTGAGGCCCTTTTCCTTCTTTCCCGTATGGCCCAATAAGGCCCAATACATATTCCCGTAACTCTCCGGTACTCCGAAAAATACCGGAATCACTCGGAACCTTTCCGAAGTCCGAATATAGTTGTCCAATATATCGATTTTTACGTCTCGACCATTTCGAGACTCCTCGTCATATCCCCGATCTCATCCGGGACTCCGAACTCCTTCGGTACATCAAAACTCAATAAAACTGTCATCGTAACGTTAAGCGTGCGGACCCTACGGGTTCGAGAACTATGTAGACATGACCGAGACACGTCTCCGGTCAATAACCAATAGCGGGACCTGGATGCCCATATTGGCTCCCACATATTCTACGAAGATCTTTATCGGTCAGACCGCATAACAACATACGTTGTTCCCTTTGTCATCGGTATGTTAATTGCCCGAGATTCGATTGTCGGTATCTCGATACCTAGTTCAATCTCGTTACCGGCAAGTCTCTTTACTCGTTCCGTAATACATCATCCCGCAACTAGCTCATTAGTTGCAATGCTTGCAAGGCTTATAGTGATGTGCATTACCGAGTGGGCCCAGAGATACCTCTCCGACAATTGGGGTGACAAATCCTAATCTCGAAATACGCCAACCCAACAAGTACCTTTGGAGACACCTGTAGAGCACCTTTATAATCACCCATTTACGTTGTGACGTTTGGTAGCACACAAAGTGTTCCTCCGGTAAACGGGAGTTGCATAATCTCATAGTCATAGGAACATGTATAAGTCATGAAGAAAGCAATAGTAACATACCAAACGATCGGGTGCTAAGCTAACGGAATGGGTCAAGTCAATCACGTCATTCTCCTAATGAGGTGATCTCGTTAATCAAATGACAACTCATGTCTATGGCTAGGAAACATAACCATCTTTGATTAACGAGCTAGTCAAGTAGAGGCATACTAGTGACACTCTGTTTGTCTATGTATTCACACATGTATTATGTTTCCGGTTAATACAATTCTAGCATGAATAATAAACATTTATCATGATATAAGGAAATAAATAATACTTTATTATTGCCTCTAGGGCATATTTCCTTCAGTCTCCCACTTGCACTAGAGTCAATAATCTAGTTCACATCGCCATGTGATTTAACATCAATAATTCACATCACCATGTGATTAACACCCATAGTTCACATCTCTATGTGACCAACACTCAAAGGGTTTACTAGAGTCAATAATCTAGTTCACATCGCTATGTGCTTAACACCCAAAGAGTACTAAGGTGTGATCATGTTTTGATTGTGAGATAATTTTAGTCAACGGGTCTGTCACATTTAGATCCGTAAGGATTTTGCAAATTTCTATGTCTACAATGTTCTGCTCGGAGCTACTCTAGCTAATTGCTCCCACTTTCAATATGTATCTAGACCGAGACTTAGAGTCATCTAGATTTAGTGTCAAAACTTGCATCGACGTAATCCTTTACGACGAACCTTTTGTCACTTCCATAATCGAGAAACATTTCCTTATTCCACTAAGGATAATTTTGACCGCTGTCCAGTGATCTACTCCTAGATCACTATGGTACTCCCTTGCCAAAATCAGTGTAGGGTATACAATAGATCTGGTACACAACATGGCATACTTTATAGAACCTATGGCCAAGGCATAGGGAATGACTTTCATTCTCTTTCTATCTTCTGCCGTGGTCGGGCTTTGAGTCATTACTCAATTTCACACCTTGTAACACAGGCAAGAACTCTTTCTTTGACTGTTCTATTTTGAACTACTTCAAAATCTTGTTAAGGTATGTACTCATTGAAAAACTTATCAAGCGTCTTCATCTATCTCTATAGATCTTGATGCTCAATATGTAAGCAGCTTCACCGAGGTCTATCTTTGAAAAACTCCTTTCAAACACTCCCTTATGCTTTGCAGAATAATTCTACATTATTTCTGATTAACAATATGTCATTCAGATATACTTATCAGAAATGCTGTAGTGCTCCCACTCACTTTCTTGTAAATACAGGCTTCACCGCAAGTCTGTATACAACTATATGCTTTGATCAACTTATCAAAGCGTATATTCCAACTCCGAGATGCTTGCACCAGTCCATTGATGGATCGCTGGAGCTTGCATATTTTGTTAGCACCTTTAGGATTGACAAAACCTTCTGGTTGCATCATATACAACTCTTCTTTAATAAATCCATTAAGGAATGCAGTTTTGTTTATCCCTTTGCCAGATTTCATAAAATGCGGTAATTGCTAACATGATTCGGACAGACTTAAGCATAGATACGAGTGAGAAACTCTCATCGTAGTCAACATCTTGAACTTGTCGAAAACCTTTTTGCGACAATTCTAGCTTTGTAGATAGTGACACTACTATCAGCGTCCGTCTTCCTCTTGAAGATCTATTTAATCTCAATGGCTCGCCGATCATTGGGCAAGTCAATCAAAGTCCATACTTTGTTCTCATATATGGATCTTATCTCAGATTTCATGGCCTCAAGCCATTTCGTGGAATCTGGGCTCACCATCGCTTCTTCATAGTTCGTAGGTTCGTCATGGTCTAGTAACATAACCTCCAGAACAGGATTACCGTACCACTCCGGTGTGGATCTTACTCTGGTTGACCTACGAGGTTCAGTAATAACTTGATCTGAAGTTCCATGATCATCATCATTAACTTCCTCACTAATTGGTGTAGGAGTCACAGGAACAGATTTCTGTGATGAACTACTTTCCAATAAGGGAGCAGGTACAGTTACCTCATCAAGTTCTACTTTCCTCCCACTCACTTCTTTCGAGAGAAACTCCTTCTCTAGAAAGGATCCATACTAAGCAACGAATGTCTTGCCTTCGGATCTGTGATAGAAGGTATACCCAACTGTTTCCTTTGGGTATCCTATGAAGACACATTTCTCCGATTTGGGTTTGAGCTTATCAGGATGAAACTTTTTCACATAAGCATCGCAACCCCAAAATTTTAAGAAACGACAACTTTGGTTTCTTGCCAAACCACAGTTCATAAGGCGTCGTCTCAACGGATTTTGATGGTGCCCTATTTAACGTGAATGCAGCTGTCTCTACTGCATAACCCCAAAAACGATAGTGGTAGATCGGTAAGAGACATCATATATCGCACCATATCTAATAAAGTACGGTTACGATGTTCGGACACACCATTACACTGTGGTGTTCCAGGTGGCGTGAGTAGTGAAACTATTTCACATTGTTTTAACTGAAGGCCAAATTCGTAACTCAAATACTCTTCTCCACGATCAAATCGTAGAAACTTTATTTTCTTGTTACGATGATTTTCGCTTCACTCTGAAATTATATGAACTTTTCAAATGTTTCAGACTTTTGTTTCATTAAGTAGATATACCCATATCTGCTCAAATCATCTTTGAAGGTCAGAAAATAATGATACCTGCTACGAGCCTCAATATTCTTCGGACCACATACATCTGTATGTATGATTTCCAACAAATCTTTTGCTCTCTCCATAGTTCTGGAGAACGGCGTTTTTGCCATCTTGCCCATGAGGCACGGATCGCAAGCATCAAGTGATTCATAATCAAGTGATTCCAAAAATCCCATCAGTATGGAGTTTCTTCATGCGCTTTACACCAATATGACCTAAACGGCAGTACCACAAATAAGTTGCACTATCATTATTAACTTTGCATCTTTTGGCTTCAATATTATGAATATGTGTATCACTACGATCGAGATCCAACAAACCATTTTTCGTTGGTGTGTATGACCATAAAGGTTTTATTCATGTAAACAGAACAACAATTGTTCTCTAACTTAAATGAATAACCGTATTGCAATAAACATGATCAAATTATATTCATGCTCAACGCAAACACCAAATAACACTTATTTAGTTTCAACACTAATCCCGAAAGTACAGGGAGTGTGCGATGATGATCATATCAATCTTGGAACTACTTCCAACACACATCGTCACCTCGCCTTTTACTAGTCTCTGTTTATTCTGCAACTCCCGTTTTCGAGTTACTACTCTTTAGCAACTAAACCAGTATCAATTACCGAGGGGTTGCTATAAACACTAGTAAAGTACACATCAATAATCTGTATATCAAATATACCTTTGTTCACTTTTACTAGTCTCTGTTTATTCTGCAACTCCCGTTTCGAGTTACTACTCTTAGCAACTGAACCAGTATCAATTACCGAGGGGTTGCTATAAACACTAGTAAAGTACACATCAATAATCTGTATATCAAATATACCTTTGTTCACTTTGCCATCCTTCTTATCCACCAAATAGTTGGGGTAGTTCCGCTTCCAGTGACCAGTCCCTTTGCAGTAGAAGCACTTAGTCTCAGGCTTAGGTACAGACTTGGGCTTCTTCACTTGAGTAGCAACTTGCTTGCCGTTCTTTTTGAAGTTCCCTTTCTTCCCTTTGCCCTTTTCTTGAAACTAGTGGTCTCGTCAACCATCAACACTTGAAGTGGTCTCGTCAACCATCAACACTTGATGTTTTTCTTGATTTCTACCTTCGTCGATTTCAGCATCACGAAGAGCTCGGGAATTACTTTCGTCATCCCTTGCATACTATAGTTCATCACGAAGTTCTACTAACTTGGCGATGGTGACTAGAGAATTCTGTCAATCACTATTTTATCTGGAAGATTAACTCCCACTTGATTCAAGCGATTGTAGTACCCAGACAATCTGAGCACATGCTCACTAGTTGAGCGATTCTCCTCCATCTTTTAGCTATAGAACTTGTTGGAGATTTCATATCTCACAACTCGGGTATTTGCTTGAAATATTAACTTCAACTCCTGGAACATCTCATATGGTCCATAACGTTCAAAACGTCTTTGAAGTCCCGATTCTAAGCCGTTAAGCATGGTGCACTAAACTATCAAGTAGTCATCATATTGAGCTAGCCAAACGTTCATAACGTCTGCATCTGCTCCTGCAATAGGTCTGTCACCTAGCGGTGCATCAAGGACATAATTTTTCTGTGCAGCAATGAGGATAATCCTCAGATCACGGATCCAATCCGCATCTTTGCTACTAACATCTTTCAACATAATTTTTCTCTAGGAACATATCAAAAATAAACACAGGGAAGCAACAACGCGAGCTATTGATCTACAACATAATTTGCAAAATACTATCAGGACTAAGTTCATGATAAATTTAAGTTCAATTAATCATATTACTTAAGAACTCCCACTTAGATAGATATCCCTCTAATCCTCTAAGTGATCACGTGATCCATATCAACTAAACCATGTCCGATCATCACGTGAGATGGAGTAGTTTCAATGGTGAACATCACTATGTTGATCATATCTACTATATGATCCACGCTCGACCTTTCGGTCTCCGTGTTCCGAGGCCATATCTGTTATATGCTAGGCTCGTCAAGTTTAACCTGAGTATTCCGCGTGTGCAACTGTTTTGCACCCGTTGTATTTGAACGTAGAGCCTATCACACCCGATCATCACGTGGTGTCTCAGCACGAAGAACTTTTGCAACGGTGCATACTCAGGGAGAACACTTATACTTTGATAATTTAGTGAAGGATCATCTTATAATGCTACCGTCAAACAAAGCAAGATAAGATGCATAAAGGATTAACATCACATGCAATCAATATAAGTGATATGATATGGCCATCATCATCTTGTGCTTGTGATCTCCATCTCCGAAGCACCGTGCTTGTGATCTCCATCTCCCAAGCACCGTCATGATCACCATTGTCACCGGCGCGACACCTTGATCTCCATCGTAGCATCGTTTTCGTCTCGCCAACTTATTGCTTTTACGACTATCGCTACCGCTTAGTGATAAAGTAAAATATTACATGGCGATTGCATCTCATACAATAAAGCGACAACCATATGGCTCCTGCCAGTTGCCGATAACTCGGTTACAAAACATGATCATCTCATACAACACATTATATCACATCATGTCTTGACCATATCACATCACAACATGCCCTGCAAAAACAAGTTAGACGTCCTCTACTTTGTTGTTGCATATTTTACGTGACTCCTACGGGCTTAGCAAGAACCGTTCTTACCTACGCATCAAAACCACAACGATAGTTTGTCAACTTGGTGCTGTTTTAACCTTCGCAAGGACTGGGCGTAGCCACACTCGGTTCAACTAAAGTGAGAGAGACAGACACCCGCCAGTCACCTTTAAGCAACGAGTGCTCCGAACGGTGAAACCAGTCTCGCGTAAGCGTACACGTAATGTCGGTCCGGGCCGCTTAATCTCACAATACCGCTGAACCAAAGTATGACATGCTGGTAAGCAGTATGACTTATATCGCCCACAACTCACTTGTGTTCTACTCATGCATAGCATCAACGCATAAAACCAGGCTCTGATACCACTGTTGGGGAACGTAGTAATTTCAAAAAAATTCCTACGCACACGCAAGATCATGGTGATGCATAGCAACGAGAGGGGAGAGTGTTGTCCACGTACCCTCGTAGACCGACAGCGGAAGCGTTATCACAACGCGGTTGATGTAGTCGTACGTCTTCACGATCCGACCGATCAAGTACCGAACGCACGGCACCTCCGATTTCTACACACGTTCAGCTCGATGACGTCCCTCGAACTCCGATCCAGCCGAGTGTTGAGGGAGAGTTTCGTCAGCACGACGGCGTGGTGACGATGATGATGTTCCACCGACGCAGGGCTTCGCCTAAGCTCCGCAACGGTATTATCGAGGTGTAATTTGGTGGAGGGGGGCACCGCACACGGCTAAGAGATCTCAAGGATCAATTGTTGTGTCCATGGGGTGCCCCCTGCCCCCGTATATAAAGGAGCAAGGGAGGAGGAGGCCGGCCCTAGGAGGGGGCGCACCAAGTGTGGAGTCCTACTAGGACTCCCTAGTCCTAGTAGGATTCCACCTCCCATATGGAATAGGAAAAGAGGAAGGGAAAAAGAGAAGGAAGGAAGGGGGCGCCCCCCTTCCCTAGTCCAATTCGGACCAGACCAAGGGGAGGGGTGCGGCCACCCTTGAGGCCCTTTTCCTTCTTTCCCGTATGGCCCAATAAGGCCCAATACGTATTCCCGTAACTCTCCGGTACTCCGAAAAATACCGGAATCACTCGGAACCTTTCCGAAGTCCGAATATAGTTGTCCAATATATCGATTTTTACGTCTCGACCATTTCGAGACTCCTCGTCATATCCCCGATCTCATCCGGGACTCCGAACTCCTTCGGTACATCAAAACTCAATAAAACTATCATCGTAACGTTAAGCGTGCGGACCCTACGGGTTCGAGAACTATGTAGACATGACCGAGACACGTCTCCGGTCAATAACCAATAGCGGGACCTGGATGCCCATATTGGCTCCCACATATTCTACGAAGATCTTTATCGGTCAGACCGCATAACAACATACGTTGTTCCCTTTGTCATCGGTATGTTAATTGCCCGAGATTCGATTGTCGGTATCTCGATACCTAGTTCAATCTCGTTACCGGCAAGTCTCTTTACTCGTTCCGTAATACATCATCCCGCAACTAGCTCATTAGTTGCAATGCTTGCAAGGCTTATAGTGATGTGCATTACCGAGTGGGCCCAGAGATACCTCTCCGACAATTGGGGTGACAAATCCTAATCTCGAAATACGCCAACCCAACAAGTACCTTTGGAGACACCTGTAGAGCACCTTTATAATCACCCATTTACGTTGTGACGTTTGGTAGCACACAAAGTGTTCCTCCGGTAAACGGGAGTTGCATAATCTCATAGTCATAGGAACATGTATAAGTCATGAAGAAAGCAATAGTAACATACCAAACGATCGGGTGCTAAGCTAACGGAATGGGTCAAGTCAATCACGTCATTCTCCTAATGAGGTGATCTCGTTAATCAAATGACAACTCATGTCTATGGCTAGGAAACATAACCATCTTTGATTAACGAGCTAGTCAAGTAGAGGCATACTAGTGACACTCTGTTTGTCTATGTATTCACACATGTATTATGTTTCCGGTTAATACAATTCTAGCATGAATAATAAACATTTATCATGATATAAGGAAATAAATAATACTTTATTATTGCCTCTAGGGCATATTTCCTTCAGTCTCCCACTTGCACTAGAGTCAATAATCTAGTTCACATCGCCATGTGATTTAACATCAATAATTCACATCACCATGTGATTAACACCCATAGTTCACATCTCTATGTGACCAACACTCAAAGGGTTTACTAGAGTCAATAATCTAGTTCACATCGCTATGTGCTTAACACCCAAAGAGTACTAAGGTGTGATCATGTTTTGATTGTGAGATAATTTTAGTCAACGGGTCTGTCACATTTAGATCCGTAAGGATTTTGCAAATTTCTATGTCTACAATGTTCTGCTCGGAGCTACTCTAGCTAATTGCTCCCACTTTCAATATGTATCTAGACCGAGACTTAGAGTCATCTAGATTTAGTGTCAAAACTTGCATCGACGTAATCCTTTACGACGAACCTTTTGTCACTTCCATAATCGAGAAACATTTCCTTATTCCACTAAGGATAATTTTGACCGCTGTCCAGTGATCTACTCCTAGATCACTATGGTACTCCCTTGCCAAAATCAGTGTAGGGTATACAATAGATCTGGTACACAACATGGCATACTTTATAGAACCTATGGCCAAGGCATAGGGAATGACTTTCATTCTCTTTCTATCTTCTGCCGTGGTCGGGCTTTGAGTCATTACTCAATTTCACACCTTGTAACACAGGCAAGAACTCTTTCTTTGACTGTTCTATTTTGAACTACTTCAAAATCTTGTTAAGGTATGTACTCATTGAAAAACTTATCAAGCGTCTTCATCTATCTCTATAGATCTTGATGCTCAATATGTAAGCAGCTTCACCGAGGTCTATCTTTGAAAAACTCCTTTCAAACACTCCCTTATGCTTTGCAGAATAATTCTACATTATTTCTGATTAACAATATGTCATTCAGATATACTTATCAGAAATGCTGTAGTGCTCCCACTCACTTTCTTGTAAATACAGGCTTCACCGCAAGTCTGTATACAACTATATGCTTTGATCAACTTATCAAAGCGTATATTCCAACTCCGAGATGCTTGCACCAGTCCATTGATGGATCGCTGGAGCTTGCATATTTTGTTAGCACCTTTAGGATTGACAAAACCTTCTGGTTGCATCATATACAACTCTTCTTTAATAAATCCATTAAGGAATGCAGTTTTGTTTATCCCTTTGCCAGATTTCATAAAATGCGGTAATTACTAACATGATTCGGACAGACTTAAGCATAGATACGAGTGAGAAACTCTCATCGTAGTCAACATCTTGAACTTGTCGAAAACCTTTTTGCGACAATTCTAGCTATTTAGATAGTGACACTACTATCAGCGTCCGTCTTCCTCTTGAAGATCCATGTAATCTCAATGGCTCGCCGATCATTGGGCAAGTCAATCAAAGTCCATACTTTGTTCTCATATATGGATCTTATCTCAGATTTCATGGCCTCAAGCCATTTCGTGGAATCTGGGCTCACCATCGCTTCTTCATAGTTCGTAGGTTCGTCATGGTCTAGTAACATAACCTCCAGAACAGGATTACCGTACCACTCCGGTGTGGATCTTACTCTGGTTGACCTACGAGGTCCAGTAATAACTTGATCTGAAGTTCCATGATCATCATCATTAACTTCCTCACTAATTGGTGTAGGAGTCACAGGAACAGATTTCTGTGATGAACTACTTTCCAATAAGGGAGCAGGTACAGTTACCTCATCAAGTTCTACTTTCCTCCCACTCACTTCTTTCGAGAGAAACTCCTTCTCTAGAAAGGATCCATACTAAGCAACGAATGTCTTGCCTTCGGATCTGTGATAGAAGGTATACCCAACTGTTTCCTTTGGGTATCCTATGAAGACACATTTCTCCGATTTGGGTTTGAGCTTATCAGGATGAAACTTTTTCACATAAGCATCGCAACCCCAAAATTTTAAGAAACGACAACTTTGGTTTCTTGCCAAACCACAGTTCATAAGGCGTCGTCTCAACGGATTTTGATGGTGCCCTATTTAACGTGAATGCAGCTGTCTCTACTGCATAACCCCAAAAACGATAGTGGTAGATCGGTAAGAGACATCATATATCGCACCATATCTAATAAAGTACGGTTACGATGTTCGGACACACCATTACACTGTGGTGTTCCAGGTGGCGTGAGTAGTGAAACTATTTCACATTGTTTTAACTGAAGGCCAAATTCGTAACTCAAATACTCTTCTCCACGATCAAATCGTAGAAACTTTATTTTCTTGTTACGATGATTTTCGCTTCACTCTGAAATTATATGAACTTTTCAAATGTTTCAGACTTTTGTTTCATTAAGTAGATATACCCATATCTGCTCAAATCATCTTTGAAGGTCAGAAAATAATGATACCTGCTACGAGCCTCAATATTCTTCGGACCACATACATCTGTATGTATGATTTCCAACAAATCTTTTGCTCTCTCCATAGTTCTGGAGAACGGCGTTTTTGCCATCTTGCCCATGAGGCACGGATCGCAAGCATCAAGTGATTCATAATCAAGTGATTCCAAAAATCCCATCAGTATGGAGTTTCTTCATGCGCTTTACACCAATATGACCTAAACGGCAGTACCACAAATAAGTTGCACTATCATTATTAACTTTGCATCTTTTGGCTTCAATATTATGAATATGTGTATCACTACGATCGAGATCCAACAAACCATTTTTCGTTGGTGTGTATGACCATAAAGGTTTTATTCATGTAAACAGAACAACAATTGTTCTCTAACTTAAATGAATAACCGTATTGCAATAAACATGATCAAATCATATTCATGCTCAACGCAAACACCAAATAACACTTATTTAGTTTCAACACTAATCCCGAAAGTACAGGGAGTGTGCGATGATGATCATATCAATCTTGGAACTACTTCCAACACACATCGTCACCTCGCCTTTTACTAGTCTCTGTTTATTCTGCAACTCCCGTTTTCGAGTTACTACTCTTTAGCAACTAAACCAGTATCAATTACCGAGGGGTTGCTATAAACACTAGTAAAGTACACATCAATAATCTGTATATCAAATATACCTTTGTTCACTTTTACTAGTCTCTGTTTATTCTGCAACTCCCGTTTCGAGTTACTACTCTTAGCAACTGAACCAGTATCAATTACCGAGGGGTTGCTATAAACACTAGTAAAGTACACATCAATAATCTGTATATCAAATATACCTTTGTTCACTTTACCATCCTTCTTATCCACCAAATAGTTGGGGTAGTTCCGCTTCCAGTGACCAGTCCCTTTGCAGTAGAAGCACTTAGTCTCAGGCTTAGGTACAGACTTGGGCTTCTTCACTTGAGTAGCAACTTGCTTGCCGTTCTTTTTGAAGTTCCCTTTCTTCCCTTTGCCCTTTTCTTGAAACTAGTGGTCTCGTCAACCATCAACACTTGAAGTGGTCTCGTCAACCATCAACACTTGATGTTTTTCTTGATTTCTACCTTCGTCGATTTCAGCATCACGAAGAGCTCGGGAATTACTTTCGTCATCCCTTGCATACTATAGTTCATCACGAAGTTCTACTAACTTGGCGATGGTGACTAGAGAATTCTGTCAATCACTATTTTATCTGGAAGATTAACTCCCACTTGATTCAAGCGATTGTAGTACCCAGACAATCTGAGCACATGCTCACTAGTTGAGCGATTCTCCTCCATCTTTTAGCTATAGAACTTGTTGGAGATTTCATATCTCACAACTCGGGTATTTGCTTGAAATATTAACTTCAACTCCTGGAACATCTCATATGGTCCATAACGTTCAAAACGTCTTTGAAGTCCCGATTCTAAGCCGTTAAGCATGGTGCACTAAACTATCAAGTAGTCATCATATTGAGCTAGCCAAACGTTCATAACGTCTGCATCTGCTCCTGCAATAGGTCTGTCACCTAGCGGTGCATCAAGGACATAATTTTTCTGTGCAGCAATGAGGATAATCCTCAGATCACGGATCCAATCCGCATCTTTGCTACTAACATCTTTCAACATAATTTTTCTCTAGGAACATATCAAAAATAAACACAGGGAAGCAACAACGCGAGCTATTGATCTACAACATAATTTGCAAAATACTATCAGGACTAAGTTCATGATAAATTTAAGTTCAATTAATCATATTACTTAAGAACTCCCACTTAGATAGATATCCCTCTAATCCTCTAAGTGATCACGTGATCCATATCAACTAAACCATGTCCGATCATCACGTGAGATGGAGTAGTTTCAATGGTGAACATCACTATGTTGATCATATCTACTATATGATCCACGCTCGACCTTTCGGTCTCCGTGTTCCGAGGCCATATCTGTTATATGCTAGGCTCGTCAAGTTTAACCTAAGTATTCCGCGTGTGCAACTGTTTTGCACCCGTTGTATTTGAACGTAGAGCCTATCACACCCGATCATCACGTGGTGTCTCAGCACGAAGAACTTTTGCAACGGTGCATACTCAGGGAGAACACTTATACTTTGATAATTTAGTGAAGGATCATCTTATAATGCTACCGTCAAACAAAGCAAGATAAGATGCATAAAGGATTAACATCACATGCAATCAATATAAGTGATATGATATGGCCATCATCATCTTGTGCTTGTGATCTCCATCTCCGAAGCACCGTGCTTGTGATCTCCATCTCCGAAGCACCGTCATGATCACCATCGTCACCGGCGCGACACCTTGATCTCCATCGTAGCATCGTTGTCGTCTCGCCAACTTATTGCTTTTACGACTATCACTACCGCTTAGTGATAAAGTAAAACTATTACATGGCGATTGCATCTCATACAATAAAGCGACAACCATATGGCTCCTGCCAGTTGCCGATAACTCGGTTACAAAACATGATCATCTGATACAACACATTATATCACATCATGTCTTGACCATATCACATCACAACATGCCCTGCAAAAACAAGTTAGACGTCCTCTACTTTGTTGTTGCATATTTTACGTGGCTGCTACGGGCTTAACAAGAACCGTTCTTACCTACGCATCAAAACCACAACGATAGTTTGTCAAGTTGGTGCTGTTTTAACCTTCGCAAGGACTGGGCGTAGCCACACTCGGTTCAACTAAAGTGAGAGAGACAGACACCCGCCAGTCACCTTTAAGCAACGAGTGCTCCGAACGGTGAAACCAGTCTCGCGTAAGCGTACGCGTAATGTCGGTCCGGGCCGCTTAATCTCACAATACCGCTGAACCAAAGTATGACATGCTGGTAAGCAGTATGACTTATATCGCCCACAACTCACTTGTGTTCTACTCATGCATAGCATCAACGCATAAAACCAGGCTCTGATACCACTGTTGGGGAACGTAGTAATTTCAAAAAAATTTCCTACGCACACGCAAGATCATGGTGATGCATAGCAACGAGAGGGGAGAGTGTTGTCCACGTACCCTCGTAGACCGACAGCGGAAGCGTTATCACAACGCGGTTGATGTAGTCGTACGTCTTCACGATCCGACCGATCAAGTACCGAACGCACGGCACCTCTGAGTTCTACACACGTTCAGCTCGATGACGTCCCTCGAACTCCGATCCAGCCGAGTGTTGAGGGAGAGTTTCATCAGCACGACGGCGTGGTGACGATGATGATGTTCCACCGACGCAGGGCTTCGCCTAAGCTCCGCAACGGTATTATCGAGGTGTAATTTGGTGGAGGGGGGCACCGCACACGGCTAAGAGATCTCAAGGATCAATTGTTGTGTCCATGGGGTGCCCCCTGCCCCCGTATATAAAGGAGCAAGGGAGGAGGAGGCCGGCCCTAGGAGGGGGCGCACCAAGTGTGGAGTCCTACTAGGACTCCCTAGTCCTAGTAGGATTCCACCTCCCATATGGAATAGGAAAAGAGGAAGGGAAAAAGAGAAGGAAGGAAGGGGGCGCCCCCCTTCCCTAGTCCAATTCGGACCAGACCAAGGGGAGGGGTGCGGCCACCCTTGAGGCCCTTTTCCTTCTTTCCCGTATGGCCCAATAAGGCCCAATACGTATTCCCGTAACTCTCCGGTACTCCGAAAAATACCCGAATCACTCGGAACCTTTCCGAAGTCCGAATATAGTCGTCCAATATATCGATTTTTACGTCTCGACCATTTCTAGACTCCTCGTCATATCCCCGATCTCATCCGGGACTCCGAACTCCTTCGGTACATCAAAACTCAATAAAACTGTCATCGTAACGTTAAGCGTGCGGACCCTACGGGTTCGAGAACTATGTAGACATGACCGAGACACGTCTCCGGTCAATAACCAATAGCGGGACCTGGATGCCCATATTGGCTCCCACATATTCTACGAAGATCTTTATCGGTCAGACCGCATAACAACATACGTTGTTCCCTTTGTCATCGGTATGTTACTTGCCCGAGATTCGATCGTCGGTATCTCGATACCTAGTTCAATCTCGTTACCGGCAAGTCTCTTTACTCGTTCCGTAATACATCATCCCGCAACTAGCTCATTAGTTGCAATGCTTGCAAGGCTTATAGTGATGTGCATTACCGAGTTGGCCCAGAGATACCTCTCCGACAATTGGAGTGACAAATCCTAATCTCGAAATACGCCAACCCAACAAGTACCTTTGGAGACACCTGTAGAGCACCTTTATAATCACCCATTTACATTGTGACGTTTGGTAGCACACAAAGTGTTCCTCCGGTAAACGGGAGTTGCATAATCTCATAGTCATAGGAACATGTATAAGTCATGAAGAAAGCAATAGCAACATACTAAACGATCGGGTGCTAAGCTAACGGAATGGGTCAAGTCAATCACGTCATTCTCCTAATGAGGTGATCTCGTTAATCAAATGACAACTCATGTCTATGGCTAGGAAACATAACCATCTTTGATTAACGAGCTAGTCAAGTAGAGGCATACTAGTGACACTCTGTTTGTCTATGTATTCACACATGTATTATGTTTCCGGTTAATACAATTTTAGCATGAATAATAAACATTTATCATGATATAAGGAAATAAATAATACTTTATTATTGCCTCTAGGGAATATTTCCTTCATAATGTGACACAAGTATATGCACATGCTATGGTTTAAGTGTTGCTTGTGTATGGTAAATAGGTTGAGCACCCACCGCTGTTTGATGCTATTTTGTATAGGATTATGTTCCTCTATGCATGTAATCTCCAAACCATGATCAAGCATACACACACGATTGATTTGCATGGAACGATTACTACTAACTAAAGAAGGAAGCAGACTTCTTCACATAAAGGAAGATATGTCTGTTTTAGTAATATAAACAAATAAAAAAAGATTGTTGAGTTCTAAGTATGTAGAATCTTTAGTTCTCTGGTTATATTATAGTCAGAATTATACTGTGTGCATGATTTTATCCATTGCTGGCACTATTGATAGAGCTTTGTGTTTAATCTGGAGTTGTTCCTGTTATTGTTCTATCCATTTTATTGGTGTTACATGTGTAGCCAGTAACCAGGACCTGCACTTGTGCCATGCATATTCATATTGTCTCTATTGTCTTGTATGAATATCTCATTTTAACTAGCTCGGCTAAAAAAGCTCGGTACTAGCTGAAATTTGTTTATCATTCGATAAAGAATTGTCCTTTACTCCTTTACTCCTTTTTTTGAATGGAATGTTCATAATATATTGGCTCCAGTTTTTAATTCTTCTAAGCTGATTCAAGTAACAGGGCGATCATGGAAGGCATGCAGTCTTTCTGTTTGCCCAGTCCGTCCAGTGAGTCCGGCATTTGATCTCTATCGAAGGAGCTCCATGCTGAAGAAGAAAACACTTGTAGAGCTTGTAACGTTACTTGGAGAGCTTGTAAAGTACTGTAGAGCTTGTAAAGTACTGTAGAGCTTTGCATTTGTAGAGCTTGTAAAGCATTCTATATGTTAGAGCTTGTATTACGTGTCATTTGTAGAGCTTGTAGTGAATCTGGCTATTGTTATTTGAATTATTATGTGTGTTTTCTGCTTGCCTATTTAAATACTGGTTATTTTCTTACTATCAAATTCAAATATGATGTCAAATTGAAATATGAAGAATCTGAGCCTAATAGCTGGGACCCACTTATCAGAACCTGACAAATGGGACCTGTTTGACTAATGGACCCATTTTATAAAAAAGAGAACAAAACTGCTGGTACAAAAAGGCCATGGCCCAGAAAATAAAAAGGCCGAATTGTAGGGCTTGGCCCGTGTAGTTCACCAAAATTAGCAGCGAAAAAAAATATAAATGGGCTGAATTGTTGGGCTCGGCCCATGTAAAACGCCGAATCAGACCGGGCTGATTCTTGTGCCACATCAGCTTGCCACGCTGGATGCCTACGTGGCCTGAGGAGGTTGCTAGTGACCAAAAATTTGGTCATGGAACCAACGACCTTTTACATATCACAAAGAAGGTCATTAATTTCAGTTTACGACTGCCAGCTTTTGACCTTCTGTTTTTGGTCACAAAAAGGTCGCAAATGAAAAACTATGACCTTTCAGCGGCCAATAGTGAGGGTCACAAGTTGACATATTTCATGTAGTGAAGGTTCCCAAAGCGGCACCTTCAAGAAGGGAACGGCGCCGTGAGCGCCGCCGCCGCCCAACAAAGTTAGGGCTTTCGCACGAGAGACCTGGGGGAAGGTGAAGTGAGGAGATTAGTCCATACCGACGCCTCCAAGGAGGGGAACGACGCCCTCAGGCGTCGCCGTCGGCGCGGCCGGTCATGGCCGGCCACCGATTTCACCCGAACTAGATCCCCGCCACCAGCAGCGCCTCCTGTACAGAACCGGCGACCAAGAGGAAGCGCGGCCCGACCAGGTTGGCCCACACGCCGAACAGGGGAGGAGGGGAGGCGCCACATCGCGCGCACCGACCGCCGCAGAAGCCGCCGCCGGCCGCCAACGACCACCGGATCCCGGTGCCCACGTGGCCGGAACACCAGATCCATCGCCCGCATGGCTGCTAGGCGGCCGTGCCTTGCCAATGGAGCCGCCGCTCCAGATCCAGGGTTCCCCACGCAGATGCAGGGCAACCGAGCCCCCCCCTCCCCGCTACCATCCTTGGCGCCCCGGGCTTGCCCGACGGCTTCCTCAGGCGGCGGCGAGGAAGGGAAGAGGGGGGGTTGAGGAGGAGGGGCGGCTAGGGTTGGGAGGAGGGGCGGCTGGGGTGGGAGGAGGAGCGGCTGCTATCCAGTAGTCCTCAATGGTGTTGTGTGGCCGTGCTATCCTTTTGCTCCTTGTTGGTGCGATCCGTCGTTGATGAATATGAACAGAGCCGTGTGGCTCGGTCTCGCAGGTTCGCATCGGCTTGCCCCCCTACCCCGGTCTGTTGAGGTGGCGAGGAATAAGTCTCTGGGGAAAGCTCTAATTCGACGAGGGTCATTACCAATGATGATGACGCTGGAGGGTGCCTTTTTCCTTCTTGGAGGCATTGTCATAGAGTACTTCCTCAACATTGGATCGTGTTTGCTCGGAGCAGGAGCAGCGGTGGTGGTTGTTGTTGGCTTGGTCGGACCATTACTCAAGGTTCGTTAGGGCGATCAAGCATGGGTCTGCGCAAAAGCTTTGTGATCGACGGGGGTCGATGCCGGCGACAACGGTGCCGTCGGCCGTCGTTCTTGAAGGCGTTTCTAAACACCTCGCTTTCTATCTCTCCAGGTGGTGGTGGGCTGTTTGGGTTGGCGCTGGCGTGGTATTTTTCCATGGTTTATATATTTTTTGCTTCTTCCTAGCTTAATAAAATTGGCAGACCTCGTGCCTTGTATCTAAAAAAACTCTTGCTCTAAGCAAATTAGAAAGTAGGAACACATAAAGTAAGTGAGAGCTCAAAATTAAGCTACCCAATAATTGGGGAAATTCCCGATGAAACAGAATTAAAGCTTACTTGAGCTGTGTGCAGAGCATGAATAGCTATACACCAATTCACTACTCCCTTCAATCTTTGACTGAAGTTTTTAGAGAAAAACATTTACAACTAGAATGCCAAGCATATATTATTAGGTTCCCTATAATAAGTAGTTTCGTATTTTATACATCTGATATTGTAGATATAAATAGTTTTCTATATAAACTTGATTAAAGTTTACAAAGTTTGACTTTTAAAAAAAAATCTATGCACACTACATTACGGAACAAAGGGAGTATTAGCAACCTGCTATATATGCAAATGTGGCAACAATCCAAGGCATGCTAGATCTGGGAGCAGACAACTAATGAGAGGGACACGACATCAAAGCACTCTGCTCACACTGTTACACCAGTAGCAACATAGGCATCAAAGGACTGTGCTCACACTGGTACACCAACAACAACATATACATTTAACGCATATATAAAAAATGAGAAACACCAACGGCAATATATACATTTAGAACGCGGAAGTACCTTTCTGCACCCAGGAGCAAATGCTCCTGGTGTGAACAGTAAAATCAAAAAATAGGAAAAAATTCAAAAAATTCTGAATTTTTTTGTGACATACTTTCACAAATGTTTCTTGTGCATACAAAATTTCATCACGAAATCACATTGGTGAAAGTCCTTTAGAGCGCTGCTACAGAGCTTACACATTCTCGATGATTTACGACCATGCAGCGCATCAAGCCATCCATGCGTAGTTCAAAAGTGAACATCACCATTGAAACCTCCCATCGTCCAAAGTTCGGCTGGTGACTGTCGATCATGCGGTAATTTCAAAACATTTAAGCCGCAGCATTGAGAAAATCGTAACCATAGGGGAGTGGTCCATATTAGCCACCTATTGTTCATATTTTTCTTTTGTTTGAACAGGCATGCACGCCCGCGCAACTCTCTCACTTGTAAGGCTGTCGGAGGACGTCCTGCTAGAGATCCTGGCGCGTGCCCGGCATCGCCGATCTCTTGTAGTGCGCCACCGCGCATAAGCGTTGGGTCTTCCTTGTCACCGTGCCATCCTTCCTACGCCGCCGTTGGCCCTAGAGCACCTTCCACTCCTCCTTGCCCGTCGGCTTCCTGACATGAAATGTATGAGGTGGGTGAATAATTGTTGACATGGCACATTGTTGAGGTGGATATATTGCATATTTAGATAAAAATAGGTTAGTGAGGATGGCTCTCTTAAGTAAAGTTCTAGGAAAAGCACCGAGCGAATCTAGCCGCCGCCACAAAAGAGGGTTTGGGAGAGTGTCAACTCTAGGTAGTAGTGGTGTCACTATTTTGGAGGATGCTAAATCTTATTGTTATAATTATGAAAGTGGATTTGGAGAGGTCATGACTTTATTTAATGATGATTTCACTATTTTGGAAGATGTTTCAATTGATTATGACAACAAAGTTGCTATCTATGATGATTATGGTGATGACATGTATGCTATAAAGAATACTAATAGCCATGAAACTTGTCATCATGATTTTAATCAAGTATCATATGATAGGTATTTCATTGAATTTGCTCCCACTACTATGAATGAGAAGAAATTTGATTATGTGGAGAGTAATAGAATTTCTATGCTTGTAGTGAAAAGAATGTTTTATGTGATAATTATATATATTGTTGAATTCATTCATGATGCTACTGAAAATTATTATGAGAGAGGAACATATGCTTTTACATATCTCAATAATATCAAGTTTTCTCTCTATGCGTTGAAGATTTTAAAGTCATGCTTGTTTTGCCTTCTTATGCTAGTTGATTTTTGTTTTTAATAAATTATTTGCTCACAAAATCCATATGCATAGGAAGTGTGTTAGGTTTAAATGTGCTTGCATGTGATTCATGATACTCTCTTGCATGTTGCAATTACTATACTTGCGTGGGCATCATTAAAATCATCATGCCTAGCCCTGTCCCGATGGTGTGTTTAGCATCGTCGGTGGGCGTGTGGAGGTGTGTCTCCGGCAGATCTGTCCTTGATGAATTTACCACGATCCGGTCGTAGTTGTTCAACGTTCGTGTGTTTTCAGGTTGGATCATTCCGATCTACGCTACTCTTCCTCAACGACGGTTGTTGTTCTGCTGTGCTAGTTCTATGGGGCCTTAGCACGACGACTTCCCGACTGTCTACTACAATAAGTTTTGCCCGGCTTCGGCGAGGGAGAGGCGATGACGGCAGCACGTCTTTGACTCGCTTTAGTGCTTGTAGTCGTCGATAGGTGGTCTATGGATCTGAATGTAATTTTTATTATTTCTGGTGTTTGTTGTACTGTCATGATTGAAAACCACTAGATTGATATTTTTGCGTAAAAAGAATTATATTCATCTTCCTTACATTAGAAAAATGCCCCCACCCCTCTTTTTTTGTGCATTAAGCACCAACTTGTTTTAGGGTTATATTAATAATATTGTCTATGATGTGATTTTCTGACTAGTGATTGTTTACCTCGCCCATGCTTAATAGTATTGACTACCGTCAGTGTGATCACCCCTCTAAAATAGCATACCCTTTACCGGTACATGCAGATAAAGAGAGATTTGTGTGCATCGAAGCGATACAAAAATTGTACAAGCTGTTCACGGGTGGTATGAGTTGAGAAAAGAACCAGGGCTAGTGGACAAATGTGCTAGTACTAATTCGTTTTCTTATGAATGAGTGGCTACCCATACTTGCACATCTAATTTCCAGTAGTGCCAAATGATGAATATCCAAGGGACAGTTTTGCCAAGTCATATTTCTATGTATGTATGTACAATATAGAGTGGGCATGAGAAATGAGTTATCACTTACGCGTAGCCAACGAAGTGACACGAAACTCACTTCAGCACCGTGTGGGCAAGCCATGAGGGACCGTCAATTTGACATGCCACGTCTGCAGGCTCGTACCTGAGAATCTGGGGCCCGGTGCAAAATTTGAAATTAGGCATTTATATGGAAACACTAATTATGACGTCAATATGGCAGTATTTGGCCCGGGAATTACTAATGGGGCTCAAGCTCCATGGAGCCCGAAATTAAAAAAAATAGGTTTGAAAATATTCTAAAAAGAAATACTCACATACCCATGGATGTATACTTTTGTATAGTTTCATGGCAACATACGTTTTATGTGAGCTACACAAAAATAATAAAATTATGTCATTCTAACACACGTACTATCCACTGGAAAGTACACGATTTTTTGTACACCTCATATCAAAATGTATTTCATAATGATGATTAACACACAACTACAAGTATTTGTGTATTTATTTTCAGTTTTTTAAACTTACAAATTCCATTTTTGAATTTTTGAAAATGTGGAGCCTAAGAGCTAAAAAGCCCCAGTCATTTATTATAGCATACTATAACCATAATTTGTGTTTGGTCATGTTTATGTAAATTATGTCCGTTTGATGTCGGTTTTATATGTATGTTTGCTTCAGCATTTCTATGTGCATTTGATCTACGTAATTTCGTTCCATGTTGTATGCTTAAGTATGGATATAAGGTGTTGGATATGAGACACACGGGTGTGGACGTCGATTTGGGGACTGCCCGATTACAGTCCGCAGACATGTCAGGGCGCGCCGGCAGACATATGGGATGCCGGATTTGGCAAGTCGATGCTCTAACACGCTAGTAATTGCACAATTATGTATACTTACTCATTGTTGTGGTATGCGCCTTACTCAATGATATGCATCTTACTTACATTTGAAAAATGCCCCCCCCCCTCCCCCCTCTTTTATGCATATATCTCCCCACTAACCCACCAACTTGTTTACCTCACCCATGATTAATTGACTATTGTCAGTGATGTGGTCACCCCTCTGAAAAAGCATGCCCTTTACCAGTACTGACCAGCAGTGATTATGTCTCTGTATTGCTCTAGAGGTGTGTGGGAATTTGTTCTAGACGACTATACATGCGAGATAAAGAGAGATTTGTGTGCTTCGAAGCGCTACAAAAATTGTACAAGCTGTTCACGGGTCATATGAGTCGAGCAAAGGACCAAGGCTAGTGGATAAATGTGCTAGTACTATTTTTGTTTTTCCTTATGAATGAATGGCTACACATACTTCCACATCTAATTTCCATGTAGTCCCGTATGGTATGATGAACAGTTGCCGAGTCATATTTGTGTGTATGTATATGTACGGAGTACAATATAGTGTTGGCACGAGCGATGACTTGTGACTTACGTGTGACGTATCTAGACAGCCAAGCTTTCGTAGCCAACGAAGTGACACGAAACTCACTTCAGCACATGGTGGGCCGTCTATGTGACGTGCCACGTGTGCTATCTTTCTTTAAAGATACTACTTTGAAATGGGCTAAAAGGAATCGAGAGAAGTGTTAAAAAAGGCAATAAACACTGTAATTAAGGACAGTAAAACCGAGTCCAAAGCGAGCCCTCTCGGTGATTTGCATTTCTGGCCATCTGTTTTCATGATCTAAACTTTTCTGATTGTTGATCTTCTATGTACAGTAATCTCACCCGCACTGGTCCAGCTGTCCCATGGGCTGCTGTTCAAGAGGCCGAAACGGTGCCCTCTGGTAAACTGGGCCTCGGGCAGCCCAAGGCAGCGAACGGACCCCGTCTTCCTAATAAAAGGAATAAATTTGCACACTGCATCGCTGTTACAATGGAAATTAAATATACGCGACATGGTAATTTCAAATATGATTTTTTTCAGAATATCCATATGGGAAATTTATTAGCTTTTCGACTTTTGTTACATGGCAAATATATTCATGTTTGTTTATAATTTATACCATGTCAAATTTTTTTTGTAGGTACTATGTCACATTTATAGACTATACCATGGTAAATTTATAATTTAGAGGAGGGAAACTTTTATAAAGTATATCATGTTATTTCTTTACAAATTAGGGCATGTCAATTGAAAATTATACTTTTTCTTTGCCTTTTTCTGTAATAGATTTTTCTTTGTCAACGGCAATTTTTTCTTTGAAAAAACTCTGCTATTTGGCGAAATCACTAATTGAGGAGCGCTCCTCGCAACGATTAGTCGGGGAGCGCTCCCCGCGCGCCAAGTGTCACGCGCGGAGCGGTCGGGAGACTTTTCTGAGGCGCTCCGCGCGCGACACTTGTCGCGCGCACGGCGTCTCCCGTGTTTTCCGGTTTCCGGTTTCCCTTTCTGGTTTTTCTTTTTTTCACTTTAGTCCTTATACTTTTAATGTTTTGTAAAACCTTTTGATCTGTTTTGAGATCTGTTTCTCTCTGGTGTGGGCGAACCGTCGTGGAGCACTGTTCTTTCTTTGCCGTCGTCTCTGCCCGTCGCGGCCGCCGCTCTTGTCGCGTGGTTACGGTGGCCCCTGTCCCGGCCGCCGTGCTTGTTGCCTGCTCTTACGGCGGTCCTTCTTTAGCGTCGACCGCGCTTCCCCGTTCGCGTGATCGCCGTTCCCTACCGGTTGCCTTCGTGGGTTCCCCGTTTCCCTTTCCCATTATATTTCCGGGATATGGAGATTTATGGGGTAGTTACGGGTGGGGACTACCAACACTATCAGATGTCAAGTTTCAACTGGGTTTTGTGGGATTAGCTCTTGATAATCATTGTGTTCCTTGTAGTTATGGCTTGTCCTTTTTGCCGTATGCCTGGTGGCCCGTGTTCTTCTGTTGATTCTTCTGTAGATGGGTTCAGTGTGGTCCTGGATCGGCGTTGTTGGAGGCGTGTTGTAAGAATATCATTTTATAATTGTTCAATTTTTGGCACACACGCTTATTTCTTTTGGTGCTGCTCATGCTGTTTAGGTTTTGATTATGATCCTTGTTTTGATTTGTTGTGCAGTATGTTCCGTGCAGTATTAGAGCTCATCTTGCTCGTTACATCGAGGAGTGTAGGGCTTTAGCCCTAAGGAGGGGTGACGAAGATACTGATCTTGCTTTTCAGTGCAATGAGGGTTATTTGTATGGTGTTCTGTTTAGTCATGGTCGGTTGAGGAGCAAATTCCATGGTCCTTCCTGGGAACGATTGGTCAGTGATTATGGTGTTCGTCCTCGTGATATAATGACCATTAGGCTTGAACATTATGGAACATGGATTGGTATTGATTTTTATCGTGTTGGTCGTGGAGATGCGTTGTCTCCTTTACCGTCTGTTGGTAAGGTTTATTTTGAAGGAAGTTTTTAGCTTGTTTTATTGCACATGATGATTTTTCTGTTCCCTTGAGCCTGTGTAATTATATTTTGTAGCTCTTGATGGTTTGAGCGACTCTGAGATGGAACTTGTTGGGAGTTGTTATTACACCCGTGGTGTTTTTCTTAATTATCAGCAGATGTATTTCATGAGGTGTCAACTCTTTGATGATGTCTACATACCGTGTTGTCCTTTTGTTCACAGGATTGATTCCATGAATGTTAATGGTCATCATATGGTCAGATTTTTTTCCACTGTTTTTTCTTTGTTTCTGTTTATTTATTTATTTTTATTATCTCCTCTATTTATAGTTTTGAATTTTTGTTCTATTTCTGATAGCTTGATGTTTTTTGTCAGGTTATTCCTGGTATTGTTGTGAGGAGTTTGAAGGAGTTTGTGACTTTTCCTAGGACTGGCGTTTTAACCCTTGAAGTTACTATGGAATCTGGTGATGATGATATATATGTGAGCACTCCTTGCTCCTACTTCATTGGCTTGGGTAGTAGAATGGTGTTCAAACAGGAAGGTTTCAATGATTTTCTCCAGGCATCATCTATTGAAGTAAACAGCTTGGTGTTGACAACTTTCAAAGAGCGTGATGGGAGGCTTGTTGCTATCTTCAATCTTCTGCCGCAGTGATGATAGTTATAGCCTTTGAACATAAATGGATTTTGTTTAAAAATCTATGCTACGGTTTAATGTTGTCTAGATATATGAAACGATATGAACCTAAGTGTTCATTGCTGTTGTATGTTTGTAGAAGAGGTTTGGCTGTGCTCTTTTAAATATGTTTTTTTGGACGGATGTTATTTAATTGGGGTCATAGTTATCAATACAGTAGAGGCACGTGTGTTGTTTACTCCGAGGCACGGTTGTGCATCTCTTTTATGTAAGGCACATGGATTAAGCAAATGAAGGCACGGAATTGAAGTCAGTGCAGGCACGGTCATGAAGAGGCACGGGTATACTGAGAGGTACGTGTGTGCAGCGCCAAAGTTGTACGGACGAGATACTATGGGTGTCATGCGAGAGGCACGTGTGTGTGTAGTACGTAGAGTTACTGTTGGTTTTATGTGAGGCACATGGATTGAGCAAAGTGGAGGCATGGAATTATAGTCAGTACAAGCCGGTTGTGGAGGTACGGGTATACTGAGAGACGCGTCTGTGCAGCACCAAAGTTGCATTGGCGATCACGCGTGCGGAGCACGTAGAGTTACTGTGGGTTTCATGTGAGGCACGATGATCAAGCAAACAGAGGCACGGAAGTGCAGCCAGTACAAGCACGGTTGTGTGGAGGCACGGTTTTGAACCCTCTTGCTGCTGTCAAGATTCTAGAGGCATGGATGTACGACAGTAGAGGCATCGGTCCGAATATCTGGTTAGAGGGGCTCGGTTAATGATGCACAGGTGTGTAGTCTCTAGGGTCACAGGTGCGTGGCACCACAGGCATGGATTGAGTAGACACTTAGTGAGTCACGCTTGTACATAGGCCAGTTGCACATAGTAGTGTAGTTTTGTGGCATCGTGCAGAACTGGTGTACGGAGAGGAACCTGTGTGCAATAGCAAGGATGTTCTGAATGGACGGAGCGGTGTTTGATGTGAAATGGAGGCAAGGATTTTTTTTCAATGTGGTTAAAGTAACAAAGTTCTCGTCGCTTGTGACTGTGTACCGAATGATCTTCTGCAATATTTATGAATTGTTCACGCCAATGTTTAATAAGCATTGTACTGAAAGTTTACAACGATATCATCACATATTCTTGTAAATGCATGATGCATCTTGTAAAGGTTGAGTATGAAAATTATAATACAATATCGTGCAAGATATCTCTCGTTCTATAATCATGGATACAATATATGCTTGCTCAGTACTGGGACATAACTTACTAATTGCATTTAGACATGCAAAATGTAGTATGCATTTGTACATGAGCACACCACTGTGTTCAAAGTTCAAACGTAAAATAGTAATACAATACACACATCTTTGAGCAACAACAAACATATTTACAACATAGGTTCATACAATCTAAATTATGATAATAGTAGTTCCTACTAGTTTAATGTAGACATCCATTTTCTCGCAATTTACCAACCACTATTTCCCTTCCGGCGCTTCCAGCCGCTGGAAGATCCCTCGTCATTGCTCTTACATGGGCGGAGTCTTTCTTTCATTGGTTGTTGGTGCAGGTGACGTAGCCCGTTCTTGATGATTAGGATTCTACGGTACAACTCGTAGCTAACATACCCGTCCTTTGCCGCGTACTCAAGGTGTATCGGGGAAAGTGGCTTCCACTCCTAGAACTGGTGCTTCTCCTTTGGGAATGATTTCTTCATGTTCTTGTATGAGAGGTCGATGATGGCCGTTGCAAGGTCAGCCATGGAGTCCCTTTCTCCACCACCCTTGATGCAGAATAGCCTCTGGATGTCGACGTGGTGCTCGTCTGGAATTTTGATACATGCACGGGCAAGCATGGTCTTGTCGTTCCTGGTGTCGACGCTAGTGAAAGTTACCGCTTTCCGTTGCAGGAAGTCAACTAACGCCTGGGAGCGCTCAGATCTGCAGTAGTGGTATACAAGGACATGCTCGCACATGGCAAGTTGGACGACGGCGATCCCTTGTCATATGTAACTGCTCTTACGTGTGTACTCGAGGTCGAGGCCGACGAACTTGTTCTTCTCCTCCTTTAGCCATTCTTCGTACTTTTTGATGATCCGCTCCACGGTCCTTGGGTCGTTGGTGTACACCGCCTCGAGCACGGTTGTACCGTGGGTAGTGATATGTTCGGTGAGTGTTGTTAGTTTCCCGTCGTCCATGGCTGGAGGTGGCGGTGGTGAACTACGGCCGGCGAGAAACTTTCGAGGAAGAGGATGAAATGGAGTCGGAAAAGTGAAAGGGTTATTTTGTCGTGCAAAAAAGGAAACCGCCAAAGAGCAGTTGCTAGTCACGCGGCGGTTCCAGGCGTAGAATTTCGGAAACAGGGGTTTATTTTATCTGTTTTTTTAAGATTTTGACTTGTCTTGTTCATTGAATTTTTTTATTCGTTGCGTGCTGCCTACGTGATCCATCTTTGGCTGTGAAAGTAGTCGTGTACATGGTAGAACACTCAGCAGATGCATGGTCGTGCCTTTGTTGTGAAAATGTTTTTTTCAATTAATAATATTCCTTGGTTAGGGAGGCACGGTTTTTATGTTATTCGGTGCACAAGTGTGTGTTTAGGAAAAGTTGAAGTAAATATAGTTTGGACTTGAAAACGGAGTCCTGTTTGGTTTTTAATCGAGATATGTTTCACTAGATGGTTTGAATAAGTTTGATAACATGGCATTGCTAGAGGTTTTGAATCACAAACTGATTCTTGTTTCGTTTGATTTTTGAAAATGAATCTTTTTGTTTTTTGGTTTTTTTGAATTGTGAACTTTTCAAAGGATAAGAACTATATTTTTTCGAATGAATCATTTCGGTAGTTCAAACAACATTTGTTTCAAAGGATCATTCCGATGGTTGAAACAACAAGTTGAGTGTCCATAAGAGCTACATAAGTTGCAAAAGATCATTCCGATAGTTCAAGCAAGCACATGGTCCATAACAATTAAATTACTCTACCATCCTAACTAGCAAACTTATAGTAATCAGTGTTTTGCTCCTGGAGGCATCATCATGAAACGAGCGTTGAACATTCTAGGAGATACACTGTTTGCTTCCATTTTAGGTGCTGGTTCTGACGAAATCTACATAATGCGCTGAATGATGATGGACACAGAACGATCATGGCGTTCTTTGAAAGTGATTAGAACAATGTTCTTTTCAACGAAGGATGCAGCTGATATGAAGTCTCTGAAAGAAGACTTTTCTATTACCATCCTGCCGTCGTTTTTGGAGATGTAATACGATGAAGGAGTGATGACATGTGTAGGTTCATCAGGAGCTTCAAGGTTTACCCTGCCATTGGTTGGCATGTCCACCCATCTCTTCAGTGTTGAGACAACGCTCCTCAGAATTTTCTAGAAGAAAATCGAAATTAAATAGAAATTAAAACCGTTGATTTGTCACTTGGACAATAAATAAAAGAATGTCATAATATGGTGAGTGCACAAACATTAAGAAATTCCATATTGGAAGTAATATAATTCCTGGCATGCTCAGGTTTGTGTGTAAACAGATAAAACAACATATTAAGAGAACAACGAAAGTTTTGTTGTTTTAGGTTTGAATAAATAGGTTCTTTATAATTTTACATATAAGCAATATTACGTCAGTATTGTTTATATTACATATGAGCAAAATACGTTAGGTATTTTAACAAGGACAATTGTAACCAACCATGACGTAGTCTTTGGTGTTAGTGTGAGTCAAGACATGGACAAATGGACGGCAACGGATGAAAGTCTCTCCGAAAAGGCGTTGTAGAAAGAATCATGTCTGGTCGTAGGTAAGCTCAATATCCTTAGAGTAGACACATCAGTGAACATGGTCGAAATCGTCAGAAGAAAGATCGTCGAGAGCTAGAAAAAGAAAAAGCTTTTAAAGTTAGATAAAGTTATATCCAACACGGGGTTAATATTATTCAGTTCGATTCATGCATATAAAATTACAGCGAAAGAAGATTAGTTTGTAATATAAAAATATAATGAAAGAAGATAAGTTTGTAATGTTTGTAATATTAAATACCTACCAACGTGGGGTAATGGAAGCAGCCTTTTGTTATCCCGATATGTTTGTATTTCAAGATTGAGACCCTCGTCTGGTAGTTCAAATTCTATGCGGTCTCCAGCACGAAGTTCATAATCAGCCGCAAAGATGTTCCACTCACCACCGCAGAACTTTGTGTAGTTCGCCCTATGCTTAAACAAAGCATTGTAAGATCTTCCTTCATGTGTAACAAGGGCTGGCTCTACCTGCTGTTTACGCAATTTTCTTGCTTCTTTCTTCCTCTCTTCAATGTATTCAGCGAGAAAAGCTCTGACATTACAAGGTACATACTGGAAAAAATAGTGCAAATAACAACCTGTAAGTATAAATTTGAACTCGCGTACTATTAATGTTAAAAGTTTTCTTAAATTGGATATGAATTTTTGATAAGAATTACAGATAACAACATAATTGTATTATAAATTAATGGACACAGATTTTTGGCATATGTTGACTAATTTTAATTCGAACTGAAGATGCATTATAGTAATCAAGGCATAGGCAGGCAAAACTAATGGACTATATTAATCAGGGCATATGCAGGCAAACTAATGGAAAATGAAAACACAAGGCATGTGCGAAGAAGTGGCAGCAGGGGAACCTAGTGTAGGTGCAAGGGGGTATGAGTGACAGTGACGATTTTTACTGTGTTGTAAGAAACTAATTTGTTAGTGATGCTTACTAACCATGCGGCTCCAGCAATTTTTATCAAGAATAACCTCAAACTCCTGGAGAACTTTAGGGTGTGGTTCGCAAGGGCTGCCTGGTTGGCGGCAGGTAGGGCAAATCATACCTAAATAATTCAGAAAAACTATGTTAAGAAAACAAGAATATCATAACAATTTAAAAACAAGCTTCAACGTGGAAGGTAGACAGCGACTAGCTTCAAATATGTTAGCCATATTGAAGGCAGGCAACAACTACAAATTTACCAGAAATCTTCTCATCTACTCCTTCGAGAAAAAGCAGTATGACAGAGTTTATAACACTTGTTTAGATTTTCAAATGGTTTTTATATTCCTTTAGAGAATGAAGTCATTGTACCGGATCTGATGCTTCAATAACTATCAAATGAAAAACCTAAACGTAAAACGTAAATACAGATCGGAGCATGCTGCTTACGCATATGCTTTTTACCTGGGACAGAAGAAGAACGAGGGTTGACGAACGGAGATTTGGGTAGGGGAAGCTTAGGGCAAGCGCACACGGCTAGCAAAATCTACGAGAGAAGCACGGCTTGGAAGTTAATCAAGAGACCCAATAAAAACTCTACAATAACTTGTTTGAAATGAGACTGTGTGCGGGGAAGAAGCACGAACCCTAGAAGTAGGCGGACGGATAAGGTAGATGGGTTGTGATGGGAAGCTTAGGGCAAGCACCCACGGCCAGCAATCTACGAGGGAAGTATGACTTAGAAATTAACCGATTGTGTGCGGGTTAGAAGCACGAACCCTAGAAGCAGGAGACGAAGAAGAAGCACGAACCCTAGAAGCAGGCGACGGAGAAGGAAAATGAGTTGTGTTGTGGCTGAGGGAGTCGGAGCTTATTGAAATATAAAGGAGACGGGAGAGAGCAAGAGTAGTAATGAGTGCTTCTTGTTTTATTTTTTATTCTGCGAAATGGAATGAATGCTGGTTGTAGATGGTGCGCGTGCATTCCGAGGTGTTATGGGGACATGAGATGTTTGACTCGTCTAGCTGCCTCCCATTATAGTTGTCCAGCTGTGCTGCCTCCGAGCGGAGTCTTTTACGTGCCTATCCTGCCTCACATACTTTTTGTGAGGCACGGTTATACATGCTGAAAAGCATACTCGTGCTTCTGTGTTTTATTTTTTTAATCACATGTTTAATCAGATATGGTTGGGTGTGTCTTTAGGAGAGGAACGGTGATGATGTTATTAGATGCACGGTCGTTGTAGCCGGAGAGGCATGGTCGATACGTCGGGGGAGGCAAATTGAGGGGAGGCATGATGGTTCCTAATGATAGGCACTTTTGTATCTAGAATGGAGTCACGGTTCGTGACTCTGTTATTGCAATTTTTTTTTCAAGCAGTCGTTGACCCAGGGAGCCACTGTTTTTATGTACGTTGGGTTCAGGCGGGAATATCTATGATAGCCCACAGTTATTTGTATGTGAGAAGCATGGACGTGCTTTTGTTTTGGCAATATTTTCGGTGGTATGCAGACATAGAGATGCAGGTCCATTGATATCACTGAGGTTTGTCTTTAAAGCAAAGTGGAGGCACATGTGTGGCTTTTGTGCTGGCCGAACCGTGCTTCTTTTTTTGTTCAGTCCCCGTGTAGTATTTGTACGACAAGGTCATCTTGTTTGCTTCCTCTCATTGTTCTCTCTGTCAAAATATGTGCTAGTGACCGATGGGATGGCTATTTATTGTTAGTATTCATTGTGCCAGATACCGTGCTAGAGTTAATCTAGGGGCTCCTCGATTACAGCATGGCAGTCGTGACTTTTGAAGTGCATGGTTTCATAAGCTGCAGAAGCACAACCGTCCATTCACACCGTTCCCGATGCAATTTAATGGGCGCATGGTAACCGAGTCGTCTCTCCCCAAGGTTAAGTAGTCGTCTATTCCAGGAGGTTATCGCGTCTTATTCTCGGCAGAGAAGTGCAGTTAGCTCCCGTCATCCTCGCCTCGTACGAGAAGCACAGTCAAACTCCATTTTTGTCTCAGCCTCGGTTCCATGGACGACTTTAGGAACACTACTGAGCGTCTCTTTATAGATGCTGATGGTAATACCAAGCTCGAGGTGTTGTACACTAACGAGCCCTACAAGGTGGAGGAGATTCTTACTCTCTATGAGGAATGGCTGCGTGAGGACAGGTACAAGTTTGTTGGTCTTGATCTGGAGTACACACGAGAGGATTATTTTGATCATAGTAGAAAAGTCGCCGTTATGCAACCGGCGATGCGCAAGCGTGTTCTTGTCTATCACTTTTGCAAGGCCAGGATGGAGTGCGCTGCTCTAAAGGATTTCCTTCAGAACAAAGCTATAATTTTCGCTAGTGTCGACGTCAGGAATGATAGGGATGTTCTCACAAATAGTTACCTCAAAATCCCAAGAGAGTGTCACATCGACCTTCAAGAGGAGCTCATGATCAAAGGAGGCAATCTAAGGGATTCCATGGCAGATTTGGCAGGAGCCGTCATAAACAAATCTTACTTGAGTATGAAGTCGTCTTTTCCACAAGGTCTGCATGACTACTGGGAATGGAAGCCGCTTTCCCTTGAAAACCTGAAATATGCGGCAATCGTAAGTGAAAATTTCATTTTTTATGATTATCTGTCTTTATATTTTTGTTTTATTGCAACAATAGTACTTTTTCCCCTTTACGTATATCTTTATTCTCATCCGCTTTTTGTATTAGGATGGGTATGTCAGCTACGAGCTCTACCGCCGAGTTCTGTCTATGAAGGACATGATGCATCCTCATTGTCTTCCCGACCCCAGACGTCGTTGATGCTTCTGAGCAGAACTCCAACTTAGTAGAATGGTCCCGGTGGTCTGAGCAGAATGGACTCCTGGAAGACTTTCATTTCTTTTTTTGTATAATTAATGAGTACTTTTAGACAGTTCAAACCTATGGAGTACCGTGTCATGTTATGTGAATATATTTTCTTATGTTTTTCATGCTACAAGTTCATTGTTGACGATTGCGCGAGTTCATGTATATTTAGAGAACCTATTGAAGTGGCGCATATGTATTGTTTGGGAGAAGCGCGCTTTGTGTTTGGCTTATATTCAGTGTCGTTTCTTTGTGTTTGTATTGTTGTCTTTTACACGTTCGCACAAGAGAGGCACGTCTGCTAACGTACGAGGCAACATTTTAGTTTTGTGTCTTTGTCTGCTTTAGGACCGTGCCTCGAGAATCCAGACATCCGTGTCTATTTAGGCTTCACTTCGGTGGCTTCTTTCCGTCTATGTATGTACATCCGTGACACACGCCATGTCTGTAACGTGCTGGTTTCACACGACAATTCCTCTTGACACTACACAACCGTGCCTTTGCCAGCACTCTTTTGTGCATTCAGGTGGTTTGTACCCGTGCCTCGACAACTATGATTGCCGCAATTCCGTGCCTGCATACGCTGTTATTCTGTGTCTCCTGTACGTGCATTTGCGTGTCTCAGGCGTCATGCTGGCTGTGACTCTACGTGCCTCTGATGCCAGACGCCCGTCCGTGAGTGGACGCATATGTATTGTTTGGGAGAAGCGTGTTTTTTGTTTGGCTTATATTCACCGCCGTTTGTTTGTGTTTGTATTGTTGTGTTTTACACATTCGCACAAGAGAGGCACGTCTGGTAACGTACGAGACAACATTTTCAGTTTCTTGTCTCTATGTGGTGGTGTCACATGGCAGTTGCTCTTCAGACTACACAACCGTGCCTCTGCCACCACTCTTTTGTGCGTCCAGGTGGTTTTGTACCCGTGCCTCGAGAATGCCAATTCCAAAGCTGTACATGTGCGCCAAAAGCCGCAATTCCGTGCCTGTATACGCTTCAATTCCGTGCGTCCTGTACCTGCATTCGCTTGTCTCAGGAGACACGCTGGCTGTGACTCTACGTGCCTGTTGTGCCAGACGCCCGTACGTGAGGGGATGCGGTGGCTGTGACTCGTCGTGCCTGTGCTTCTACACGCCCGTGCCTCTGGACACTATAAAACTGTGGCTCTTTCACTTCTCCCGTTGATTCTCTGTTTGTATTTGATGTATCTTCACGTGATACACGTCACGAGTCCATGTCTGTACGCAGAGGGTGTGTAGCAGTGGCTCGAGAACGTTAATTGCAAGGCCGTATTCGTGCCTTGCCAAGCCGAAGGACGTGCCTGTAGAGGCTACGTTTCCGTGCCTTCGTTGCTTGCATTCACGTGTTTTCGGCGAGTTGCTGCCTGTATCTCTACATGCCTGTGGTGATACCCGTGCCTGTGGAATAGACACGTATGTGCGTCGTGTGCCTGCATACCCGTGCCTGATAGACACGTATGTGCGTCTTGTGCCTGCATACCCGGGCCTCACATGAAACCAGCCTTGACTATCGAGGGACAGATGTTGTGAATCTAGGTACATGAGGCACGGATGAGTTTTGGCCTTCGGATCTAAGGTGTACGGCTGGCTGTTTGTTTGCTTCATTGGATTCTTCCGTCGGTGGTCTTTGTTCAAAGGAGGAATTGATGACCGATGTGCCGGCTGTTCGATGTGACTATTCAGTGTGTCAGTTACCGTAAAATAAAGTTAGAGGCTCCTCGATTTCTCCACGGCATCAAATATTTGTGCACAGCCGTGACTTTACGAAGTGCATGGTTTTATGAGCTTCGGAAGCACAATCGTCTATTCGATGTTCCTAGTTCACATGTTAATGCGCATTGTAACTCAAACGTCCCTCGCCAAGGTTAAATACTGGCCGTGTTCGTCAGGTCTTCACGTTGTATTGTAGCCATAGAACATCAGTCAGTTCCCACCCTCCTCGCCACTCCCCAACCTTGTCGCAGGGTCTCAGGAATCTCCATTGGCACCTTGCTGCTCGCTGCCATGGACAACTTTTTGAACACTGCCAAGTACCATGCTATAGTTGCCGATGGTAACACGAAGCTCGATGTGTGGTACACCAACGAGCCTGGCAAGGTGGAGGAGATCATTGGCTTGTACGAGGACTGGTTGCGCGAGGAGAAGCACAAGTTTGTTGGTCTCGGCATGGAGTTCACGCGAAAGGATTGTTACGGGCAAAGAAAAGTCGCCGTCATGCAACTGGCTATGCGGAATCATGTTTTGCTCTATCACTTCTGCAGGGCCAGGACGGAGTGCCCTGCTCTGAAGGATTTCCTTGAGAATAGAGGTATAACTTTCTCTAGTGTGGGCGTCAGGAATATTAGAGATGCTCTTTTTCAAGATTTCATCAGAATTCCAGAAGGGTACCACATCGACATCCAAGAGAAGTTTATGATCAAAGGCGGTGAAGAAAGGGACTCCATGGAGGACTTAGCAGGAGCCATCATTGACGAATCTTATTCGAAGCTGGAGTCATCTTTTCCAGAACTTCTTCATCACTACTGGGATTGGAAGCCACTTACTTTTGATCACCTGAAATATGGAGCTACTATAAGTGAAGATTTCATTTTCGTTAGTTTCTGCCTTTGTTGCTAGAACAGTACTTGTTTTTTTTGTATATTCATGTTTTTATTTGCTTTTCCTTTAGGAAGGGTATGTGAGCTATGAGCTATACCGCCGGTTTCTGTCGATGAGGGACATCCTACATCGTCGCTGTCTTCCTGATCTCAGATGGCGAGGACGTTTATGAGGAGTCGTCCAGGTGGAAGTGCTGGCAAGATGGATTGTCTGATGAATTGGTTATTTGATAGTTATTGTATGGGGTAATATTACATAGACTGATGAATTTGTAATTGTGGTTGTTTTATTTTGAACCGGATGGAGTTGACTAGTTTGGAAATTTAAGTTTATTTTTGTTCCATTATGTTTTTCTTGATTGGGTGCCTTCAAGAATATTTTCCTCTATGATTTGTTGCTACGAGTTGGTATAAGATGAGATGTATTAAGGGGAGCACTCAGATGTGCACTTTCGTGATTCTAGGCAGCGCACAGTCGTCTGTTCAGGGAGGCATTGTTTTTGTTTTAGGTAAGGCACGCTCTGGTCTTATTAGTTTGCTAGCTTCTTCACTGACAGGTAGGGGCTTTACTTTTGCTTTGTGTTTGTACTGTGTTTGGCACGATTGTTTTTATATTGAATATATGGTTGTGGTTGTGTGTTTGAAATGTTTTTATGCAGAGCTTGAGTGTGTTTAAGATTCTTCAGATTTTCTCACTTTGCTGTCTATTTCAATATATGTTGTCTGTTTCAGTATATGTTGTCTGTTTTAGGCACGGTAATCCAGTGTGATACTTGCTGTGGGAGTATTGTGTTATCGACGGTTGCGTTTCTGTGTTTCTATTATTGTGGTGGTACTTTGATTTTGAAAGGCATGGCCGTGAAGGCATTGGGTGCATTGTCGTATGTTTGGTAGAGGCATTATCCTTCCTTTGGGTATTAAATTCGGAGAGGCACTGCGTTATGTTAGTATGAGTCACTGTCATGGTTGTATGTTCTGTAATATTTCTAGTTAGTCTGCTAGTGAAGTCATGTCTGTCTAGTTAGTGGAGGCATGTGCTATGTTATGTTGAGTCAGAGTTCTGTCTGTTGTTCGCAAATGCTTTCTCTTACACGTTCGCTCGGAGAGGCACGTCTACGATCTTACTCAAAGGCATGGTCGTGCCTTTCTTTCGAAACGTTTGCTTTCACTTATTTGCTGAGAGAGACTCGTCGTTGAAACTTGTGAGGTCACGGACCTTTTACAGTTGAAGTGACGGTCGTTCTCCTGTTTTGGTATTTTTTTCAGTTTAGTCGTCTATCAGGATGGTTCTTCTTTCGTTAACTTGAGCCACGGTCGTGCTTCCATGACTCATTTGGCTTGGAGAGGGACCGGTGTTAAGCTGTCGAGAGGGGACGGTCCTGTGTTAACTGGTGGCGCACTTGTGTGTGTCAGCTTAGTTGTCCGTGGTAAGATAGGCACGTTCTACGTGGATAAGAGGCATGACAGTGCCTCTGTGACCCGGATTACTGGAGGTGAGTCATTTTGCTCCTTCGTCAGATGCTTACGAATTGATAGTGTTTTTCCTCTGTGTTTCAATTGTTTCTTTTATTATGTCTTATTGAAGTGAGTGGTGTTCTAGTGCAAGGAAGTGGTGTATTGAATATCATATTTAGAACTTTTGGAAAAAATATGATTCTTATTTGTAAATGTTTGCTATTCAGGAATTTAAGACTTGACCATTTGAACGCACAGCTGTGTTTAACGGGATCCATAGCAGATATCTTGGACGGACACAAAAATAGGTGAAACATTGTTGTGATTACATATGAGTCGATATGGCTGGCTGAAACAATGTTCGGATGGCTCCAGCTAAATTAAGGCACATTTAAGCAGTAGTCATCTTCTTCCAACTCTTCTTCTTTCGCGCCGGATATTGTGCTTGTCGAGGACGATGCTCAGTGCCTCAAATACATGGCCTGTGTTGTGGTTGGATGTTATCATTTTGTAAGTTAGTTGTTCTCTCATCGGTTTCACATGGATCTGCAAACACATAACCGTGCAAATTAATAAAATTTATTGTAAAACTTAATGTTCAACTGGCTTGGATGAACGTATGTTGATGTGTTGTCAATGAGAGTGAACTTATATTATTGATAAAAAATGAATTATTATTCAAATTAATGAGCGGCATCAAATGCATGGTGTAAATAGCACTGTCATCCCTGAAAATTGAGAGCATTAATGTCTGTGATTAGAAGGTGAACAGTAGGTATGGGATGTGTAGTGGAACAAAAAGATGCATGGTTTAAATGAGGTAGAGCTATAGTTAAAAGAAACTTACTCTCTGTCTGAGTTACATACACTCTACACAGGTTTGACATGAAAGGAGGCCATGGTGTGAGGATAGTTGTTGTAAGCAGAATGGTAAGCTCTCTTGAAGTTTTCGATGACAATGTCTGAGTGTTCTTTTATACCGTCGCAATTAATATAAGGACACAGAATTTCGAAGCGACGCATTGCAAGATTCACGATGATGAGGTAGATAAAATGTGGATCCTTTCTCACAGGTATTAAGACCTAAAACAATTAACAGGGAATAATATCATTCTAACAAGAAAAACTTGTAGAATAAGAGACGAACACTGGGCAGATAGAGTGAGTAGGGTGAACTCACGATGTTACATTTTTGGGCAGCCTGTACCCAATAGTTTTTTCCACAATGTGTTCCTTGAGTAGTTCTGTGCTTGCTCCTAGAACTTTAAATTTATCCTGCAAAAAATTGAAGCTGTGTCACTCAGTGTGGTAGTAGTAGTTAAGGTGGTTTGTTATCATTATTTATGAGAAGCAAGAACTTACAGAAGCGTCCATGTACATTATATGCTTGTGCACAAATGCTGGCGTTGCATAGAATTGTTCTTTCATCAGCAACGCTGAGTAAGCATCGACCACGAATGAGTTGATATATCCGTATACCTTCATTGACAAACCTAAAGTTCGATGATCGGCCCAACATCGATCGACGGAGAATATCCTCTTGCTGTCAAAAAAAAACAAATGAATTTTAAATTGTAAGATTTTCTTTTTTAACATAAGAGGAAATGATTAGTATTCAATTTCAATAGTAGAAGAATCGAGCCGAAACACTTGAATATGATAGCTTCAGGTAGAATATATTGCATTAGTAAATGAAGGGACCGAAACTTTACTGTAACAGGAACAACGAATTCATTACCTATCATTTTGCTTGATACCTGGCGTATTGTCGACGATTGTTTCATACACTTCTTTCTCCTCGTTTGTGGAATCTCTTATTTCCAAAAGTTGGCAGTGATCTTGACGGTCATTCCCTTGGTCAGTGGATCGAGTCTGTTCTAGCTCAGAATGATGTTGATGAGGCTGGAAGGCATGACCACCGGAGTTCAATTGACCATTACTAATTGCAGATGACCCTCATTATAATTGTTGTTTCTTTGGAACATTAGGCGTTGTGGTTGGTGCTGCATGCGCAGTTCTAATGTTCTGACAGTTGGACCACCGGTTGAGCTTGAAGGAATATCTGTTGGAAACTGCTGGAGAGGATGGCCGGAATACTGCATTCTGTTGAACTGTTGTTGCAAGGCACTGTAACTTTGCCATTAGACCCGCCTCTGTGTGGTTGCTGATTGTTCTGCTCTTGAGGTTGGCATTGTTGGCACCGTGTAGTGCTGTTATTCTGAGCATCATTGTGTTGGGGGTAGTGGGCATCACAGACAGTGGTTTGTTGCTGGTACTGCTTGTGACTTTGGTTGTTCATCACATATGGTGAGCGCTGGCTTTTGTTCCAACCGTCGTTATTCTGAGCACCAAGATGTCGGTAGAAGTGGTTTTTGATACTAGGAGCTGGTTGGTTGTAGTGTTGGGACAAGGGAGTTGCTGGTAAACTTTGGGACAAGACAGTTTGAGTTAAACCTGTAGAGTATGTGAAAGGATCTAGATGACGACTAGAGGGGGGGGTGAATAGGCGTTTTAAAACTGTTATGGATTTGGCTTTATCCTAATGCGGAATTAAACTAAACGGATACCTTTCAAGCACAAATCCTAAATATGCTAGGCTCAACTAAGTGCAACAACAACCTATGCTAAACAAGATAGGCACTTAAGGAAACTAGCAAGCACAAACTATATCACAAGATATGGAAATGTAGGAACAACTAAACAATTCAACTAGCACAAGATATATCAATATGAGCAAGTATGAATTGCGGTAAGTAAAGGGTGTGGGTAAGAGATAACCACAAGTGAGTCGGAGACGCGGATTTATCCCGAAGTTCACACTCATGAGAGTGCTAATCTCCGTTAAAGCGGTGCCGAAGCCAAAGCTCCGGGGCGTTACCAAGTGACTCACCGTATTCTCCTTTTCGAGTCACCCCCAACGGATGAGCCTCGATTCACTCGGGGTTGGTCTTGAAGGCGACCACCACACCTTTACAAACTTCTCCGGAGCACACCACAAGCAAGGAAGCTTCTGGAGGAACTTGACCACCTAGGCCACTTCAACACCCTTCCCCGGAGCACACCACAAGAGGAAGCTTCCGGGGGAACCTTGGCCACATAGGCCTCTTCACAATCTTCACAATGAATATCACCAAACCGTCTAGGAGGTCGAAACCTCCAAGAGTAATAAAATCACGGACTCTCACTCGAACTAATCGATGTGGGGAGCTCAAACCAATGCAACAAATGCAATGCAATGCCAAGCAACAAATGCTCAACACACTCTCTCAATCTCACAAGATGCACTTTTGAAAGTAGGAGATTGAGGAGAGGGGATGCAATGGATATGATCAACAAATGGCTCACAAATCCATCCACAAATCCCCCTTCACATAGAGGGGAGAAAGGGCTTTGGGAGAGGTGTAGAGAGGCTCAAAATGGTGTTTTGAAAGTGTAAGAACCAACCCCCAACCGGTGGGAGGAAAGGGCCCTTAAATAGCCAAACTCAGAAACTAGCCGTTGGGGCTCCAACGGGCATTTCCTGGGCACCCCGTGTGCACGGGGGTTTAGACCCCGTGCCCACGGGGTCCCGTGCCCACGGGGTCCCGTGCGCACGGTACAAGCCCCGTGCACATGGGTCCCCGTGCCCACGGGGGTCAAATACCCCGTGCACACGGAGTCCCCAGGACAGCCAGGAGCAGCCCACTAAAACGTTGATAACTTTGGCATACGGACTCCGAATTCGATGATCTTGGGCTCGTTTTGAAGCTAGGGAAAAGCCCAAGGTCCTCACACAGAGAACCACCCAAGATCAACAAGAAAGAATGATGCAAGTAATGCAAAGGTTTGAGCTCTCTACATGCGACGTGATCAAGCTACTTGCCCGAGAGTCCCTCTTGATAGTACGGCTATCAAACCTATAATCCGGTCTCCCACCAAGCACTATGAGACCGGCAAAACTAGGAAAACCTAGCTAAGGAATACCTTTGCCTTGCACATTCAACTTGAGCTTGATGATGACTTTAATGCTTGCCTCAAGTTGGAATCCCTTTCTTGTGCACGACCACTTGGTGAAGATACTCGAATTGCTTCCTCATGATGCAATGAGGGAAGCCTTATCTCAAGCCCATCTTCACATGCACATTATCATGATGTGGACCGCAAGCTTCAAAGCATATAACCTCCGGCTTCTCATCTTGCACCTGGACTCCCCGAACTTGATGACCATCACCACTTGATGTCATCTCATCTTGCACTTGGACTCCTCGAATCCGATGACCATCACCACTTGATGTCATCCACACATAGGCTACACGAGATCTTTCCTTTTGATGCAAGCCTATGAGAAACACCTAACCCACATAGACATAACAAACATATAGGATGGGTTAGGTAACAAAGCACAATTCACAATTACTTACCATACCACTAGATCACTTGATCTCACGTGGTACATTGTTTGTGCTTTGTGAGTTGACCACTTAGATATACTCTTTGAGCTTCATCTTGGTCAACCAACATCTTTACTTCAAGCTCCATCTTGGTTTCTTGAAAGCCACAATGAACTCTTCATTTCACTTCATTGCTTCAAGACAATATCACCGAAGACTCTTTCATGACCATATCAAGTTCCACTATGAATATCATCTTGGTCACCACTTGCCCTTCTAAAAACTCCATCCCAAACTCTTGAGAGGCATAATGAATTCGTCACTCTAGTTGCTTGCTTCAAGACTTGATCAACATGATCTTGTCTTGAGAGGCATAATGAATTCTTCACTCTAGTTGCTTGCTTCAAGGCTTGATCAACCGAAACCCAACACATGAGCTCACCATGATCTTGTCTTGAAACCATAACTCGAATTCTTCTCTTTGATTATTCTCTCAAGCCTTGATCCTCAGAAGACCAACTTGAAACCTCGCTGGATATGGAATCTCGAGAGCCAACACCTAGGCCCCGTGAGCACGGGGTATCCAGAGAGTTGACACTCGACCCCGTGCGCACGGTATAAGCCCGTGTGCATGGGGTATCCAGAGAGGGATACCATGAGGACTTCTTCGGATGCTTTGATGGCAATCTTCACATAACAACCCAAAGAACTTCAAGCATCACTATGGAACATATCTTCATATAAGATCCAATGCACTTGATGCTCCATAGGAATTGTCATTTAATACCAAAGCTTAGAGCAAATATAACTTCATCTATATGGACTTCATCCTTGATTCCATCCAATATCCTTGAGGCATTATCTTCATATATATGGACTTCATCCTTGATTCCATCCAATATCCTTGAGGCACCATCTATGGACAAAACCTTCAAATATATCTCACTGAAAACATTAGTCCATAGAGATTGTCATTCAATTACCAAAACCACACTTAGGGGCTACATGCCCTTTCAATCTCCCCCATTTTGGTAATTGATGACAATCTCAACAAGAGGGTTTATATAATAAATTTAAAACAAGTATGCAATCTATCCGAGAATAAATTGAATACTTGAGGTGGTTTTGATAGCCTCAAATATCACAGAGATAGTTGATGTTATCAAAACCGGTTGTACTAGCATCGAAATACTACACAAGAATTTGATGCTAGTAGAACCACACTATATAGAGCAAACTCCCCCACAATATATGCATGGAAGAACTTGGTGGAGTTTCCTCTATATACACATCCATGCAACAACCACAACAAATTTAGATATGCATGAACCAACCTACTTCACCTAAACCCTCTAAACTTCTCCCCCATTGGCAACAAGTGCCAAAATGGAGAAAAAAATTTAGAAGACCAATATAGTATGAGTTCCTCCTTAATTTGTGCATTTCTCATATTGTGAGTGGAATCAAATGCACATATCCAGTTACGAACAAATGAAGAAATTCACACTATATTGAGGATCATAAAATGCACCAAAAAGATATTATGATATGAGCATAGGAGTGTTCTAAAGAACATAGAGAAGCTCCCCATGATTTGTGCATTATTTAGTTTTGTACTTGGATACAACATGCACAAAATAGGATCATCACTTGACTAAGCAAGGGTCCAAAATATATCCAACAACTCATGAGTGCAATGATATATGCAATACATACAAGCACTCACTACTCAACCTCTTACCGGATCCACCAAAGAATAAAAAGAGACAATTCCAAGGACCGGCAAGTAAACAAAAGGATATCAAAGAGGGATATGCACTTTCTCATGTGTATAAGTTTCTTACGTGGCCAATAATCATCAAGATGAGCATCAACAAAGAAACTTGCACACACAAAAAGATACAAAAGATAAGAACATGATATCCAAGAATGAATCCATTATTTATACAAACTTGATCTTAGCGTAGGGCTTTGTCACATGGCACATGGCACAAGGCACATGGCGCAAACTGATCTCATTTGCATAAAAATGAATTACTTAGCATGAGAGCAAATACCACAACCAAAAAGATTGTTTCTTGCAATTTTATCAATATTGCACATAAGAGCACTTTGAGGAATTGGTATGCAATAAATTGCTTAATTGGCATATTTGTGATAAGTGAACCATGAGCATGGTTTTATAGATCCCCATGATATGCTTCTTCTCAAAAGTCTCATAGATGCAATAAGGAGGTTTAAGCTGTTGCAAGAAACACAAACTCAACAAGTACTAAACATGCCATGATGCAACATACACAATGTTGACTCTAATTTAAACAAACGCATGAAGTAAGTACTTGTTACCGAGAGAGCATTGGTTCAAGGGGCCCTTGATCTAGCCCATGAACATGAGGGACTTGATCTTGTTCTTGGATAGGTAAATGATCTCCCATAGCATCTTGCTCTTGTGTTGGGGGTGATGACTTCCCTTGTGGTGGATCCACAAGAGGGGCTCTTACTCCTTCTTCTTCTACATGGACAAGGGGTGTTTCTTGTGGAGGAATATGACCAATCCCCATTGTACTTGTAGCTTGGGAAGGAGCCTCATCACCTACAACACTTGAAACAAATTGCTCCGCATGGAAGCTGTTATTCTCATCACACTCCACATTCACCATTTCCTCATTACATCCCGTGGATTTATTGAGAATGCAGTAAGTGTGGGAGTTTGATGCATATCCAACAAAAAGACCCAAATTATGTAAACCGGGTTGAATTGATGAGAATGAAACACTTACAACCGAATCGGGTTTTCATTTATCTTCTCCCTCAAATCAAGGAATCAACCAAGCTTGGCTCTAATAATTTTCCATGGTGTCTCCACCTTCCTTGTGAATAAGCCAAGCATCCAATGCTTCTCCATAGTACCTAAAACACATTAAGGTACAATTTGGTCCCCAAACATATTGGGTCCGAAGTAGTTAGGACAACCACAATATATAGGGCAAACTCCACATTAAATATGTGCAAAAGGATATGAACTTGAAGTTCATGCACACTTTTAACCATTAATGATTTTATGGAGTTTACCCTACATAGAGGATCAAGTAGCAAGCAAGGCATGAAGAAGAATATAAATAAATATGCATGCTCATGCCTACCAAGATCCAGAGAGATACAATTTGGACAAAAGAACACTTAACCGAAGAATACTCCGATAATATCACAAAGTATTCAAGTTGTCCAAATTATATCAAAGTGACGAATCCAGACAGGACCGCACACAAAGTACAACATATGAACTAAGCAAAAACCAAAGAGCATATAGGATATACAATACACACATGCTCAAAGGCTTATCTTACTCAAGTAGATAAAAGATAGCACAAGCAGTGAGATAAGGCAAGTTGAAGCACAAGCCGAGAAGAAGATGATCATATGGTTCTACCACATGAGGAAATACCAATTGTAAGAGAATACGAATGGTATTTGGAATTAACACTCGGGGGTAGATTACGAAGATGCACAGGATCATCAACAACTCCAAAGCAAAGAAAGATAAATAAAGCGTACTTGGCCGGGTGGACATTTCTGCCCATAGGACCCCGTGCGCACGGGCTAGGTCAGCCCCGTGCGCACGGTGTGTCCAGAGAAAAAACACCACCCCGTGCGCACGGGGGTCTAGGACCCCGTGTGCACGGGGTGTCCAGTGATTTTCACCCACCCTGTGCGCACGGGGGTCCAGGACCCCGTGCGCACGGGGTGTCCAGTAAGTTTCATGGTACCCCGTGCGCACGGGGGTCAGAGACCCCGTGCACACGGGGTGTCCAGAAACTTACTGAAGAACCTCACAGGACACCGCGACGAAGCACGCAACAAAGGTAAATAACAACCAACAAGAGATAATTAGTGGATACTCTGAGAATTTGAATTTCAAATGAGCTTGACATACCACATAGTGACTAGATAAGATTGAATATCAATACTATGTGGCATTTCTCATATTCACATTTTGGGTTTGTGATGTGCACACAACAAAACACTCCCCCATAATGTGATGATCCACTAATATCTTGCAAGAGCCAATCATGATACAATACAGGCTCAAAACAGCAAACACCACTATATAATGTGCAATGCAACCTACACATGCTAGATAACACAAATCAAGCATACTAAGAAACACAACATATAGATGCACATGCTAGATACAAAACCTAAGCATGCAAGGGGCGAGCAACTTTCAATGTAAGCAATATAAATACAAGTTACCGCAAAGAGGAACATTGGATAGATAATATGAAGATAATCCACATGACTTGGCTCGAACAAATAAATGGTGGATATCCTTTTCTTTATGAACTAGCCAAATCTCCAATGTCCTCCACACATCTATTGATCAAGTTTGAGCTTGATGGTACCCAACCAAGTTGGGTCCTAAGAAGTTAGTCACAGTAGGCTTGGCAACCCAAATGGCCTTTTCCATTTCCAAGCCACTTTGGGCGCCAACAAACTTGGCAAACAAATTGCCAACAACATCCTTCCTAAGCGAATAATGATCATTGACTAGAGGAGGCTTAGGGATGTTACCGTTGGGACAAGATGAGGATATGTGTCCCTTCTCACGACAATTATAGCAACATGTGCTCCCCCTTCTCTTCTTCTTTATTTTCTCAACTTGGGGAGCATTATCTTGGTTCATCATTGGTAGTGGCCTTTCTTCAAGTTGAGGTTGACCTTGAGATTGAACTTGAGGCCGCTTCCCTTGTTGCTTCACATTTGAAGCCTTCTTCTTCAATGGACAATATCTCACATGGTGTCCAACATTCTTGCACTTGAAGCATGTAATGTTGGCATCATTCTTGACTTGGTCTTGTCCCTTCTTATTTTTCTTGGACTTCTTGTTGTTGGAGATGAAACCAAGTCCACCCTTGTCATGAGGGGATTTTTGAACACTCAAGATAGTGTTGAGAGTGGAATTTCCTTCATGACACATTTCCAAGTCTTTCTTCAAATTAGTGACTTGGGCCTTGAGCTCTTTGTTTTCCTCTACAAGGTTAGTATCAACAAAAGTACTAGAGGAAGTAGAAACTTCCTTGTTAGAGCAACAAGGCAAGGAGAGCAATTCATCACAAGAATTGGGAATAATATGTCTAGATGAATCACTAGGACTAGCACATGTCAATAAAGCATTTTGAGTAGAAATAGTGCTAATCTCCACATGAGGCTCACAAGATGTTACCTTAGTCACAATAGCCTCATGAGCTAACTTTAGCCTTTCATGGGAGATTAGAAGGTCATCATGAGAGCCCGAGAGCTTTTCATGACTTTCTTCTAATTTCCCATAATTGCTAGTTAGCAAAACAAGTTGAGCCCGTAGCTCAACATTCTCCTTCAAGATAGATGCTTCACAAGAAGTAGAGTTAGTAGCACAAGCATCATTGACAATATGAGAGGAGCTAGAAGAAACTAGAGACTTCACATGAGTAGCTTGAAGTTCGTCATAAGGCTTAGAGAGTTTGGTGAGCTCTCCTTTGACATTCTTGTAGCCAAGGTCAAGGTGCTCAAAATCCTCTTTAAGTTTATCATGAGCAACTTCAATCTCTTCTTTGGAAGATTCTAAGTCTCTAAGAGTTTCTAGAGCATCAAGAAGGTTACAATCAAGTTTATCATTTTGTTCTTGCTCTTCGTGAAGTAAATCATTACACTTTCCAAAATGAGTAATAAGATCTTTAAATATCTCATAAGTGTTCTTATTTACTCCACGAAGAGAATTAACAATTTCATATATTTCTTGACTCATATCCCTATCACATTCATCATCACTCTCATCATTATCATTACTAAGAGTAGATGATACCTCGGTAGTACCTCTTGCCATGAGGCACATGTGAACATCGGAGGTTGATGATGATTCTTTTGGAGAGGGAGATTCTTCATCATCAATAGTAGGATATCCATGTCCATCCTCTTGACACTCATAGAATTTCCTCTCCAACATAGTGATTTCCTTCTTTGCTCTTCTAGCAAATTCTCCATTAGTGATGTGTGCACCATTTTCTCTTATTTCCTCTACATGGTTAGTCAAACAACAACTAGAGGAAATAGAAGCATAGATATCATGGCAACAAGGAGAATCAAGCATATCATCACAACAAGTATTCAAGGAATCTCTATATGATATGTAAGGACTATCAACACAAGAATGTATGTCATTTTTGTTAGATGTGTTCAAGTCCAAAGAAGCTACAAAATTAGCATTTATGCATGAAAGATCATCAATGTTGAGCACAACATCATCATCACAAATTATATTTCCAATCACCATGTCATTACCTTGGGACATGTCATATGGTGGTGAGGTGGAAGAAGTTGAAATGTCCAAGCACACGGAGGAAGAAGCAATATGGAGTTCTTCATGATATGAAGATGTGGAGAACTCCTGAAGAGACACCTCCGAAATATGATTGACCTCATCAAGATTGGACCCACCATATATTTCTTCAAGTTTTGTCCACATCTCATGAGCCGACGCACACGTCATAATTGACTCAAACACTTCAAGGGATATAGACCGGATTAAGGCATTCTTTGCACCATACCCACAAAGCATATCATCATTTTCCTTAATAGATGGAAAAGTTCATCCTTCCATGGAGAAGCCCCTACAAGAACAATTCGCACAAAATTTGGACCCACGGCCCAGAAATGACAAAGCATGCGAATTTTCCACAAGTGATAGTTTGTGCCACTAAAACAGAAAGTGTCATCGTGCACTATACCACTAGTCGACATCTTTACTCTCTAGGCGGTGAAGCCTAGCAAGGAGAGACCAAACTCTGATACCAATTGAAAGGATCTAGATGACGACTAGAGGGGGGGGGGTGAATAGGCGTTTTAAAACTGTTACGGATTTGCTTTATCCTAATGCGGAATTAAACTAAACGGATACCTTTCAAGCACAAATCCTAAATATGCTAGGCTCAACTAAGTGCACCAACAACCTATGCTAAACAAGATAGGCACTTAAGGAAACTAGCAAGCACAAACTATATCACAAGATATGGAAATGTAGGAACAACTAAACAATTCAACTAGCACAAGATATATCAATATGAGCAAGTATGAATTGCGGTAAGTAAAGGGTGTGGGTAAGAGATAACCACAAGTGAGTCGGAGACGCGGATTTATCCCGAAGTTCACACTCGTGAGAGTGCTAATCTCCGTTAGAGCGGTGCCGAAGCCAAAGTTCCGGGGCGTCACCAAGTGACTCACCGTATTCTCCTTTTCGAGTCACCCTCAACGGATGAGCCTCGATTCACTCGGGGTTGGTCTTGAAGGCGACCACCACACCTTTACAAACTTCTCCGGAGCACACCACAAGCAAGGAAGCTTCCGGAGGAACTTGACCACCTAGGCCACTTCAACACCCTTCCCCGGAGCACACCACAAGAGGAAGCTTCCGGGGGAACCTTGGCCACATAGGCCTCTTCACAATCTTCACAATGAATATCACCAAACCGTCTAGGAGGACGAAACCTCCAAGATTAATAAACTCATGGACTCTCACTCAAACTAATCGATGTGGGGAGCTCAAACCAATGCAAAAAATGCAATGCAATGCCAAGCAACAAATGCTCAACACACTCTCTCAATCTCACAAGATGCACTTTTGAAAGTAGGAGATTGAGGAGAGGGGATGCAATGGATATGATCAACAAATGGCTCACAAATCCATCCACAAATCCCCCTTCACATAGAGGGGAGAAAGGGCTTTGGGAGAGGTGTAGAGAGGCTCAAAATGGTGTTTTGAAAGTGTAAGAACCAACCCCCAACCGGTGGGAGGAAAGGGCCCTTAAATAGCCAAACTCAGAAACTAGCCGTTGGGGCTCCAACGGGCATTTCCTGGGCACCCCGTGTGCACGGGGGTTTAGACCCCGTGCCCACGGGGTCCCGTGCGCACGGTACAAGCCCCGTGCACATGGGACCCCGTGCCCACGGGGGTCAAATACCCCGTGCACACGGAGTCCCCAGGACAGCCAGGAGCAGCCCACTAAAACGTTGATAACTTTGGCATACGGACTCCGAATTCGATGATCTTGGGCTCGTTTTGAAGCTATGGAAAAGCCCAAGGTCCTCACATAGAGAACCAACCAAGATCAACAAGAAACAATGATACAAGTAATGCAAAGGTTTGAGCTCTCTACATGAGACGTGATCAAGCTACTTGCCCGAGAGTCCCTCTTGATAGTACGTCTATCAAACCTATAATCCAGTCTCCCACCAAGCACTATGAGACCGGCAAAACTAGGAAAACCTAGCTAAGGAATACCTTTGCCTTGCACATTCAACTTGAGCTTGATGATGACTTTAATGCTTGCCTCAAGTTGGAATCCCTTTCTTGTCCACGACCACTTGGTGAAGATACTCGAATTGCTTCCTCATGATGCAATGAGGGAAGCCTTATCTCAAGCCCATCTTCACATGCACATTATCATGATGTGGACCGCAAGCTTCAAAGCATATAACCTCCGGCTTCTCATCTTGCACCTGGACTCCCCGAACTTGATGACCATCACCACTTGATGTCATCTCATCTTGCACTTGGACTCCTCGAATCCGATGACCATCACCACTTGATGTCATCCACACATAGGCTACACGAGATCTTTCCTTTTGCTGCAAGCCTATGAGAAACACCTAACCCACATAGACATAACAAACATATAGCATGGTTTAGGTAACAAAGCACAATTCACAATTACTTACCATACCACTAGATCACTTGATCTCACGTGGTACATTGTTTGTGCTTTGTGAGTTGACCACTTAGATATACTCTTCGAGCTTCATCTTGGTCAACCAACATCTTTACTTCAAGCTCCATCTTGGTTTCTTGAAAGCCACAATGAACTCTTCATTTCACTTCATTGCTTCAAGACAATATCACCAAAGACTCTTTCATGACCATATCAAGTTCCACTATGAATATCATCTTGGTCACCACTTTCCCTTCTAAAAACTCCATCCCAAACTCTTGAGAGGCATAATGAATTCGTCACTCTAGTTGCTTGCTTCAAGACTTGATCAACATGATCTTGTCTTGAGAGGCATAATGAATTCTTCACTCTAGTTGCTTGCTTCAAGGCTTGATCAACCGAAACCCAACACATGAGCTCACCATGATCTTGTCTTGAAACCATAACTCGAATTCTTCTCTTTGATTATTCTCTCAAACCTTGATCCTCAGAAGACCAACTTGAAACCTCGCTGGATATGGAATCTCGAGAGCCAACACCTAGGCCCCGTGAGCACGGGGTATCCAGAGAGTTGACACTCGACCCCGTGCGCACGGTATAAACCCGTGTGCATGGGGTATCCAGAGAAGGATACCATGAGGACTTATTCGGATGCTTTGATGTCAATCTTCACATAACAACCCAAAGAACTTCAAGCATCACTATGGAACATATCTTCATATAAGATCCAATGCACTTGATGCTCCATAGGAATTGTCATTTAATACCAAAGCTTAGAGCAAATATAACTTCATCTATATGGACTTCATCCTTGATTCCATCCAATATCCTTGAGGCATTATCTTCATATATATGGACTTCATCCTTGATTCCATCCAATATCCTTGAGGCACCATCTATGGACAAAACCTTCAAATATATCTCGCTGAAAACATTAGTCCATAGAGATTGTCATTCAATTACCAAAACCACACTTAGGGGCTACATGCCCTTTCAGTATGACGTATCAAAGGCATGTGTGAGGTGGCTACCGCTTGACATTGATCCTGATCTGCTGGGTATAGGTGGCTCTGGATAGTTAGAAAGGGAAGATCTAGCTGACGAGCTGGAATTCTTGGCCAAGTGTGAGACAGTATCAGGTTGGCATTGTTGTGATGCTACTTGGTTATGAAAGGGTTGTTTCTTTTTTTGTTCAATGACTCTGTCAAGTTGTTCATAGATAGATGGGTCAGACCATATTTGATCATCATCAATGAATCCACAATTAAGGAGGCCTCTGTGGTTGTCAGCTTATAGAGACTGGTTGTTTGCAGTTTCTGATGAATTATGTGGAGGCTCCAGTATCCTAACTCTTTTCATAGGAGGCGCTGTACTCTTGTTACCTGGATCTTCTGACTGCTTTAAGGACCTCTTGTGAGCTGCCATTTGTGGTTCCGGTTCTGGCGGATGTGCGCTTGTGGTAATAGGGACGCTGTTTGTGGGATCAATAGGTGGTTGCTTCGTACACTGTTCATGTTCTTCTGCAATGTTATTGTCTTCTGCATTGACAGATGGTGCAGCAACCGGTGGAGCATCACTAGTGGATGGAATTGCTTTTCCCGTGTCCAGTACTGAGCCAGAACCGCTGGCAGAATCACTGGGGACTTCTACTGTAGGAGCAACGGAGGAAGTAGCTCTTGTGCGTTCTGTTTCAGCAATGTTCTTCTCGTCACTCAAAGTTGAAACAAGATTGACCTTATCTTCCTGTAGCGAAGAAGAACGTTGTCCAGTGACATTGTTTGATTTTTGTGCAGGCTGGGATACAGTGAGGCTCTTTGTGTTGGTTGAAGAGTTGTTGTGAGCGTTGTCAGAACCGCTGGACCGTGCAATAGTTGGTGACGTTTTCCCAATGTGATAAACAGGTGCTCCAAGTGTATCTGTTGAGATTGGATCAGTCAGTAATTGTTTGTCAACCGCAGAGTGCGAGGCTGATGTTTCTGTTGCAGTAGGTTTTGCTGTTTCCTCCAAGAGTTTTTCCAGTGGGCTTGTCAGAGAGTTGTGGTCTGTAGATCCTCCAGCAGAATTTTGGGTTTCAATCGGTACACAACACTCAGATGAATTTTCACCTGTCACTATAATTGCCCCGTCCTCCAGCATTTCGGATGTTGACACGAAGGACTCATGGACCGGCAAGCCATCAAGGCAGTTGTGCAGATGGTTATTGTGACGCCCGGATAATTAAGCTACAGTGAACCTCTGTTAATGATGCCACGTCACCTCGGTTACTGTCGTCAATCTCCCGATGATTCAATCCCGTTCGAATTCAAAATTCAAACTCAAGTCAAACGGCAAAAGTTTTCAAACATTAAAGCTAAAATGTTCTATTTGTGACAAATAATCCCTAGCTAATAATGGTGAAGAAACCCCATTTTTATAAAATGTTTAAATACCCTTAGGTGAATAAAACGGTAGCAAAAACCAATATTTAAATGCTTTTATAATTAACAAAATACTAAACTAAATTGTTTTGGGGTAAAACCTTTTGTACTAGTGGGTTTTAATGTATTACTAAATTAGGGATCATTTTAATATTAGATAAAAACTAAATGAAAGAGAAACTAGAAATAAAACAGAAAAGAAAAATAAATAAAAAGTAAAAAGAAAGTAAAAGAAAAGAAACCTCCCCGGCTCCCCGAGGGCCTTGCCCACTGGCCCAGCTGGCCGGCTAGCCCAAACCGGCCCAGGCCGCCCAGCTCCCCCTCCCGCGTCGTCTTCACTGTGCGGGCGACCGAGCGCCCGTGCCCGCGGTCGCTGCCCGACCGGCTCGCCGCCCCATGCCGCGGCAACGCCGGGGATAAGGACGAGCCCTCCCCCCTCGACCTCATCCTCGTCAGCCCCCTCCCCGCGCAGATATCTTTCCCTCTCCCCCCAGATCTCGCCCACTCTCCACCTCGCGCGCTCCGTCTCGCCTCAGTGCCGCGTCGCCGCCGTCTGGCACCACCGCGGCGAGCGCCGCCCCCTCTTCCCTCCGATGTGCCCTTCCGCTTCACCGGCCTCCGCTGCATCTTCTCCGACCGCACGCTCGAGCGGGACGCCCCCGCAGCGCGGTCCCCGTCACCGGCTTCTTCCTCGGCTCCGACACACTCCGTCGACGAATCCGGCCACCTCGAGCCTCCATTAAGCCGCTGCCATCCCCTACGGCCCCACGGTGAGCTCCCGCACGTAACCCCTCACCCCCCGTCCGTTTCCATGCGTGTAACCGCCATCGCCATAGCTCCCGTAGGCCACCGCCGCCCTGCTCCATCGCCGTCGTGGCCACCGCTTGTTCCGAGCTAGCCGAGCACGAGCACGTGCTAAGAGCCTCCCGGGGAAGCCGCTAGTGCCCTCTGCTTGTCCTCCCATGTCCCCTTGCACCGGATCCATCTGCTCCCGACTCCGGCCGGCGCGTCGCTCATCATCGTCGTCCCCACGGGCCTCCCCGCAGCCTCCCGCTACTCCATCGGACGCGCGCGAGCGCCAGTTGCTCGTAGGCCCTCTCCGGGCGCCGACCCGTGCCCTGCATTGCCGAATCCACCATCGCCCGCCGCCGCCGCCTCTGCTCGACGCCGCCGTTGTTGCAGCCCGCCTCAGCCCGAGCTAAGGCCACAGTTGGATGCGCCGCTCCTCCCGCGTCCGAACGAGCCGGGCCGCGCTCGAAACGGCCCTCTGAGGCGCGTTCCGGCGAGGTCCCGAGCGCCTCCGCCATGTTTTTGGTCGCCGGCGTTCAGTCGCCGACCACTGCCAATGTGGCACACCTGGGGCCACCCCTGGGTCATTGGCAGCGGGCCCCACAGGCCCCATTGACTGGGTTGACCCAGTCAACGTACTGACCGTGCAGCCCAGTGCCACTGACATGCGGGCCCCATGTTATTTTAAACAGGTTTTATAAATAATTAAAATGTTAATTAATCTATTAACTAATTAGTAATTAGTTAGTCACTGACACGAGGGGCCCACCCCTCTAATTAGGCTGTTAGTTTAGTTTAAATTACTATTAGACTAACAGAGGCTGACATGTGGGTCCCACTGGACCCACAGGTCCGGTTTGACCCTGGTCAGCGAGTCTGTTGACTGCTGACGTCATCCCCACGCAATGCTTGCGTCATATTCCTTTTCTGTTAATGTAAGTAATTCCAGAATATTGTTAAAACTTCCAAAAATCATATAAAATAATCCGTAGCTCGGATGAAAATGTTTTCTATATGAAAGTTGCTCAGAAAAATCCAACGAATCCGAGTACGCGGTCCGTTCATTTGGCACATGCCTCTAGCATGCTGAACATGGAACTTTCCCCCTCCGGTCATCTGTCTGGCACAGGTCCGGAACCAGGAAAACATTCCCGGTTGAATTTCCCCCTTCACCTATTCGTGTAGACATACGTTAGGTCACACCCGACACGTCGTATTACCACGTTATGCTTTGTGATGCTATGTTTGCTTTATATTTACTGTTTCTTCCCCCTCTTCTCTCCGGTAGACCCCGAGACCGATGCTGCCCCTGTGATCGACTACGTCGACGACGACCCCTCCTTGCCAGAGCAACCAGGCAAGCCCCCCCTTGATCACCAGATATCGCCTATTCTTCTCTATACTGCTTGCATTAGAATAGTGTAGCATGTTACTACTTTCGGTTAATCCTATTCTGTTGCATAGCCTGTCATTGTTGCTATAGTTGTTACCCTTACCTGCTATCCTACTGCTTAGTATAGGATGCTACTGTTCCATCAGTGGCCCTACACTCTTGTCCGTCTGCCATGCTATACTACTGGGCCGTGATCACTTCGGGAGGTGATCACGGGTATATACTATATACTTTATATACATGACACATGTGGTGACTAAAGTCGGGTCGGCTCGTTGAGTACCCGCAAGTGATTCTGATGAGGGGGCGGAAAGGATAGGTGGCTCCATCCCGGTAGAGGTGGGCCTGGGATCCTGACGGCCCCCGACTGTTACTTTGTGGCGGAGCGACAGGGCAGGTTGAAACCGCCTAGGTGAGAGGTGGGCCTGGCCCTGTTCGCCGTTCGCGGATACTTAACACGCTTAACGAGTTCTTGGTATTTGATCTGAGTCTGGCCATTTTGTCTATACGCACTAACCAACTACGCGGGAACAGTTATGGGCACTCGACGTCGTGGTATCAGCCGAAGCTCTTTTTGACGTCAGCGACTGAGTGGCGCGCGCCGCATTGGACCGTAAGCTCGCGCTTGTATTAAGGGGGCTAGGTATGCTTCCGGCCGCGTATGCAACGTGCAGGTGTGCAATGGGCGATGGGCCCAGACCCCTGCGCGCATAGGATTTAGACCGGCGTGCTGACCTCTCTGTTGAGCCTAGGTGGGGCTGCGACGTGTTGATCTTCCAAGGCCGGGCATGACCAGGAAAGTGTGTCCGGCCAAATGGGATCGAGCGTGTTGGGTTATGTGGTGCACCCTTGCAGGGAAGTTTATCTATTCGAAAAGCCTTGTCCCTCGGTAAAAGGACGACCCGGAGTTGTACCTTGACCTTATGACAACTAGAAACGGATACTTAATAAAACACACCCTTCCAAGTGCCAGATATAACCCGGTGATCCCTCTCTAATAGGGCGACGAGGAGGGGATCGCCGGGTAGGATTATGCTATACAATGCTACTTGGTGAACTTACCATCTACTCTCTTCTACATGCTGAAAGATGGAGGTGGCCAGAAGCGTAGTCTTCGACAGGATTAGCTATCCCCCTCTTATTCTGGCATTCTGCAGTTCAGTCCACCGATATGGCCCTTTACACATATACCCATGCATATGTAGTGTAGCTCCTTGCTTGCGAGTACTTTGGATGAGTACTCACGGTTGCCTTTCTCCCTCTTTCCCCCTTTCCCTTCTACCTGGTTGTCGCAACCAGATGCCAGAGCCCAGCAGCCAGACGCCACCGTCGACGACGACCCCTACTACACCAGAGGTGACTAATACTACGTGTAGCCCGCTGACGATGACCAGGAGTAGTTAGGAGGATCCCAGGCAGGAGGCCTGCGCCTCTTTCGATTTGTATCCCAGTTTGTGCTAGCCTTCTTAAGGCAAACTTGTTTAACTTATGTCTGTACTCAGATATTGTTGCTTCCGCTGACTTGTCTATGATCGAGCACTTCTATTCGAGCCCTCGAGGCCCCTGGCTTGTATTATGATGCTTGTATGACTTATTTATATTTTAGAGTTGTGTTGTGATATCTTCCCGTGAGTCCCTGATCTTGATCGCACACGTTTGCGTGCATGATTAGTGTACGATTGAATCGGGGGCATCACAGTTATGCACTTTGTCCAGATGAATCTTGGCTTGTTCATCAATGTCCTCTTTGTTGTGGTCGATCCTGTTCACTTCCAGTAGCAACTTAATCTGGGTTGATGATTTTAGGCGTGAAGATAGACGAATTTGGGACTGCTCTTTGTCGTACGGATTCTGGGATTCTGGGTCAGGGGTATCACAGCAACCCTTTAAATTTTCCAGGGAGTATGATGTGGCGTGAAGGACACTGGTTGAGCCACTGCTGGAAGAACTTTGACTGCTTGTCGTGCTAGAACTTAGAAGCGTAGAATATGTTGAAGGGAGTGATGAAAAAGTTTCTTTTTCATTTGAGTTGTCCTGTTGCAAGTTACAATAAACGCCCTGGTCTCTGGTCTTGGTTTCTTTTGCACTAACATCCCTACCAAGTGAAAGGAGCTTCTCCAATTTCTGCTCGAGAACTGGTTGAAACCGCGAGAAAAGTTCTGTGTACATTTCATTGATAACTTTGGCAATTTTCATCTTGGCCTGGAATTGAAAGAAAAACCATCAGATATTATTAACACCGAGAATGAAAAGAAGTTATTAATACCGAAAATGAAAAATATCTTGTGAACTACAGTACGTTGTGTCAATAATTGCAGAAAGGGCATGGAATAATGTGCGCAGAAGGACACATGGTGTGCTGCGGGAAGTGCGCCTAACAAAGTTCATGAATCATGGTGAACACATTCCTTGAAAGAGCACAGTCGACCTACCTTACGAAGCATGGTTGATCTACCGTCGTAGGGAAGCAGTGCTATATTTAACACAAAGGCACAACTAACTTACTATAGGAAGCACTTCTATATTTAACAGAAAGGCACAGTTAACGTACTATAGGAAGCACTTATAGTTTTAACACAAAAAGCACAGATGACGTACTATAGGGAGCACTTCTACATTTAACACAAAGGCACAGTTAACGTTCTATAGGAAGTACCTGTAGTTTTAACACAAAAGCACAGGTAACGTTCTATACGGAGCACTTCTATATTTAACGCAAAGGCACAACTAACGTATTATAGGAAGCACTTCTAGTTTTAACACAAAAGCACAGCTAACATACTATAGGAAGCACTGTTAGTTTTAACGCAAAGGCACGGGTAATGTATTATATGAAAGCACTTCTAGTTTTAACACAATAGCACAGCTAACGTACTATAGGAAGCACTGTTAGTTTAACGCAAAGGCACGGCTAACGTATTATAGGAAGCACTTCTAGTTTTAACACCAAAGCACAGCTAACGTACTATAGGAGGCACTTGTATATCTAACACAAATGTACAGTTAACGAACTATAGGAAGCACTTTTATATTTAACACAAAAGCATGGCTAACGTATTATAGGAAGCAGTTCTGGTTTTAACACAAAAGCACAGATAACGTCCTATAGGAAGCACTTCTGGTTTTAACAAAAGGCACAGATAACGTCCTATAGGAAGCACTTTTATATTTAACACAAAAGCACAACTAACGTACTATAGGAAGCACTTCTATATTTAACACAAAAGTACGGCTAACGTCCTATAGGAAGCGCTTCTGGTTTTAACATAAAGGCACAGCTAAGGTACTATAGGAAGCACTTTTATATTTAACACAAAAGCACAGCTAACGTACTATAGGAAGCACTTCTAGTTTTAACACAAAAGCACAGGTAACGTACTATAGGAAGCACTTCTGGTTTTAACACAAAAGCAGAGGTAACGTCCTATAGGAAGCACTTCTGGTTTTAACACAAAAGCACAGCTAACGTACTATAGGAAACTGTCTGGATGAACACAATAGGACATGTATCTGTTTCGTAAAAACTTAGGGAACATCATTTCAAACATAAAATCAGGTGCAGAAGCTGGAAATCACTTATGGAACAAAGTTTTTCTTGAGGCACAAATTCTTCTATGTAGGCTTCTAGTCTGGGACTCATTTGGAAAAATGGCGCCTGAAAGCCAGGCGGTGGTTGGAAAGGTGTGCGCCTAATGTCTTTCAGCTGCCATGTGGAAGGAAAGAATTACAGTCAAGTCAAATTAATACATGGAAGCTTAGTCATTATGTTGAGTCGAAAAGTTCGCCAAAGGAGAATGATGAAAAGTCGACTCACCGTGTGTTTCCTAAAAATTCAGTCCTCTGTTGACAGGCTGTCTATGTTAGCATAATTCTTAATGGCCTCTGTGTCCCAAATGACAAGTCTTGCAGGAGTGTCAAGTTCCAGGTCCATAATCTCCATATCCAGGTACTCAAAATACGTTATCTGCAAGTGGGGAAGAGGTATTAATTAATCATGTTCTTGTAGCTGCTTTTGGGTATAAAGAAGTGTACAAGTTAGTGAACAAACCACTGGAATCAGGAGGCAGCCACACAGGGCGCCTGCGAATCCTTTATCCTTGAAGGTCTGGAGTGATGTCACCAGTTTCTCTGTGACAGCATTGGACCAATCATATGATGATATGTTACTTGCTGGTCCTTCTAGAGCGGCTAAATAGCCGGGGCTAACGCAATCATATGTCGTTGGGCATCGAAATACCGCTGTTATAAACATCACGAAAACCCGTTGAAACACTTCTCCTGTCAGCTCTGGGGTTATGAGATCAGTTAACTCTCTGATGTTTGGAGCGTGCCCAGCACACCGAGTTTCAGACTTAACCTGACATCTGAAAGCTTCTGAGCATTTTCTAGGGATAATCTGCCCGCCCAGTGGAATTCCTAAGATCCGGTGCACGGTGTACGAGTTGATAAGGAATCCGTATCCACTAGGCAGTATGAAACACTTGGAAGGGCAATCAAAATAGCGCACAAGCCAGCGAACGAAACACCTTGGAAGCTCGCGACAGCACAGATCTAGAAGGTATCCAAAACCAATATCTCTGACAAGCTGTTTTGTGGTTCTGTTAGCTTTTCACAGACAGAAATGAATTTCTGGAAGCTAAGTTTTGTGCTGAACTCTTCTTCGTATTCACCCATTGCAGCAGCTCTGTGGACAAAGATAAGAAATGACCTTTAGCAAATGTATTGTTGAACAACATGCTTTTCTGCCAGAAGCTTACATATAAACGCCGAGTCAGCAAAACAGAGATAAATATTTAAGCCGTGATTAAAAATGCAGCTAGAATGAGAGGCATTGATTTCCAAAGAAATTTCAACGACACACGCGAGATGCATGATAAAAAACACCTACTTCGAGGCAGCAAGCTGCTTCTTTGTCCTGTACTCCTCAACAAGCTTTTTGTGCGCTACACGTTTTAACTCGATCCTTAGTCTCTCTATCTCTAGTTGGTCATGAACCATGAAATCTTGGGTGACAATCTCCGTGCCATCGACAGACTGAGACTGAGTCTTCGACAGCTGTGGGGTGGAGTCCATCTCATCGAACTCTACATAAGAGGTCATGAGACGTCATCGTTACCAGGTCAGCTATGTAAGGCAGTTGTTAGCAGTCCAAGTGAGACCATCATCAACAGGTTGGTTAGCTAAGACGGGTTCTAACTCTGAGTTAGTAACTGCTTTGCAAAAACAGACGTAAGTCCTTTGGATCTCTGTTATAGATTGCGAATCTATACAAATAATTTGTCCTCTCTCTAGTTGGTTAGCTAAGACGAGTGCTTAAGTTTTGCATGGCTGGAGATATAACTCAAGTTAGCAAAACCACGGCGCAAGCATGCAGTTGGCATGATTAAAGTGAGGTTAGCTGAGTCCTAATTTTAAATCCATAACCTCTCTGTTGTTAAGACGGCGCAACAGTCTGAGCACGGACCAGCTGAAGATAATTGGATCCGGAACCGATATTCAAATTGCGCCCCACCTGCTGTGTTGCGCACATGCGGTGTGTACGCAGCCCGCGGAATTGCTAGCACCGGTAATTTTTTTGTTCAAATGTTGAATCGGTGGCATAATCAAGGTGAGGATGCAATGGATTACCTGAACAGGAGATCCACGACGAGTGAGATGAAGGAGACCGATAATTTTTCAGTGACGAGCGAACTCTGCGGAGGGATCAGGATTGGCTTTCCTTTGGAGAGCTCGCCTATCGCCACCGATGCTAGATGGAGAGAGATCTGGAACTCATCTGTGGACGACCCCACAAGTTAGTCAAATACTTGGAGGAACCATTTGAGAGCCCACATGTCAGTATGAGTTTGAAGTCCACCTACCACATTTTCTCACCTCAGATGGAGGTACTCCTTGTAGAACTCATATAAGGCCGACCCCACAAGTTAGTGAGAGACTTAGAGGAATTAGTAACTGAGAGCCCACTTGTCAGTGTCGTCGACGGTCAATTGAAGTCGACCTACCACATCTCATCACGCCCAAGAAACATGCCCATCTCTCATGCGTCGCAAAACTCACCCCACCTATCAGGTTATTCTTCTCCTGCACGCAAAAAAATGAAGTAGCCTCTCTCTTTCTTTCTCTCTCTCTCTCACTCTCTCTTTCTCTTTTCTCTCTCTCCGAGATTCAAAATCATTGAAGGGGATCGCTGACAAACTGCAGGGAAGCAGACCCCCCCCCCACAATTTCTGAACAATCAGCGCATAAGATTCGGCAATCAAAGGTTACTAAAAAATTTATCAACGCACCTTTTGCGTAGCGATTCCTGATACACGAGATTCAATTCGTTGATGAATTTGTTGTGGTCAGGATTCATAGAATAAAACTATTTAGTTTTACACTATAGCTTTGATATGAGTTTGTTTTTTGTTTTGTATCCTCTCGTCCTTGTAATACGAGGTTGTTACTTTTGTTAGGTTTCATGGTTATCTTTGTGTTAAGTGTTGCACAAGCAAATTAGCATAAGAGGATCTCACTTTGGTTGAGGTTGTAGTTTAATTGAAAATTAATATATGTATATATTTATATATGTTAATTATATAGAACTAAAAATATATCTCTGTTGATATCGACTTTGAAAAGTTTCGACACTGCTACTGCAGGTTTATAACCATTATATTTATTACGTCTCTTTTTCGGGGTAGATGTTCAGGAGTGCGTCATCTGGTCAGGACAATAGGGACGGTCGGTCTTTGAACGACATCGGCAAGGATTATGGGAGGCAGGTAATAGTAAGGCAGTTGAATATTAGTGTTTGGTCTTTTATTTCTGGGACGTTTGCTGTCAAGGTGTCACCACTGAGAACACCAAATAGTAGATCATTAACAACAACAAAAATGATTTATATATCCTGGATGAATGCTGTAATATCTGTTTATCCTGTGCATCTACTCTGCAGTTGAGTATCGAGAGGTGGAAGAAAGAAAATTACTGCAAAATGAGAAGAACATCAAGGATGCAGATGCTGTCAAACACGCACATGCCATGCGGGCTGGAATAATTGGAGTCAAGAGTGAGATACAAGTTCTTGGAAAACGTCCCAACCAGGAGCATGGTGTGCAACAAACACCTGCCAAGAGGAGCATTCTAAGCAGCAGAGACTCCACTAAGCAGATTGTGCAGGTAACAACGAAAACTTCAAACACTGGTTTTAACGTTCGTGGAAGTTTTAGTCGCACATGCCTCTAATTATTTTTTGGTTTGAAGACACAGATGCCCACAAAGGCGCAGAGCGGGCGTTGTGACGGCCCACGTTTGTAGGCGGTCATAATGAAGAGGTACAGGGTAACAAAATTTCCTTTGATGCAAGCAGAAGGATCATTGGCAACAAAAGCATTGGTGTTCAAGGATTCGGTACAGTTTGCACAAGCAAGAAGAGCCCAACGACAAAATCAAACATAGGAGCAATAAGCTCTACCATACAGCAGCATCAGAAAGCAATACAGGTGACAGCATATACGAACGTGCAACAACATTTAAAGCAAATGTATATTTTTTTGTGAGCAATTTTTTCTTTGTTTTCGTCTGGTATATTTAAATTGCAGTATGTTTCACACGCAGGTGTACGAGGAAGGAAGCAAGTATCGCGGTAGTCCATAGATCGATGAAAACATAAGGCAAGGTCCTTTGAAAGGATCACCTGTGGCGTTCAACATGAGGGGTCCTTCTAAAGGATCTCCGATGGCATTCAAAATCGTCAGCGAAATCACCAATGCATGGAGGTTGTCGCCAAGATTTGCTAGACAAGAGAGGCATGGGAAAACAAAGGTGATGTCGGAACTATGCTTTTTCAATTCCACACACAAACAGTTTTATGGGAGAACAGGGTAAAGTGCAAAACAGGAGGACGGCTGTCCGTCTTGTACAGCTGTATGTGCAGTTGTTCTTTTATATAGGATGTTGTTGTGCCTCTCCGGTTGTATGGTGTAAACAGAAGCACATCTGTGCCTCTTTGTGCAGATGTGTGTGTAGCATGGTCACATTCGTGCTGCTTGGTGTAATGTGAACAGTGCCTCTGGTGTACCGCTTATACTCGGTGAAGAGGCACGGGTCTGGTTTTGGTATACCAGATGAGCCCTGATGAGTCATATAAATCTTTTGTTTAGAAATTAAAAAAATGCATATGCTGCTCTGGCATCTAATTCTGTTTCTTGCCATGTGTTCAGGATTTGGCGGAGGGGATAACAGATGAGGGAAAGAAATATCATAGTTCTCCATCCATTTCGACAGAAACGCAATGTTCACAGCAGCAAGTAGCGTACATCGCGAGCACGGATTGCATGGTAGAAGCAGCACAGTCTCTTGGTTGCACGAGTGCCGGAGAAACAGGGAGCAGCATTGCACAATGCAACATTGGAGAGGCAGACTCATTTATGGATTTTACCGTGCCATGCAGAAACGACGCTGCTGCGTGTGACAAACAACAAAGCAGCAGCAGCTCCGCTGTAAGTGGACCTGTGGCTGGCGATGAGACTGATGTCGTCAGAAGTGAATGCGATCAGACGAACGAAGACACGGTAGAAAAAATCATCATGGTGCCGCCGACCATTGTAGAGAAAGAAATGGATGACATGATTAAAGAAGGCATATACCCAACGATTCAGGAGGTCACCAAAGTGCTCGAACCAGAGGGTGGTATGGTATTCGGATCATTGGATGAGTGCTTTTTGTTTTTCTGCAGATATGCTAGAAAGGTTGGCTTTGCTGCCAAGCGATCAACGAGCAGAAGATGGACATATGATCAGCAGCTTGACAAGCAGGTGTTTCAGTGCACCAAGGAAGGGCAGAATAAAACAACTGAGAGACATGTTAAGGAGAGAAGGAGCAACTACTTGATCCCGACAAGCTGCCCAGTCCAAATAACAGCCAAGAGGGATACAGATAGGAGGAAATGGTATCTGAAGAACGTGCGTCTAGAGCACAACCACCAGCTTCACCCGTCTGATTGGATGCTGAAGTTCATGAGATGCTATAAGAACATGACACCTCAGGAGAAATTCTTTATACAAGTGCTGCAGAAGGCGAGGTTAGAACCAAGGAAGGTTATGCAGATTTTTACTGCCATGGGGAAACCGAGGCGAGAAATTATGTTCGACACGATTGACATAAGCAACATTGCATGCTGGGACAGGGCTGGAGAGCGCGACACTGATGTCACAGACACCATGAAACTATTAGCTGATATGCAGAGGCGGAGGCCGGGATTCCACCATGTGGAAGAGACAGAGAACAATGTAGTGCGCAGCCTGTTCTGGACAGACTCCTTGTGTAAGATGAATTATGATCTATATGGAGATTTCGTGTCTTTTGACACAACATTCTCTATGAATATATATGGCTTGCCATTTGCACCAATTATAGGTGTCGACAACCACCGGTCGATCGCCCTGTTTGGAGTAGGCCTTTTGAAGGATGAGAAAATAGGGTCATTCAAGTGGCTCCTAAGCACGTTTGTCGAGGCAATGGGAGGTAAAGAGCCAAAATGCATAATAACAGACCAGGACTAGGCGATGAAGACATCAATAAAGGAAGCTCTTCCGAGGACGAGGCACAGGTTCTACTGGTGCATATTAGGAAGAACCTGAAGGAAAATAACGCAGCAGTGTTTGCGCAACACCCAGGGATGTCTGATGATATATTTTGAATCGTCAAAAATTCACTAGATCAAGACGAGTTTGAGCGTGCCTGGAAAGCAGCAATTTCTCTTCACAAGGCGGAAGGCAACAAACACCTGAACACGCTATGGGAACTCCGAAATTTTTGGGTGCCGGCCTACTTCAAGGACTGTTTCTATCCTTTCTCGTCAACAACCACTCACAGTGAGAGCACAAATGCGATGTGGAAGAATTACGTCGACCACAAGGACACTATAAAAAGGTTTGTTAATGTGTATCACACGATCCAGCAAAATTGCCTCGCCACGCTTGACAAGAAAAGACACCGAACAGAAGAGAAGGCACCATCACTAGAGACGGGTTTTCCGATTGAAAGACAAGCAAGTCAAGTATACACGAATGAAATTTTTAGGAAATTCCAGCTGGAGCTACGGAACCGGACTTACTTCAAGTGCTCTGACCTGGCAAAGGGGATGCAGTATTTTTTTTAAAAGATTATTGAGCCTGGAGAAAAAGTGTGGAAAGCATATCCGGCGAGGAATTTGACAGGTCTGAGTTCAGGGTAGATGTGGATGAGCAAAAAGAAATATACAGTTGCAGCTACAAGAAAATGAGTAGGGATGGCATTCAGTGCTGCCATGTGCTTAAGATGATGGACCAAACAGGCATGATCGATCAACTTCCAAAATCCTTTGTCATCCCCAGATGGACCAGGAATCTATCAGAGAGTCTGAAAGTTCTGTCTACAAGTCAAGGTGATAGCATGACTGCACAAGACGATGAAACTATGAGATTCGGCCTCGCTTACGCTGAGTTGTCGGATATCTGTTCAAATGCTTGCAGAAAAGAGAAGGCATACCGTGTGCTGCATGAGTGTACGGTAGATATGAAAATAAAAGTCATGGCGGCACTTGCCGAGGAACCAGACACATGCATTCTTGCCGAAACTCTCAAGAACCCTCCCATGAGTGGCTCAAAGGGTACGAAAAAAGGAGATCGAATCAAAGCTAGTTCTGAGAAGAAAGGAAAAGGCAACAAAGCCGCATCCAAGTGCGGCCGTTGTAGAGTAAAGGGTCACAGGAAAACTAACTGCCCGGATAACCCAGAAGTCCAGGAGAGGAAATCGCAGCAGGAGAAGAGGGCAAGATCAATGAAATGGCCGACAACACCGACAACACCATTGAGGACATCAAACGGCTCAGGACAATGCACTCCAAGCCCAGGAGGAAGACGTCAGACACCAGCAACTCCAACGACCCCACTGACAGCAAGGTGCATTTACCAAAGTCTTGCATCTACGCCAGAATCAAACATCACACAAGCCAGGCACACAGAATGCATGCAGGGAAGCTCGGGACAAGGCACGGAATCTGCGCAGTCCATTTTCAGAAAGGAAAGGTCTGAGTGGAGACTTTTTGGTACCGGAGAACAGTACGAATAGAAAAATTAAAAGGTAATAATGCAGCTTAAACATGACGTAAGCAAAAAACAGTGATGACCGCAATCTTTCGCTTTGTTTTTATGTATGAATATTAATTTTACAGGTAAATAGGTTGAATAGCTACGCAGAAGGGTGGGGTTGCACAAGGGTCGAGAAGGAAGAATGGATCGCTGAACATTCAAAAACAAGGCCGCATGTGGAGCGATGAAATAGGAAGCAATTGGTGGGGAGGACGGGCGGTTGTCGATTGTTTATTTTCTTGTGCTGTGGTTATAAGAACGGCTTGTAAGTTAATTTGCTGCAGTTATAGAAACAAAACAAATTTAAATAAGAATGCTTTTTGCTTCTTTATGTATTTTTACTCGGAGGACAAAAATATCAGAGGCACAGGTTTCCTTGTTATTTTCCGCAGCCGCGTCGGTTTCTGAACGGGGATGTTGTAAGCATACAAGCATGCTTCTCTGCTGCGTGACAGAGAGATAAAAATAACCTAAGGGCACAGGCAGCCACGGCCATGCCACCGGTGAGTGTTCAACTGTGACTCTCACGGTTGCATGGTCACGCCCGCCGTTATGGAGCGAAAACGTTTTTAAGCATTGAATCTGGGTCGTGCTTCTGGGGCTGCATAACCGTGGCTTTCGTGGTAACTGTGCCTCGCCTGTTCTAACGCATGTTCTTCTGTTATGAATACATGACTGTAAGTAATTCAAATAACCGTGCTTGCAATGCATGTCCAACCGTGCCTCATGTGCCTTCATGATGTGCTTCTGTCATGCAAAGATTTCAAACTGAATGGGTCACAGTTGTGTTTTTTTTCTGTTTCACAAATGGATATAGTGCCTGGCAGTAGGTTCACGGCGTTTGCTGTGAGAGAATCACGTCTTTACATGCTACTAAAGCACGTGGAATCACGGCCGTGCCTGTGTGTGGCATGTAGAACAGTGCTTTACAATGCAAAAGGCAGGACCGTGTGTCTCGTTCTTGAAAAGCCGTGGTTCTGCCATCACTTCATTCATTTGGTTTTGTCCGCGTTTTAGTAGAATCATCTGCAAAGCAGAGGCACGACCTTGAATCTTCTGCCATCACTTCATTCACTTGGTTTTGTCTGCGTTTTAGCAGAATCATCTGCAAAGCAGAGGCACGGCCTTGAATCTTCTAGTGACTTCATTGTCAACGTGCCCGTGGAAAATTTTGCCGCTTGCAGAGGGAAGATGGCTGTAGAATCGTGCTTCCGGCGTGGAACAGATTCACAAAGATAGGCACGCTTTGTGAATGTGTGCGGTAAATAATTAAATCACGGAGGGGCACACACGTGCCTGGTCTGCAAGTACAACAGTGCGTCTCGTACCATCAAAGCCGTGACTCTATTTGACGTTTCAAGCAGCCACCTAGCATTGACTTGTTACTACTTTTGAGTTTTCAGTGACCCAGACGATCTGTCATGATCAGGACTTCTAACTCCTATGTGTGTTCTACTATAAGTTTGAGTCTAATGTTGTATGCCTGTTGCTAAGTTCCATTATTAGTTAATACCATTGATTGTTTACTATTACCAACTTGGTTTATCTCTTGTAGTCCACTTTTTATGTATCTCTCTATATGTGTGCGCATGTATAATCTGATTCATTTCTGATGAGGTTAATCAATGTGCCTCCTCGTGCCTCTTGTACCTGTAAGACTGTGCGTTTTTATCACTGCACGACACTTCCTCTGTGTATGTCCGTGACCCTGTGGTGAACGTTTGGGTGGAAACATGTTGCACAGCCTAGAACATAGCGTCCTGTAGAACCACGACAGTGCTGTTTCTGCAAATCGAGACGTGCTTGTGCTTTGTTTAAAACCGTGCCCGTGCTTCACTGTGAAACAATGAAATACAGATAGCCACGAACGTCCACGCCTTTTATATCGAAATAATATACGTAACATCAAGAAAGATGTGTGACACAACTCAATACGGAACCGTGTCCGTAGGGAGTTCACGTCTGTGCTTTTATATTCAAGGAAATAAGATTTTAAAAACAGCGTCCCTCACGTAGGCCATTGGGTGCCTTTGTGGGCTTAACGCCCGTGCGTGTCCATCTGATAGAGTCACAGGCTACCATCGACCATGCTTTTGAGAGCTTCATGCCCGTGCCTATGACCCAAAACACTTAAACAAAGAAAGGTAGGAATGTCCACGCCTTCATGTGTGCACAAGACATGACTCTAGTTGGTACAAAGAACCTTGGCTGCAGAGACTTCATGCCCGTGCTTTTAAAAACAGCGCCTCTCGAATTGGCCATTACGTTAATGTTCACATTTGTACCCATAAACTTGACCCAGGAAACCAATACACATTTGTTATCAAAGTTACTGACTACGAGGTGACGCAAGACAAAATAAGAAACTTTTTAGTCCACTTCTTAATCGCTTCAGATACATGCTACCTCTTGAGAAGTGCATTGGATTTCCTTGAAGAGGAAAGGATGATGCAGCAAAGTAGCGTAAGTATTTCCCTCAGTTTTGAGAACCAAGGTATCAATCCAGTAGGAGGCTACGCGCGAGTCCCTCGTACCTGCACAAAACAAATAACTCCCCGCAACCAACGCGATAAGAGGTTGTCATTCCCTTCACGGTCACTTACGAGAGTGAGATCTGATAGAGATGATAGGATAATATTTTTGGTATTTTTGTGATAAAGATGCAAAGTAAAATAAGAGCAAAGTAAAAAGCAAAGGAAATAACAACGTGTTGGAAGATTAATATGATGAAGATAGACCCGGGGGCCATAGGTTTCACTAGTGGCTTCTCTCAAGAGCATAAATATTTTACGGTGGGTGAACGAATTACTGTTGAGCAATTGACAGAATTGAGCATAGTTATGAGAATATCTAGGTATGATCATGTATATAGGCATCACGTCCGAGACAAGTAGACCGACTCCTGCCTGCATCTACTACTATTACTCCACTCATCAACCGCTATCCAGCATGCATCTAGAGTATTAAGGTCATAAAAACAGAGTAACGCCTTAAGCAAGATGACATGATGTAGAGGGATAAATTCGTGCAATATGATAAAAACCCCATCTTGTTATCCTCGATGGCAACAATACAATACGTGCCTTGCTGCCCCTACTGTCATTGGGAAAGGACACCGCAAGATTGAACCCAAAGCTAAGCACTTCTCCCATTGCAAGAAAGATCAATCTAGTAGGCCAAACCAAACTGATAATTCGAAGAGACTTGCAAAGATAACCAATCATACATAAAAGAATTCAGAGAAGATTCAAATATTGTTCATAGATAATCTTGATCATAAACCCACAATTCATCGGTCTCAACAAACACACCGCAAAAAGAAGATTACATCGAATAGATCTCCACAAGAGAGGGGGAGAACATTATATTGAGATCCAAAAAGAGAGAAGAAGCCATCTAGCTACTAACTATGGACCCGAAGGTCTGAGGTAAACTACTCACACTTCATCGGAGAGGCTATGGTGTTGATGTAGAAGCCCTCCGTGATGGATGCCCCCTCCGGCGGAGCTCCAGAACAGGCCCCAAGATGGGATCTCGTGGGTACAGAAGGTTGCGGTGGTGCAATTAGGTTTTTGGCTCCGTATCTAATCGTTTGGGGGTACATAGGTATATATAGGAGGAAGGAGTATGTCGGTGGAGCAACAGGGGGCCCACGAGGGTGGAGGGCGCGCCCCCTACCTCGTGGCCTCCTCTCTTGTTTCTTGACGTAGGGTCCAAGTCTCCTGGATCATAATCATCCTAAAAATCACGTTCCCGAAGGTTTCATTCTGTTTGGACTCCGTTTGATATTCCTTTCTGCGAAACTCTGAAATAGGCAAAAAAAACAGCAATTCTGGGCTGGGCCTCTGGTTAATAGGTTAGTCCCAAAAATAATATAGAAGTGGATAATAAAGCCCAATAATGTCCAAAACAGTAGATAATATAGCATGGAGCAATCAAAAATTATAGATACGTTGGAGACGTATCAGGCATCCCCAAGCTTAATTCCTGCTCGTCCTCGAGTAGGTAAATGATAAAAACAGAATTTTTGATGCGGAGTGCTACTTGGCATAATTTCAATGTAATTCTTCTTAATTGTGGTATGAATATTCAGATCTGAAAGATTCAAGATAAAAGTTTAATATTGACATAAAAATAATAATACTTCAAGCATACCAACGAAGCAATCATGTCTTCTCAAAATAACATGGCCAAAGAAAGTTATCCCTACAAAATCATATAGTCTGGCTATGCTCTATCTTCACCACACAAAGTATTTAAATCATGCACAACCCCGATGACAAGCCAAGCAATTGTTTCATACTTTTGACATTCTCAAACTTTTTCAATCTTCACACAATACATGAGCGTGAGCCATGGATATAGCACTATATGTGGAATAGAATGGTGGTTGTGGAGAAGACAAAAAAAGGGGAAGATAGTCTCACATCAACTAGGCGTATCAACGGGCTATGGAGATGCCCATCAATAGATATCAATGTGAGTGAGTAGGGATTGCCATGCAACGGATGCACTAGAGCTATAAGCATATGAAAGCTCAACAAAAGAAACTAAGTGGGTGTGCATCCAACTCGCTTGCTCACGAAGACCTAGGGCATTTTGAGGAAGCCCATCATTGGAATATACAAGCCAAGTTCTATAATGAAAAATTCCCACTAGTATATGAAAGTGACAAAATGAGAGACTCTCTATCATGAAGATCATGGTGCTACTTTGAAGCACAAGTGTGGTAAAAGGATAGTAACATTGTCCCTTCTCTCTTTTTCTCTCAATTTTTTTTGGCCTTTTCTCTTTTTTTATGGCCTCTTTTTTTCGTCTGGAGTCTCATCCCGACTTGTGGGGGAATCATAGCCTCCACCATCCTTTTCCTCACTTGGGACAATGCTCTAAAAATGAAGATCATCACACTTTTATTTTCTTACAACTCAACAATTACAACTTGACACTTAGAACAAAATATGACTCTATATGAATGCCTCCGGCGGTGTACCGGGATATGCAATGAATCAAGAGTGACATGTATGAAAGAATTATGAACAGTGGCTTTGCCACAAATACGATGTCAACTACATGATCATGCTAAGAAATATGACAATGATGGAGCGTGTCATAATAAACGGAACAGTGGAAAGTTGCATCGCAACATATCTCGGAATGGCTATGGAAATGCCATGATAGGTAGGTATGGTGGCTGTTTTTAGGAAGGTATATGGTGGGTCTATGATACCGGCGAAAAATGCGCGGTATTAAAGAGTCTAGCAATGGTGGAAGGAAGAAGGGTGCGTATAATCCATGGACTCAACATTAGTCATAAAGAACTCATATACTTATTGCAAAAATCTACAAGTTATCAAAGCAAAGTATTGCACGCATGCTCCTAGGGGGATAGATTGGTAGGAAAAGACCATCGCTCGTCCCCGACCGCCACTCATAAGGAAGACAATAAATAAATAAATCGTCCTCTGACTTCATCACATAACGGTTCACCATACGTGCATGCTACGGGAATCACAAACTTTAACACAAGTATTTCTCAAATTCACAACTACTCAACTAGCATGACTCTAATATCACCATCTTTATATCTCAAAACAATTATCAAGCATCAAACTTCTCATAGTATTCAACACTCTCATAAGAAAGTTTTTACAAATCTTGAATACCAAGCATATTGGGATTATTTGAGCAAATTACCATGCTATTTAAGACTCTCAAAATAATCTAAGTGAATCATGAGAGATCAATAGTTTCTATAAAACAAATCCACCACCGTGCTCTAAAGGATATAAGTGAAGTACTAGAGCAAAACTATATAACTCAAAAGATATAAGTGAAGCACATAGAGTATTCTAACAAATTCCAAATAAAGTATGGCTCTCTCAAAAGGTGTGTACAGCAAGGATGATTGTGGTAAACTAAAAGACAAAGACTCAAATCATACAAGACGCTCCAAGAAAAACACATATCATGTGGTGAATAAAAATATAGCTCCAAGTAAAGTTACCGATGGAAGTAGACGAAAGAGGGGATGCCTTCCGGGGCATCCCCAAGCTTTGGCTTTATGTTGTACTTAGATTATCTTGGGAGTGCCATGGGCATCCCCAAGCTTAGGCTCTTGCCACTCCTTGTTCCATAATCCATCAATTTTTTTTACCCAAAACTTGAAAACTTCACAACACAAAACTCAACAAAAATCTCGTGAGCTCCGTTAGCGAAAGAAAACAAAAGACCACTTCAAGGTACTGTAATGAACTCATTCTTTATTTATATTGGTGTTAAACCTACTGTATTCCAACTTCTCTATGGTTTATAAACTATTTTACTAGCCATAGATTCATCAAAATAAGCAATCAACACACGAAAAACAGAATCTGTCAAAAACAGAACAGTCTGTAGTAATCTGTAACTAACGCAAACTTCTGGAACTCCAAAAAATCAGCCAAAATAGGACGACCTAGGAAATTTGTTTATTGATCAGCAGCAATTGGAATCAGTATTTTATCAAGTTCTGGTGATTTTTAACAATTGTTTTTGTGAACAGAAAGTTTCTGGAAATTACAGCAAGATCAAATAATTATCATCCAAGAAGATCCTATAGGTTTAACTTGGCACAAACACTAATTAAAACATAAAAACACATCTAACCAGAGGCTAGATCAAAGATTTATTCCTAAACAGAAGCAAAAGCAAAAATAAAATAAAATTGGGTTGCCTCCCAACAAGCGCTATCGTTTAATGCCCCTAGCTAGGCATTGATAATCCAATGATGCTCACAAGAAAGACAAGAATTGAAGCACAAAGAGAGCATCATAAAACACGTGACTAACCCATCTAAGTCTAACATACTTCCTATGCATAGGCATCTTATAGTCAAACAAATTATCAAGGCAAGCAAAAACTAGCATATGCAAGGAAGCGGAAACAAACAATAGCAATCTCAACATAACGAGAGGTAATTTAGTAACATGAAAATTTCTACAACCATATTTTCCTCTCTCATAATAATTACATGTAGGATCATAAGCAAATTCAACAATATAGCTATCACAAAAAATATGCTTAGCACAATCCACATGTATGCAAAGTTGACACTCTTCCAAAATAGTGGGATTAACATTAGCTAAAGTCATGACCTCTCCAAACCCACTTTTATCAAAAATTTCATAAGATTGAACATTCTCCAAATATGTGGGATCTAAAGTTGACACTCTTACAAACCCACTTTCAATATTATTGCAAACACTATTATCAATCTCATATTCATCATGGGGCTTAAATAAATTTTCAAGATCAAAAGAAGAATCACCCCAATCATGATCATTGCAACAAACAGTGGACCTAGCAAAAGTAGCATCCCCAAGCTTAGGGTTTTGCATATTATTAGCACGATTGAAATCAAGAGAATTTATAGTAAAATAATTGCAATCATACTTATTCAAAGATCTATCGTGAATCACTTCATAAGTTTCTTCCTTCAACACTTCATCACAATTTTCAGATCCACGAATTTCAAGCAAAACCTCATAAAGATAATCTAGTGCACAAAACTCACTAGCAATAGGTTCATCATAATTGGATCTCTTAAAGAGATAGCAAGTGGATGAGGATCCATAAACTTTTAGCAAGCGAAGATGCAAGGAAAAAGGAGGCAAACGGAAAAGAGAGGGCGAATAAAACGGCAAGGGTGAAGTGGGGGAGAGGAAAACGAGAGGCAAATGGCAAATAATGTAATGCGGGAGATAAGGGTTTGTGATGGGTACTTGGTATGTTGACTTTTGCGTAGACTCCCCGGCAACGGCGCCAGAAATCTTCTTGCTACCTCTTGAACAATGCGTTGGATTTCCTCGAAGAGGAAAGGATGATGCAGCGAAGTAGCGTAAGTATTTCCCTCAGTTTTTGAGAACCAAGGTATCAATCCAGTAGGAAGATACGCGCGAGTCCCGCATACCTGCACAAAACAAATAACTCCTCGCAACCAACGCGATAAGGGGTTGTCAATCCCTTCACAGTCACTTACGAGAGTGAGATCTGATAGAGATGATAGGATAATATTTTTGGTATTTTTGTGATAAAGATGCAAAGTAAAATAAAAGCAAAGGAAAAAGCAAAGGAAATAACAAAGTGTTGGAGGATTAATATGATGAAGATAGACCCGGGGGCCATAGGTTTCACTAGTGGCTTCTCTCAAGAGCATAAATATTTTACGGTGGGTGAACGAATTACTGTAGAGCAATTGACAGAATTGAGCATAGTTATGAGAATATCTAGGTATGATCATGTATATAGGCATCACGTCCGAGACAAGTAGACCGACTCCTGCCTGCATCTACTACTATTACTCCATTCATCGACCGCTATCCAGCATGCATCTAGAGTATTAAGTTCATAAAAACAGAGTAACACCTTAAGCAAGATGACATGATGTAGAGGGATAAATTCATGCAATATGATAAAAACCCCATCTTGTTATCCTCGATGGCAACAATACAATACGTGCCTTGCTGCCCCTACTGTCACTGGGAAAGGACACCGCAAGATTGAACCCAAAGCTAAGCACTTCTCCCATTGCAAGAAAGATCAATCTAGTAGGCCAAACCAAACTGATAATTCGAAGAGACTTGCAAAGATAACCAATCATACATAAAAGAATTCAGAGAAGATTCAAATATTGTTCATAGATAATCTTGATCATAAACCCACAATTCATCGGTCTCAACAAACACACCGCAAAAAGAAGATTACATCGAATAGATCTCCACAAGAGAGGGGGAGAACATTGTATTGAGATCCAAAAAGAGAGAAGAAGCCATCTAGCTACTAACTATGGACCCGAAGGTCTGAGGTAAACTACTCACACTTCATCGGAGAGGCTATGGTGTTGATCTAGAAGCCCTCCGTGATGGATGCCCCCTCCAGCGGAGCTCCAGAACAGGCCCCGAGATGGGATCTCGTGGGTACAGAAGGTTGCGACAGTGGAATTAGGTTTTTGGCTTTGTATCTGATCGTTTGGGGGTACGTAGGTATATATAGGAGGAAGGAGTACGTCGGTGGAGCAACAGGGGGCCCACGAGGGTGGAGGGCGCGCCCCCTACCTCGTGGCCTCCTCTCTTGTTTCTTGACATAGGGTCCAAGTCTCCTGGATCATAATCTTCCTAAAAATCACGTTCTCGAAGGTTTCATTCCGTTTGGACTCCGTTTGATATTCCTTTTCTGCGAAACTCTGACATAGGCAAAAAAACAGCAATTCTGGGCTGGTCCTCCGGTTAATAGGTTAGTCCCAAAAATAATATAAAAGTGGATAATAAATCCCAATAATGTCCAAAACAGTAGAAAATATAGCATGGAGCAATAAAAAATTATAGATATGTTGGAGACGTATCAATACAGCGATCAGGGTCGCTGGGCGCGAAGTTCCTTGACCTCTTTTATCATAACGTATGTCTCCAGCTTGAGCTTGTCGTACTCAAGTTTGAGCTTCGCCTTCGTCTTCTCATCCAGAAGATCTTACAACCTCGTCGATATCTCCACGATCTTCAAGAGGTGAGCTTCTGTAGCCTCCCATCGGTTTTTCACCTGGACAAAAGAGAAGGTGTGAGATTGATGGCAGGACGCACTATCATCAACTTAGAATGAAGTTCACCACAATGATCCATGTTTCACAACTAATGCGGGTAGCCGAAAGAGAGAAAAAGCGAATGAAACGGAAGCAGAGTGAACTTACAGATGAGGAAGCCTGGCCAGCGGAGATTTCCTCCTGCCTCAGGACACGGCTCTCTGGAGTAGTGTCATCCTGCACAGCCATGGCGGAGAGTGTCAGGGTAGAGAACAGCAAGAGGAGTGGATAGCCTGGATGCGGATAAAAGGATGAAGGGGATGTGGCTAGGGTTTTGAGATTCCGTCTGGTTTATTCACGTTTCACAACTAAATCAAGTAGCCGAAGGAAAGAAAAAAAGGAAAGAAGCGGAAGCAGAGTCAACTTACAGATGAGGAACCCTCGTCAGCCTTGATCCCCTCCAGTGTCTGGGCACGGGGTTCCACAGTAGTGTCCTCCTGCGCAGCCATGGCGGAGAGGGTCAGGATGGAGATCAGCAAGAGGAATGGATGGCCTGGCGGCGGGCAGAGGGGGGAAGAGTGTGTGGCTAGGGTTTCGAGACCCCGTCCGGCTTAAATAGCCGGAGCTGGCCTCGGGCTATGAGCTAGAGCGGCGTCACCAGAGGAGACGCCCGTCAGACCCTTGGGTTTCCAGAGCGGTGCCACGTGGCGTTCTCACCCGAATACGAGGAGACACCCGTCGAAACGTTGGGTTTCCGCAATTAACGCATGAACGTGACTCCACGTAAAACACAAGCATGCCTCTCTGAGCAGCTTTACCGTGCCACTCCTGGTTATAGATCAACGGATGCATTTGGATCAAAGGTGACCTCTGACTTGAAAACACTGACACACTTGACGGTTCGTGCATTTGAGTTAAAATCTTACAACGAAAACAATTGTAACACAGAGTAAACGCCCGTGCCTCTATGCTGTATGCACGTGCTTATGCCCGTACAAGGAAATACGCTTTTAAGAACAGGGTCTCTCGTATAGGCCATTCCGTGCCTCACAGAGTAAACGCCCGTGGTTGTGCGTGTGACGCCCCCGATTTGACCGTACACTAATCATGCACGCAAATGTGTACGATCAAGATCAGGGACTCACGGGAAGATATCACAACACAACTCTACAACATAAATAAGTCATACAAGCATCATAATACAAGCCAGGGGCCTCGAGGGCTCGAATACAAGGGCTCGATCACAGACGAGTCAGCGGAAGCAACAATATCTGAGTACAGACATAAGTTAAACAAATTTGCCTTAAGAAGGCTAGCACAAACTGGGATACAGATCGAACGAGGCGCAGGCCTCTTGCCTGGGATCCTCCTAACTACTCCTGGTCGTCGTCAGCGGCCTGCACGTAGTAGTAGGCACCTCCAGTGTCGTAGGAGTCGTCGTCGACGGTGGCGTCTGGCTCCTGGACTCCAACATCTGGTTGCGACAACCAGATAGAAAGGAAAGGGGGAAAAAGAGGAAGAAAGGCAACCGTGAGTACTCATCCAAAGTACTCGCCAGCAAGGAGCTACACTACATATGCATGGATATATGTGTAAAGAGGCATATCAGTGGACTGAACCGCAGAATGCCAGAATAAAAGGGGGATAGCTAGTCCTGTCGAAGACTACGCTTCTGGCAGCCTCCATCTTGCAGCATGTAGAAGAGAGTAGATTGAAGTCCTCCAAGTAGCATCGCATAGCATAATCCTACCCGGCGATCCCCTCCTCGTCGCCCTGTTGGAGAGCGATCACCGGGTTGTAACTGGCACATGGAAGGGTGTATTTTATTCAGTATCCGGTTCTAGTTGTCATAAGGTCAAGGTACAACTCTGGGTCATCCTTTTACCGAGGGACACGGCTATTCGAATAGATAAACTTCCCTGCAGGGGTGCACCACATAACCCAACACGCTCGATCCCATTTGGCCGGACACACTTTTCTGGGTCATGCCCGGCCTCGTAAGATGAACGCGTCGCAGCCCCACCTAAGCACAACAGAGCGGTCAGCACGCCGGTCTAACCCTATGCGCGCACGGGTCTGGGCCCATCGCCCTATGCACACCTGCACGTTGCGTACGCGGCCGGAAGCAGACCTAGCCTAGTGGCGTTCCAGTCCAATCCGGCGCGCGCCACTCAGTCGCTGACGTCACGAAGGCTTCGGCTGATACCACGACGCCGGGATACCCATAACTAGTCCCGCGTAGATGGTTAGTGCGTATAGACCAAATGGCCAGACTCAGATCAAATACCCAGAACTCGTTAAGCGTGTTATTTATCCGCGAACGCCGACCAGGGCCAGGCCCACCTCTCTCCTAGGTGGTCTCAACCTGCCCTGTCGCTCCGCCATAAAGTAACAGTCGGGGGCCGTCAGGAAGCCAGGCCCACCTCTACCGGTGTGGAGCCACCTGTCCTTTCAGCCCCCTCATCAGAATCACTTGCGGGTACTCCTCGAGCCGACCCGACTTTAGTCACCACATGTGTCATGTATTTAAAGTATATAGTATATACCCGTGATCACCTCCCGAAGTGATCACGGCCCAATAGTATAGCATGGCAGACGGACAAGAGTGTAGGGCCACTGATGGAACACTAGCATCCTATACTAAGCAGTAGGATAGCAGGTAAGGGTAACAACTGTAGCAACAATGACAGGCTATGCATCAGTATAGGATTAACCGAAAGCAGTAACATGCTACACTACTCTAATGCAAGCAGTATAGAGAAGAATAGGCGATATCTGGTGATCAAGGGGGCAGCTTGCCTGGTTGCTTAGACAAGAAGGAGGGGTCGTCGGTGACGTAGTCGACCACAGGGGCATCAGCATCGTCACGGGGTCTACCGAAGAGAAGAGGGGGGGGGAGAAACAGTAAATACAAAGCAAGCAAGTGGATAACAGGACAACAGGCAGAGCTAGACGTGTTCTAACGCGGTATGAGGTGATACCGGTGAAGGGGGGAAACATCCGGGAAAGTATCCCCGGTGTTTCACGTTTTCGGACAGATGAACCGAAGGTGAAATGTTGCAGGTTCACTATGCTAGGGACGCGTGGCGGACGAACGGACTGCGCATTCGGAATCGGCTCGTCGTTCTGAGCAACTTTCATGTAGAAAGTATTTTCATCTGAGCTACGGTTTAAAAGATATGATTTTCTAAAGATTTACTAATTTCTGGAATTTAATTAATCATTTAATTAAATTCGAAATTGTATTTACGACATCAGCATGATGTCATGCTGACATCAGCAGTCAGCAGGGGTTGACTAAGTCAAACTGACATGTGGGTCCAGTGGGACCCACCTGTCATTCTCTGTTTAAGTTAATTAGGGTTTAGCTAATTAATTACTGTTTAATTAAATTAACTACTTAATTAGATTAATTTAAACATGATTAATTAACTTAATTTAGTTAATTAATTAATTAACTTAATTTAATTCATTTTTATTATTTGTTTTATTTATTATTATTTGATTTATATTCTTTTTTTTTGCTTTACGTTCCAAGGGCGTGGGCCCCATCTGTCATTGACACAGGGGGAGGACCCACTAGTCAGTGGTACAGGGGGCCGGCGGAGCGGGCGTAACGGGTGGCGGGGCGGGACGAACCCGCCAGGGCTCGCGAGCACACGCTCGAGGCGTGGCCGCGGCCAAGGCGCGCCGCCGGCGTGTGAGCACGCAGCGGAGGCGGCGGTGACGCGGTGTGGGCTCAGGGTCGGGGCGCGTCTGGGACGCACGGGGCGCGGCTAGGCGTGGCGCAGGCGCGCGCGGTGGTGCGGTGCAGCGCGTGCGAGCCAGAGCAGTGGCAGTCGGCGCGGGCAACGACGAGCGCAACAGCAGAGGGAAGAGGAGGCCGGGGGCCTCATCGCTGGTGTAGGGACAGGGCAGTGGGGCTCGGGGAGGAGACGACGAGGTCCGGTGGGGAGGCTCCGGCGAGGTCCAGGCGGCACGGGTGACGGGGATGAGGCAGTCCAGCGGGGTCCGGCGACGGCGTGGTCGCGGACGGGGTGGCGAGGCTCGACGAAGCCGACGAGGGAGAGGTGAGGAGGCGAGGCGACCCGGAGCGGCTCCGGCGAGCGGTGTCCGGCGGCGAGGTCGAGGCGGTTGCCTCAATCTAGAACGATGCGGGCTAGCAAGGGGGGCCCGTTGGTGGCAGCGGCGCGGGGCGGCTCGCCGGGAGCAGCGACGACCGCGGCCGGGTACGGCGGGGCGAAGTCGTGGCGAGGTGGCGCCGATGCGGTGTCGGGCGAGTGTGCGGTTGGCCCGATCCAGATGGGATCGGGAGAGGGGGAAGGAGCGACCGAGGGAGAGAGGGGATCGTGGGAGATCGAGGGGAGGGGATGCGCGGTAGGTGGCTAGGGTTTGGGGGGAGTGGATAAGGAGGAGTGGGGGAGTGGCCGGCTGGGCCTTTGCCCAGTTGGGCCGGTGGCCTGCTGGGCCGGAGCTCGGGGGGGTTCTTCCTTTTTTGTATTTATTTGTTTTGTACTTATTTTCTATATATTTTTGTTTTATAAAATATACAAGTAGTACCTAAATTAGTGTTACAAAATACCCCAATGTCACAAAAAGTTTGGTGACAAAATAAAATAGTTTAGTAATTTATTATTTGTCAAAGGCATTTAATTAATTGATTTTGCTACTGTTTAAATCCTTATAGTTAATTTAAGCATTACATAAAAGTTTGGTTTCTCCATCATAATTGCTTGTGATTTATTTGAAACAACCCGAACATTTTAGTTTTAATTTTTTGAAAACTTTTGCTGTTTGCTTTTCTTTTGAATTTGAATTTTGATCCGGTTTTGAACTAACGCAAGATTATCAACACTAACAGAGGTGACGTGGCATCATTAGCGTAGGTTTACTGTAGCATAATTATCCGGGCGTCAGAATTCTCCTCTACTACAAGAAATCTCGTCCCGAGATTTAAGAGGGGAGTAGGGGGGGAAGGTTTGGTAACGAATCTAGCGGGTCTTCTCATCCTGGCTTGCTCTTCTCGAAGAGGCTGGTCCAATACATTGATGTCTTCATTTCTCTGCTTCGGTCATCATGATGAAGTCGGCGTCCTTTCTTCAGGAACTCCATCGTACTTACGAAAGAATAAAGGGTGGGCATTCTGGGAGAACGGGCCTCGACAAGGTTGACTATCGGGTCGATAACATCGAGGAAGGTGGTGGAAAGTAACCCTCGAATCGAAACTTAAGAAAATATCGAGAGCAAAATAAGGAGGTAACCTGGGAAGTTTCGAGCGGGCAGGCAATCGTTTGATGCCTGTTATAGGGCGTGAAAGGGTCAAAGCAACGGGAATAAGTATTGTGTCCGATATCAGACCTAAAGGTGGCTCGTGAATTACATACGAGGCCATGCGCGAGGAACAACCATTAGAAACAGGGTTGTATAGAAGAGTCAGGTTTCGATCCTGTGGAACTGTGGGTTATGGGCCCACCATGTGGTTTAAAAGTAAGAAGAAGGGTGACGTCTTGCACGATCATGTAAGCAAGGCATGTCAGAGGATAGTCTGTCAGTTATGTCGGCAACAACATCGGTACCAAGGGCGAGGGACAAAGAGAACCATTTTCCTGCTCGTTGAACGAGGCGGACCAATAGGCAAAGTTCTCGTCCATCGGTGGCTACCGGAATGTCATCAACAATAGTAACAGGGTCTTACTAAGAGAGTGGTACAACAAGGTGCTTACCTAAGCAGGGAAATGTCACTGCTCACTTAAGTCAGATTACTGGAAAGGTTAAACAATACAATGGAAATGATAGTATGATTATCAGATTAAACAGAACAATGGAAAGGAAAATGTGTTTCAACACATGTTTCAGGGGTATATCCTTCCCAAGGACGAGCAGAGCATGATATCCATGACATGATATAATGTAGAAAAAACTTTAGGTACGGGAGAGAATTTTCATGACATTACCCATACAGCGGTGTTTGGATAATTGAGCAGGAATCATTTAGCATTGGGCTTCAAATGTTCCTGTTGAAAATTGGAGTACCATAGACATGTTTCGAGATGGCCTTCACATGGTCAACAGGTGAAGATCAGACTTTGGAAACAAAAAGGATCCATCAGGAACAACTTATAGAATAAGTCTTACAATTTCCTCACGGAAGAATGACTAACCTTGCCAAAAAGGAAACTATAACAATAGGTCCTCCGGCCAGGTGTGTTAGGAATGACATCACCTCACCGGGTCATAAATAGGCCAATGTTATAACTCTTGGAAATATGTTCCAACCATCATATCTGACCGAGATTCAGATCTGATTGGTGTCAGGATAACTCAGACTCAGGATGCCTGAGAAGAAAAGGTGCAACACAAATTGTTGAAACAACATCGAAGATTCTTGGGAGATGAACTATGGAAGCGAGTTCCGAACAAGGGTTCATCATTAAATCAAGGAGAGGTGAGGAGGTGATTGATTGACGCAGCGACAATCCATTGAGATTTCCAAAAGATGGATTTCCACAACTATGTGAACAAGGAAATAACATTAGCTAGATCGAATGACTTAATGATGTATGCTCGAGGAAAACATACACAGTTAAACATTGGTTGAAATGTGCACCCAAAATATGGGCTAGGTAGCACGATCAATGTTCGAATGATGATTGATTAAGCCATAGACGTAGAATGCAACTACGGACCAATAACTTCAAAGCAATAGGGTTGCTGGAAGTGTAGAAGTTATACATCACAGACCATTTGTCGGTATTTCGTTTAGAAACAACACGGGGACCAAGGAATGAATGGATATGGCAAAAGGTATCACCTGCATCAAGAATTCTTAAGAGGTGGTGAAATTCTTATGACATACTTGACATAAAAGATGGTAATACTCCAAGGTAGAACATATCATAAGTTAGATAGCAAGGAAATCAAGGTACAACACAAAACACGAACAAGTTTGTGTTGAATGGAAGGCAATAAAATGGTCGATGATAAAACAAATCATCGAGGGCAAGGATGGTAGTTCTCATCCAGAATTCGATAGATATCTTGGAAGAGCTCAGAATGTTGATGATGTTCACGACACATTTGTAGCGAGAATTTATGAAGAGGTAATCGATCGGCGATGACATCAAGTCAAAGGAATGATGAAAGCGAAAGGTTATTGGAACCACGGGTAGCACACAAACTCGGGGTCAAGTTTGTTGTTCGAGGTGAAACGATATGACGAGGAAAATCGACGTAAGCTTAGCTCATCGTCGAAAGTGGTGCTCCGGGAATAAGGACCAAGTAGCACAGTTAAAATCATCAAGATAATGATATAGCCAAACAGGCTAGGAATGACGCGATCGGGTACAAACTCGTAAGTAAGGAACATTACTAAAAGCTGTTGAACCGTAGTGCGGACTCGATTCAATTATCGGGGTACTCGAGTGATTAACCACTCAAAACCCAGGAAAAATAGTAATCCGTGAGAATGTAGTACTTGATGAAGAACTCATAAGAAGTTATGCGGTTCCGTGATAGTCTCGAGATACCAGGGGGCAATACTCGACGACAGATCAAAGTAGAGGGTGGATTGGGGTATTGCTCTATAGAAGACAATTACTTAAACTTGCATAGGAAATGGTATTTAAAGGAGAACATGGTCGGAACCACGATCGCAAAGGATCAATTCACCGATACCAGATGATATTATACCAGGGAAATAGGTATTATTATAAGAAGCTTCCATGATAGGATCTACATCGTGTCCATGGGCATGAACACAAAGGTTCAAGGTCGACTCCCACTTCTTCAATGCATAACCTTCCATTCGCCTCTCGTATTTTGATAATGACATTAGTTGTCGAAAGTTTTTACCTGATGCAATACCAGATAAGTATGACCCGTGAAATCTTTCGGGTTCACACGGATTAGGGAAGGTGTAGGTTCAACCCATCAGGGCATCTTAGGAACATATACCACAAACTTCGGAGTAAATAATACAAGCTCGAAAGTAGAGCATGGTTCACAAAGCAGAGGATACAATTTACCAAAGGCATCATGTATCCAAGGAAAAGCTCACAAGCTTATTTAATATGGAGGACATTGTCGGATAAAATCCAACAAAGGAACCGATGGTCCACAAGGGATCCGATGTGAGCATCGGTACTCAACCAGAGGAAGAAGAATGCAAGGAGATCTGATTATAGAAGCAACTGACTAACTCAAAGTTCAAATGCAAAAGAATTATGATTTCCAAATCAGGGGGTCAGAAGCAACGCTCTGATCAAGGATGGATAAGTTGAGTAGGCTTAGGGGTACAATCGATGGCAATTTGATAGGTCGAGATCCAGCTCACGTTTAAAACGACGTCTGAGCCAGAAGGACGAATTCTAGGATATGATTGAGGATTGCGAGCATTCGCAACATATTGAATCAATGGACTCAAAAAGATAATGACAAGGGATGCCAATAAGATTTCGAGACTTATGGGATTAATCATAATGCTAGTAAGCAAGAATTTCAAGAGTGGCTCCTGAGGATTTTCGGAAGATCGAATGGTATTCTGAACACTTTTGTGATATACTTGAATCCACAGGGGATGAGCGGATACTCGGTAAGTGCGAGGATTATCCGTAGGGGTATTCAGGTGACAATGAACAGCAAGGTAGTAAGCTCAAAGGATTCTCGGAACGACAGTGAGAATTTCAGGGTATCTTGTAATAACAAGATCATCTGGGAAACATTGTATGAATGGCGAGTATACGTGGTTATCCATAGGAGTTTATCGATGAAAGGGAATTGCAAAACGATGAACACAAGTTCTCGGGTTATCAGCGGAGAGTATCTTCAGGGTCTTTACGTGCAACAGACGATCATCAGTAATAAGGGGCTCTCCGGGTGAAAGTGATAACGAGATCCTAATGTTAGATTTAGCAAAATTCACTTAACCCGAATAGAAGAGAGTTCAGAGTCCCAGAGTAAAGGTCGAGGAGTAAAAGATCCTAGTACCACCCAATGGCGACGTGGGCCCGTAGGACACACAGCCATGTTAGTAAAAGTTTTTGTAATGCCTAGACTCGACTTCGGCCAGGGAGTGTGGAAAGGGGGATTCCTACAGGCAGTCGCCTCTGATACCAACTTGTGACGCCCCCGATTTGACCGTACACCAATCATGCACGCAAATGTGTACGATCAAGATCAGGGACTCACGGGAAGATATCATAGCACAACTCTACAACATAAATAAGTCATACAAGCATCATAATACAAGCCAGGGGCCTCGAGGGCTCGAATACAAGTGCTCGATCACAGACGAGTCAGCGGAAGCAACAATATCTGAGTACAGACATAAGTTAAACAAGTTTGCCTTAAGAAGGCTAGCACAAACTGGGATACAGATCGAACGAGGCGCCGGCCTCCTGCCTGGGATCCTCCTAACTACTCCTGGTCGTCGTCAGCGGCCTGCACGTAGTAGTAGGCACCTCCAGTGTCGTAGGAGTCGTCGTCGACGGTGGCGTCTGGCTCCTGGCTCCAGCATCTGGTTGCGACAACCAGATAGAAAGGAAAGGGGGAAAAAGAGGGAGAAAGGCAACCGTGAGTACTCATCCAAAGTACTCGCAAGCAAGGAGCTACACTACATATGCATGGGTATATGTGTAAAGGGGCATATAAGTGGACTGAACTGCAGAATGCCAGAATAAAAGGGGGATAGCTAGTCCTGTCGAAGACAACGCTTCTGGCAGCCTCCATCTTGCAGCATGTAGAAGAGAGTAGATTGAAGTCCTACAAGTAGCATCACATAGCATAATCCTACCCGGCGATCCCCTCCTCGTCGCCCTGTTAGAGAGCGATCACCGGGTTGTAACTGGCACTTGGAAGGGTGTATTTTATTCAGTATCCGGTTCTAGTTGTCATAAGGTCAAGGTACAACTCCGGGTCGTCCTTTTACCGAGGGACACGGCTATTCGAATAGATAAACTTCCCTGCACGGGTGCACCACATAACCCAACACGCTCGATCCCATTTGGCCGGACACACTTTTCTGGGTCATGCCCGGCATCGTAAGATCAACGCGTCGCAGCCCCACCTAAGCACAACAGAGCGGTCAGCACGCCGGTCTAACCCTATGCACGTAGGGGTCTGGGCCCATCGCCCTATGCACACCTGCACGTTGCGTACGCGGCCGGAAGCAGACCTAGCCTAGTGGCGTTCCAGTCCAATCCGGCGCGCGCCACTCAGTCGCTGACGTCACGAAGGCTTCGGCTGATACCACGACGCCGGGATACCCATAACTACTCCCGCGTAGATGGTTAGTGCGTATAGACCAAATGGCCAGACTCATATCAAATAACCAGAACTCGTTAAGCGTGTTATTTATCCGCGAACGCCGACCAGGGCCAGGCCCACCTCTCTCCTAGGTGGTCTCAACCTGCCCTGTCGCTCCGCCATAAAGTAACAGTCGGGGGCCATCAGGAACCCAGGCCCACCTCTACCGGGGTGGAGCCACCTGTCCTTTCAGCCCCCTCATCAGAATCACTTGCGGGTACTCCTCGAGCCGACCCGACTTTAGTCACCACATGTGTCATGTATTTAAAGTATATAGTATATACCCGTGATCACCTCCCGAAGTGATCACGGCCCAGTAGTATAGCATGGCAGACGGACAAGAGTGTAGGGCCACTGATGGAACACTAGCATCCTATACTAAGCAGTAGGATAGCAGGTAAGGGTAACAACTGTAGCAACAATGATAGGCTATGCATCAGTATAGGATAAACCGAAAGCAGTAACATGCTACACTACTCTAATGCAAGTAGTATAGAGAAGAATAGGCGATATCTGGTGATCAAGGGGGGGGGGCTTGCCTGGTTGCTCAGACAAGAAGGAGGGGTCGTCGGTGACGTAGTCGACCACAGGGGCATCAACATCGTCAAGGGGTCTACCGAAGAGAAGAGGGGGGGGGAGAAACAGTAAATACAAAGCAAGCAAGTGCATAACAGGACAACAGGCAGAGCTAGACGTGTTCTAACGCGGTATGAGGTGATACCGGTGAAGGGGGGAAACATCCGGGAAAGTATCCCCGGTGTTTCACGTTTTCGGACAGATGAACCGGAGGTGAAATGTTGCAGGTTCACTATGCTAGGGACGTGTGGCGGATGAACGGACTGCGCATTCGGATTCGGCTCGTCGTTCTAAGCAACTTTCATGTAGAAAGTATTTTCATCTGAGCTACGGTTTAAAAGATATGATTTTCTAAAGATTTACTAATTTCTGGAATTTAATTAATCATTTAATTAAATTCGAAATTGTATTTACGACATCAGCATGATGTCATGCTGACATCAGCAGTCAGCAGGGGTTGACTAAGTCAAACTGACATGTGGGTCCAGTGGGACCCACCTGTCATTCTCTGTTTAGGTTAATTAGGGTTTAGCTAATTAATTACTGTTTAATTAAATTAACTAATTAATTAGATTAATTTAAACACGATTAATTAACTTAATTAATTTAGTTAATTAATTAATTGATTAATTAAATTCATTTTTATTGTTTGTTTTATTTATTATTATTTTTTTATATTCTTTTTTTTCTTTATGTTCCAAGGGCGTGGGCCCCATCTGTCATTGACACAGGGGGGAGGACCCACTGGTCAGTGGTACAGGGGCCCGGCGGAGCGGGCGTAACGGGTGGCGGGGTGGGACGAACCCGCCAGGGCTCGCGAGCACACGCCCGAGGCGTGGCCGCGGCCAAGGCGCGCCGCCGGCGTGTGAGCACGCAGTGGAGGCGGCGGTGACGCGGTGTGTGCTCAGGGTCGGGGCGCGTCTGGGACGCACGGGGCGCGGCTAGGCGTGGCGCAGGCGCGCGTGGTGGTGCGATGTAGCACGTGCGAGCCAGAGCAGTGGCAGTCGGCGCGGGCAACGACGAGCGCAACGGCAGAGGGAAGAGGAGGCCGGGGGCCTCACCGCTGGTGTAGGGACAGGGCAGTGGGGCTCGGGGAGGAGACGACGAGGTCCGGTGGGGAGGCTCCGGCGAGGTCCAGGCGGCACGGGTGACGGGGATGAGGCAGTCCAGCGGGGTCCGGCGACAGCGTGGTCGCGGACGGGGCGGCGAGGCTCGACGAAGCCGACGAGCGAGAGGTGAGGAGGCGAGGCGACGCGGAGCGGCTCCGGCGAGCGGTGTCCGGCGGCGAGGTCGAGGCGGTTGCCTCAATCTAGAACGATGCGGGCCAGCAAGGGGGGGCCCGTTGGTGGCAGCGGCGCGGGGCGGCTCGCCGGGAGCAGCGACGACCGCGGCCGGGTACGGCGGGGCGAAGTCGTGGAGAGGTAGCGCCGATGCGGTGTCGGGCGAGTGTGCGGTTGGCCCGATCCAGATGGGATCGGGAGAGGGGGGAGGAGCGACCGAGGGAGAGAGGGGATCGTGGGAGATCGAGGGGAGGGGATGTGCGGTAGGTGGCTAGGGTTTGGGGGGGAGTGGATAAGGAGGAGTGGGGGAGTGGCCGGCTGGGCCTTTGCCCAGTTGGGCCGGTGGCCTGCTGGGCCGGAGCCCGGGGGGTTCTTCCTTTTTTATTATTTATTTGTTTTCTATTTATTTTCTATATATTTTTGTTTTATAAAATATACAAGTAGTACCTAAATTAGTGTTACAAAATACCCCAATGTCACAAAAAGTTTGGTGACAAAATAAAATAGTTTAGTAATTTATTATTTGTCAAAGGCATTTAATTAATTGTTTTTGCTACTGTTTAAATCCTTATAGTTAATTTAAGCATTACATAAAAGTTTGGTTTCTCCACCATAATTGCTTACGATTTATTTGAAACAACCCGAACATTTTAGTTTTAATTTTTTGAAAACTTTTGTTGTTTGCTTTTCTTTTGAATTTGAATTTTGATCCTGTTTTGAACTAACGCGAGATTATCAACACTAACAGAGGTGACGTGGCATCATTAGCGTAGGTTTACTGTAGCATAATTATCCGGGCGTCACAGTGCGTAAGACAAAGGTTAGCGTGACTCTATGTAATACCACCGACCATGCCTTTACGCGCTTCATGCCCGTGCCTGTGATAATTTTGATCCCGCGTAAAACGCAAGCATGCCTCTCTGGGCCTCCATACCGTGCCTCTCCTTGTGTTAGAGTCAACGGAATCATCTGGAACACAAAGAGACATGAACGTAGACACGAACTATTCTACATGCATGTGTGGCATGTAGAACAGTGCGTCACAATGCCAAAGGCAGGACCGTGTGTCTGGTACGTGACAATGCCAAGCCGTACCGTGTGTCTGGTACGTGACAAGCCGTGACAGGAGCGTTTCAGCAGAATCATTTGCAAAGCAGAGGCACGGCCTTGAATCTTCTATTGACTTAAATGTGAACGTGTTCGTGGAAAATTTTGTTGCTCGTAGAGGCAAGATGACTGTAGAACCATGCTTCCGGCGTCAAACGGATTCTTCTATTGAATGTGTGCCGTAAATAATTAAAACACGGACGGGCACGCCCGTGCCTGGTCTGCGTGTGCAACAGTGCATCTCATACCTTGAAAGTCGTGGTTCTATTTAATGTTTCAAGCAGTCACCTACCATTGACTTGCTACGAGTAGTACTTAACCCGGGCCCCCCTGTTAGAAAGAAAAATAGAAGAAGTAATTAATCTGGACCCCTCCGCTCCCCGTCGTGGGTATTTAAGCCGTCTCGTGGATTGACAGGCTGTAATCCATTTCTCTAGATCCACCTCAGTGAGCACTGGTCGTGGGCGGCACCACCCCAGCAACGGAGGCGGAGATGGAAAGCGCTGCTCGTAGCATCAAGAGGTCGAGAGTGGCGCCACCGGCGACGCCGCTTTCTCGTCGTGTGCTGGTCGTCAGAGGGGATGGAAGCGGCGACCGTGCTCCCTCCCGATCCGATGAGGAAGAAGAGGGATGTCGTGCGGACCGCATCAGCGATCTCGCCGAGGGCGTCCTAGGTGAGATCATATCTCGTCTTCCCATCAAGGATGGCATCCGTACTCGAATCCTCGCACATCGCTGGTGTCCTTTGTGGCCCATCGCTCCTCTGAATCTCGACTGCCGCGAGATCTCTAACTCTCGTCTTTTTAACGATGGTGAAAAAGTTCATATCGAGACCATATCTCATCTGTGCACCTTCACCAAGGAGCCCGTTCGCAAATGCTATTCCGGAACGCGGCTCTGCTGAAATCCTGTTGTCAGTCTTCCAGAATCCATTCTGTCCGGCCAAGCTGGATCGGTTAGCTACCTCTCTATTCCGGCGTGCTACCTACAGTGTAGGCCCTCCACTGTTGATGCCTGGCTCCGATCCTGGAAGTTGAACAATATCCAGGTTCTTGAGTTCTACTACCTCTTCCCAGAATTTCTGACGCAAGAGGTAACTGTATTGGATCTATGCACTTGAACTACGCCCTCGGCACCGGAGTCCGTGTTTCGGTTTTCCTCCTCTCTCCACACCCTCGGCTTTGCTCTTTGCCAAATACCAGACAATTACGTAGGGACGCTTAAGATACCACTGGTGAAAAGACTCTCGCTTGTGGCTGTTGATATATCAGACGCGTCGCGGCAAAGCATAATCCACTCTAGTTTCCCTACACTTGAGTCTCTCCTGCTTGTTTGCAATAGAGGAGGTCGTCGCGTCACAATAAACTCGTCTAACCTTGTAAGCATTGGCATTTGTTGTCCACACGGAGAACTCCTTGTTGAGGATGCCCCTTCGCTTCGACGGTTGATTGTTGATTGTCTGGTTGACGACTGTTCGATAACTATTGTCTCTGCACCTAAACTGGAGACGTTGGGTGAATTCGTGTTTGTGTCTCCCTCGACGTGTCTTGAGGTACTGACCTTCCTTAATACTGGAACAGAGTTGTACTTGTTCCGATGTTTGTTCTATTAATTTGATGGTCTATGCTCTATTCTTCATGCAGAGTCAGGACTTGGAGGTAACCGCTGTCTCTGCGTCTGAACCGTATCCATGTCGTCTCACGTGTCTTGAGGTATTGAGTTTTTATGATACTTCCAGCTTAACTTTATTTGTGAGCAAACAAGTTTTATTTCATCCAACCTTTATGCTATTAGTTTTGTGATCCATCTTCTGTTAATTTTCATCAAGGGTTTGAAGGCAGTCAGTCTAACAACAATGCGTCAATCTGTCAAGACCTTGCTTATCTACATGTATTATAAGGTGGACACCATCATTGAATTGCTGCAATGCTTTCCAAAACTGGACAACTTGTTTGTCGAGGTGATGATCTTCAGAAATTTGCATTCTGTAGTACTCGTTCCTTTTTGAAATGCCTGTCTTAATTTTGACTGAAATTGATGCACCCGTATCTACACATGATTTATTGTTGTATACATCCATATATAGACAAGTCTATGTGTAACTTCTTGTTACGGAGGTGGTAGAACTAATTGTTGCATTTGGTTTTTTGATGGTCTGTATCTCTTTTTATAGACGCTAAGTATTTTCAACCTATCATTTATATTTTAGGGATCGTTGATTTCTCATGGTGAAAAAAACAAATGGCGTCGTAAGTACCGGCAGTTTCTCAAAGATCACGACGTTTGTCTGAAGACAGTATCGCTGGAAGATTATGTTCGCTCTGGGAGTTACGCTGAATTTGCGATGTTCTTTGTTCTTAGTGCAAAGGATCTGGAGACCATGACCATTAAGTTTACCTCCCCTCCCGCAGAGTTCACTGGAGTATTTTACGAAAAGCAACAAAGGGTTCTGGAGTGGCATAGAAGGGCTTCTAAACGTGCAGGTCTTAGATTATCATCAAGTTGCAGCCACGCGCGTCCACATTTAAGAAAGAGGAGTGTTGAATACCTGGATTTGACGGTTCCATTCAGGTGTGGATGCTGAAATCAGGCCTTGTGTTAGTTGTCCAGGTGTATGGAGTTATTTGTTGGTGCGTTCTTTTGAGCTTGGGTTTTATGTAAACTTTATCAGACAACCGTTGTAGTCTTTGCGGTGTGTGTAGGCTTGTCTATTTTTGTGTTGCATGCAGTCATGAAGGAAATGTGTGGTTTTGCGGCTTTGTATGGGCCGAAGGACCATAAAATGCTGTGGCACCAAGGATAAGAGACATAAAGTAGATTTAATGTTTCAGTGGAGAGATGCGCGCTGCATGTGTAACCGTGTTGTGTTGTATGTACGACGGTGCCTGTCTTATATATGTACCTATCAGTGTTGTGTTGTATGTACGACGGTGCCTGTCTTATATATGTACCTATCATGCACACAATGCATGCACAACCGTGCCTGTGTTGCAGGTAGAGCGGTGCTTCTCGGATGTACCTGCCATACACACTGAGGAGCTGCAGTTGAGCCTTGCACTGATGGAGCTGCATTTGAGCCACTGCACTATTTCTGGTCCTCGTACTGTGGTTATAAAAAACGGCTTGTAAGTTTATTTGGTGCAGTTGTAGAAACAAAGCAAATGTAAGCATACTAGATTTTGCTTTTTTAGGCATTTTTATTACTCAGTTGGGAAAATATTATAAGGGCGATAGGTTTGTTTGTAAATGTTTGCAGCCCTTTCTTTATGAAGTTGGATGGTGTAACAATACAACCATGCGTCTCTGCTGCGACACAGGAGAGATGAAAAGAGCTGAAAGCATAGAGAGCCACCACAATGGTGAACCAAACCTGTTTTGCGGGGCGTTACATAGTGCTTCTGGTTACCGCACAACCGAGTTTCTACTCAACTGGCCACACCAAAATGCGTCTCGAGGATTCTAGCCGTGACACTGCAGACTCACAACCATGCTTTTGACCTTGTCCTGGCATCGTGATGTTCGTTCTCTGCTTGAATAACGTGCCTTCCACAGCCACCCTACTGTGCGCGTAGCAAAGGAGCAACCCCAGCTGATAAAGTGCTTTTCTACTACTAAATGTGTGGCCCTCGTTGCATGACTTCCATGCGTTTGACAGTGGCTCTTTTGTACGGAACCGTGGTTGCAGAGAGTTCTTGCCCGTGCTTTTAAGGACAGTGTCTCTCGGATCGGTCATTGATTGCCTCACAAAGTAAACAGTGAGGGTTCACATCTGAATAAAATTCTGTTATGTTTCTGCAGTAAACGCACGAACGTGACTCTGCCTAATACTCAAGTATGCCTCCATGGGCTTCTCGTCCGTGCCTCTCCGTCTAAATGAGTCGACGGAATCATTCGGAAAACAGACACAAGCGAACATGACTCTATATAATACCACATGATGCCTTTGTGGATTTGATGCCCGTGTCTACGACCCTTATCACTAAAATACAGAAAGTCACAAACGCACATAACCGTGGCTGCAGAGACTTCAAGCCCGTTTAGCTAATGAAATGTACGGTTTGCACAATAAACGAATGAACGTGACTCTGCCTAATACTAAAGTATGCCTCCATGGGCTTCTCGTCGTGCCTCTTCCAGATCCAGCGAACACTGGTCATAGGCGGTGCCACCGCAGCAATGGAGGTGAAGATGGAATGCGCTGCTCGTGGTGTGCCCCCAAGAGGTCCAGAGTGTCTCCGCCGGTGACGCCGCCTTCTCGTGGTGTGCTTGTCGTCGGAGCGGAAGGAAGCGGCGACCGTGCTTCCTCTCGATCCGTGAGCATGACTCCATGTAATACCACCGACCATGCCTTTGAGCATTTTATGCCTGTGCCTGTGACCCTTAACACTGAAACACAGTCAGCCATGATGTCCACGCCTTTATTGAACAATATACGTAACAGTGGAATCACGGGCGTGCCTGTGTGGCATGTAGAACAGTGTGCGTCGTATCACTTCACGGCCGTTGTGTGGTTCGTGGAAAACCGTGCGTTTGCCATGGTCGTTCCTGTGTGACAGGTAGAACAGTGCGTCTTGAATCACTTTTCTACGAAGGCATGATCGTCTGTGTGTTTGCTGGCAAACCGTGGTTCACTGAATCATTCGGAACACAAACGCTAGCACAAGCGAGCATGACTCTATATAATACCACACGATGCCTTTGCGGATTTGACGCCCGTGCCTGTGACCCTTATCACTAAAACACAGAAAGTCACAAATGTACATAGCCGTGGCTGCGGAGACTTGAAGCCCTTTTAGTTAATGAAATGTACGGCATGAGCAAAAGACCGTTTAGCCATCGACCGAAATACCGAGTTCGCTGTTGGCAAGGTTACAGATGGAGCAAAAAAGGTACGGGCATTGTTTCAGCACACCTACGTAAATTCCAAACCGGAAAGTGGCGGCAACATCTCACTCCAGCACTGTTTTCAGCACTCACAAGTGAATGGATCCTTTAAATCCAGGTGCTGAACACATGCGTGCCTTAGATCCAAGTTCCCGTGGTTGCAACTTGGCGACAACCTAAGGCAAGCATGTTTAGAAGCCTTTTTGTCCCACTAAAGCACGTCTTGTTGTTGTTTGTAGAATTCTTCCATGAAGTCTTCCTGAAGAAGAAACTTGATCCTCATAGTCTACAGCTGTGCTGCGTTGAGAATAAAGAATGTCGCAAATCGAATGCTTTTCTCGCATTGAACATAGCTTTCCAGCGTCAGTGACTTCAAACGAACGTCATGATGGTGCTTGCAAGAATAGTCGTTCGCAAGACTTTCTTCATTAGAGGCTATTTCCTGAATAAACATGAAGATTTGAAATGGTTAAGGTCCATGAAGATTGATTCTGCTGGGAGAGCAAGTGAAGGAATAATTCTATAACCTCTGTTGTAATAAAAGCTTTTTTTGTTTTGTCCTAATACTAGTCCATGACTATATACACCTTTGTCCATTACATACAAATGTAAGTGACGTTTTTTTGTTGAATGGAGTTCTACACCATGCATGGTATGTGTTTTACAATTTGTGTGAGAAGCATCACCTCGATATACAAGTTTTCCAAGCTTCGGAAGTGTTCCACCAAGGAAAAGACTGCGTGCAGGTCATAATCCATGCTGATAGACAACGTCTTGATAGAATGAACCGCTGTGATGTGCTGACTGTCGGCAAACACTTCATGTAGAATAAAACATAATATTAGTAGAGTAAAGGTTCAATTGCATGGAACTTGTTCGTACCAATGAATGGAGGTGAAAGTATTGTTGAAAGTCAGTACCTGAATAATTATACGGTCATTTCTGACGTCGGATTCACAGAAAATATTAGATAATTTGCCCATGACCTGCAGTTTAGGTGCAGAGGTGATAACTATCCACAACTTTTTGCCATCACCATCACAAAGAAACCGTTGAAGTGACGAGGCATCTTCTATAAAATTTTTCCCATAGTAACCAGAAATGCCGATGCTTATAAGGTTAGGTGAGTTTATTCTGATGCAATAGTGTCTGACTGTCCAAACAAGCAGTAGAGACTCAAGTGTAGGAGAAGTAGAGCTGATGATGCTTTGTAATGAGACGTCTGATACATCAACATCTATTAGCGAGAGTCTCCTGAGCAGTGGTAGTTTAAGCACCCGTACATAATTGTCTGGTAACTTGCAAAGAGCAAAGGCGATGGTTTGGAGAGAGGAGGAAATCTGAGGGTTTAATACTGGTGGTGATGGCATGAGCGAAGGGCATGAGAATGGCCCTATGTCATGTTGTCTCAAGCATGGTGGGAACAGGTAGTAAAACTCGAGATCCTGGAGATTGTTCAGTCTTGGGGATCGAAGCCAGTCGTCGACTGTGGAGTGCCTGCAGTGGAGGTAGGACGCCGGAATGCAGAGGCGGCGAACTACATTCTGACGCCCGGAGAGGATGGCCTCTGGAAGGTACGAATCATCATAGGAATTATCTTCACCGACATGTTCTCCTCTAAAAAAGTTCCAGTGTATGTTACGCGGACGAGTTCCTCCGGTGTGGCGGAGTTCGCGGTGACCAACTCAAAATGTACTTGATCTAGAGGGTTAAAAAGACGTGGGATAGGGATCTCACGGCAGTCCAGATTCAGAGGAGCGGCGCGCCAAACAGGGCGCCACCGATGTGCGAGGATTTGAGTGCGAACGCCTTCCTTAGTGGACAGACGGGATATGATCTCACCGAGGACACCGTCCGGGAGGTCGCTGATGTGGTCCGGACCAGACTGCTCTTCTTGATCCTCGGATCCAGTAGGCGCACCCTCGCCGCTTCCAGCCGCTACCGCCAAACCACCAGAGGAAGGCTTCACCGATGGCGCAAGCCTCGCCCTCTTGGTGCTCGGGGCACTGCAGTTGACCTCCATCTCTGTTTTCATTGCTGGGATCGCACCGCCTGCGAGCGCCGCTTTATGTGGCGTCGATCTGGACAGTCCAAGAAAGAGGGCGTGGCTAGGGTTTCGAGACGCCGTCCGTCCGCCTTAAATAGCCGGAGCCTGGCCTCTGGCGACGAGCCAGACCGGCGTCACCGGAGGAGACGTCCGTCGGACCCTTGGGTTTCCGTGGCGTCGCCACGTGGCGTTCACACCCGAATACGTGGAGACGCCCGTCAAAACGTTGTGTTTACGCAATCAACGCACGAACGTGGCTTCGCACAAAACACAAGCATGCCTCCATCGCCATCCCGACGGTGCCTGTCCTGGTAATATAGTCAACGGATGCATTTTGGAACACAAAGAGACACCAAGGTGACTCTGGATATTACACGTCATGCGTTTGTGAGTTTGACAACCGTGCCTGTGACCTGAAACACTGACACACAAAAAGTCGTCTTCGTGCGTAAAGGATCGTGACGCTACTAAACATACAAAGTCGCCTTTCGTGCATTTGAGTTAAAAATCTTACAACGAAAACAATTGTAAGAAGGACAATCGCCCGATTCTACTAGGTGTTCGTAATAAACGCACAAACGTGACTCCGGGTAGGAACGAACCATGCCGCCATGGGCTGGACCAAGGTTGGAAAAAGCGGTAGGCGTAAGCGAGGCGGTTGGCCTTCGCCTAGTGCCTAGGCGGTGCTTAAGCGCCCTAGGCGCAGCCTAGGCGGTTATGTAATTTTCACTATCGGGGTGTATATGTGGTTATTATATGTGTATTTTAATAATTTAGGGCATATAAGTATGTTAACTACCAGTACTATGAATGGAATATGGCCCTTTTGGCATATCAGTGCAATATGGCATGATTTCTCGCTTGGGTAGAGAATTTCTTACTTCCTCTGCCTAGACTTCTGCTTATGCCCTAGGCGAGGCGTTTGGCCATTGCCTAGCGCCTAGGCGTGCCTAAGCGCCTCCTAGGCACTGCCTTTTCCGACAGAGGCTGGACGTCTGTGCCTCTCCTTTTGACCGAGTCCACCGACTCATTCGGAACACAATCAGAAGACCTTTGTGCGTGACTCTATATAATAGCACGCCATGCCTTCGAGGGATGTATGCCCGTGCTTGTGACCCTTGACACTGAAACACAGATAGCCACGAACGTCGACGTATTTATCAAGAAAGAAGCGTGACGCAACTTGGTACTGAACCGTGTCTGTATGGACTTAACGTCTATGCTTTTAAATACAAGGAAATGAGATTTTAAAATTAGCGTCTCTCATATAGGCAATTCCGTGCCTCACAGAGTAAATGCCCGTGGCTGTGCGTAAGACAAAGGTTCAGTTCCGTGGGCTAGACGGTCGTCCATCTCTGTCTGGTCGAGTCTCACAGGCGAGCATGACTCTATGTAATACCATCGACCATGCGCAATAAACGCATGATTGTGACCCTGCCTAATACTAAAGTATGCCACCATGGGCTTCTCGTCCGTGCCTCTCCATCTGAACGAGTCGTCTGAATCATTCGAAACACAAACACAAGCGAACATGACTCTATATAATACCACACGATGCCTTTGTGGATTTGACGCCTGTGCCTGTGACCCTAATGACTGAAACACAGAGTCACAAACGTACATAACCATGGCTGCAGAGAGTGCTAGCCCATGCCTTCGTGGGCGTTACGTGTGTGCCTCTCTTTCCTACTGAGTCCACCGTGCTTCCGGCGTCGAACAGATTCTTCTAGTGAATGTGTGCCGTAAATAATTAAAGCACTGAGGGGCACGCCCGTGCCTGGTCTGCGTGTGCAACAGTGCATTTCGTACCTTGAAAGTCGTGGTTTTATTTAATGTTTCAAGCACCCGTCTACCATTGACTTGCTACAAGTAGTACTTAACCCGGGCCCTCCTGTCAGAAAGAAAAATAGAAGAAGTAATTAATCTGGACCCCTCCGCTCCTCGTCGTGGGTATTTAAGTCATTTCGTGGATTGACAGGCTAGTCCATTTCTCTAGATCCACCATCTTGTTGAGATCCACGCCACATATAGCGGCGCTCGCAGGCGGCGCGATCCCAGCAATGGAGACGGAGATGGAGGTCTACTCCGGTGCCCCGAGCACCAAGCGGGCGAGGCTCGCGCCACCGGCGACGGCTTCCTCTTGTGGTTTGGCGGTAGCGGCTGGAAGCGGCGAGGGTGCGCCTACTGGATCCGAGGATCCTGAAAAGCAGTCTGGTCCGGACCGCATCAGCGACCTCTCGGACGCCATCCTCGGTGAGGTGATCTCCCATCTGTCCACTAAGGAAGGCGTTCGCACTCAAATCCTCGCACGTCGGTGGCGTCCCTTATGGCGCACCGCTCCTCTGAATCTCGACTGCAGTGAGATCCCTGTCGGTTGTCTTTTTAAGCCCCTAGAAACAGTTCATATCGACGTATTGTCCATGCTCCCCAGTAAGGATGTCATTCGCGTTAGATATTTTGGAACTCGGTGTAGTTTTCAACTTGACGTTGATGGTTCGTGCCTTGCGGAAGCCATCCTCTCCGGTCATGGGGGCACAGTTCATCGTCTCTGCATTCTGGCGTGCTACCTCCACTGCAGACCCTCTACAGTTGACGCTTGGCTTTGATCCCCAAGACTGAAGAATCTCCAGGTTCTCGAGTTCTATTACATGTTCCCAGGTTTTGTGGGAAAAACCATCACACTACCACACGAAATCTCTTCGTCCGCGCCCTCACCACCGACTTCCACGCTGTTGTTTTCCTCCTCACTGCACACCGTCACATTTGCTCTTTGCCAGATACCTGATAAGTATGCACGATCATTTAAACTTCCACTCCTCAAGAGGCTTTTGTTTTTGGAAGTTGATATATCAGACGTCTCACTGCAAAGCATAATCAGCCATGGTTTCCCTGCCCTCGAGTGGCTCCTGCTTGTTTGCAATAACTTGGACCACTGCATCATAATAAACTCAGGCAAAGTTGAAGTCATCTGTATCCTTTGTGAGAATGGTGAACTCGTTGTTGAGGATGCGCACTCACTTAAACGATTGATTCACGATATTCAGAGCCGACACTTGCAGATAACTGTCTTTCCTGCACCTAAGCTTGAGTGTTTGGGTAATTTTTATGAATGATTTCCTGAATCCAAGATTGTTTTTGGCTCTACAGTTATCGAGGTACTCACCTTTTGCACTATACTCTTTACTTGCATTCCTTGTAGTGCTGAAGTTTCATGTCACGCGACCTTTTATCCAGCTAATTTTATGATATGTGCTTGTCGCAGGCTTTGTCTGTAGTTAGCCTATCAATGGCGGTTCAATCTGTGAAGACCCTGCTTATCCACATGTCATTAAATCTGAACAAGGTTGTTGCCTTGATGTGATGCTTTCCTAGCCTAGAGAACCTGTTTATCGAGGTAACAATTTCCAGACACATTGAAAGCACATACAATGCATAGCGTACTATATTCGAGGCCTCTATCTCCCTTTGTAGTCCTCGAGTATTCTCACTCTTCATGCATTTTCAGGGAGGAGTATGCCGCGAGGAAGGTGTAACAAATAAGTGGTGCCACAAGCACCGGGTGTTTCTCAAACAGCATGACATTCGCCTAAAGACAGTAACGCTGGAAAAATATGTACACTGCAACAAAAACATTGAATTTGCAATGTTCTTTGTTCGGAACGCAAAGGAGTTAGAGACTATGAGGCTTAAGTTTCTCTCCCCCCCAGACAACATCACTGAAGGATTTTATGAACATCAAGAAGAGATGGGTCAACAAGGCTTCTAGACGTGCTCATCTTATATTGTCAGGGTATTGTAGGCATATGAACTTGGATTTAAAAGTACACATCTGGACAAACCAGTGTCCAATCATGGATTTGCTGGATCCATTGACCCGTGGATGTTGAAAACGGTTATCCGGCTGTCAGAGATAGGTGTTGTTGCATGCTTTCCAGTTTGGACTTCGAGCTTGTACTTTATCCATTATCTGTAAGGTTGTCAGGAACTTGTTTTTGTGCTATTCAGCCGTGAAGCAACTTACAAGCTCAAAAAACTATCAAGTTTTCATGTTTTTGTGCACCATCTGTATGTTTGGATTTCCTTTTGTGAATAGAGCGAGCGACTAAAATCATCTGGAACACGCAGTCACGTGTGATATGACGGCCGTGCCTCTCCAAATAACTCGTTAGCCGAAGTATTTTACAATACAGAGGCGGGCGTGCCTCTTGTACCTGTAAGACTGTGCGTCTGTTGTCACTGCACGGCACTACCTTTGTGCATGTCCGTGACTCTGTGGTGAACGTTTTGGGTGGAAACACGTTGCACAGTCTAGAACATAGTGTCTTGTAGAACCATGACAGTGCTGTTTCTGCAAATCAAGACGTGCTTGTCGTGGAACCACTGTGGTTCTGCTTTGCTTAAAAGCGTCACCATCCATCTTCTTCTACTCCGATCCAATTATCTGGCCATCAGAGCAAGAGCGAGACGGTGAGAGATCGGCCATGGAGGCGATTCAGGCGACCACCGTACGTCTTATCGAGGTGGTCAGGGAGAGCAACCCGCAGCCCAACGCGCTGCAGCGCCTCCAGGGGCTGCTGATGTCCACCACGGCGCGTTCCTTCTTCGACGCCAGCTTCGCCGCCTGGCTCAAGGGTGCACTGGAAGACTTCATTCACAAGTTCAGCTTCGCCAACAGCAAGGTGAAGGACCTGACTGCTCGCCTCGATTCCATGCGTTGCCTCCGTAAAGTCCGAGCCTCCGCCTCGGCTTCCGCGACCCGGCTCGCCGGCTCCATGGGAACGATCTCTTTCACGCGCTGATGGCCCTGCAGCTCCCGGTCGGCACACCGCCGGAGGAACACCTGGAGGTCGCTCTCGCCGCGCAGCGCCTCATCATGCATGATGACATCGACAAGTTCAGCCAGATCTACGAACAGATTGTTTACGAGGACACCTGCAGCGCCGTCCACGAGTCGACCATGGCGGCCTACTTCGACCACAGGCAAACTTTGGCGAAGCTCGTTTAGGAGCACATCCACCTCGCCGACGCCGCCCCCACTTCTCGTCCAACCTCTGGACCATCAAGGGCACAAGCCCGGGCGCCTTGATTAGGTCCTTGCCTTGGCTCTCCGTTCATTTGCTGCAAGCCACATCCCACATGCTTGGAGGCAAGTTCTATATATTTATGCTAGCTACTACTACTTTTGAGTTTCCAGTGACCCAATCGATCTATCATGATCAGGACTTCTATTTATTGTGTGTGCTCTACTATAAATTTGACTCTAATATTGTATGCATGTCGTTAATTTCCATTATTAATTAATACCATCGGTCATTTAGTATTACCAACTTAGTTTATCTCTTGTAGTCCACTTTTTATGCATCTCTCTATATGCGTGCACATGTATAATCTGTTTCATTTGTGGTGATGTTAATCTACATGCCTCCTCGTGCCTCTTGTACTTGTAAGACTGTGCGTCTGTTATCACAGCACGGCACTTCCTCTGTGTATGTACATGACCGTGTGGTGAACGTTTGGGTGGAAACATGGTGCACAGCCTAGAACATAGCGTCCTGTAGAATCACGGCAGTGCTGTTTCTGCAAATTGAGACGTGCTTGTCGTGGAACCGCTGTGCTTGTGCTTTGTTTAAAAGCTTGCCGTCGCTATCTTTTAAATACAAGGAAATATAGATAGCCACGAACGTCTACGCCTTTTATATCGAATAATATACGTAACATCAAGAAAGAAGGATGACGCAACTCAATACGGAACCGTGTCCGTAGGGAGTTCACGTCCGTGCTTTTAAATACAAGGAAATAAGATTTTAAAAACAGCGCCCCTCGCATAGGCCATTCCGTGCCTCACAGAGAAAACGCCTGTGGCTGTGCGTAAGACAAAGGTTCGGCTCTGTGGGCTAAATGCCTGTCCATCTCCATGAGCCTATGTAATACCATCGACCTTGCCTTTTGAGCGCTTCAAAAACAGCGTCTCTCTAATCTGCCACTCATTGCCTCACAAAGTAAACAGCGAGTGTTCATATCAGAACCCAATACTGTTCGGTTTGCGCAATAAACGCATGAATGTGACTCTCTCTAATACTAAAGTATGCCTCGATGGGCTTCTCACCCGTGCCTCTCCATCTAAACGAGTCGACGGAATCATTCGGAAAACAGACACAAGCGAACATGACTCTATATAATACCACACGATGCCTTTGCATAAGACAAAGGTTCAGCTCTGTGGGCCAAACGCCTGTGCATCTCCGTCTGATAGAGTCACGGGCTAGCGTGAGTCTATGTAATAATACTACCGACCATGCCTTTGAGCGCTTCATGCCCGTGCCTGTGTCCAGCTTGAGCTTGTCATAACGTATGTGTCCAGCTTGAGCTTGTCGTACTGAAGGTCGAGCTTCGACTTCGCCTTCTCATCCATAGGATTGATGGAAGTCTCAAATAAAGCAACAACACCAAGCATCCAACAACAAGTCAAGACAGTTTCAAGTTGAAGGAAGTCTCAAATAACCGCTGGGGCAACAGCAAAACAAGCCCCAAACATAACAAGTTCATTTCACAGCGATACATGGCCCATTTACTGAACCTAGATATATATAGATAGATAGGTACGGTAATACACGACAAGTACTTGGAAACAAGAGCTAACATACCAAGTTCATTTCACATCGAAACATGGCCCAGCCAGTTCTAAATGAGGTTGATGGTGATCATCATCCTCAAGTCACGGCGACGGGTGTTCGCAATAGTGAGTAGGATGCCCTGACCTACCCGAAGATTCTTGCCATGAAGGAACTTCTTCCACCCCGCCCGGTTGAAGACAGTGCGACCGTCCGTGTCCACTGCGTAGGCACAGGTGGTGATGGAGCCCATTCTGGTAAGGCGTAGTCCAGCAGCCATGCCTTCTTCATGCGTCTCAATGCCAAAACTAACAGATAACCTCTTAGGTAATTTCTGAAAACAATTGATATGATATATGAGCATGTCACGTGCAATTATCAGCAAATCATACACTTGAAGACAGATATATCATTGGATTCAACACTGAGCATATATATCATCACATCACTACACTAGACACTAATCATCAAATTACTACAGTAATTAAGCATATCATTAGTTTACTACGTACACTAACTGAGGGAGTCCCGGATTAGGGGGTCTTCGGACAGCCGGACTATATCCTTTGGCCGGACTATTGGACTATGAAGATACAAGATTGAAGACTTCGTCCCGTGTCCGGATGGAACTTTCCTTGGCATGGAAGGCAAGCTTGGCAATACGGATATGTAGACCTCCTCCTTTGTAACCGACTCTGTGTAACCCTAGCCCCCTCCGGTGTCTATATAAACCGGAGGGTTTAGTCCGTAGGACAACAACAATCATACCATAGGCTAGCTTCTAGGGTTTAGCCTCTACGATCTCGTGGTAGATCAACTCTTGTAATACTCATATCATCAAGATCAATCAAGCAGGAAGTAGGGTATTACCTCCATCGAAAGGGCCCGAACCTGGGTAAACATCGTGTCCCCCGCCTCCTGTTACCATCCGCCTTAGACGCACAGTTCGGGACCCCCTACCCGAGATCCGCCGGTTTTGACACCGACATTGGTGCTTTCATTGAGAGTTCCACTGTGCCGTCGCCATAAGGCTCGATGACTCCTTCGATCATCGGTAACGATGCGGTCCAGGGTGAGGTTTTCCTCCCCAGACAAATCTTCGTATTCGGCGGCTTTGCACTACGGGCCAACTCGCTTGGCCATCTGGAGCAGATCGAGAACTACGCCCCTGGCCACCAGGTCAGGTTCGGAAACTTGAACTACATTGCCGACATCTGCGGAGACTTGATCTTCGACGGATTCGAGCTTGTGTCAGGTGCGCCACACGATCACGACGAGCATGATTTAACTCTGCCGCTGGATAGTGTTCGGGAGATCACACATGCAACTATTCCGGCCCTCAATCCGAAGCAAATTGCTCTATCCGAGGACGGGTGGATAGACCCCGCCATGGAGGCCGCACTCTCAGTGGCAATAGAGCCGGATACTGATTTCACCCCTCACGAGAGCTGTGTTGCCGAACCACTGTCTTCGGCCACGAACTCCGAGCCGCCTGCGTCCGTACCTATCGAATCCGATTGGGCGCCGATCACGGAGTTTACCTCCGCAGATATCTTTCAGCACTCGCCTTTCGGCGACGTGCTAAATTCATTAAGGTCTCTCTCCTTGTCAGGAGAACCTTGGCCGAACTATGTCCGGCTAGAATGGGATGCGGATGACAAAGAAATTCGCTCCCCACCCACCACCCACTTAGTATCCACTGTCGGCGATTTAACGGACATGCTCGATTTCGGCTCCGAAGACATCGACGGCATGGACGACGATGCAGGAGACAAACAAGAACCACCGCCCATAGGGCGCTGGACTGCCACCTCATCGTATGACATATACATGGTGGACACCCCCAAAGAGGGGGATGGCGATAAGACAACGGAGGATAATCCCTCCAAGAAGCAATCTAAGCACCGGCGTCAGCGGTGCCGCTCTAAGTCTCGCCATAGCAAAAGTAACAATGCCGGCACAAGAGATAATAACGCTCTAGATAGTGACGAAGACGACGATAATCCCCTCCAGCCAGACCTCGAGCGGGAGGATGAACAAGCTAGCCCTCTGGAACAGGCAGCAAACGCAGATTCAGAGGATGATAATTACATGCCTCTCTCCGAAGACGAGGTGAGCCTCAGCGACGAAGAATTTATGGTGCCTGAGGATCCCATCGAGCAGGAGCGCTTCAAGCGTCCGCTTACAGCCACAGCAAATAGCCTGAAGAAAAAGCAACAACAGCTTCGAGCTGATCAAGATCTGCTAGCGGATAGATGGACTGAAGTCCTGCCAGCCGAGGAATACGAACTGGAGCGACCAACCAAGAGTTACCCCAAGCGCAGGTAGCTACCTCAACTCGAGGAGGAAGCATCAAAACCTACATCACCAGCGTATGATGCGGCTGATCGGCCACCTCGTGGCCGAGACAGAAAGGCATTTCAGCCCGAAGTCCAGCCCGCACCCCGCCGCCACTCAAACAAAAATACCAAGGCCCGGGGCAACACGCGGGACCTGCGAGATGTATTGGAAAACAAGGCAAAATATGCAAGATCGATCTACGGATCACGGGGGCGCGCCCCAAAGCGGGACGATGACCGTCACACCGGATACACTAAAAGCAAATCCGGCTGGGCCGATATAGCCCGGCACAGAGGCGCCGCACACCCCCTATGCTTCACTGATGAAGTAATGGATCATGAATTCCCAGAAGGGTTTAAACCCGTAAACATTGAATCATATGATGGTACTACAGACCCCGCGGTATGGATAGAAGACTTCTTCCTCCACATTCACATGGCCCGCGGGGATGATTTACATGCCATAAAGTATCTCCCGCTAAAACTCAAAGGACCGGCTCGACATTGGCTCAATAGCTTGCCGGCAAACTACATCGGAAGTTGGGAGAGCCTGGCAGAGGCATTCCAGGACAATTTCCAGGGCACTTATGTGCGACCGCCGGACGCTGACGATTTAAGTCATATAGCTCAGCAGCCAGGAGAACCGGCCAGGAGATTCTGGACCCGGTTCCTAACCAAGAAGAACCAAATTGTCGACTGTCCGGATGCGGAGGCCTTAGCGGCGTTTAAGCATAATATCCGCGACGAATGGCTCGCCCGGCACCTCGGCCAAGAGAAGCCAAAATCCATGGCAGCCCTCACGACACTTATGACCCACTTTTGCGCGGGCGAAGACAGCCGGTTGGCTCGTAGTACCAATACAGCAAGCAAACCTAGCATATCAGAAGCCAGGGATAGCAACGGCAAACCACGATGCAACAAACACAATCGCCGCAAATATGGTGAAAACGCCAAAAACACGGCAGTTAATGCCGGGTTCAGGGGCTCAAAATATGGTCAGCGGAAAGGGCCACCCAAAAATAAAAATCCGGGTCCATCCAGTCTGGACCGCATACTCGATCGCCAATGCCAAATTCATGGCACCCCAGAAGCGCCAGCCACCCATACCAACAGAGAATGTAGGGTCTTCAAACAAGCCGGTGGGGTAGGCGCCAAGGATGAAGGGGGGGTCTCAAAGCGACGATAGCGACGAAGAGCCCAGACCACCGAACACAGGAGTGCAAAAGAAATTTCCCCCGCATATTGAGTCGGTGAATGTGGTAAATACCACCCAAATTACCAACTCGGACCGGATATGCATCCTTAGGGATGGCGACTCAACGGAACTAGTTGTCCCACAATATAAACTAGGGCCGGTCACCTTCAACCGCACGGATCGTCCGGCGAATGCCAATCAGGGCAATCCAGCCGCACTAGTCCTCGACCCAATAATAGACGGGTTCCACCTCAATCGAGTCCTTATGGACGGAGGCTGCAGTCTAAATCTGCTTTACCAGGACACAGTGTGCAAGATGGGCATCGATCATTCGGCGATCAAACCCACTAAAGCCACTTTCAGAGGCATTATACAAGTGGTGGAAGCCAGCTATACAGGCTCCATCGCCCTTGAGGTAGTCTTCGGATCACCAGAAAATTACCGTACCGAAGAATTAATCTTCGAAATCGTCCCTTTCCGCAGTGATTATCAGGCACTGCTCGGACGAACCGCATTCGCTCGATTTAACGCGGTGCCACATTACGCCTACCGTAAGCTCAAGATGCCCAGTCCACGCGGCGTCATCAAGGTTAATGGCAAGGCCGACCCTTCCTTCAGCAAATACACCACTGCCTTGGCAGCAGAAGCAAAGAGTAGCGCCTTGCAGCCGAACCTCGAGTCGACGTCCAGGCTCCCGGACACCGTCAAGGGACTACGAACTATTTCGCGGAAGGATAGCCCGGCTTGTCCAGAGCTCAATTAAACACTCCGGCGAAGGCCAGGACAGGCCGCATTCAGTGGCTCAACCGCTCTCCGGCACGCAAATATTTCTTACATTTCCTTTACAGGTTCACCTTCGCGCCGACCAGGACGGGCTATACGGAGGCAGCTTGAACGCGCATGGGAATCCTTAGACATTCCCCGCAATGACCATCCGGGTATATTACGGATCCACACTCAGCCTCTTCCCTCTGGTCTCAGCAGGTTCCGCGATCATATTCCTTTCTTTTTATCACATTACTTGTACTCATACGCATAGACGTACTATTCAAATACAATATGTGGATTTATATGACGTTTACCTGCTGTTATCTCCTATTGAAATTCTTTTGTCAAGAGGCATCCGTACACAGCGATATGCCTTAAAATATGCCAGGGGCTCCGTTTTACCCATAACATGGCACTAAAGTCCAAACACCTTCATAGAAGTTCGGCACCCCGAACCTATAGCATTATATGCATCAGCTCCGAATCATGTCTTGGGTCAATATTTGGGTTTGCCCGGCTCCCATGTTTTGCTACCTTACGTTCCGCTATATCGGCTAAGGTAGCACTGGGAGAACTACTGCGATTGTGTCCCGGTTCTTCCGGACGAGCACCTCAGTAGAGAAAGCCGAAAACTGACTGTCATGATACGGCGAGAGCTGGTCAGCTGTTCGAGAGGTCACAAAATCTTTAAGGATTTCTCCCGCATAATGCCATAACCAAAGCAGCGTGCGACGGATCGGTTTTTCCCCGATCAGGTGCTTATAGAGCCCCTAGTACGGTATTCCGAACACTAGGGGCTGCGCCTACCATACTACAGCTCCTATGGCTAAGTGAGAGTGATAAAGCCCTATAGTCCGATTGCCTGGTTCGTTGTGCTGAGCACCTCCTTCGAAGGACCCATAACTGGGATAAAGAGTGCTCAGGTTTATCCCGAACACCCCCGTACTTCTTACGTGGGGGCAGAAGCCGACGACTGGCCAACTCTCAGGTTTAACATATAAAATGGCCGAACAGGAGGGTAAACTTTTATATAACAGGCAACAAATAAATGACCTTGTTCACACATTACAAAGGACAACATGATTGGCATTCATGGAAATATAATGTCCTTGGCGCATAGCCTCGCTGCAAGGTAGGATCCTTTCAGGACATTCTCATAATACAATTCGGGCTTACGGTGCTCCTTCCCCTCTGGCGGCCCTTCGGTCATTAGCTTCTCAGCATCCATCTTCCCCCAGTGCACCTTTGCACGGGCGAAGGCCATTCACGCACCTTCTATATAGACCGACCGCTTGATGACTTCATGTCGAGGGCAAGCGCTTACAAGCCGCTTCACGAGCCCGAAGTAGCTGCTTGGAATCGGCTCGTCAGGCCATAGCCAGATAACCAAATCTTTCATGGTTAGTTCCGCCGCCTTATGCAGTTCGATCAGCTGTTTCAGTTGATCGGCAAAAGGCACTGGATAATTTGGTCCCAAATACTGCGACCAGAAGAGCTTATCTGCAGTGTTCCTTTCTTCGGCTCGGTAGAATTGTGCGACATCTGATATGCTGCGGGGTAGCTCGGTAAATACCCCTGAGAAATCCGGATTCAAAATTAGAAACATAGTTTTCTACTCAAATACTTGCTTTACATGGAAAAAGCCTTACCTGCTGCGATCTTTCTCGCCTCTTGGATCTCCTGCGGGGCGCTTTGGCTTTCCCCCCGGGCATCGCTCGTGGCCTGATGCGCCTGGGTGAGTTCGGATTCTTTCTCCGTTAAACTCTGCTCTAAGGTCTCGCACTTCCTCACGGCCTCTTGCAGCTCCTGCTCAGCTTTAATAACCCTGGCCTCGTGCTTCTCACGAAGAGCCTGCTCTGTGGCTGCCTTTTTCTCGGCCTCGACCGCAGCCTTCTTAAGGGCTTCGACTTCGTTCACAATCCCTAGCGCAAATCACGAAGCTTAGTTCATACTAAAAATTCATTCGCAATAAACGCGAACAAGATTTGTGCATACCTTGTTTATCTCTCAACTACATTTTCAATTGGCCAAGTTCTTCTTTGGCCCGCTCCAGACTTTGATTCAGCCCGGAGATCTCCGCGGTATGAGAATTAGCAGCTGCTACAGACGCCTGCTTATAACAGGAGAGAAATAGATGTCATTCAATGAGTCTTCCTGCGAACATATATTCGATCCTCTGTCCGGTTCTTTCTTTCACCGAATAGTGTATCAGGGGCTACCATCTATACTATGACACTCTTCGAAAACTCATAAAACATACCTCAAAGCCTTTTATAAGGCGGATACAGGTTTCATTCAGTCCACTCTCAGCAGACTAAATCTTCTCAATCACCGCACCCATAAGGGCACGGTGTTCATCAACGATGGAGGCACTCTTTAGCGCCACCAACAAAGCATCTGATACCTCTGGTTGGACAGAGGTTGCTGATGGAACAGGCACGCCCTCTCCAGCAGAGGGAGCCTGCCTGCTTGATCCTGGAGCCATAGAGATCTCCGGAATCGCATCCGGCTGGGAGCCGAACTCAGGGTGGCCCCCGCCGTCATCTCCCATGGGAATCTGCTCACCCATGTGTCCGGCCCGTGAGGTTTGACCTCCAAGCGTCGCCTTCACGGCCTTCCCCTCTCCTCCTTGGCCGGGGTCCTTCTGGGACGAAGCCTCGGTGTTATGCACCTGTTTGGGGGAAAGGGCCTTTGGGGGCGTCCCGCTCTCCATAGCATCTGAGCTTAGCGAACCCTCTGATGAGGATTGTTTGGCACGGGACCTCGCCAGACTACAAAAAATATGGGATAGGTTAAAATACTATGCCATGATGAGTCTGGGCGCTTCAAAACGTACTCGGATTTTATACTTACGAGTTCACCAGGGGCTGGGCCCTGGGATCCCATGCCGGGCCGCTGTCGGCGGCGGCGTGGGACTCCTCCGGAAGAGGAGTCTTTCCCCTTTTGGGCAGCTCGGCCTCCAAGTGTACGGAGGCCGTCCTCTTCTTTCTGCCCCCCCCCCCCCCGTAGGGGATTCATCTTCCTCCTCCTCATCATCATCTTCGGAGGCAGAATGGGCATTGGCGCCTTCGGATATCATGTTCGAAGTGCCGCGGCGACGAAGGCCACCCTGGGTCTTTTTGGCCTCCTTCTCGGCCGTCTTCTTCGGCACCTTGTAAGGCGTCGGGACCAGCATCTTCGTCAGAAGTGGAATGGCCGGTTCTTCGGGCAGCAGGGCCGGACAATGGATCTGCTCCGCCTTCTTCATCCAGCCCTGAGAGAGTTGTGTAAAGCACGTTAAGTGCTTCCTTTGGGTTGCGCAGATAGAAAAGTTTGATAACTCACCGAACTTGCCGGGCGGGACAGTTGGTACCCACGGTCCTCGGCGGAGTCCGGCCACAATTTGCTGGACTTAAAAAGCATTTTCAAAATGTCCTTGAGCGAGGAGCCGAAAAGCTCCCGTAAGGTTTGGTGCTTGGCTGGATCAAATTCCCATAAATTGCAAGTCCGGTGCTGACAAGGCAAGATTCGGCGAACTAACATCACCTGGACCACATTGACAAGTTCAATGTCCTTGTCTCCCATATCTGCAACGCGCGTCTGGAGCACCGACAGTTCGTCGGAAGAGGACCAGTCCAGGCCTTTCTTGACCCAGGATGTAAGTCACAGGGGGCGCCGGATCGGAACTCGGGAGAAGCGGCCCACTCTATGCCGCGCGGCTCGGTGATATAAAACAACTGTTGTTGCCACTCCTTGACAGAATCATTAAAGGTTCCGTTGGCCATATGACGTTGGGCATCTTGCTCACCATGGCGCCTCCGCACTCGGCGTGCTCGCCTCCCACCACCTTGGGCTTCACATTAAAGATCTTCGGCCATAAACCGAAGTGTGGTGAAATGCGGAGAAAAGCCTCGCACACGACAATGAATGTCGAGATGTTGAGGAAGGAATTAGGGGATAGATCGTGAAGATCGATCCCATAATAATACATGATGCCGCGAACGAACGGGTGGAGGGGAAACCCTAGCCCGCTGACAAAGTGAGGGAGGAATACAACCCTCTCGTGGGGTTCTGGAGTAGGGAGGATCTGTCCCGCCGTCGGGAGACGGTGGCTGATTTCCTTGGCCAGGTACCCGGCCTTTCGAAGCTTTTTGATATCCTTCTCTCGGATGGTAGAGGCCATCCATTTGCCTCCTGCTCCAGATCCGGACATCTTCGGAAGACCTTTAGTGGGCAGAGAAGATGAACGCTTGGGCGCTGGAGCTTGAGCAGAAGGGAATGAATCGGGGAGAAGGCGTGGGTGAAAAGATTGAATCCTTGTCCCATTATAAGGGCGGAAGGGGCGATGCGCCTCCCCACTCACCCAGTAAAACCTCTATTCCCCAAGTGCCGTAATTGATGGCGCGATTGGGTTATCCACACCCTTATTGACGAGAATCCCGCGATAAGGGGACACGATCTCTGCTTCGACAAGACGTTGCCAAGAAAACCGCCTCGCAATGCGTGCAGTAGCTGGTTGAGAAAAATGGTTCGAATAATGACCGGGCTGTAGTATGATGTCATACTGTCAAACGTGTCAGCAGATTAGATGTGTGGAAATATTATTCTCTCTACGGTGGTATGTGGAATTTGTTTTGCAGAGCCGGACACTATCCTTGTGTTCAAAATCTTCTATGGAGTATTCGGAGGAGGAACCCGCCTTGCAATGCCAAAGACAATCTGCGCGTCGGACACATCGTCATTGAAGCCTGGTTCAGGGGGTACTGAGGGAGTCCTAGATTAGGGGGTCTCCGGACAGCCGGACTATATCCTTTGGCCGGACTATTCGACTATGAAGATACAAGATTGAAGACTTCGTCCCGTGTCCGGATGGAAATTTCCTTGGCATGGAAGGCAAGCTTGGCGATACGGATATGTAGATCTCCTCCTTTGTAACCGACTCTGTGTCACCCTAGCCCCCTCCGGTGTCTATATAAACCGGAGGGTTTAGTCCGTAGGACAACAACAATCATACCATAGGCTAGCTTCTAGGGTTTAGCCTCTACGATCTCTTGGTAGATCAACTCTTGTAATACTCATATCATCAAGATCAATAAGCAGGAAGTAGGGTATTACCTCCATCGAGAGGGCCCGAACCTGGGTAAACATCATGTCCCCGGCCTCCTATTACCATCCGCCTTAGACGCACAGTTTGGGACCCCCTACCCGAGATCCGCCGGTTTTGACACCGACACTAACCATATCATCGCATATTACTACACTACATAAGGATATATCGCATTACTACAACACATGCGTACCATAAAAAAATTCTGCACTAAATGAATTCTACACATGGCATATCATCACAGTACTACAACATGCATATCATATCAACTAGTGCACTTATTAAGCATGCATATCATGTAATTACCACAGTAAGTAACATACCATGAGATGCTGTTTAACATTCGTCGCGGGTCACGAATGGCATCCCGACGTAGTCTTCACGTAGCGGAAGCATGTCCCAGAGGTTGCACGTTTCATCGCCGCTCAGCCTCAGTCTTTGGGCATAGAGTGCTTCATCAAGTGGGTTCTCATCATCATCTGAATCCTCACCATCATCCTCCCCATGAACTCCATCCTTACTATCGGAAATCAAATTCAGATAGATAATAGAAATCCTGGGCCTTTCTCCTCTGAAGGAGAAGCTGATCAATTCACCCCCACTAAGACGCAAGCGGACGATGAAACGATCCCATTCATCTCCTCCTGCATAGTGTACGCCCCCCAAGAGCGTCGAAGGTCACGGTGTCTCTGACAAGCTCATTGAATGCCAATCTCACATTGCATGGGACGATCTGTGCAAGATAAAAACAAATAACAAACACAATGCATTAGTGGAAATAGCAATAAAAACAAAATTAATGAACTGTCAGAAGGTTCATATAAATTGTTACCGCTTCAAAAACAAAAGTAGGCTGGAAGTAGATGTCGAACAGCGTGGCAGTACAAAGGCTGGTCCGGCACCGTGACTTGCACAGTCGACACGGTGCTTCCTCCATTCTACACAGAACATATTGAACTCTAAGTTGAATTGTACGCTACCATAGTACAATACACGATGCTTCCTCTCTTTTCCCTGGTACGGCTCAGATCCTACACTACGACATCCATCAATCTCTCAAAGAACCATCATATCCATCAACAAATCATCTACCGCATGTATCAAATAAAATTTCTGGATCAGATCCGCGCCCAGAGGGAGACGCATGCGGTTTGGGAAGGGAACAAGATTCACGAGGGGGATGAGGGAGATCTCACCTACTTGCCGGAGTTGGCGGCGGCCGCGCAGATCCGGCGGTGAAGAGATGCGTCGTCGGGAGCTGGCGGCCGTGGCGCTTGTCGAGAAAGGGACGAAGAAGTTGAAAATGATGTGGAGTACTAGGTGCACTTAGCCAAATGTGGTACATGTGGTGGCGCGTTTGTGTGGATGACAAGGGGACCCCACGTGTCGGTACCCATAGAAAAAAATTGGCATTTCCAACTGCCTCACGGGGATTCGAACCAGGGCCGTGCGGGTGTGAGGTAAAGGGTCTAGCCAGTTCGGCTCATGCAGTGTGTTCGGCCGAACCATTTTGCCTTTCCTTAAGACATTTATCCAGACACAGACACACGAAAAAAACCATGCACCGAGGCTGTGCTCCATGTGTGGCATAAGTGGTCCTGTGAAGCTGCAACTAGGACCAATGTTGATATATGTTGTTATTAGCTAGGGTACCAACACTATTTATTGAGGAGACGCCCGTCAGACCACTGGGTTTCCGGAGCAACGGCATGTGGCGTTCACAGCCGAATCTGAGGAGACGCCCGTCGAACCGTTGGGTTTCCCCAATAAAGGCACGAATGTCATGCAACGAAAACAATTCTAACAAGGACAGTCGCCCGAATCTATTAGGTTTCCGTAATAAACGCACAAACGTGACTCCGAGTAAGAACAAACTATGCCTCCGAGGGCTTGATGTCCATGCCTCTCCTTTTGACCGAGCCCACCGACTCATTCGGAATACAATCAGAAAACCCTTGTGCGTGACTCTATATATTAGCACGCCATGCCTTTCAGGGTTGTATGCCCGTGCTTGTGACCCTTGACACTGAAACACAGACAACCACGAATGTCGACGCCTTTATCAAGAAAGAAGCGTGGCACAATTCAGTATGGAATGGTGTCTGTATGGACTGCACGTCCGTACTCTTAAATACAAGGAAATAAGCTTTTAAAACAGCGTCTCACTTATAGGCCAATCCGTGCCTCACAGAGTAAACGTCTGTGGCTGTGCGTAAGACAAAGGTTCATCTCCGTGGGCTAAACGCCCGTGCATCTTCGTCTGATAGAGTCATAGGCTAGCGTGACTCTATGTTATAGCACCGACCATGCCTTTGAGCGCTTCATGCCCGTGGCTGTGACCCGAAACACTGAATCAAGGATGAGGCGGCTGCCGCGGGTTTCCGCTATAAACGCACGAACGTGATCCCATGTAAAGCATAACGATGCATGTCTGGGCTTCATGGCGGTGCCTGTGCTCACGGACAGTTCAACGGATTCATTTGGAACACGTAGACAAACTAACGTGATTCTACACAATGGCACGCCGTGACTTTCTGGGACTCACGACCGTGCGAGCAATATACCAGACCAGTGTCTCTCGAATAAGCCATTCCATGCCTCACAGAGTAAACTGTGGGTGTTCTCATCTGAACCAATTCCGCTGGGTCTCCGCAATTAAAGAACGAACGTGGCTGTGCGTAAGACAAAGCTTTTCCTTTGTGGGCTTAACGACCGTGCTTCTTCATCTGATCGGGTTGACGAAATCATTCGAAACACAAAGACAGGCGATCGTGACTCTATATAATACAATACCGTGCCTGTGAACCTTAACACTGTGACACATACACCAACAAACCTCCACGCTTCTATCGAATAATATACTTAACATCAAGAAAAAAGCGTGACCCAACTCAGTACGCAATTGTGTCCGTAGAGAGTTCATATCTTGTGAACTTTTATTAACAAGAGTTTGTGTCCGTAATACCACCGGCCATGCCTTTGAGCGTTTTATGCTCGTGCCTGTGACCCTTAACACTAAACGCCCATGCGTCTCCGTCTGATAGAGTCACAGGCTAGCGTGACTCTATGTAATACCACAGACTATGCCTTCCTGTGACCCGAAACACTAAAACAAAGAAAGGCAGGAATGTCCACGCCTTCATGTGTGCACAAGACATGACTCTAGTTGGTTCAAAAACTTTGGCTGCAGAGACTTCACGTTCGTGCTTTTAAAAACAACGTCTCTAGAACTGGCCATTACGTTAATGTTCATCCGTACCCATAAACTTGGAATGAACATGACCCAGGAAAGTAAAACGCATTTGTTATCAAAGTTACTGAAGGCACGAGGTAACGGAAGACAAAATAAGAAACTTTTAGTGCACTACTTAACAGCTTCAGATACGAGGATCAGGGTCGCTGCTGTCTACTTAGTCCGGCGAGACTTCTTTTTTGGTTGCTCGGCGCGAAGTTCCTCGATCTGTTTCTTCATAACGTATGATTCCAGCTTCAGCTTATCGCGCTAAAGTTCGAGCTGCGCCTTCTCATCCATCGGAAGTGCAATGATGGCTTTGTTCTCGTCGTCCAACTTCGTGGATATCTTCACGAAGTCTTCCACAGTATTGAACAGGTTCTTCAGCTGGTTAAAGGAGAAGATGTCAGATTGATGGTAGGACGCACCCTCATCAACATTAGGATGAAGCTCACCACAATGATCCATGTTTCACAACTAAATCAAGTAGCTGAAAGAAAGAAAAAACAAATGAAGCCAAAGCAGAGCGAACTCACAGATGAGGAACCCTTGCCAGCCGAGAACTTCTCCTGCGACTGGACATGGCGCTCTGGAGGAGTCTCCTTCTGCACAGCCGTGGCTGAGAGTGTCAGGATAGAGAATAGCAAGAGGAGTGGATGGCCTGGAGGCAGACAAAAGGACGAAGGGGATGTGGCTAGGGTTTCGAGACTCCGTCTGGCTTATTCACGTTTCACAACTAAACCAAGTAGCCGAAGGAAAGAAAAAACGAATGAAGCGGAAGCAGAGTGAACTTACAGATGAGGAACCCTCTTCAGCCTGGATCTCCTGCAGTGTCCGGACACTGGGTTCCGTAGTAGTCTCCTCCTGACCAGCCATGGCGGAGAGGGTGAGGATAGAGAGCAGCAAGAGGAATGGATGGCCTGGCGGCGGGCAGAGGGGGGAAGAGTGTGTGGCTAGGGTTTCGAGACTCCGTCCGGCTTAAATAGCCGGAGCTGGCCTCGGGTGACGAGCCAGAGCGGCGTCACAGGAGGAGACGCTCGTCGGACCCTTGGGTTTCCGGAGTGGGGCCACGTGTCATTCACACCCGAGTAGGTGGAGACGCCCGTCGAAACGTTGTGTTTCCGCAATCAACGCACGAACGTGGCTCCACGTAAAACACAAGCATGCCTCCCTCGACATCCCGACCGTGCCTGTCCTGGTAATATAGTCAACGGATGCATTTGGAACACAAAGAGACACGAAGGTGACTCTGGATAATTACATGACATGCGTTTGTGGGCTTGACAACCGTGCCTGTGACCTGAAACACTGACACGCATAAAGGACAGTGACGCTACTAAACATATAAAGTCGCCTTCGTGCATTTGTGGGCTTGACAACCGTGCCTGTGACCTGAAACACTGACACACAAAAAGTCGTCTTCATGCGTAAAGGACCGTGACGCTACTAAACATATCAAGTCGCCTTTGTGCATTTGAGTTAAAATCATGCAACGAAAACAATTCTAGCAAGGACAGTCGCCCGAATCTATTAGGTTTCCGTAATAAACGCACAAACGTGACTCCGAGTAAGAACAAACTATGCCTCCGAGGGCTTGATGTCCATGCCTCTCCTTTTGACCGACCCCACCGACTCATTCGGAATAGAATCAGAAAACCCTTGTGCGTGACTATATAATAGCACGCCATGCCTTTGAGGGCTGTATGCCCGTGCTTGTGACCCTTGACACTGAAACACAGACAGCCACGAACGTCGACGCCTTTATCAAGAAAGAAGCGTGACACAATTCAGTACGGAACGGTGTCTGTATGGACTGCACGTCCGTGCTCTTAAATACAAGGAAATAAGCTTTTAAAAACAGTGTCTCTCTTATAGGCCAATCCGTGCCTGGCAGAGTAAACGTCCGTGGTTGTGCATAAGACAAAGGTTCATCTCCGTGGGCTAAACGCCCATGCATCTTCGTCTGATAGAGTCACAGGCTAGCGTGACTCTATGTAATACCACCGACCATGCCTTTCAGCACTTCATGCCCGTGCGTGTGACCCGAAACACTGAATCAAGGATGAGGCGGCTGCCGCGGGTTTCCGCTATAAACGCACGAACGTGACCCCACGTAAAACGCAAGCATGCCTGTCTCGGCCGCCATACCGTGCCTCTCCTGGTGATAGAGTCAACGGAATCATTTTGAACGGATCCCTCCACTCTTCTCCCCTTCCCTCCCGTCCCCAGTTATGTCTCGACGGGTGTCTCCTCGTATTCGGGTGTGAACGCCATGTGGCGCCGCTCCGGAAACCCAAGGGTCCAACGGGCGTCCCCTCCGGCGACGCTGCTCTGGCTCGTCGCCCGAGGCCAGGCTCCGGCTATTTAAGGCGAACGGACGTCGTGTCGAAACCCTAGACACACCCTTTTCCTTGGGCTTTTCAGATCCACGCCACATATAGCGGCGCTCGCAGGCAGCGCGATCCCAGCAATGGAGACGGTGATGGAGATCCACTCCGGTGCGCCATGCACCAAGTGGGCGAAGCTCGCACCACCGGCGACGCCGTCCTCTGGTGGTTTGGCGGTAGCGGCTGGAAGCGGCAAGGGTGCGCCTACCGGATCCGAGGATCAGGAAGAGCAGTCTGGTCCGGACCGCATCAGCGACCTCCCGGACGCCATCCTTGGTGAGGTCATCTCCTGTCTCTCCACTAGGGAGGGCATCCGCACTCGGATGCTCGCATGTCGTTGGCGTCCTGTTTGGCCGACCGCTCCTCTGAATCTTGACTGCCGTGAGATCCCTGTCGCTCGTCTTTTTAACACCCTAGAAACAGTTCATGTCGAGATCATCAGTAGGGTCTCTGCCTACAGCGAGGAGCTTGCTCGCATACTTTACATCGGAACTTGGCATCATTGAAAAATAGTTCCTGGTGATGGTTCTTGCCTTCCAGAGTCCATCCTCTCCAGCCATGTGGGCGCAGTTCTCCGGCTTTGTATACCGGCGTGCTACCTCCAATGCAGACCCTCTACTGTCCACGCCTGGCTTGAGTCCCCCAGATTGAACAATCTCCAGGTGCTTGAGTTTTACTACCTGTTTCCACGATTTATGAAAGAAACTGTCAAACTATCGCACACATGCTCTTCATCTACGCCCTCACTACCAAAGTCCGTCTTTCGGTTTTCCTGTTCTCTGCGCACTGTGAGCTTCGCGTGTTGCCAGATACCAGACCATTATGTAGAGTTACTTGAACTACCACCAGTCAAGAGACTTTCTCTTGTTGAGGTTGATATATCAGACTTCTCGTTGCAAAGCATGATCAACTCTAGTTGCCCTGCACTCGAGTGCCTGCTGCTTGTTTGCAATAGAGAAAGGCATCGGATCACAATAAATTCCCCTAACCTTGTAAGCATCGGCATCCGTGGTGAGAAAGGAAAATTCATCATCGAGGATGCCCCCTCACTTCAAAGGTTGATCCACGATCTCCAGAGCAATAACATGGAGGTATTCATCGTCCCTGCACCCAAACTGGAGACATTGGGCAAATTCAGGATCTCGCTTGACTCCACAGGTCTTATGGTACTGACATTTCACAATAATTCCAGCTGCATTTCCTTGAGAAAGTAGTTTCATGTCATCCAACCTTTTGTTCTAATAATTTTATGTTTTATTTTCCATGTTATGTGAAGGATTTGGCGACGGCCAGCCTATCTACAATGCGGCAATCTGTCAAAACCTTGTTTTTGGCCATGACTTATAAAGTGGACCTGGTCATTCACTTGCCTAAGTGCCTTCCAAATCTGGAGAACTTGTTTGTTCAGGTGATGATTCTCACGCCCAATGAAAAGGTCATACCGTGCATAGTGCAGCACTCCTTGCATCTCAAAAAGCTTATCTTACATTTTGTTTGCAATGGATACACCCTATGTCTAGGCATGTTTTTTTATTATTATACATACATCCGTATCTAGGGAAATGTTCGACGAACTGATTGGGACGGGGGTCATGGAATTTATCGTTCATTTTGTCCTTCCATAGATCTTGAGTATCTTTCAACCTTTATGTGTTTTCAGGGAGGAAACATTCCTGATGGTGCAAGAAATATTTGGCGTCGCAAGCACCGTGCGTTTCTCAAACAACACATCATTCATTTAAAGACAGTAACACTGGAAGATTATGAAAAAAGCGGGATGAACACTGAGTTTGTGAGGTTCTTTATTCTGAAGGCAACGGAGCTAGAGACCATGAGGATTAAGTTTCGCTTTCCCTCAGACTTCACACAAGAATTTTACGAAAAGCAACAGAAGTTGTTCCTGTGGGAGAATAAAGTTTCCAAATGCGCCCATCTCAAGTTATCAGCATGCTGCAATCATCTGTGCTTGGATTTGAAACACAGGCGTGTTGAATGCCTGGATTTGTCAGATCCGTTCACTTGTGCCTGCTGGACACAGGGCTGTAGTTAGTTCCTCAAGCTAGTACAGTTAGATGTTGTTGCGCCAATTTGAATCTGTGTTATGTCTAAACATGGCTGAAGCCTTTTGCACCGTTTTGTAAGCTTGTTATAACAATGCTTTTGTGCTATGCACCCGCTGTTCTGAAAATTTGATAGTTTTATGTCACTATCGTGATGCTACAAAAACATTCGTGTGCGGTTGTCGACCAGGGAACAAAAACATTTGGAAGAGAAGAGGCACTGCCTTGCCTGTTCTGCAAGGAACGTGCATCTAGTGCATGTAAACCAGTGCGTCTGCAGTGACCAGATGGCACTGCCTCCTTTCGTGGCAGACTGTACGTGCACATGGCCATGGCTCTGCTTAATCTCAAACCGTGCTCCCAGCGACCTCAGACATACGTGCCTTTCGTGTAAACGCATGTCCATGAACGAGTTTATGTCTGAGTGCAAACAATCGAGTCGGCACTGGCGTGCGTTGGCTTCAGGAGTAAGCGCGACTCTGTAGATTGTAGATTTTATGTGTGTCAGTGCTAGTGCGGCGCTCCTGTCTGACATAGGACCGTGCCTTTGACAAGGCAGTGCCACATCACCAGAGGCATGGTTCCCCATGCCTTCCAAAGCGACATCTGTGCCTTGCTAGATTACAGTAACCCATGTCTCGTGGAACAATCCAAGACGAAAGATTGCCGGATGCGCCTCGCTAGCAGCATGTTTCTTTGAAATATAAAAATATTCAGGAGATCAATATTTGATGTGTGTAGACCGTCACACACCCTCTGAAAGATTGCTAAAAATGAGATACATGCCTTTAGTCAAGTAACCATGTCCAAGCATAAACTTATACTAGACGAGTATCCCTTGCAACATTTCAAAAGAAGGGAACTGTTAATGATCATTCTTTGAGGATAGCCTTGATCATCAGGAGGTCATCAGTGTTCGCAAACCCTTGCCCCAAAAGATCACAGATGACGCTTTGCATCTTCTTTCTATTCTCCTTCAGCTTATGCACCTCCTCCTTCAGACAATCCCTGTCCAGCTTAATCTCACCCTTGTCGTCCTTCAGATTATGAATGGCACTTGTGAGAGACGTCTGAATGAGCTTGACGTCTTTATCAATGATGCCCATCTGCTTCTTCTGCCTATCAATCTTCATGGTAGTTACATTAGTTCTTGCCACAGCCGCAACAAGATTCTCGAGCTTAAGGTTCACTTGTTCATTATCCATTTTAAGCTTGCTTATCTCTTCATCCTTTGCTTGCCTATCATCATTGCTCTCATCTAACATCCCCCAGAGCTTGAGTAGGCACCTCTGCATAATGATAGGCCATGGGCGGTCAGCCCATTCGACGACTCCACAGTTCACGCCTCTCTGCGAACAAAAAAGGAACAAAATAAACAGAGACTATTAATACACTAGTGTAGAAGCTCTGGAATATAATAAAGTTCACATATACTTGGTTTATAACCTCATTCAACTAACTATGAACCGTGTTTGTGCAATGTGGCACTTCAATGGTTAGGTACCCACAACACTAATTATGGTGCTTCTCCCACCATGTCTGCGGAGTTATTTCATAGTTGTACTTAGTTTCTTTTAAGCCAGCTTGAATTAATCTGGAGCTACCTCTGCAAACAACTTATTTAGAGAGTTTTTTTGAAAAATATACTGACAATTAAATAGAAGTCCCATTTGTAAACAAACATGAGAGTGTCTAGATCACTTCTTTTGTATTCAATGATGTAAAATAAGTAGTGACCTTTACCCTTTTATGTAAAGTAAAAGGACTATACAATGTTTCCTACAATCAACCGGAAAACACAAGAAGAAATCAGTCTTCTTTGGTAGACTACAAGTCCTATATCCAAACAGTTTGATTCAACAAGAAAGTAACTCGGATTTTCGAAAGTGACTAACTTTCACAGCACAGCCGAAGAACCTCCTCCCCGTGTCACTTCCTTCAAAAGCCACACACCTGAGAGGCTTGGTATCGTGAAGAAGACAGTAGAGAGGACGGTCGAGCTCTTTGCCACAGAAATCATGGTCTTCGATGGTGTCAGGGTTCTCCTACAAGGACACATGAATGTTTAGAGCTCAGATCTTTTGTTTGGAAAACAAACCCCAGTTCAACGCTCCGCATGTAGCAGGAAATCACCTACCTAGAAATCAAAATCCAGTTCAAGGAAGTTCAAGCCTTCCTTCCTCCCCTCTTGTCTGAACTTTTGTGTCGACATGGCCCAAAGGATGTGAGCAGATGCGATGCCGTAGGCGGCGTCGAATTCGAGAGGAGAGAGAGAGAGGAAGAGATATAGTGAGAGAGCGAGAGGGAAAATGAAGGCGAGGGACTTCGATATGGTCCGGCTCGACCAAATACTCCACCTACTTGCCAGACCCACCAACCCCCACCCCCCTCCCACGCACCTTTTTTGCGCTGGGATGGGAAGGAGCCATTTACCGTTGTCAGTAGTTTCAGCTTTGGCGAGCGAGTACACAAAATTTCTTCCCTCTCCATAATTACTCCATAAATACATCGTTATGTGCGTCTTCCCACCCGAGTCACTTGCTCTTCCGCTCCCCTTCTCTGGTTCCTTCCATCTTTCTTGCTTCGTCTTCTTCACTCTACAGTCCACATAGATGGATGTACGATTCGCCCACTTGCTCTGAAATACAGTAATTTTTTCCCCTCTGCTTAATACTTACGCGTTGCGCACTGTCTTTTTTAGATGGATTCTTGTTGTATGTTACCCTCTTAATTTTAGTTTTTGTGTTAATATCCTACCCCTTTAAAGAGGTTCTATAGGGGAATAATCTTGGAGGACAACAGTTGATTTTTTTCCAGCTAGTTCGTTGCAAGAGCTTGTAGATTTGAAGAGGTCTGTGCGTGTTCTTTCATTTTTTACAAAGACACTAACATCAATGGATATCACCATATCAGCATTCTCTCCGCTCTGTCTTACTCGTTGAAACAAGCGTGTATCAGTGATATACAGTCCTTTAATTCTTTGTACCATTAGCGGAGTGTTGAAATAAATTTTTCTTTAATAATTAATGAACCCGAGTCTTATATATTGTTACATTTCGCAGACAAAGATGGCGTGTGATGTTTGCAAGAACCTCAACTGTCCCGGTGTTGAATCTGATGTTGCCCAATCTTTCTTGATTGTGTCTTTGCCTCGTTGTTATGAGTCATGCCTGGTAAGTTTTGCTACCAAATCATGCGTGGCCAGTAAAAAACCTTCGTCACTGTATTTGTTACAGTTATCTTTATTTAGCAGTCAGCAACCACACGTATTCCTTCAGAGCAAACTATACTGCGCATTCTTATTTTTATTTTATAGGCCTTGATGTTATTAGAAGTTCAATTGTTTTGTATAGGTTTAATTAAATATCATAGATGTTGCCTGTGCCCGTGCCTGAAAGCCAAGAAATTTCAAGGAAAAAAACTCTTTCATGCATTTTTTTCTTCTGAAAATCAGTAAACATTTATATACCTTTGTCTTAATTTTACTTTTATGCAGTATGTCCCATGCTACTACCGAAACCAGGTCCTTTTTTGATCTCTTTATGGAAAGATGAAGCTTTCGAGGATGGTTTTGTAGATGAAGATTTTGACCTTGTGTTCGGCACTATTGAGGAATTGTCTTACAGGATTAAGTTTACAGATGGCAACCACAGGTCTAAGTTTCATGGACCTGGATGGGAAAAGTTGATACGTGACTATGATCTATTTTATGGTGATATTATACAATTGGATTTGCAAGCAGAAGATTTCTTCTTTCCCATTGACTTGATGTTGAGTGAATCTCGAGGAGGTCACAAAGCGTTTCCCAAACCTTCCGTTGGTATGTTCTGATCACTTATCAATATATGTTCTGGTTTAACATTTATCTATTATAATTTTACTGTGGTATGCCGTTGATATTTATGTGCTTAATCTCTGTGATATAATGTATTAAATCTTTCTTTGTACTCACAATGTAGTTTAAAACTGTAATTTCCCTTTTAAAAGCCAATATTCGTTTATTTTAGTTTTAACTGCTCTATTCATTGCTTCACACATAGTGGCTAATACATGGTTGTATTTATTTAGCCCTTGAAGGCCTCAGTTTATCAAAAAGGAGCTACATAGACGAGACAGTCTACACCCGGGGCATACAACTTTCCTATATCGACATGGTTTGCATGATTAAACTAGTCCTAAATGCTAAACACATCCCTGCCATTACCTTTGTGCACTGTCTATGTTTCACCAAGGTTCACACAGACCGTTTGGTACGTCGTTGTTTCTTTCTCTAAACCACAGTCAACATGCGTGTCTTCGTAATCTAATGCCAGAATAATTTGTTATTGTACAGAAAATCCCAGCTATTGTTACCAATGATCTTAGGATGAAGCTTGGATATTTGCCTCTCAAGGGCAGCATCAGTCTTGTACAAATTTTCAGCAGCGTTGATTTGGCTGGCACCTACTGTATACACAAAGATGGAAGGATGGCGATCACCGGGATTTTTGCTTTTGCAGATGCAGCTAGGCTGACAGTTGATTGCATTGTACTCATCAGTATCCAGTGGCAGACTGTGCACGTGCAGGACTCGCTCTCACTTGTGATCACCGGTCTTTACAAAAAACGGACTGACGCGATATGTGTACGGTGATGGAGGGATGGCATTACACCACATAAATTTTAACTACTGTGGTATTAAGTTAAGTATCGTACGTGTGTTATTTCAAACTATGAGTGCAGTTCAAATCCTCATAGTACATACCTAATAGAACTTATCAGTTCAAATTCTTATTCAGACTATGGTACTGAAAGCAGATGCAATCCTAAACGTGGTTGTCGTTGCTGTTGTTGTTGTTGTGGGTGTGTCTCTCGGTTCAGCATGTTTGCTCAGAGAGGCACTTGAACCTAGTGCAGGTTCAGTCTTGTGTTAAGAAGACTCATGGTCATGCCTCTGTGCTATGATTAGCTTAGCTGACTTTGTGCAGTAAGAGAGGCACAACCGTGAAGTTAGTCAAGGCACGGTCATATATTATAAGAGGGGGCGGTCGTGCCTCCCAGTTGTCATTATTTCAGCTGAGTCGTGTACTCAGATAGGCACGTTGGTCGAGCAAGCGGAGGCACGGTCCCATATTAGGAAGAAGACTTGCGGTTGTGCGTCCCATGTCAAAAAGAAGAGTTGCGATCGTGCGTCCGTGCTCAGTATGTTTGTAGTGACACGCTGCTCGGAGAGGCATGTGCGTGAATCAAGTGGAGGCATGGATTACGAGTTGTTGCCACTGTTCGATGTCACTGTTCTCGCAACGACATCACTTAAAAATACTACTTTTTTATAAATGGTGTTTTGCAACACCTCCGTCCTCCAAACCGTCTTTCCAGATCCACCGCACCCGTCGCTCCTAGATGGAGTCCAACGCTTCTAGTACCAAGAGGGCAAGGCTCGTGCCACCGACGACGCATTCCTCTGGGTGTTTGGCGGTACCGGCGGGGACCGCTGAGGGTCCGCCCACCGGATCGGAGGAGCACGGGAAAAAAACTCGTTCGGACCGCATCAGCGATCTCCCGGACATCATCCTAGGTGAGATCATCTCTCGTCTCCCCATCAGGGATAGCATCCGTACTCGCATCCTCGCTCGTCGATGGCGTCCTTTATGGCCCACTGCTCCTCTGAATCTCGACTGTCGTGAGATCCCCGCCGTTCATCTTTTTAAGCCTCTAGAAACAGTTCATATCGACAAATCTCCGTGGCGCCTCCTACCTGGGAGCTCGCCCGCGAAAGGCACTTCGGAACTCGGTGCCCTCGCAAATCTGGCATTGACGATACGACCCTTCCGGATGCCATCCTCTCCGCTCATGTGGGCGCAGTTCACCGTCTGTGCATACCGGCGTGCTACCTCCAATCCAGACCCTCCGCCGTCGACGCCTGGTTCAAATCATCCAAACTAAACAATCTCCAAGTGCTCGAGTTCTATTACATGTTCCCAGATTTCGTGAGAGAGTGTGTCATACGACCACTCACACACCCATCATCTGCGCCTTTTGCACCGGCGTCCTTCTCTCCGTTTGCATCCTCCCTACACACCGCCACCTTTGCTCTTTGCCAAATACCAGACAGTTACGTTCAGGCTCTTAAACTACCACTACTCAAGAGACTTTCGCTTGTGGACGTTGGTATATCAGACATCTCGCTTGAAAGCATCATCCACTCTAGTTGCCCTGCACTCCGGTGCCTACTGCTTACTTGGAATATGGAAAGCCGCTGCATATGAATAAACTCACGTAACATTGTAAGCATTGGAATTCGCTATGGACATGGCGAAATTGTTATATAGGATGCCCCGTCACTTCAGCGGTTGCTTAACGATATTCTCAGTAGCAACTTGCAGATAACTGTCATGTCTGCACCTAAACTAGAGACTGTGGGCAAATTCCATGATTTTTTCTCTGAATCCAAGGTCACGCGTAACCCTACAGTTATCCAGGTACCTAGTTTACAGCTGCATTTGTCCGAGTAAACAAATTTCATGTAATAGAACCTTTTGTTCAATTTTCTAAATAGTTGTGTGTGCACCATGCAGGGTTTGTCGGCAGTCGGTCTGACAACAGTGCTTCAAACGGTCAAGACTTTGCTCATCAAGATGTGTTTTGAAGTGGACGTGGCCGTTCCCCTGATGCAATGCTTTCAAAGCCTTGAGAACTTGTTTATCAAGGTGATGATTCTCACACACATTGAAAGCCCATAACATGCATACTGTACTACTTCTACTGTATGTCTTAAAAAGGCTTGTCTTACATTCGTCTGTAAATTGATACACCCGTGGCTAGAAATGTTTTAGTATTACATACACCTGTTTCTACAAAAAATCCAATAAATACCTTACACTAGATGCTCTTTCGACAGAATCTCTGTTTTTAGAGCTTAAGTATTTTCATTCTTCATGTACATCTAGGGAGGACTCTGTTGCGGAGAAACAAATACATGGCGTCGTAAGCACCGACCGTTTGTCAAACGAGATGACTTTCGTCTGAAGACAGTAACGCTGGATGACTATGAACGCTGCTTGGTAAACATTGAATTTGTGAGATTCTTTGTTCTGAGTGCAAGCAAGCTTCAGACCATGAGGCTTAACTATTGCTTCCGCCAAGACTTCACGGAAGAATTTTACGAAAAGCATCAAAAGGATCTTCTATGGCACAAAAAGGCTTCTGAACGTGCTCGCCTTATATTATCAGGAGCGTGCAAGCACCGGTTCTTTTATTTAAAACTCACGCGTGTTGAATACCTGGATTTGACGGACCCATTCAGATGTGACTGCTGAACACAGAGCTGGAGTAAGTTGTCCAAGCTTGCAGGGTTACATGTTGTTGCGCCCTTTTGAACGTGCGTTTCGTCTAAACATGAACAGACAACCCTTGTAATATTTTGTACCGTTTGTAAGCTTGCCATAACAATGCTTGATTAGAAAGTGTTGTAACTGTGCAAACGAAAGTGTTGTAACTGTGCAAACGTCAATGTTTCAGCGGAAAGATTCTGAGTATTTTACCGTCACGACACTGACTCTTTGTTAGTATAGTACCATGTTCCCACTGATAATGAAATCGTCAGTGGGAACCTTTCCAATACCGAAGCAAGTCCGTGATTGGTAGGCCAATAAAACCGTGTGTCTCGTGACATGACGGCTGTTCTTCATCTTAAGGTCAGACTTTGTCTAGAAACTTCACAACCGTGCTTTTCTAACTGAGTATCAAGAAGGTTGGTACACGTGCATGTAGAGCCCTTACTTCGGCGCCTTCTGCTCACACTTTTCTATACCCAGAGAGGGTTTATGCTGAGTCAGGCCTGGAGAAACGCCACGCCCGTGCGTGTAGTGACTCCCCAACAGTGCCTCCGGCGCGTGCATCTACGTGCCTCCATAGCTGACATAAGTCATGACTGTTAGGTGCCCGTGGAGCCAGACGCCCGCGAGTCCAGAGATCTCACAACGGTGCCTCTCCAGCAGAGCATTCTCACCCATGCCTCTGCCACCACACTTTTGTGCATCCATTGGGCTGACACTCGTGCCTAAGAGGCTTCATTTCCGCGCCTCTGGTGTTTCAATACACGTGCCTCACATGACACTTGCCGTGACCCTTGTGATTACAGAGAATACAACCCGTGCCTCCATAGCTGAGTATTCTGATCCATGCCTCTGCCACCGAAATTTTGTGCATTCAGAGGGTTGACAATCGTACGTGCCTGTAGAGACTAGACTTCGGTGCCTCCGGAGCCTGCACCCTTGTGCCTCACGTGCCACGAGCCGTGGCTTTTACGTTCCGCTGGAGACACACTGCCGTGGATCCAGAGACTTCACAAACGTCTCTTTTCACCTGAGTGTTCGCAGCCATGCCTCTGCCACCACATTTTGTGCATCCAGGGAGTTGATAGCTGGCTCTGTGGAGGCTTCAACAAGGTCCGTGCTTGTACAGACTGCAATTAGATGCCTCCACCGCCTGCACGCACGTGCCTCACATGACATTTGCCCCCGTGTCGTGGCGCCACACCCCCGTGTCTCTACAGACCGCACAACCGTGCGTCTCTAACTGAGTATTCGGACACATGCCTCTCCCACCAAACTTCTGTGTATCTGGACAGTTGATACCCGTGCCTCGTGAAGACGCACGTCTGTCGACGCCGTGACTATTCCACCACGTCTGTCGAAATCTTCTAGATTAGGTACGTATATATATTGTCATCTTTATGGATCGTAAAACCCTAGCCCTTTTCCCAGATCCACCGCACAGAGACCTGCAACGGAGGCGGCATGAGCTTGGCAATGGAGATGAAGAAGCGTGCCTCTAGCAACAAGAAGACGAGGTTCGCGGCTGTACCCGTGCCCTCTAAGCTCGTTAAGAGGAGCGGTTGTGGCTCGCCCACTGGATCCGAGAACCATGTTGAGTCTGGTCCAGACCGCATCAGCGATCTTCCCGACGCCATCCTCGGCGAGATCATCTCTCGTCTGCCCATAAAGGAAGGCATGCGCACACAAGTGCTCGCACCTCGGTGGCGTCGCATATGGCGCACCGCACCACTCGATCTCGACTTTCGTGTGATCCTTGATACTCGTTCTACCAGATCTTTGGAAAAAATCTGTTGCCAAATCATCCGCGTTCTCCCGGGCAAGCAAATCGTTCCAGAAACATACGTCGGAACTCAATGCCGACATCTTAGTTGCAACTGCCGCGGAGAATCCGTCGCTGATGGCTTCAGTCTTCCTGTATCTATCCTCTCCGATCACAAGGGCCCGATTCGCCGCCTCTGCATCCCGACAAGCTACCTCCAGTGTGAACCTTGTGGCGTCGATGAGTTGTTCCTGTCTCGGAATCTGGGCCAACTCCAGGTTTTAGAGTTCTATCATATATTCCCAAAGTTCTTCTACCCAGGGCCCAGGCAAGCACGCAGAATCCCTTCTTCTATGTCGTCGCCACCGACATCCATCTCGAGATTTCGCTCGTCTCTCCACACCATCACCTTCGCCATGTGCAAACTAGAAGACAATCTTGTAGAAATGCTTTGTCTCCCACTGCTCAGGAAACTTTCGCTGGTGGAGGTTTATATATCGGATGTCTCCTTGCAGAAGTTCATCCACCACGGTTGCCCTGCCCTGCAGTGCCTGCTGCTTGTTTGCAACAAGAAATTCTGCTGTCTAGGAATAAACTCAGATAGGCTTGTAAGCATTGGCATTCGTTCTGACGAAGGAAAACTGATCATTGAGGATGCGCCTTCCCTCCGGAGACTGCTACATGATTATGTAGATGCACAACTATAGATAACAGTTTTGTCCGCACCAGTGTTGGACACACTTGGAAAAATTTCTGAATTACCCAACGAAACAAATATCGTCATTGGGACTACAGTTATTCAGGTACTGCCTCTGCACGTTACTTTGACCTGCGTTATTCAAAAGCACTTGAGATTCACATCCACGAGCTAATAATATCACGTTATGTGCTCAATGAAGGGTCTCTGCATAAGTAGCCTACACGCGGTGCTGGATTCCTTCAAGACCTTGTTTATCTCACAGACATGCTTTAATCTGGATGAGATTGTTGACTTGCTGCGATGCTTTCAATGCTTGCAAAACTTGTTTATCGAGGTGATGATTTCACACACGTTGAAAGCCCACGCATAATATGCATAATATACTGGCACTAACTCTTAAGTCTGCTATTCTCGTGTGTTTAGGGGGGAGGATGGGATCAAAGAGGTATAACAAATGAATGGCGCCAAAAGCAGCAGGTGTTTCTCAATAATCATGACATTTGTTTGAGGACATTAACGCTGGAAGACTATGAAGTCACAAATGCAAACACTGAATTTGTGACATTCTTTATTCTCAATGCTAGGATGCTACTGACCATCAGGCTTAAGTTTGGCCTGCGCAGAGATTTCACTCGTGAATTTTACAAATGTCAAGAAGAGGTACTGCAGATGGACAAAAGGGCTTCTAATTGCGCAGAGCTTAAATTAACAACAACTTGCGAGCACATGCACATGGACTTAAAAAACACAGGTGTTGAATATCTGGATTTGCCAGATCCATTCAACTGTGGATGCTGAAAATAGGTCTGAAGAGATGTACTTGCTATATTGAATGAGTGCATTGTGTAAACATGGTCAAGCAATTATGTACATGCTTTCTGTTTTCAATATCGATCATATGTTTCTGGACCCTATGATAAAAGAAATCAGCTCACACAGATGCTCAAAAATCAAACTAGTATCCTCTTGTTTATCTCAGTTGCTTGGCATGAAATTCTGTCTTTTAAAAGCAACATGCGTCCACTGCAAACCTGCAACTGTTGCAACCACGCCTCTCCGAAGGACGTCCGTGCACCCCACAGGAAACGAACGTGCATCAAGGGGTTGTGAAAATCATACGTCCGTGTGAACACGTCTCTGAAAACATTTGGAATGCTGTGATAATGACTTAAGGTCAGCAACGAACCTCCAATCACTTTTTAGATGCTGGGTTTCCATTCTCATTATCATATTGAACAAAACTGATGCATCCGAAGAATTCGTCAAAGCGAAAGATTACGTGCCCCTTTTAATTGCAGACACCGTGTCCCTCCGAGAGACCGTGTCAGAAATGAACAATTCGAAAAACAATAGCACGGTCTTGCGTCATTTAAACATACACCCGTGCCTCTCTCAGTGAAAAAGCAACTTAAAATGTACGAAAATTGAGGCACTTCACTACATTTTCACCTTGGATAACCGTGCGCACCGTGGCTTCACTCCACTGTCCCTCGGAGTGGCCGTGTCATGCGAAAACAACTAGGAGAACACAACTAGGAATGGCTGTGTCATGCGAAAACAACTAGGAGAACACAAAAGATGTTTGTGCGTCGTCCGCATGTACAACCGTGTGCCAACCATCCGCATGTACATTTAGAATACATAGGCCTTTCTGTGCGTCTCATTCTCATCCTTACAGGACGATGTGCACCGTGGCTTCACGTCCCTATCCCTCCGAGAGACCATACTAGGGAAAAATACTTCGGAAAACAGAAGCATGGTCGTGCGTCATGGATGTGCACAACCTGTCTCAGTGAACGCCTCACTGAGAAAATTTTGAAAACAGAAACAAAGCCGTGCCTTATTTGCATGTAAGTTCGTGCGTGTTGGGGCCATCCGTGCGTGCCTCTATGCTCTTAATAAGCCTATGGTCTTGTCTTTGCCGTTGTACAGTAGCCCCATGTCAGTGAGCAGGCGCGTATTATAACTGTCTGTTCTGTTTTGTGCCAACCCAGACCGCTCCCTCCCACTCACCCGCTGTAGCGTTCATCGTCTCTTCTCTCTCGATTCTCCCTCTAGATCCAGGGTTAGTCTATTTTCTCTTAATTTCTATGTGAATTTTTCGCTACGGTCCGTTTTCCTCTCTGTTGGTTTTGTCTCTCCGTGATTGAAAGCGACGCATCTGCGTTGTTATGCTAGGAATTGCCTGGAAATTCATTGTGATCTAGACCAAATCAACGCAGTACGAGGCCGGACCTGTACACGGCCCGTGCCTCTTAGGGGTGGGGTTGATTTCAAGTCGGCGTTTGTGCTTGAGAACGCTACGAGCTGCAGCGACCTGCGGCGTCCAGGTCACAAGTGAGCGATGAACTTCGCCGAGGGAGGTTGGTAGTTTAAATTGAAGCCCGTTAGGTCTTGCAAACAACGGCGGTGGCCGAAAGTCCAAGCGAGTGGCCAGACGTTGAGCTCTATTGCTTAACCGGGCACAGGGTGCTGGAGGTCGGCGTTTGGGGTGCTGTTGACTGGGAGTCGGCATCTGTGCTTGAAGATAGCGTTTGGGGTCCTGTACGCTGGAGGCAAGGTTAACGTTGATGGATCACCCGTTTCAAATACCACCTAGCCACACATGTTCCGGTGGTTGGCGTCGGCGACGGTGGCATATGGTCGCGGATGACGTTGTTGCTGGGTGCAGCTCCGACCAATTTACATATAATTTTAATGTTACAAACACTCCTTTGAGCCGCCTGATGATAGATTATTGTTTCTCCTTTTTGCCTGTCTTGTCTTGAAATATACATTTACTAAAGCTGCTTTTAAAACCAAGCAGCAGAAATCCTTTCACTGATTGACATTGACAACCAAGATTGTGAACTGCTCTAAGAATAGTCAATACTGAATTGTGATGAATTAAGCAACCATTTTTGGAAAATAAAATGCTGATTTAATTAAATTCATATTTCCTCTGTTATTACATATCCCATATCTAATGTTCACCTTCTAATCAAAAGTTGTGCACATGTCTTTTTAGGAAATTGCTTGTGAACGACTATTTATGTAAAAATGCCGGTTTAGCCGAATAGTTTTTCAAGATAATAAAATTTTCCTTGTGTTGAGAATTTCATATAAACGTTGTTTTGCAACGTATTCTAGGGGAAACCATGTGCTGTGATATATATATATATGTACCAACTTCGGTTGCTCCGGACTGGAGTCAGGCGTTCTTCACAGCGCGATAACAGTGCATCTTCCTCGATGCTTCAAGACATGCCTAGTAAGGAGAAATTTTTGCCACCCCATGCTGCCCATCAGTTACTACCAACTAGTGTATCTTTCTGATGAAGGAAATAAGAGTTTCTACCATATTGTTTGAATGGAATGCCTTCATTTAAGCATTTAATGATATGTTTTTAATTTTTGATGTACCTTGTTTTATCAAATAGCAACCTGTTGAAAATAATTGGTACATATATGATAAGCGCTATCTGTCTTGGTTATACATGCCTGGTAAGATTTTTTTTTCTTGCGCAGTATGTGCCATGCTATTGCAGGCAGCAAGTCACTTCTTCAATCTATCGGTGGAAAGAGGAAGCATTTCAAGAAGAAGGAAACCAAAGAAATCCAGTACTGATCACCAACGAGGATCTGTCATATGAGATCTACGTCACCAATGAACCTAACCGGTCTAAAATTCATGGACCTGGCTTGGAAAAGTTAATCAGTGACTACGATCTTCATTATCGAGATCTAATCATCACAAACCTGGATACTGGAAGTCTGTCCATTGAGATAGATCTGAGACTCAGTGATTCTCGAGGAGGTCACAGGCCCCTCCCCAAACCATCACTAGGTAAGTCCACCAACTTCCATCCTGTTTTATTAACTACGTTTATCACCATACTTTGGTGCTCCTACCCCTGTCCACTAAATTAATGACATACTTACAGTCAAAGTTACTTTGAAAACGTTTTATGCAATTCTGTTGATTATCATCCCAACTTGATCACATGCATTGAATTTAACCATTCATTTTAAACTTAAATACCGAGTTCATCTGTTTAAACAAATTTGTTTGAAAATGAGTTATTTTTTTGCATGCAGCTCTTGATTTTCTAAATGACTCGGAGAGGGAGTACATTGGGAAAACAGTGTTCGGTCGAGGCGTAAACCTCTCATACAGACAATTTGGACAGATGATATACTATGTGTTTGAGTCTGACGACTTCCCCACCATACCCTTTGTGCAGCGTCTAAACGTCACCAATGTCATAAATGGTCGTCTGGTTAGTCATTGAATATTTGTTTTGATCCACTGCCATGGTTTTGTTTGCTATTTTCGATGTTTTATGTCCTTGTACATTGATTTTATCTAGTAATATCGGTACAATCTGCAGAGAATCCCGTCTGCCGTTGTGAGGCTTCTAAAGATGAACCTGGGATATCTACCTCAAAACGGTGGTATCAGCCTAACAGAGATGTATGATGCAATAGACATGAGCACAACGTACTCCATACGAACTGACGGCAGAATGGAGGTGACCGGTTTTTCAGATTTTGCCCGGGAAGCTCAGCTAAAGGTTGGTTCAATTGTCCTTGTCACAATTGAAAAGCGGTGGCCAACATTGGGAAACATGAAGCTGCTGCGGATGATGATCAACGACCTTTCCTGATAGAGCGTTGCCGGTGGCTATACTTCCTAGTTCAGTAATTTATGTCTATTTTTTGAACAGCCTGTACACATCAGTTTTGTTATTTAGTTATGTCATGGTATGTAACTGAGCATATAATTATGTCCAAGAGGACGGTGGTGAAAATTCCCTGTCAAAGAAGGTGAAACACATACGTGGGTTACTTTATTTATCTCTGATAATAATAAAGGGATTCGCTGAATAATAATGGAGGATGAATGGCTGCGGTGAAGTATGTTTCAGAATAGTTTAATGATGTTGCTAGCTCCGCACGTCAGTAGTATACATATTTTTCACTATGGTGCTCCGCAGAATAGCGTCATGCCAAGTAGTTTGTTGCGATGAGCTCAAGCATACACCTCTGTCAACCGCACAACACTTCTCCTAAAAACCTAGCGCCTTCCCCTATGGCTCAGTCACCTTAAACATCCATGACTTCACATAGGTTCATGTCCGTGCCTCACGTAGCATCGTACATGTGCCTCTAGCTGTGCTACTCGCTGTATAAGTGTGTTTCGCAGCTGCATGCCTACGCCCCTCGTTTCTTCTCGTTGTTGCATGCCCATCTCGTACTTGCAACTATTTCAGAGATGACCATGCCTGTTGAGTCGACACATTCATCACTCTCAAGACCGTGCCTCTTCAAGAATAATGACCGTGCTTGTAACAATGCAGCATTACAGGTGATACATTCAGGACACATTAGGGACCACCTTGCCACTATTTCAGACATGACCGTGCCTGTTCAGTCGTCACATTCATGCCTCTCAAAGTTACTTGAAAAACATTCCGGAAAAACAGTAACGGACGCCTATTGTCAATCCTCACGTCACGTACATTCGACGTTCACTCTTTCGTCACAAAAGTAATTGCCGTGCCTCTGCCACAGAACATATAAGTGTAAAACGATTATTCCTACACTTGTAAAACCCGGAATGCCTTGGATAAATGTCGAATCCCACCTTGCGGCAAAACCGTGGAGGCCGGTGCTTCTCAGGAACACATCTGTGGCTTGTTGCGCATGTAGTTGAGTGCACGGCTATTTGTTCGTGCCCGTGCCTCACGTAGCACCATAGCACGAATTGACGTCCGTGAATCACGTAACTTCATTTCCGTGCCTGACGTAGCATCGTATCTATGCCTCTACTTGCGCCTCTTGTTGTATAAGTGCTTCTTGCAGCTGCATATCCACGCCTGTCGTTGCTTCTCGTTCTTTCTGTCCATCTCGTAGCGTCAGCTGCAATAGTGCCTGTGAAAAAACACAACACTGCTCCTACCAGCGAATGTATCACTGAAAACAATTGCCACTCCCAATGAATGTACCACGCTCGTGTGTTTGAGAGTTAAACCAGCCACTTCAAGCATGCTTCTCTTGGTCAGATACTTGAGCCTCTACATACTGCCCCTGCATGCCTCACGAGATAAATTGTAAAAGTTAACATTTGACAGCAAACTACGCAAGACAACGATCATCTCCCCGACTTGCTGGAGATACGACGGTTGCTAAAAACATAACTGCTGATTTAATTTTTATTTTTCATAAAGAAAAACCATGATCAAAAACCCAGGATGTGCACAACCGCACCACCAGGGAGATGAAACCACGATCCAGAACCCACGATGTGCACAATCGCATCGACAGTGAGATCGTGCACTCCTTTGCTGCTTCCCCGCCCTTAAATTTAGACTTCCGCCGCGGCTTTCTTACACACAAACAACAGAAATCACCATTGCGCTCCCACTCATTGTTCCCCACGAAAAACCAGGTTGCAGGAGGACCAACTACTCCAGGCCATGGGATTCATCAAGGAATTCATGGAGGTGCATGCCCACGGCAACACCAAGTTGCACGTGATCCACACCAACGACTTGCACAAGGCGGCGACCACCATCGAGCAGTACGAGCGACACCTCGAATTCGAGCGCCACAAGATTGTCGGAGTTGATGTGGAGTACACCAACGACGTTGGCGAAGATCAGAAACCAGCCCTCGTCCAGCTCTCCGTCGGCAAGGATCATCCGGTGTTGCTCTTCCAACTGAGCGCCGCCGACAAGAACTGCACCAGGTTCGACAACTTCCTCACCGACCCCAGATACACGTTTGCTGGCTTCTCCATCGACGGCGACATAGAGATGCTCGGGCGCGTCGGACTAGAGATCGCCCACTTCGTCGACATCCAGAAGGAATGGAGGGTGCCTACTACTACGAAGCCTCTGGACTCCCTTGGGGATGTCTCAGGCATCATTGTCGACGACTACTACAACAACATGAAGAAGAAGCTCACCAACGCAGAGCACCAGCGCTGGGCGCGCATGCCCCTGTCCATGAGGCACATCGAGTACGCGGCAAAAGATGCTTACGCTGCGTACGAGATATGGAGCCGCCTCACCATCATCCAGGAAGGCCTCCGCCGGGCAAAACTCGAGAAGGAGCAGACCAGGAAGCGCTCAAGGTCTTGGGGCGACTATGACTACTGAAGCAGGTGGTCCCGGCCAAGAAAAGTAACTAGAAGATTGCTCACGCCATTCTAGATTTCCCGTTAGATTTGCTTTCTCTCAAGACTGCCGTTTGCTTGTTCAAAATTTAGATTTGCTTGTGTCGCAGTTAACCTTGTAGTATATCTTCTGAACAAGTTTATTTCCAGTGCAATGTTGCAGTTTTCTATTATTAGAATATATTGGCGTGAACTGAAAAATATAAACACAGTACAAATAACCTTGTAGTTTGCTTCCAGTTTACATATCTTCTGAACAAGTTTATTTCCAGTGCAATGTTGCGGTTTTCTATTATTAGAATATATTGGCGTGAACTGAAAAATATAAACACAGTACAGATAACCTTGTAGTTTGCTTCCAGTTTACATATCTTCTGAACAAGTTTATTTCCAGTGCAATGTTGCAGTTTTCTATTATTAGAATATATTGGCGTGAACTGAAAAATATAAACACAGTACAGATAACCTTGTAGTTTGCTAGTTTACATATCTTCCGAACAAGTTTATTTCCAGTGCAATGTTGCAGTTTTCTATTATTAGAATATATTGGCGTGAACTGAAAAATATAAACACAGTACAGATACTATACGATTAGCGTAACGCACAAAGCAGGTACACATAGCAATCCACAAAAATGACGAGCATGCAATGCACTAGTACCTTTGTGGATGCAGCGCCGAAATGCAGGGACAACAATTAGAGAATGCTCCTAAAAGTAGTGCACAATGTTCTAACAAACCATTGCACACAGAAATATTAAAAATCGTTCATATGGAACACTTTGGAAAAACATTTTGAATACAGAGGTAGTTAGGTGTTTATTCTCCTTGGAAAACATTGCTTACGCCCGTGACCCTCAGAGAAGAACACTACAGAGGCACGGTTGTCTGTCAATAACATCAACTAGCTACTTAAAACACCCACAAAGGCACTTCGGTGCCTCCACTCCTATGGAGACCGTGCATAAATTGACTTCACGTCCGTTAATAAGGTCGAATGCCTTCGAAGAAACATGAAACTCATAGGCCATGGCCCCCGCAATGAAAATGTGTCAATGAAAGCTTGTTGAAAACAGAGGCACATCTTCACGTGCTTGCATCACGATCCTTCGCGTCCCTACCTCCCTTAGAATCACGTCCGTGCCTCCAGTTCATCGGGTAAAACCGTACCACTGTCGTGCGTAACATGTTAAGAAAGTTGCTGGCAACAAAAACATCAGAAAACCGAGCATTACGTCGACCCCGCTGGCACTAAACATGATGTCACTGAAAACACAGAGGCAGGAGCGTGCCTTACGGCCAGCTTCCGACATATCGGGTCTATGAAGATTTACTTCCTTCTTTATATGGGAGGTGACTATCGCAGAGGCATAGGCTCCATCATTCACCTTCGTGCCTCCGTGCCTCGGCAAGAACGATGACAGTGCTTGTAACTGTAAAGCGTATCGGACACCTTAGGGACGACCTTGCAACTATTTCAGAAATGACCGTGCCTATTCCGTCGGCACATTCATGCGTCTCGCAGTTAATTGAAAAACATTCCGGGAAAATAGTAACGGACGCCTATTGTCAATCCTCGCCTCACGTACATTCGATGTACATTCCTTCGTCACACAAGTAATAGCCGTGCCTCTGCCACGGAACATATAAGTGAAAAACGATTCTTCCTACACTTGTAAAACTCGGAATGCCCTGGATAAATGTCGTATCCCACCTTGCGGTAAAACCATGGAGGCCGGTGCTTCTCAGAAACACATCTGTGGCTTTTTGCGCATGTATTTGAGTGCACGGCTATTTGTTCATGCCTGTGCCTCACGTAGCACCATAGCACGAATTGACGTCCGTGCAATCACGTAGCTTCAACTCCATGCCTCACGTAGCATCGTATCTGTGCCTCTTGTTTCGCCTCTCGTTGTATGAGTGCTTCTTGCAGCTGCATGACCACGCCTCTCGTTGCTTCTCGTTCTTTCTGACCATCTCGTAGCGTCAGTTGCAACACAGACACACAACAGTGCCTCTGAAGAAACACAGCACTGCTCCTACCAGTGAATGTATCACTGAAAACAATTGCCACTCCCAATAAATGTACCACGCCCGTGTGTCTGAGAGTTGAACCAGCCACTTCAAGCATGCTTCTCTTGGTCAGAGACTTGTGCCTCTACATACTGCCCCTGCATGCCTCACGAGATAAATTGTAAAAGTTAACATTTGACAGCAAACTACGCAAGACAACGATCATCTCCCCGACTTGCTGGAGATCCGGCGGTTGCTAAAAACATAACTACTGATTTTATTTTTATTGTTTATAAAGAAAAACCACGATCCAGAACCCACAATGTGCACAACCGCATCGACAGTGAGATCATGCACTCCTTTGCCACTTCCCTGCCCTTAAATTTAGACTCCCGCCGCGGCCTTCTCACACACAAAGAACAGAAATCGCCATTGCGCTCCCACTCACTGTTCCCCACGAAAAACCAGGTTGAAGGAGGACCAACTTCTCCAGGCCATGGGATTCACCAGGGAATTCATGGAGGTGCAGGCCCACGGCAACACAAAGTTGCACGTGATCATCACCAACGACTTGCACAAGGCGACGACCACCATTGAGCAGTACGAGCGACACCTCCAGTTCGGGCGCCACAAGATCGTCGGAGTTGATGTTAAGTACAACAACGACCATGGCGAAGATCAGAAACCCGCCCTCGTCCAGCTCTCCGTTGGCTAGGATCATCCGGTGCTGCTCTTCCAACTGAGCGCGGCCGACAAGAACTGCACCAAGTTCGACAATTTCCTCGCGGACCCCAGGTACATGTTTGTTGGCTTCTCCATCGACGGCGACATAGAGATGCTCGGCCGTGTCGGACTGGAGCTCGCCCACTTCGTCGACATCCAGAAGGAATGGAGGGTGCCTACAGCTACCAAGCCTCTGGACTCCCTTAGGGACATCGCGGGCATCCTTGTCGACGACGTAGAGCTCACCAACGCAGAACGCAGCCGCTAGGCGTGCATGCCCCTGTCCATGAGGCACATCGAGTACGCGGCAAAGGACGCTTATGCTGCGTACGAGATATGGAGCCGCCTCACCGTCATCCAGGAAGGGCTTCGCCGGGCAAAACTCGGCAAGGAGCAGACCAGGAAGCGCACTACGTCCTGTGGCGACTACGACTACTGAAGTAGGTGGTCCCGGCCAACAAAAGTATCTAGAACATTGCTCATGCCATTCTAGATTTCTCATTAGATTTGCTTTCCCTCAAGACTGCCGTTTGTTAGTTATAAATTTAGGTTTGCTTGTGTTGCAGTTAACCTTGTAGTTTGCTTGCAGTTTACATGTCTTTTGCACAAGTTTATTTCCAGTGCACCACAATAGGCACTTATGTGCCTATGTGCCTCTGATACCAAGGGGACCGTGCGTAACTTGGTTTCACGTCATTTTACGCAACATTTTAGACGTCAACCAAAAGATTCACCTTCTCTCTGATATGTTGAGGCCTAATGCCTTCGAAAACACATGGAGCTCATAGTCCATGCCCCCCGCCATGAAAATGTGTCAGTGAAAGCTTCTTTAAAGAAGAGGCACACCTTCACGTCCTTGCATCACGATCCTTTTTGCGTCCTTACCTCCCTTAGAATCACGTCTCCGTGCCTCTGGTTAGTTACGTGCATGCCTCTACATCGGGTAAAACCGTACCTCTGTCGTGCGTAACATGTTAAGAAAGTTGCTGACAACAAAAACATCAGCAAACCGAGCATTACGTCCACCCCACTGGCACTAAACGTGACGTCATCGAAAACGCAGAGGCAGGAGCGTGCCTTACGACCAGCTTCCGACGTATCGGGTCTGTGAAGATTTGCTTCCTTCTTAATATGGGACGTGACTATCGCAGAGGCAAAGGCTCCATCCTTCACCTCCGTGCCTCAAAAAGAACGACGATCATGCTTGTTAAAGTAAAGTGTATAGATGATACATTAAGGAGACATTAGGGACCACCTTGCACCTGTTTCTTACGTGACCGTGCCCGTTCTGTCGGCACATTCATGCCTCTCACAAAATTAATTGCCGTGCCTCTGCCACACAACATATAAGTGAAAAACAATTCTTTCTACACTATAAAACCCGGAATGTCCTGGATAAATGTCGAATCCCATCTTGCGGTAAAACCATGCAAGACGGTGCTTCTCAGAAGCACATCTGTGGCTTTTTTGTGCATGTTGTTGAGTGCCTCTCTAGATTCTAACCATGTTGAAACCATTTTCAAATCTAACCACACTGAAATCTCTAGAATCAAATATGTGCCCTAGTTGAGACGTTTATTTTGTACTTGAAACTGCAATCTATAATAAAACAATACAGTGTAATAAAACATACGCCTTCTGACCCAAATATGGTACTTGAAACTGCAATTTGTAATAAAACATACACCTTCCATCACAATTAATTCGCTCAACCCTGTACTAACCAGTACAATGTGAATTGTACTGCAAAGTTGACACATTTATTTTGGGACGGGGTAGCACTACTACTTAAGAACAAAACACGATTGCTTAACATGGAAACGAAACTGTCTTCGTTCTGACATTGACGATTGCTTGACATTGTTCAACCTTTACAGACACACAAAACATGAAAAGCATAGAAACCATGGAAAAGCAAACATCTACCAACAAAATTACACTACTCCCCGTCGTCGGAGATGTCCACTATCTCCATTCTGACATCAACGTCGTTGGCCTCCGCCTCCTGCTCCGCATCCAGTTCGTCGAAGAGCACATCGGTCTTCGCCTGTTCTTCCCGGAGGAAGCGCCGGTTGGACTCCACATACGCCTCATCTTGGATGGACTCCAGGATAGCGGTCTGCTCCGCCATCAAAGCCGACTCACCGAGATAGAACTCCGCCTTGTCTTCCTCGTCACCCCACTCCTCATCTTCCTCGTCTTCCTCGTCACCAGCCTCCTCGTCGTCCTCGTCGTCCTCGTCCACGCCTTCCTCGTCGTCCTGGTCATCCTCGTCCAAGCCTTCCTCGACGTCCTCGTCATCCTCGTCCAAGCCTTCCTCGTCGTCCTCGTCATCCTCGTCCACGCCTTCCTCGTCGTCCTCGTCATCCTTGTCCAAGCCTTCCTCGACGTCCTCGTCATCCTCGTCCAAGCCTTCCTCGTCGTCCTCGTCCACGCCTTCCTCGTCGTCCTCGTCTTCCTCGTCCACATCTTCCTCGTCGTCCTCCTCATCCTCGTCCATGCCTTCCTCATCGTCCTCGTCATCCTCGTCCACGCCTTCCTCGTCGTCCTCCTCATCCTTGTCACCCCCTCCTCTTCCTCCATCACATCTCCCCCCACTGGATCACCCCCTCCTCTTCCTCCATCACATCTCCCCCCACTGGATCACCCCCTCCTCTTCCTCCATCACATCTCCCCCCACTGGATCAACTACCTGCATGAGCTCCGACGCATCCCCCTCCACTTCCTCCACCTGCCCAATCTCCTCCGGCCCCGGCGAGTCCGGAGACAAGCCTGCTGCGAACAGAGCGGCGCGCCTCGAACGGATGTCCTCCTGCAACTGAAAGCTATGCTCGGGAGTAAGCATCGCATAAGTAGTTATCTTGTGCCGAACCATGGCGGGAAACGTCACAAACGAAAAGAGGAAGATGGGTGATTTCCTAAGATTGTCGGCGAAAGAGGGAGTAGCGGGATGATGTCTAGTGGTGGCGGACGCCGCTCGGCTTAAATAACTGCTTCTCGACCTCGGGCGATGAGCCGGAACGGTGACACACGGTGTTCACTTCAGCGACGGATGAGACGGCCGTCGGTCCTTTTGGATTCCGCAGCGCCGACACGTGGCGTTCACTCTATTAAATACCTCCACCTCCTCCAGAGCGGCGTCATCGGAGGAAACGCACGTCGGACCCTTGGGTTTCCGGAGCGGCGTTCACACCGAATACGAGGAGACGCCCGTCGAATGGTGGGGTTTCTGCAATCAACACACGAATGTTACTCTGTGTAATGCATAACCGTGCCTCTACTAACTTCATAGTTGTGCCTTTCAGTGCGAACGATTCAACAGAATCATTTGGAACACCAAGACAAACAAATGTCACTCTACACAATGCGACGCCGTGCCTTCCTGGGACCCATAACCGTGCGAAGAATATACCACACAAGCGTCTCTCGAATAGGCCATTCCGTCCTTCACAGTGTAAACAGTGGGTATTCACATCTGAACCAATTCCGCTGGGTCTCCCCAATTAAAGAACCTTTGTGCGCTGAATGGCGGTGCCTCTCCGTCTGATCGAGTCGACGGAATCATTCAGAACACGAACACATGGGAGCGTGACTCTATATTATAGGGCAGCATGCCTTTTAGCGCTTCATGCCCGTGCCTATGACCCTTAACACTACCACGAACGTCCACGCCATCGTCAATGCACAAGTCATGTCGCTACCTGGTATAGAACCGTAGCTGTAGTCACTTCACGCCCGTGCTTCTAATAAAGGAAGCACCACGCAACTCAGCACAGAGCCGTGGCTTTTAAAAACAAGGAAATTATGCTTTTTAACACCTCGACTCTCGAACCGGCCACTCGCAAAGTAAACATTTAGCGTTAACACCTAAACCCATTCCGCTTTGTTTCAACAATAAACTTACGAAATGTGACTCTCCGACATACCCAACCATGCCCTGATGGCATTCATGTTCGTGCCTCTTCTACTGAACTAGTCAACGAAATCATTTCGAACACAAATACAGGCAAACGTGACTCTACATAAAACCACGCCATCTGGAACACCAAGACAAACTAACGTCACTCTACACAATAAAACGCCGTGCCTTCCTTGGACCCATGACCGTGCGAAGAATATACCACACCAGCGTCTCTCAAATAGGCCATTCCGTGCCTCACAGAGTAAACAGTGGGTGTTCACATCTGAACCAATTCCGGTGGGTCTCCCCAATTAAAGAAAGAACCTGACGATGCCTTTGTGCGCTGAACGCCCGTGCCTCTCTGTCTATATTATACGGAATCACTCGGAATTCAAACACACGGGAAAGTGACTCTATATTATACGGTAGCATGCCTTTTAGCACTTCACGCCCGTGCATGTGACCCTTAACACTGCCACGAACGTCCACGCCATCGTCAGTGCACAAGTCATCGTCCGCGGCTATATTCACTTCACGTCCGTGCTTCTAATAAAAGAAGCGCGACGTAACTCAGTACATAACCGTGGCTTTTACAAACAAGTAACTTACGCTTTTAAACAACTCGACTCTCGAATCTCACAAAGTAAACAGCTAGCGTTAACATCTAAACCCATTCTACTTTCTTTCCATGATAAACGTATGAACGTGACTATGCGAAAGACGAAACCATTCCCCCATGGGATTCACCTGCCTACGTGCCTATTCTTCTCAACGAGTCAACGGAAACATTTCAAACACAAATACAGGCGAACGTGACTCTATATAAAACCACAACATGAATGTGTGGGATGCAAGCCCGTGTCTGTGACCCGAAACACTGCAACACAGAAAAGCCACGAACGTACACGCCTTCATCAGTACACAAGTAATTACAATACTAGGTTCACAACCGTGGATGCAGAGACTTCACGTCCCGTGCATCATAAGTAATGGTGCCTAATTACAACGATACTCAAAACCAAAATACATTTTGTTAGCAAGGTAGCTGACAGCAAAATTTCACAAGACAAAGTAAGAAACTCCACTCCACTGCTTAACAACACCAGACGCACACGATAGCTAGGGACGCTACTGTATACCTGTCAGGACCGGATTTTCGGGATATTAATTCTCCAGAAAATGGCCCTTATGCTCACCAGCCCCAGGATTACTGTTAGCTGATGAGGCACCAACTTGATACAAGAAATCCAAGCAAAGAACAAATATATGTAGTACAAGACCATTGTGGCCTAGCAGTACAACATTTGGTTTCTAGTGGTTGATGGCGGAAGCGGTTTGTGGTTCATCTGCGTCTATGGGACTCCATTTCCCACAGGAACATCTGACCAGGATAACTCCTATCTTCGCGAGGCTGCTGTCAACACTGCGTAGGTTCCGGGGCTGTCGTCGTAACGCTCTTCTCCACGCGAGAAAATCTGGCCAAGACAATAGCCAGGGACAAGCCAGTGAGTACGTTTGAATGTACTCGCAAACATCAAGAACACGGGTATAATATAACCAGGGGTAATCATGCTCTGAAGTATTCTATGACCATAACGTCAGCCACGAGATAAACAAAATATTCATGATGTACGCATGTGGGTAAAATATGAATATGCAATATAGAAATAGAATGTAGTGATCGAGTGTCTGCAATGACTCCTCAAAAAGAGTGCAAATAAAATAACAATGCGGCAGTCGGGCGTCTGGGCGACAACACAAAAAGGGCTTATAGATAAAAGAAACAACAAGCATGCCACAGTCGGGCGTCTATGCGACACCACATAAAGGGCTTATGTATAAAAGAAATAACAAGCATGCCACAGTCGGGCGTCTGAGCGACACCACATAAAGGGCTTATATATAAAAGAAATAACAAGCATGCCACAGTCGGGCGTCTGAGCGACACCACATAAAGGGCTTATATATAAAAGAAATAACAAGCATGCCACAGTCGGGCGTCTGAGCGACACCACATAAAGGGCTTATATATAAAAGAAATAACAAGCATGCCACAGTCGGGCGTCTGAGCGACACCACATAAAGGGCTTATAAAGGATAATCACAGTGAATATCCAGGAGGTAGAACCATCCCAGGGATACTCAATAATACAAATAAATTAAATGGTTAGTCCACAATAATAATCATAATCGTCACAAGTCACAAGTCATGATACAAGTTCTGGTTTAACAGTTTTTTCCTCCGAAGACCGACACTAAGACCGACACTTGACCTATCCCAAACTGTAGTCCTTAACCATGGACACGGCTATTCGAATAGATGTATAATCTCTGCAGAGGGTGTACTCTTTACCCACGGGTAACGGATTTCTTTAGTCCATCGGGACTAATTCCGTCTACGGTCTTTTAATTGAAAACACGCCTAACCTGCACACACCAGCTTAACTCACCGGTGTCTGGAATCACCCACAACACCTGTCAAGCAAAACTCTAAGTGGGGAGGCTACAACCTCGACGTAGCATGGGATCAAATTTATATTGCGCGCTCTAAGGGGTGCCCCCCTCTCGGTCCCAACGGGAAACACCCATGCCCCCGGACCGGGTGACAGGCTTTAATCCATGGCCATGGGACCCTCATCACGGCCTCTCTGTACGGTGTGTGCTAGACAGGGGTTGACAACTTACTGAACCGTACCCTACCTAAGGCAGGGACAAGTGGTAGTACGAAGCAAGTATGGGGGTTACTGGACAAGACTCGATCTAAGGCCGACTCAGGAGGTTCAAGTGTTCCCTGCATGATTAGCATAACAAAAATATTTCCATTAACAGGTAAACTTACCACTCGTCAAGCCTCACCATGCCATACCGGACATACTCGTCCCGACGAGGAACTAGGGACAAGCTCGTGTCTACCCAAGACCACGACTCTCCCGGCTCCCTTCCGGTATGCAAGGGGAGCTTACGAGGATGAATACCATCACCAACATATCCATTTATCACAGCAAAGAAAACTCCACTATGCACTCATGCATATGATTTTTACCGTCACATAAAATAGCGTATGCTCCAAGTCAAGGTCATGTTGTAACCATATCAACAACATCCAAAAATATTAAGCCAGGGTTCAGGATGCTTGCCTTCAAGTGTATGCATGTGGGGGTGCACTTTTGAAGGTTGCCTTTTCTCCAAAAATCCTATTTTGAGAAATATTCAAACAACACACATTTCAAAAACAGTACAAAAATTTGTCCCAAATATTTTTGAAATAAATCTTAAAATAAACTAGATGAAATTTGAGAGAGGTAGGAAAAGGAATCAACTCATTTGGAGTTTTATTTTAAAAGTTATAGCCAGTCAAAGATCAGTCAAAGTTCTGTTTTAATAAAAATCAGAAAAGGAAAACGCTTCGAGGAAAATACGCTTTCGAAGCAGAGAAGACATACTCGGGGTTTTGCGCTATCACTTAACCAGAGAGAACGGCCGCGCGGGTCGCTGACAGTGGGTCCAGGGGGCCCACTGGTCAGGTTTGACCGTTCTTCCTCTCCCTCCTTTCTCTCTGCGCGAACGGGGCGGGGCTCCGGCGATCGCCATCGGCGAACGGCAGCTCCCCACGGGGTCCCGAGGGCAGGGATGGATCCGCCAGGCCGGGGCGGTCCTCCCGGTGGGCGCTAGGCAGGCGGGGACGGAGGAGGTCACCGGCGACGAGCTCCGCGGCGGACGTAAGTTTGGGAGCAGAGTTGGTTTTGGGCTATGGTGGTCATCGGTCGTGGCTGAGGCGCTAGGCAGCTCCGCAAGGCTATGGGGGAACGTCTGGTGCCGTTGGATTGGCGGGGGAGGGCCTGGCTGTGACGCACGGCACCGGAGCTCGGCGGCGGCCGAATTGGCCGGAGACGAGGAAGAAAACCCTTCCCCATCGATTGCTGGCTACGGGAGTACTATGGAGGTGGCCTGGGGTTGTCTGAGTGCTCGGCTGAGCTCGGGTTCCCCTTTTGTAGCGCGACGGGGCTGGCTCCGCGGCGGTGGATAAGATCGACGACGAGTCGCCGTTGCTGTAGCTGCAGGGCGTCGTGGCGGCGACGAGCGCGTGCCGACGAGCATGTGGATAAGCACGGGCTGTTCCCCGGGGTAGCTGGCGCACGCGGGTGGCTTGGGCGGCGCCGTCCACGGCAGAGCCCGCTGCCGACGCCGGCGTGCCGCCAAGGGAGCTCTGCCGGCGACGCTGTAGGGCGCCAATGCGGCTTGGAGGTTTGCTGCGAGGGGGCGAGTGTATGGCGCGGCTCTGCAGGCGAGCTGGGGCCAGTGACGGGACGTGTCGACCCGAGCGCACGCACGTGCAAAACGCGCGCTCTGGCCGCACCCAGAGCACGCACAGCAGGTGTTCGACAAAATGCCAGTGCGCGCTATAGAGCTAGGGTGAGGCTGGCAGTCAACAGGCCAGGGTTAGGGATAGCTAGGAGGTTAGTGGACATGTTGTATGGGTCGGGGGCTCAAGTCCACAATGCAAACCAGAAGACATGCCAAAACTGTTCCTGCACACAGGGTGTTCGACAGAATGCCATGGTCATCTAGGCAATTCTTGGGGTGGTCAAACTCTCCAGATCCCAGTCTCTTTAGGAGCTAAGGAAAGTGGTAAGGTTAGCTTGGCAAAAACAGAAAGTTGATAGTGCAAGTTTTTGAGAAAACCAGTTTTGGGCAGAAACTAAAGGCTATCATTGCATGCACCAAAAATGCTCCAATGGGTCCAATCTCCTCGACTTAAGGGTTTGGTAGGGAGGACTATAAGTAGGAAAAAAGCTCAAGGGCACTAGAGCAAAATAAAATGGGGTGGCAGTACAATTTACCAAACTGGACCAGAATGAAGATGAGGTAGATTCACTCAAAAATTTCAAAGAACCTCACTGGGTTTTTGCATGGAGCTGAGTCATGAGCATCAATTGACATCTCCAAATACTTGGAAGAATTTTTAGAAGAATGTTTAAATAGGTTGTAGTGCAAAACACCTACTGGACCAGATTTGAAAATTTGATGTAGAGCTCAAAATCTCCAATAACCAAAAGATATTTTTGCATAAAAGTGATGGGGACACCTCACATGACATCCCCAAATTTTGGTGAAAATTTTAGAAGCATTTATCAAATGGTTTAGTGCAAAAAGGGGCTCCAACTTTATGAAAGATCATTTTGAAAGGATAAAGTTCATGAAAAAAATAATTATGCAAATAAATCCACTGATAAAGAATTGATTTTATAAAGAAGGCATACAAGTCCAATAATACATTGGGAAAGTTTAAACTAGAGGTAAAAACTCACAATATTAAAGAGAAGAGGGTTCTGAAATCAAAGGAGAAATCCAGAAAAATAAAAATTTCATTTCCTGGCAAAATTTTAATTAATAAAACAAGGTCAAAATTTTGGGGTGTTACAATACCTAGTCCCCACCGACCTTGTTGCTGGTTTGCTCCCGGCGCAGTTCATCAATGTCCTTCTTCAGCGCCTTCATATTCTCGTCATGTCGCTTCACACCTGCGGCCGATTCCTACAACGACCGGATGTGCTCCCTAAGGAGATTTCTCGTCTCAGCCGTAATTTCTACGATCCTGGCATTCGCCTTCTCCAAATCTTCCTTTGTTTCCTCGCAAAGCTACTTCCACGCGTAGGTGATCTCCAGCAGCTGCTCGTACGTTTTGCCAGCCTTTGGAAGTGAAACCAAAATATTCATCTCATCGACCAGGTTATTGAGAGTAACTAACAAGGGGACTTCTGTTCAAGACAATGACGCAGACTAACCACAGCTGCAACTGACTATAAATCAGTATCAGCAAGACACACCCACATCAAATTAGGAGTCAGCTGACCACAATAATTCATGTTTCACAAACTGAAGGAGAAGCAGAAACAGGGTGAACTTACAAACAAGGAGCCCTCGCGAGCCGGGATCTCCTCCCGCGATAGCGCATGGCAGTCCGGAGTAGTCTCCTTCTGCCCAGCCATGGCGGAGATGGTCAGTGAATAGTGATGAGCAACACGATGGAAGGCCTGGCGGTGGACGAAGGGAGGAGTAGAATGTGGCTAGGGTTTCGAGACCCCGTCCTGCTTAAATAGCCGGAGCCTGGCCTCGGGCGACGAGCCAGAGCGGCGTCACGGGAGGAGACGCCCGTCGGACCATTAGGTTTCTGGAGCGGCGCCACGTGGCGTTCACTCCCGAATACGAAGAGACGCCCGTCGAACCGTTGGGTTTCCGCGATAAACACACGAATGTGACTCTTAGTAAAGCATAACCATGCCTCTTCGCACTGCACGGACATGCCTGCCGTTGCGAACGGTTCAACGGAATCATTTGGAACACGAAAACAACATAACGTGACTCTTCACAATACCACGCCGTCACTTCCTGGGACCCACCACCGTGCAAAGAATACATCACAGCAGCTTCTCTCGAACAAGCCGTTCCGTGCCTCACCGAGTAAACATTGAGTGTTCACACCTGAACCCTTTCCGCTCGGTTTCCACAATTAAAGAAACGAACGTGACTGTGAGTAAGACCAAATGGTGCCTTTCCGTTGGGTTTCCATCTGATTGAGTCAACGGAATTATTCGGAACGCAAACACAGACAAGCGTGACTCTATATAATACCACACCATGCCCGTACCTCTCCCATCTAAACGAGTCCACGCCTCTATCGAGTAATATACGAAACATCAAGAAAGAAGCGTGACTGTGCTTTTGAAAACAAGGAAACAAACTTTTAAAAACAGCGTCTATCACATAGGCCATTCGGTGCCTCACAGATTGAACAATAAGTGTTGGCGTCTCAACCCATTCCGCTGGGTTAAAGAAACGAACGTGACTGTGCGTAATGCAAAGCTATGCCTCTGTGGGCTCACCGGCCGTGCGTCTCCTTCTGATCGAGTCGACGGAAGCACTCGGAACAGAAACGCAGGGGAACGTGACTCTATATAATACGGCACCATGCCTCTTAGAGCTTCACGCCCGTGGCTGTGAGCCTTAACATTACCACGAACGTCCACGCCATTGTCAGTACACAACTCATGTCGCTGGCTGGTACAGAACCGCGGTTGTATTCACTTCACCCCCGTGCTTCTAATAAAAGAAGCGCGACGCAACTCAGTACAGAACCGTGGCTTTTAAAAACAAGGAACTTACGCTTTTAAACAACTCGACTCTCGAATCGGCCACTCACAAAGTAAACAGCTAGCGTTAACATCTAAACCCATTCTGCTTTCTTTCCATGATAAACGTACGAACGTGACTATGCGAAAGACGAAACCATGCCCCCCATGGGATTCACCTGCTTACGTGCCTATTTTTCTGAACGAGTCAACGGAATCATTTCGAACACAAATATAGGCGAACGTGACTCTATATAAAACCACACCATGAATTTGTGGGGTGCAAGCCCGTGTCCGTGACCCGAAACACTGCAACACACAAAAGCCACGAACATACACGCCTACATCAGTACGCAAGTCATTACAATACTAGGTTCACAACCGTGGCTGCAGAGACTTCACGTCCTGTGCATCATAAGTAACGGCGCCTAATTACAATGATACTCGAAACCAAAATACATTTTGTTAGCAAGGTAGCTGACAGCAAAATTTCACAAGACAAGGTAAGAAACTCCACTCCACTGCTTAACAACACCAGACGCACACAACAGCTAGGGACGCTGCTGTATACCTAGTCCCCACCGACCTTGTTGCTGGTTTGCTCCCGGCGTAGTTCATCAATCTCCTCCTTCAGCGCCTTCATATTCTCGTCATGTCACTTCACAGCTGCGGCCGATTCCTGCAACGACCGGGTGTGCTCTTCAAGGAGATTGCTCCTCACAGCCGTAATTTCTACGATCGTGGCATTGGCCTTCTCCAAATCTTCTCTTGTTTCCTGGTAGAACTGCTGCCACTCGTAGGTGACCTCCAGCAACTCCTTGTACGTTCTGTCAACCTTTGCAAGTGAAACCAAGGCATTCATCCCATTGACCAGGTTAATGAGAGTAGCTCCAACTGACTATAAATCAGTATCAGCAAGACACACCCACATCAAATTAGGAGTCAGCTGACCACAATAATTCATGTTTCACAAACTAAATACAAGCAGCCGAAAGAAACAAAAAACGAATGAAGGAGAAGCAGAAACAGGGTGAACTTACAGACGAGGAACCCTCACGAGCCGGGATCTCCTCTCGCGATAGGGCACGGCGGTCTGGAGTAGTCTCCTTCTGCCCAGCCATGGCGGAGATGGTCAGTGAATAGAGATGAGAAAGAGGAATGGAAGGCCTGGCGGCGGACAAAGGGAGGAGTAGAATGTGGCTAGGGTTTCAAGACTTCGTCCGTCTACCTTAAATAGCCGGAGCCTGGCCTCGGGCGACGAGCCAGAGCGGCGTCGCCGAAGGAGACGCCCGTCGGACCATTAGGTTTCTGGAGCGGCGCCACATGGCGTTCACTCCCGAGGTACGAAGAGACGCCCGTCGAACCGTTGGGTTTCTGCGATAAACGCAGGGATGTGACTCTTGGTAAAGCATAACCATGCCTCTTCGCGCTGCACGGATATGCCTGCCGTTGCGAACAGTTCAACGGAATCATTTGGAACACAAAAACAACATAACGTGACTCTTCACAATACCACGCGTCACTTCCTGGGACCCACCACCGTGCAAAGAATACACCACAGCAGCTTCTCTCGAACAAGTCATTCCGTGCCTCACCGAGTAAACAGTGAGTGTTCACACCTGAACCCTTTCCGATGGGTTTCCGCAATTAAAGAAACGAACGTGACTGTGAGTAAGACCAAACGGTGCCTTTCCGCTGGGTTTCCATCTGATTGAGTCAACGGAATTATTCGGAACGCAAACACAGACGAGCGTGACTCTATATAACACCACACCATGCCCGTGCCTCTCCATCTAATCGAGTCCACGCCTCTATCGAGTAATATACGAAACATCAAGAAAGAAGCGTGACTGTGCTTTTGAAAACAAGGAAACAAGCTTTTAACAACAGAGTCAACAGTAAGTTTTGGCGTCTCAACCCATTCCGCTGGCTTAAAGAAACGAATGTGACTGTGCGTAATGAAAAGCTATGCCTCACCGGCCGTCCCTCTCCTTCTGATAGAGTCTGATGGAAGCACTCGGAACAAAAACACAGGGGAGCGTGACTCCATATTATACGGCAACATGCCTCTTAGTGCTTCACGCCCGTGCCTGTGACCCTTAACAGTACCACGAACGTCCACGCCATTGTCAGTACAGAACTCATGTCGCTGCCTGGTACAGAATCGCGGCTGTATTCACTTCACGACCGATGCTAACAAGCGACATCCATGCCCAGAGCCTACTCATCTACATGTACCAACGAACGAAACAACACGACGACAATGCAATGCATAAATGCTTTACAGATTCATGTAAGTACAAAAGGCCACATGCCCCAACGCAACAAAAAAACACACGCTTCAAGCTCTCTGCCTACACTCTAGCAACGTTCTTGATCGGCTGATGGGCGAGCGCATCCTCAATCTGCTTCTTCGTCGCCTCATGACCTTCCTTCACGGCAGCATACGAATCCTCAACCAGGCTCTTGTACTTGATGAGGACCTCCGCCTTCTCATCCATAAGCTGCTCCACTTCGCCCGACAGCTTCTGCACCAACGCATGGCTCTGCTCATACAGATTCTTCAAGCGGGCGGCCTCCTGATCCTTCTGGTGGAGCTCTTTGAGAAGCTTCTCATTCTCACACAGAGATCGAAATATGAGACCAGTGGACTTCTCCACAGAGGCATTGCTCTGCTGCACCAACTTCTCCAGGCGAGCGATGAACTGCTGCTGCTTAATTAGCTCATCGAGCACCTCGTCGCTGGCTAAGGAATTCGGTACTGCCATCTTGCCGAGATCGTCTCCATGGTGAATGCGCTTGTGGGAGGATTCGCCTCCACGCGAGAGATCGTTGGACACCTGGGCAACGGGGCAGGATATCCCTGCCGCCGCTACAGCGTAGCGGCGACACCTCTCCCTTCTTTCCGCGGCTTTGGTCCTCGCTGCGTGGTTGCTTGAACACCCAGAACCCCTCTTACCTGCCATGGCGCAAGCAAGGAGCTACCAGCTAGAAAGAGGTGCCTCTCTCTGGAGAATTGTGGACGTGGAGTGTTCCATGAGTAGGTACCTTTTTATAACACATGCACACCAGTCAGACGGTCAAACAGAGTAACCGACGCCTCAAATTCTCACAATCTCTCTTAAATACCTCGAACTCTGCACGCCTGGGAAACACAAGTACTATCATTTCGTCTCCCCGTGCGTTCGTCCACACTTCAACCACTCAACTTCTTTCAAATGGTCCGTACATATTCAATAAAAAACATCTCAAACACAGTTAACTTACTGTGTACGTCTGTGTGTATTCCAGAGAAATTACTGTCGAATTCATACTATTATCCATTGCCATTTTTTTGAAATGATATTTATATCAAAATCTTACTATATCCGCGAATTAACTTGCACGCTTCTCGAGGTGACACCTTAGTGAAAACATCCGTAACACACGCAGGCACGAACGTGACACTCTTTAATAACAAATAGTGCCTCCCTGGAACGCACCACCGCGACTCTCCACAAAAAAGGAACGAGTTGACAAGGAAAACATTTCCATACAAAGCGTCAGTAGTCTGCCTGTTGCATTAGCAACACAATGCCAACTCGGCTTCACTTCCACGCACCTCACAGTGACTCGCCAGAGAAAATGCATGTAACACACGCGTGGACAAACGTGACTCTAGCTAATAACAATACTTGTCCCCGCCGTTTTCACGTCCATTGCTCTCCAAGAGAACGAGCGACCGGAATCATTTGGAAATACCAAAAGCATACAACCGTGGTAACTTGACTCTGACCAATGCGTTAACATGCTTCGCATGAGTTCATGTTCATGCCTCTCCAAATGAACTGGCGAGCAGAATCGTTTGGAACACAAAGAACCACGAAACGTGACTCTCTCTAATAACAAACAGTGCCTCCCTGGAACGCACCACCGCGACTCTCCATAAAAAAGGAAGGAAAACATTTCCATACACAACGTCAGTAGTGTGCCTGTTGCATTAGCAACACAGTGCCAACTCGGCTTCACTTCTACGCACCTCACAGTGACTCGCCAGAGAAAATGCATGTAACACCCGCGTGGACAAATGTGACTCTGGCTAATAACAATACTTGCCTCCGCCGTTTTCACGTCCATTCCTCTCCAAGAGAACGAGTGAGCGGAATCATTTGGAAATACTAAAAGCATACAACCGTGATAACTTGACTCTGACCAATGCATTAACATGGTTCCCATGAGTTCATGTACATGCCTCTCCAAATGAACTGGCGAGCGGAATCGTTTGGAACACAAAGAACCATGAAACGTGACTCTCTCTAATAACAAACAGTGCCTCCTTGGAACACACCACCGCGACTCTCCACAAAAAAAGAATGAGTTGACAAGGAAAACATTTCCATACACAGCGTCAGGAGTGTGCCTGTTGCATTGGAAACATAGTGCCAACTCGGCTTCACTTCCACGCACCTCAAAGTGACTCGCCAGAGAAAATGCATGTAACACACGCGTGGACAAACGTGACTCTGGCTAATAACAATACTTGCCCCCGCCGTTTTCACGTCCATTCCTCTCCAAGAGAACGAGCGAGCGGAATCATTTGGAAATACCAAAAGCATACAACCGTGGTAACTTGACTCTGACCAATGCGTTAACATGCTTCCCATGAGTTCATGTCCATGCCTGTCCAAATGAACTGGCGAGCGGAATCGTTTGGAACACAAAGAACCATGAACGTAACTCTGAGTAACGCCAAGCCATGCCCCTGTGGATCACACAAAAACACTAAAATGAAAAAAATGCTAACATCCCACCGACTAACAGTTAAGATGGCAAGCAAAAAACAAGCTCATGGAAGTACACAGAAAGTTTCACCAATCTTGATGTCCAAACGGACGGTCGAAGATTCGAGACGCTTCGCCATTTCCATAGGAGGGTGAGCACTGGTGGCCTCACTTCCATGCGCCTCATCGTGGAACGTCATAGAAAATGTCTGTAACACGCGCAGGCACGAACTTGACTCTGGGTAACACCAAACCATGCCCACGTGGATGTCACCACAATAAAATAAAAAAACGCTCCCGCAGTTGAGCAAGCAAGGAAAAAAACAAGCCCATCGAAGCCCACAGAAAGTTACACCAATCTTGATGTGAAACCGGACGGTCGAAGATTCGCGACGGTTCGACCATTTCCCTCTCTCCCTCCACTCATTTCTTCCTTTTGCTTTCGCACCAAAAATCTCGAACACTTCACCAGTTCCCCTCTCTCGAACACCCTCCTCTCTCCTTCTGCCCGCATTGTCCAATCCAGCAGACCAACCAAAAATCCAAATCGCGTTCGCCTCACCCACCAGCCGCCATCCACTTCGAGATACAGACAGTCGGTGGGTGCCCGCGAAAGCATCAAAAACCTCTCCCGGCGGCAGCGGCAACTGACGGCGACGACCCCTGCTCGCGGCGGAGGTACCAACAGAGAGCAAGGAGAAAAAGCAGCCGATGGATGCGACGAATCCCTCACAAGCAATCGAAGGTAAAAAAATATTAATCCATTACATTCCATTACCACAGTTCGATCAAAGCGATTTTCCCCCTTTTTGACGGACATGAACCCTAACCGCCACACAAAACCGCGTTTCCAAAAAGTATGTTTAGACTTTTCTAGCAAAATTGAAATAAGGTAGACACGCGTGCAATAGGATGCTACCACTATCCGCCACAGAAATCTGCTCGCAAGATATTTGCCTAAAACGTATTGTGCATGCAAGAACTATCTAGGACACCGCTCTATATTCAAACCATGAGAGCATCCTTAAATTCAAAACCTGCTATTTACAGGAGATTCTATATATCCGTTGATTGTATCTGTTTCAAATTATGTGCCTCTCTCATATCAACATCCGTGCTCCAATAATAGATCTAGTTGTGTGCTTATAGCGTGAAACAATCTGTGCCTCTCCGACAGTGCCGTTTTTTGTCCATGGGATGCATCTCCTCTTTTTGCTGTGAAATTAAATTTTGCTTCTACTGCTGCTAACGCCTGGGCATTTTTACGCAGCAAGGAATGGTAATAAGGAAAACAGGGTACCTGCAGAACAGCCTGCCGTGCAGCAAGGTACTATAAAAGGCTCACACAAACCATATAACTAAAACTATGTAGCAGCAGCAGTAAGTTAACCACTTACGTCCACACAATCTTGGGAAATTACACTTCGATGAAATTTTTCACACACTATGTGTATCATTATTCATTCGAGAACATTTTATCGTACCCTCTAAACCTTACAATTATATTTAGAGAATATCATTTGTAGTGTTTTTCCCTATAAAAAAGACTTCCCCTCACTGATATGGACTTGATAGCAGCCATACTGCTCACACCTGACCCTAATTTCCATCACTGATTGGCCAAACCAAGAGTTAGGAGGAAGACTCGATATAACAAGAAAACAATGGATTGATCGCCTTTTTAGCTCAGGAAATGAAAGAAAAGGGCTATCTTATGAATCTATGTAGATTAAGTTTCAGATTCTTTTTGTGCAGTCGTGGAAGACATGGTTTTAAAACTATATCCCATTTATTTCGATTTTGCTATGTAATCCTTTTGTTACATAATCATCGTGCAGGTGACGGATGTGCAGAAGGAGATATTGAAACGATTTTGTCTGAACTTAATAGTGCATATCCAGAAAAACCACTCATCTCTCCTGACCCGTCAGAAAAAAGAACGAAGCAGAACATGGACAACGAAGCACCTGAGCAAGTGCCAGCACCAACTTCGAGCAGGGAGCTACAAAAAGAGAGGCCATCAGAAACGAAGACTGCCGTTCCTCCTAGAACAAAAAGACAAAAGATAAAGGACAAAACTCAACTCATCAGCGACAGTGCTACCTTGTAGCAGCAGCAGCCAAGACCTCTAATGCTGCTCCCGCCAGCAGTTACAGGGGTCAAGAATGAACTAACTAAAACCAAGAAGAAAAACAAAAGACAACGGTTGGAAGAAGACGAGGATGATGCCAGCAAAGAGTCAGAGTGTGATGCTGCCGATGACGACAATGGCACAAAACATGATGATGATCTCATTCATGCAGAGGGTGATGACGCCGCAGGGGACAATGGTGGCGCCGCAGAGGACAGCAACAATGATGTAAAACACATTTTCTCTACAGATTTTTCCTACCGCTTTTCACCCATGAAAACCAAACCATCCTCTATAACAAAACACTCTTTTTCTACACAGGGAAAACCAAGACAGAAGCGGACAAAGAGGATAAAGACAAGTGGAAAAGAATTGGCAGCAAGAACGGATGATGAACATGAGGCAACAACAACTAAGGACAAATGCGAAATCAAGGCAGGAGCAGCATTTGATTAGGTCAATAGAGCATGGAACTTACTAGAAGAACGTCACCGGCAAGATGTTAGGACGGCCGGGTTTGGAAGCATAGAGGAATGCCAAATAAAGCGCTCCATCTGCAAACCGCTTGCAGCACACATCTCCGACAACCTGGACACAGAAAGAATGACAATAACATTCGGTGATGCTGATCAGCTGAAAGAAATCAAGATTACCAAGGAAGCTATACACAAGGTGTTTGGATACCCAAACGGCACGGAAAAGTCAGCACCAAGGCCAGAGAAGAGCCCAACTTCAATGAAAGAACTGATCACAGAACTTGGCCTCAAGAAAATGGATTTCCATCACGACGATCTGTTTAAAGAACTACAAAAATTGGTGAAAGTAGATGACGAACAATCAAACAGGAAATCAGTTAAAATGTTTTTCCTTATTTTTTTCCACAACGTTGTCTGTGGAACAACCTCCCTACCTTCAGCAAACAAGCCATTATGGTCAAGGACTTGGACTATCCAGAAATGGCAAAGATGGATTTCTGCGAGGTAATCGTCGAAAGTATTAAGGAAGGAGCCAAGATATGGCAGAAGCACAGGTTGTTGCCTCAGGAAGAAAAGAACAAAAAGCATCTCAATGGTTTAGCACAGGGACCAGTAATAATGTACGTCGACTCCCTGCTGCTGCCGACCGACACAATAGAAATGCGCAAGATTGCAAAGACAATGGACAAGACATCATTACCGTGAGCAAACCACCTAAAAGAGAGTGACCTAAAGAAAATAGCTAGAGCAGACATGAAAAGGGACGAAAAAGCACAACCAGAGGACTATGAATTTGGCAAGATAAAGGTATAGCCCTATTGAATATATATGCATTATCCCTTATAAAAACGGTTTCCAGTCTAAGCAATTCCATTCTGCCGAAACAATGCAGACATGGAAAGGAACAGCAGAGAGGATCTTCTATGCCAGCACAGCAACACATTCGTATTCAATACAGATGATACCAGCACAACAACAGGAGCACCAGCAGACGACCAAGCTACTACCACCTCCAACCAAGCGCCAGGACGAAGCACATGTCAGCACGAGTGGAAGCAAGGAACCAGTCACAGGCACCAGCACAGGATCATATGAAATATTCAGAAGGATAGAAGAAACGTTGAAACAAGTACTCGACGAAACAAAACAGATACCGGGAATAAAAACCAGGGCTGGACACCAATGCAGCGAACAAGAGGAGGAATTAGATGAAAACATGAAGAACTCAGTGGTGCAACAAACAACGGCCCTGGTTGATTCTCTCGAACAACTTAGAAAATTTCAGGACATTGTTTGCAGAGTGAGCTTACCAGAAGGGACGACGCTGAAGTTGCAGGATGGAGCAGACGCAGGAGCCACAGCTGCACTTGTACATGGCAACCACACGAAAGAAGTCGCAGCCACAGCAGAACCAGGAGCGCGGAGAAAAAGGAAGAAGGAAGAACAAGACCAACAAAACAAACATGAAAGGAAGAAAAGAATAACAAAATCAAGAACACAGACCTCGAGAATTAGCCAGAGGGAGACAAAAGAACATAACAAGGTGCAAAAAGAGCAAAGCAAGGAGCACGTATCAACCAATACAGCAAGTGCCGAAGGACAGCAAGAACAAGGTAGAAAAGTAGCTGCAGAAGCAGAGAATCAAGATGAGAAACAGGTAAATGAGAAAAAATACATCATCCATGTGACTCGAAAGCGATGCTTTCAAACTTGAACTTAAAAAATTTGTCTTCGATTCTGTCAGGGAGACGGCAAGAGAACGCCACCGAAACATAAAGGCCAACAGCAGCATGTCGTCAAGAACACCGAGCAAGAGGATGGAAGCAATAGAACAAGGAACCCAACAACAGATGATGCTCCCTCAAGAGCGTCTACAGGAGCAGTACAAGAGACGAACAGGATCGGAGGCAGCAAAGAATCAGTCTCTTCTTTCTAAAAAGTCTCTTCTCTCTAAACTAGAAACGGTCTTGAGTTAACTGACAAATCTGCAACAAAATATACACTCAGTCGAACAAGTATCATATCAACGCTCCCGCAGACGAGGCACGGGCTGATCTAGCATCGACCGTTAACAACACGGCACAAAAACAAGAAGAAAACAACAAAGAAGAGGTAAAACTTCCAAACCCACTTTGCCCGAATACCGTCAACTCATATTGTTTCATCTATCAGGTATTACAAGCACAGCAAAGAGAAGAGGATGCCCATGCAAAACAGAAAGTAGATATAGAAGAGCTCTTCAGCACAAGAGCATTTCAGATGACCGATACAAGGGAGAAAGCCTCAGACACTGCACCTAGTGACACACCCAAGGCTGGTATACAAAGCAAAGAAAAAGTGGACGCACAAACAGATATCCCAACCACCGGCGCAAAGGTAAAATTCAGCAAGAACCATTTTTCCAAAATTTATAAGAAATGTACTGCCCAGCACAACCTGTCACAGTAATACAAGAATTACAAGCAATGAATCATGCTTTTCCTTTTTCATGAAACGCAGGAAACAAACGAGGACGGTCATGCCGAAGAACAGCAAGGAGTACAAACAGAACAAACCAAAAAACAAGGGCAAATGGCGACTAAAATGGTACCCAGTACGCCGACCAAAGAGCAGTCTTCACGTGACAAACACAACCGAGAAGACATGCCACCAGCATCGAAGACCAACGAGGTAAAGCTACCAGCACCTGCTCCTACAACGTTAAAACAAAAAAGTTATGCATGCACAGATGGAGTCCAAACTTTATTTACATTTTTTGATTGAACAGAAGAAAGAAACAAATGAAGCAGAAGATGTGCCTCAAGAAGCGAAGAAAGTGCTGCTACCGCTCGACAATGTACAAAAACTCCAGAAGACAGAGAAGAAGTGACAGGAACAGCAAAAGAGAGATTGAATGTAGAGGTCAAGCTACAAAACCTCTTTCTATAGCATATAAAAAAATGCACCCACCAGAAAGAAACACAGACACATTTTAATTACTTTTTTGCGTTCCTACAGATGCAAGAAACAGAGGAGAGCACCAATATTCAAGACCAACAAACACAACAACACAAGGGAATGGAACAAGCAGAAGATGTTCTTCCAACAACGGACAGCGTAACCGCCGTAGACCAAGCCAGAAAACCTTCGCTGTCCGAGAAAGAAATAACAGGGATGCCAATGTCGACGCAAAAGACTGAAAAGGTGAAGTGAGATAACCTGCTTTAAGGAAATTAGATATTTGAGTGAACAAAGACACAAATGCAATCTCATTTACCTACCTCTATGTCTCAACAGCCCCAAGACAAAAACGACGACACCACGGATGAACAAAACGAAAAAGATCCAGAGGAGCTCCAAAAACCTCCACTCAAAGAAGAAAAGCTCGAAGAGGCAGCACCGGCAGAAACGACTGAAAAGGTGAAGCTGCAAAAAAACGTTCAAAGACACACTAAACATTTGAGTATTTTTCTTAGGGAATGGACACTAAACTACAATGAAAATAACGAGCATATTTAATTATTTTTTAACCACGCTTTTGCACGATAACGCAGAAACCTCAACAAGGCACGCATGCAGACACAAGCAAAGAAGCAAAGGGCCACGGTGCATTGGAAGATCATGCAGCAAACATTCCAGAGAGAAAGTCAGACAACAACAAGAAAAAGGCCGCACCATCAGACAAGAAACATTGTGTTGTAAAAGATGTTGCCGCCACAAACACGGCGGTAAGCCAGGACGACACTCAAACAGAACGTGAACCATTGATCATACAAAACCTGGCCATCAAAGAAGGCACAAAAGATGAAGGGACTGAACGCCGGTACAACAACGTCATGACAGCGAATAAGGACAAAGGGTAAGTTCATGTTACCACCAACGAATTATATTCTTCCAATGATTTTCTCCCTTAAACATTTTACATGTATACCTGTAAATATATAAATATATATATGTTGCAGGCACGAGATTTTTATAAATACAAAGACATCAACAGTAACGGTGAGCCTCATGGCAGAAAGCTTCAAGTCTGGAAAGGCAGTGCACAGCGAAACCATGGCAGTCATGCTATAGATGTTGAAAAAGCAATTCAGGGGCACAAAGAGAAAGATTCTATCAACATACAACACCGTAAGTAAACCTCAAGTTTCAACAATGAATATCACTCTATCGATCAATCAACCTTTCTGTGCAATTGAATTTACAAATCTCTTTTACGCACATGTGGCAAAAAAAGCAGGCATCAATACACATGGCCAACCACGAAGATCCATTGGAGTTCAAAAATAAAGACGAAGCACACGTCAGAGACAAGACAATGCCTAAAAGGCTTAAAAGATTCCTTGATCTGGAAGAAGGAGAGCAACTACAAGATTTTTACATAGTAAGCACATCTCATGTTACAGATACGAAATACAATCTCGGCACTACAATTCCGTCTAACGATCAACAAATCATGACTAAATCTAAGAAGGATCCCTTATTTATTTATTTTGCATTTTGCAGTTCTTTCTACCAGTTTGCACAGGCGGGCCTGTTCGAGAAGGAGTTGTGGGCCACTACTTCGTTGTTACAATAAACATGAAAAAAGAGCGCTTTGAACTCCTTGACTCTTTACCAGATGAATATCAAGGCACAATGGATTACTTCAACACAGTAACAAGCAGAGTAAAGAGGATATGGAAGCAAGTAAGCAAATTGCTCCAGCTGTCTCCAAGTAGTATTGACCATTTCGAAAAGGTCAAAATGCAGGTGCCACTTCAGGGAGGAACATAAGCACTACAAACCTTTCTCCTTTTCCTTACTCACTGTAACAATTAAATTATTAATGCAATCCATAAAAAACATAGGACGTTAGGACAACTTCACCTAAACTGCCCAACCATCTTTGGACAACGACAATAACCGATCATCCTTCTACCTGCAGACTCGACTGTGCGTTCTATATGTTCATGAACGCAAAGCACTACACCGACGGTGGAGAAACAGTGTACCTAACAGAAGAACAAGTCCCGGAGTTGAGGAAGAAAATTCTCTATCAAATAATCAGCCAATACAGAGATACGGCCGCACTGTCATTAATCAACTACACCAAAGGTTTCTTTTTCTGAAGACAACAAAGTAAAATTCTACTTATATAATTTTCAGAGACACACCAATAATTTTTTATTTTTTATTTTAACAGATATGCTGAACTCTGAGGTCGATATGGAAGAAGTGAAATGCAACGAATACATTGTGACATAATTCAAGAAGAGATTCCTCCAACTCCCGAGCACATTGGGACGAGCGCTCAAGAGATACAAGTTATTGACATTAATGACACAAGCAGCGATGAGGAGAAAGAAGATTATCATGTGAGCAGCAAGGATACCACCAAAGCGTCTGAAGAAGCACTCCGGAAGAACAAGCCCAGACAGATGCTGGTTTACAGAGGGAACAACACGCGCAGCCAGACACTGATTTACAAAAGGAAGACGAACAGAAAGATCCACCGATAGAACCAGACAGATCACCCCCAGATAAAAAGACAGAAGACATAACAGGCTCTACTTTAGAAGGTGATAACAGGACAAAGAGCGTACCAACTAGCCAACAAGAGCTTTCCAAACAGAACAAGAACCCTGTTGACGAAGATCGCAAACCAGGAACATCACCCGAGGTGAAACATGCACAAGAAGAAAAGAAGCAGAAAGAGAAGGATTTAACAGAAAAGATACTTGAACAGAGAAAACGCGATGCTGCAATCTCAGTAGAACCGAGCATCAAAAACAACAGCACACAAAAGGAATCACCAACACCTAGGCAGCCTAACGAGCAGCCGCAGTTAGGTCACGACAAGAAAAAGGCAAGGCTTCTTGCAAGAGTACAAACAAGATCCCCAAAACCCTCAACGATTCAATCATCAGAGATCAGCTCAGCAAACATAATCTCAATTAAGAGGCCATTCAAACGACCAAGCAAGGAACCTGGGAAAGTCAAGGTTGCATCACTTGTTCTAGGAGATTTCATTTAGAGAGAAAAGGCCATACAACTCTATAGATATCTGATGAGCCGACAAGAACAGAGAGAATGCGCAGGGTAAGCAGATTCTCCTAGTTCCACGGAAACAATTACAGAGAGCTACAGATTCTCTAACATCCAACTAACAATTCACTCACCTACTTCCAAACCCTCCTTGCAGACAAGTGCTATATAAATATAAAAGCTCAAACCGAGAAGACTGCATTTCAGCAAAATCCTTCATGGAACAAGCAGGAAAAGAAGAAACACAGATGGAGGGCTCCATGCTAAACGCGTTACTGGAGGAATGGAAAGAACAAGAACAATTCAACCCAGACGACACAACTGTACTCAGGTTTCGCAAATGTATACATACCTCACCCACAAAAACAGCACCGCCATTACTACGATAGAATATTTAACTAAAATCACACACTCTCTTTCTTGAAGCTGGTGCTCGATCTCAATTATGATAACCGAGAGCTATCAGAATTCAACGAGGACGAAGCACAAAAAGATTTGAACTCCTCGTGGGAGGTAAAGACATCCTCCATTCGAAGATGGTAAGTTCAGTATTATTACTTAGCACATGACCTATTCTCTTTGAGCTTCAATGATAAAATGAAATTCAATTTTTACATCAACAATGATCTCCTCTCTCAACGTAGATCATGATACCTCATCACACAAACAACCACTACACGCTCTATGTACTGAACAAGTACAGAGATAGGATCGACATCCTTGACTCACTGAACTATGTAAACTACGCCGATTTGTCTTGGAGTCAACACCACGTGCATCGAGAAGAACTGGTACGTACTTTTTATACATTGATTTCCTCTTTTCCTCATGATAGTATGATACTCTTACTTTCCTCAATGCCGCACCCAAACAACAAAACCATAATGCAATAACACAAGCACCACGGACTAAAACACAAGAACGAACCAGACTGGGAAAGGATAGCAGAAAGGCCTCACAGGGTCTGCACACCAAAGCAAGAAGGAACACAATGCGGTCACTTCACAGCCCAATTTGCGAAATACTATAATGGAAAGAACTGGTCAAGGACAGAGAGGGTTTTCATGTAAGTTACCACTACATACACGTCAAATAACTTGATTTCTTTATTACCGTAATTAGTTTATTAACAATTGTGAACAACATGTAACTATAAACCATACATTTTCACATGCCTGCAGCCCAGCAAGGTCGATGCCGAATGGAAACCAGAGTACGTATACACACTCATATTCGGTAAAACCAACCAAATAAAGGACCATCAACTTCCTGGAAAACTCAAAGATTACAAACCAGAGACTACAAACCTTTTTTCACCCATGAAAGGTAATATAACTATTTTCATTTTTACCATCAGTCAACATTACTAGAGCTTCAAATATTTCTTTTAGAAACAACAGCCATAATTTTTTATCTGCTTTGACAGAGCGAGACAAAAAAAACCGGCATCAATCGAAGAGCAGCAAGAAATACGCGCAACACCGGCATTCGTTTCTACACGTGGATAAGGCAAACGAGCTCTACAACATAGTCATGAGTGACACATGGCAGGATGAATGCAAAAGGTAACTTGGTTCCTTTTACACCTCAAATTAGTTAAAGTTAGGCAGCAATCACACAAATCAGAAAGGAAACTGGAAAGAACCTTAAATTCCTGTTTATCAGCTTACTTAGTTAATGACTTTCTCAACAAAAAATTCTTCTACTGCCCTGTATGTAAGCAGAAAAGTAGTATTCTCGAGAGATCAACCACAGAGCAAAAGCACAACTCTTACTGGATCAAAGCTAAAGGAAATATTTGGGCTTGCAAACAAGAAAAAACGTCAAGGAATGGAAAAGAAGGTGCTCGATGAGTTAGCAGAAGCATGGGAAAGCAGCAGCCAAACTATACACAAAAGACATAGACTATTATTAGGCCCAAGCTTTGCAGAGGTAAATTTCAAAAAAAATCACAGTGATCATATAAACTCATCTTTTTCGAACTATTGTTTAATCTCTTGGTACCGATCTATTTTTTCTAACTCGTTTTTATCGTTTTTTATTTGTTGCCTGCAGCACATTCTGGGTTTAAAGGATAAAAGAAAATCTATGAAGAACTTCATAGATGATTTCACATGAGAAAAGGATGTCCTGGTTCCTTTGTTCCTTAAGAAATGTCAATCAGAGAAGCTCAAAACAGCACAAATGGTAATAGCGTTTTCCATACAACAAAATAAAAATAAGCATATCAAACAGAATACTATATTCTAAACTCTCCTCTAACAATAAAACTTTTGTGCCACAGGTATTCATGCCATTTGAAAAGGAAGACCAATACACACTATTGGTGCTCGACAGATATAGAAGGAAGCTTCAAATCATCGAACCTGAAGAAACCTCTCTTGAAGAATTGAAGAAGCAAGAATACCTGAAAAATCAACATGATCGACACGTGCATGATGGCAAACTAATTAAGCAGATTGCTAACATGGAAAACAACGAAGCCATCAAAGAAAAGGAGCATAACAAATACCACAACCATAAAGACAAATTGGTAAGAATTGTAAATAACGCCATCTTTCAGTTTTACAAATTACACTACATGTCTCTCTAAAACTAAAACAAAATGCAATTCCCAGGTTCCCAGGTTTAAAGAAGTATACGAAATATTACTGGGTGAAAAATTTGAAAAGGAAAAGACTAGATGGGATGTTGAATTTTTACAGGGCGTTCCAAAGGTGAACAAAGGTGAAACCCCGTTTGCTGTTCTAAGGTTCGCGCATCTCTTTGATGGCAACCACTTCTTCGAAGAGATAGATAATTTCGACGTAAGTTTTCGCTTAAAACTCGCAATAAATCTGCTAGATATCATACAACTGCATGACCTAATACTGATGTGGTTTTTCTCCTTTTATCACTGAACTTTTTATAGGATGGCACTAAACAATGGAAAGCACAACAACTGTGCAAGCTACTATTTAGCGATCAGAATACAATCGAACCCAGCGAAATGGGCGATGAGATTAGAAAGATCTACGACGACATCACGGAATAAAAAGTTATTGATAAGCGAACGAGCCTAGCTCCATCGAAACATTAGAAGACGGTTTAACCGCACAAAATACTGTAATAATGATGCAATAGACTATTTTTATTGATGTAGTTCCTTGATTCTTCAGTAACCAAGCATTCGAACACAAGCTGGTGCCCCTAGACACTTCACAACTATCAATTCAAGCGGTTGATGACCATGCCCCATAAAGCCCCAAGTCCATCCCTAGACATATGTGCGTCACGTCGACACGCCGTGACTCTACATACTACTCACGCGTGACCGCCGGTGACTTTGATGTTTCACAAACATTCCCCCTTTCTGAAACCGTGTGCTGCCGAATGCCACCAACCAACAGCATGAGTCTGGCGTGAGTACAAACGTGACTCTCTAAATGAGTATTCAAACAAATGCATGTGGTGCCACCCACTCGCGTTGTTAGAGACCTCACACCTGTGCATCCACAATGGTGCCTTCCTACCTCAGTATTAGCAAGCAAGCCTCTTTGACCACACCACCATGCATCCAGAGGGTTAAGGGCCAACGATGCATCTCAAAGTCCCACACCACTCCATGCCCATGATGCCAGACACGCGTGACTCTCTAGAGGCTTCAGAACCGTGACTCCCTAACTGCGTATTCGGAAGCATGCCTCTGGTATCACACTTTTGAACATCCACAGGATTGATAGCTGTTCGCAACAACAAAAACCCCACTTCCGTGTCTCTTGGGTCTTCACCTCCGTGCCTTCCGTAACTGCATCCACGTGCCTAACGTGTCACGCCCCGCGACTCTTACATGGTCACGGTACCACGCCCATGTCTCTTCACAAACGTCACAACAGTGCATCTCTAACCGAGCATTCCAACACATGCCTCTGAGACCACACTATTGTGCACCCACAACGTTGATACCCGTGCATCGAGAAGTCGCAATCTCGTGCCTTGCGTACCTGGATCCAGGTGCCTCTCTCACATGACACTTGCCATGACTCTTACATGCCCCATGATGTCGCACAACCTTGACTCTGCACACTTCCAAACCGTGACCCTGGAACTATGTATTCGGAGCTCAACTCTGCTACTCCATCCACGTGCCTCCGGCCCCTGTAGTAACACACGCCGGTGACTCTAGAGACTGCAAACCTGTGCCTCACTAACTGCGTATTCCGACCCATACCACTCCTGCCACTCCTCAAGAAGCTGCGCTTGTGTGCACAACTAAACTGTACTCAGCGCAAAAAGACTGCTTTGCATTTTGTTGTTCTTAGAGTAAAAAGCAACATTACTACTTCAAAATCACATGATTGCTGAATAAACATAGTACTTAGCAAGCTAAATAACTTTCTCAATCACATAAAAAAACTACAACTTAACATAAGGAAACTTGTTTAACCTGATACAGATGACATTAGAAACTGCTTCGTGCTAACAGAAGTAAACTACGAACCTGATACAATAGAAAGGACAAGCATAAACACAAGCAACTCCACGACCAGTTTTCTATGTTTTCGTCATCACTAGTATCCGTAGTAAGGATCGTCATAATTCTTCTCTACCTCTTTTGCACTCTCCAGACCTTCTCTGATGTTTTCAATTCTCTTCCACGACTCGTAGGTGGCGTACGCATCTATGGCTGCATACTCAATGAGGTAATTTGGCAGTGGGCTGATCCCCCACAGATTATGGTCTTCAAGCCTATCAATCTTATCCTTCATCTGTTTGTAGAATGGGTGGATCACGCTCCCTGCAACATCAGCCAAAGAGTGGTACCGCTTTCTTCCCTTGAAAGGAACTCTCCATTTGTGCTGGATGTCGATGTACTTGTCAGGGTTGATCTCCAAACCAGAACTTCGCAGCATCTCTTTGCCACCTTCAATACTGAAGCCGACAAAGGTGTAGAACCTGTCCTCATTTAGGAACGGGCGCAGGCTCTTGGGCCTGCAGGGGGATGACACATTTAAGGTGGATCCATCAAGTATCGATCAAGTACATGCTTATATAGTACGTATAATTCAGGGACGAAAAAATTTCAGAAACTGCTACGCAGAGTTCAGAAATAAAATACAAGCACAGCATGTTATTTTTATTTTTGGTATTTACACTTGAATCAATTACCTAGCTACTTCTTAGCCACGTTAACACATCAATTCAAGAAACTGAACTACACTAGAACATGAAATATAGAAACTACACTAGAACAGAAAGTACACTAGAACATCAAGTTCAGAAAATAATCTCGTACATCAAATCCATAAATTAATCTAGTGCATCAAATACATAAACTGATCTGGTGACTCAAGTTCAAAATCTATTCTGCTGCATCTACTTCAGAAACTTCACTGATACATCAAGTCAATAAACCAATTTAATCAAATTTCAGGGTGAAAAGCTAATTAAACAGAAGCATGGAGAGGTTGAAACTGTAGGATGGTTCACCATTTTGTTGCCGCGGTGATGTGATATACCAAACAGAGTTCCTCCACGCATAACTATAGAACCGCTGCCCTCTGCGGAGGTTCGTCCTCCCTGGTATACTCGACATCAACGCCGATGTACTGAGGGTACAAGCCGCAAACCCTCTTCAGGATCCTGCTGATCATCTTGTCGGCTTCCTCGGGATTGCTGGTGCATACGACATCCAGCTTTCCCTTGCCGTGGATGTCAACCTCCTTGAGGTGCACTTTGTAGTCGTGCTTCTGACCGGGGACCTGAACGTCGTCGACCTCGGTGCTCTGGTCGGACATCTCGCCACGAGGACGCTTGGCAGATGGTTCCTCCACCATTATCCTCCTCCAGGGATGGCCGCCTTGACACAGAGATTGTGAGGAGATGCTAGTTGAGATGGAACGGCAATAGTGTTTTCGGGATTGAGCGGCTATGGAAGCGTAGTTGCCCTTTGTGCCAAGGTCTGGGTCGTGGAGAAGGCGGTTGGACGCGGCCTCATCGTGGTAGTGAGGGCGGAAGACATGCGCTCGTTGTTGCTGTGCGTCTAGGCAACCGCCGAGTGGCAGTGCTCGCGGTTGCCGGGAAAAAGCAACCGTCAACTCGTCCGATTAAGCATGTAACAAATGCTATTGCTCCCACCTTTTCCCGACGCACGCCGCTACTACCACACGACCAATGCTGCACAAACTTCACACATGTGGACCCACAACCGATACTCTCTGAGTACTATTCGCACCGATGCCTCTACTACCAAACTTCTCGACGCATCACTCTCATGTGCCCGTGGTGACACATGCTCGTAACTCTAAAGACTTCACAACCGTGACTCTCTGAGTAAGTCTTCAGATGCATGCCCCTGCCACCACACATTTGTGCATCCACAGAGTTGATACCAGTGCCTCTATAATTCGAACGTCGGTACCTGTAGAGCCTGGTGTTCCGTGCCTCACACGTCTATTAAGATGCTATAGCGAACAAAAAAAAGCCAGGCGACACGAATCTTGATACTAAAATCAGACCGTCGAAGATTACAGACGGTTCCATCATTTCCATCTCTCCCACCTCCACTACTCTCTTCCTTCCTCTCTTCCATAGCAAAATCTCGAAACATTCCACACTCACACAAGGTCTCCTCCTAGGTTCAGTACACGGGCCCAAATTCCAAGTAGAGTTCCCCTCGCAAAACAACCGCCACCACGCTTCGCCAACCACCCTCCCACTTCGAGTGCGGCCCAACAACACAAAGTACCCACCCGACGGCAACGAAGCAAGGACTTCAACACCGCCGGCGGAGATCACAACAAAAAAAGATGAACAGATAGAATAGACCGATGGAAGGGAGAAGCCGAACACAAGCAATCGAATGTAAATAACAATCTATCCCATTGCATTCCCCGAGGTAGATCGTAGTGATTTGTCCATTTCCAGGGACAACAACCCCAGCCACCACAAAAAGCCGAGTTTTGCACTATCCAAAATCAACTTGTCTAAAAAATTGAAGTACTGTACACACGACATTTAATAGAAACGCTACTGCTACCCGCTACGGAATTTTCACCACACGATATGTGCTTAAAAGTACTACACCTGCCACATCACTAACTATAATACCTCAAACAATTCAAATACTGCGAACGTCCTGAGAGCTCAAACTTGGTAATTACACCAGATTTTTTATGCCCGTTGTCCCTTGATTGATTGTAACTATTTTCAAGTTAAGTGCCTCATGTCCGTCACTGCAGTGTTTTTACTTCAGTGCCTCCTGTACCAGAATTCGTGCCTCCTGTACATTCAAAGCCCTGCCTCATGTGCGTACACCCACATGCCTCACGTGTCACTCGCCCAGACTCTTACGTGCCCCGTAATGCCACACCTCACATGAATTCACGAACGTGGTTCTGTAACCGAGTAGTCGGACCCATGCCTCTGCCGCCACACGTTTGTGCATCCAGAGAGTGCACACCCGTGACTTGAGAAAACACAAGTACGTGCCTATTGTGGATTCACCTTTTCTGCCTTCCGTGCCTGAACCAACGTGCCTCACGTAACATGTGCCGTGACTCTTACATGGTCCCAGTGCCATGCCCGCGTCGCTCCTGAAACTTCACAACCATGCCTTTTAACCGAGCATTCTAACACATGCCTCTCCCAACGCACTATTGTACTACATCCACAGGGTTGATACCCATGCCTCAAGAAGCAGCATGTCCGTGCCTGGGTTGGCTTCATTTCCGTGCCTCCGCTGCTTACATCCACGCGCCACACGCGACACTGGCCTCCTGTGCCTGCATCTACGTGCCTGTAGAACCTGCACTTCCATGCCTCGTGTGCCTGCAACCACATGCCTGTAGAGAGGCTCCACTTCAGCACTACCACGTGACTTCACAAACGTGGTGCCTTCATTTCTGTGCCTACACGTACCTGCACCCACGTGCCTCACATGTCACTCACCCAGACTCTTACGTGCCCCGTAATGCCACACCTCACGTGACTTCACGAACGTGGTTCTGTAACCGAGTAGTTGGACCCATGCCTCTGCCGCCAAACGTTTGTGCATCCAGAGAGTGCACACCCGTGACTTGAGAAAACACACGTACGTGCCTGTTGTGGATTCACCTTTTCTGCCTTCCGTGCCTGAACCAACGTGCCTCATGCTGCCTAACGTAACATGCGCCGTGACTCTTACATGGTCCCAGTGCCACGCCCACGTCGCTCCTGAAACTTCACAACCATGCCTCTTTAACCGAGCATTCTAACACATGCCTCTCCCAATGCACTCTTGTACTACATCCACAGGGTTGATACCCGTGCCTCGAGAAGCAGCATGTCCGTGCCTGTGATAGCTGCATTTCCGTGCCTCCGGTGCTTACATCAACGTGCCCCACGCGACACTGGCCTCCTGTGCCTGCGTCAACGTGCCTGTAGAACCTGCACTTCCGTGCCTCGTGTGCCTGCATCCACATGCCTGTAGAGAGGCTCCACTTCAGCACTACCACGTGACTTCACAAACGTGGTGCCTTCATTTCTGTGCCCACACGTACCTGCACCCACGTGCCTCACGTGTCACTCGCCCACACTCTTACGTGCCCCGTAATGCCACACCTCACATGACTTCACGAACGAGGTTCTATAACCGAGTAGTCGGACCCATGCCTCTGCCGCCACACGTTTGTGCATCCAGAGAGTGCACACCCGTGACTTGAGAAAACACACGTACGTGCCTGTTGTGGATTCACCTTTTCTGCCTTCCGTGCCTGAACCAACGTGCCTGACGCTGCCTAACGTAACATGCGCCGTGACTCTTACATGGTCCCAGTGCCACGCCCGCGTCGCTCCTGAAACTTCACAACCATGCCTCTTTAACCGAGCATTCTAACACATGCCTCTCCCAAGGCACTCTTGTACTACATCCACAGGGATGATACCCGTGCCTCGAGAAGCAGCATGTCCGTGCCTGAGATAGCTGCATTTCCGTGCCTCCGGTGCTTACATCAACGTGCCCCACGCGACACTGGCCTCCTGTGCCTGCGTCAACGTGCCTGTAGAACCTGCACTTCCGTGCCTCGTGTGCCTGCATCCACATGCCTGTAGAGAGGCTCCACTTCAGCACTACCACGTGACTTCACAAACGTGGTACCTTCATTCCTGTGCCCACACGTACCTGCACCCACGTGCCTCACGTGTCACTCGCCCACACTCTTACGTGCCCCGTAATGCCACACCTCACATGACTTCACGAACGAGGTTCTATAACCGAGTAGTCGGACCCATGCCTCTGCCGCCACACGTTTGTGCATCCAGAGAGTGCACACCCGTGACTTGAGAAAACACACGTACGTGCCTATTGTGGATTCACCTTTTCTACCTTCCGTGCCTGAACCAACGTGCCCCATGCTGCCTAACGTAACATGCGTCGTGACTCTTACATGGTCCCAGTGCCACGCCTGCGTCGCTCCTGAAACTTCACAACCATGCCTCTTTAACCGAGCATTCTAACACATGCCTCTCCCAACGCACTCTTGTACTACATCCACAGGGTTGATACCCGTGCCTCGAGAAGCAGCATGTCTGTGCCTGTGATAGCTGCATTTCCGTGCCTCCGGTGCTTACATCAACGTGCCCCACGCGACACTGGCCTCCTGTGCCTGCGTCAACGTGCCTGTAGAACCTGCACTTATGTGCCTCGTGTGCCTCCATCCACATGCCTGTAGAGAGGCTCCACTTCAGCACTACCACGTGACTCCACAAACGTGGTGCCTTCATTTCTGTGCCTACACGTACCTGCACCCACGTGCCTCACGTGTCACTCGCCCAGACTCTTACGTGCCCCGTAATGCCACACCTCACACGACTTCACGAACGTGGTTCTTTAACCGAGTAGTCGGACCCATGCCTCTGCCGCCACACGTTTGTGCATCCAAAGAGTGCACACCCGTTACTTGAGAAAATACACGTACGTGCATGTTGTGGATTCACCTTTTCTGCCTTCCGTGCCTGAACCAACGTGCCTCACGCTGCCTAACGTAACATGCGCCGTGAATATTACATGGTCCCAGTGCCACGCCCGTGTCGCTCCTGAAACTTCACAACCATGCCTCTTTAACCGAGCATTTCTAACACATGCCTCTCCCAACGCACTCTTGTACTACATCCACAGGGTTGATACCCGTGCCTCGAGAAGCAGCATGTCCGTGCCTGTGATAGCTGCATTTCCGTGCCTCCGGTGCTTACATCAACGTGCCCCACGCGACACTGGCCTCCTGTGCCTGCGTCAACGTGCCTATAGAACCTGCACTTCCATGCCTCGTGTGCCTGCATCCACATGCCTGTAGAGAGGCTCCACTTCAGCACTACCACGTGACTTCACAAACGTGGTGCCTTCATTTCTGTGCCTACACGTACCTGCACCCACGTGCCTCACGTGTCACTCGCCCAGACTCTTACGTGCCCCGTAATGCCACACCTCACGTGACTTCACGAACGTGGTCCTGTAACCGAGTAGTCGGACCCATGCCTCTGCCGCCACACGTTTGTGCATCCAGAGAGTGCACACCCGTGACTTGAGAAAACACACGTACGTGCCTGTTGTGGATTCACCTTTTCTGCCTTCCGTGCCTGAACCAACGTGCCTCATGCTGCCTAACGTAACATGCGCCGTGACTCTTACATGGTCCCAGTGCCACGCCCGCGTCGCTCCTGAAACTTCACAACCATGCCTCTTTAACCGAGCATTCTAACACATGCCTCTCCCAATGCACTCTTGTACTACATCCACAGGGTTGATACCCGTGCCTCGAGAAGCAGCATGTCCGTGCCTGTGATAGCTGCATTTCCGTGCCTCCGGTGCTTACATCAACGTGCCCCACGCGACACTGGCCTCCTGTGCCTGCGTCAACGTGCCTGTAGAACCTGCACTTCCGTGCCTCGTGTGCCTGCATCCACATGCCTGTAGAGAGGCTCCACTTCAGCACTACCACGTGACTTCACAAACGTGGTGCCTTCATTTCTGTGCCCACACGTACCTGCACCCACGTGCCTCACGTGTCACTCGCCCACACTCTTACGTGCCCCGTAATGCCACACCTCACATGACTTCACGAACGAGGTTCTATAACCGAGTAGTCGGACCCATGCCTCTGCCGCCACACGTTTGTGCATCCAGAGAGTGCACACCCGTGACTTGAGAAAACACACGTACGTGCCTGTTGTGGATTCACCTTTTCTGCCTTCCGTGCCTGAACCAACGTGCCTGACGCTGCCTAACGTAACATGCGCCGTGACTCTTACATGGTCCCAGTGCCACACCCGCGTCGCTCCTGAAACTTCACAACCATGCCTCTTTAACCGAGCATTCTAACACATGCCTCTCCCAAGGCACTCTTGTACTACATCCACAGGGACGATACCCGTGCCTCGAGAAGCAGCATGTCCGTGCCTGTGATAGCTGCATTTCCGTGCCTCCGGTGCTTACATCAACGTGCCCCACGCGACACTGGCCTCCTGTGCCTGCGTCAACGTGCCTGTAGAACCTGCACTTCCGTGCCTCGTGTGCCTGCATCCACATGCCTGTAGAGAGGCTCCACTTCAGCACTACCACGTGACTTCACAAACGTGGTACCTTCATTTCTGTGCCCACACGTACCTGCACCCACGTGCCTCACGTGTCACTCGCCCACACTCTTACGTGCCCCGTAATGCCACACCTCACATGACTTCACGAACGAGGTTCTATAACCGAGTAGTCGGACCCATGCCTCTGCCGCCACACGTTTGTGCATCCAGAGAGTGCACACCCGTGACTTGAGAAAACACACGTACGTGCCTATTGTGGATTCACCTTTTCTGCCTTCCGTGCCTGAACCAACGTGCCCCATGCTGCCTAACGTAACATGCACCGTGACTCTTACATGGTCCCAGTGCCACGCCCGCGTCGCTCCTGAAACTTCACAACCATGCCACTTTAACCGAGCATTCTAACACATGCCTCTCCCAACGCACTCTTGTACTACATCCACAGGGTTGATACCCGTGCCTCGAGAAGCAGCATGTCTGTGCCTGTGATAGCTGCATTTCCGTGCCTCCGGTGCTTACATCAACGTGCCCCACGCGACACTGGCCTCCTGTGCCTGCGTCAACGTGCCTGTAGAACCTGCACTTATGTGCCTCGTGTGCCTCCATCCACATGCCTGTAGAGAGGCTCCACTTCAGCACTACCACGTGACTCCACAAACGTGGTGCCTTCATTTCTGTGCCTACACGTACCTGCACCCACGTGCCTCACGTGTCACTCGCCCAGACTCTTACGTGCCCCGTAATGCCACACCTCACATGACTTCACGAACGTGGTTCTGTAACCGAGTAGTCGGACCCATGCCTCTGCCGCCACACGTTTGTGCATCCAAAGAGTGCACACCCGTTACTTGAGAAAATACACGTACGTGCATGTTGTGGATTCACCTTTTCTGCCTTCCGTGCCTGAACCAACGTGCCTCACGCTGCCTAACGTAACATGCGCCGTGAATATTACATGGTCCCAGTGCCACGCCCGTGTCGCTCCTGAAACTTCACAACCATGCCTCTTTAACCGAGCATTTCTAACACATGCCTCTCCCAACGCACTCTTGTACTACATCCACAGGGTTGATACCCGTGCCTCGAGAAGCAGCATGTCCGTGCCTGTGATAGCTGCATTTCCGTGCCTCCGGTGCTTACATCAACGTGCCCCACGCGACACTGGCCTCCTGTGCCTGCGTCAACGTGCCTATAGAACCTGCACTTCCATGCCTCGTGTGCCTGCATCCACATGCCTGTAGAGAGGCTCCACTTCAGCACTACCACGTGACTTCACAAACGTGGTGCCTTCATTTCTGTGCCTACACGTACCTGCACCCACGTGCCTCACGTGTCACTCGCCCAGACTCTTACGTGCCCCGTAATGCCACACCTCACGTGACTTCACGAACGTGGTCCTGTAACCGAGTAGTCGGACCCATGCCTCTGCCGCCACACGTTTGTGCATCCAGAGAGTGCACACCCGTGACTTGAGAAAACACACGTACGTGCATGTTGTGGATTCACCTTTACTGCCTTCCGTGCCTGAAGCAACGTGCCTCACGCTGCGTAACGTAACATGCGCCGTGACTCTTACATGGTCCCAGTGCCATGCCCGCGTCGCTCCTGAAACTTCACTACCATGCCTCTTTAACCGAGCATTCTAACACATGCCTCTCCCAACGCACTCTTGTACTACATCCACAGGGTTGATACCCGTGCCTCGAGAAGCAGCATGTCCGTGCCTGTGATAGCTGCATTTCCGTGCCTCCGGTGCTTACATCAACGTGCCCCACGTGACACTGGCCTCCTGTGCCTGCGTCAACGTGCCTGTAGAACCTGCACTTCTGTGCCTCGTGTGCCTGCATCCACATGCCTGTAGAGAGGCTCCACTTCAGCACTACCACGTGACTTCACAAACGTGGTGCCTTCATTTCTGTGCATACACGTACCTGCACCCACGTGCCTCACGTGTCACTCGCCCACACTCTTACATGCCCCGTAATGCCACACCTCACGTGACTTCATGAACGTGGTTCTGTAACCAAGTAGTTGGACCCATGCCTCTGCCGCCACACGTTTGTGCATCCAGAGAGTGCACACCCGTGACTTGAGAAAACACACGTACGTGCCTGTTGTGGATTCACCTTTTCTGCCTTCCGTGCCTGAACCAACATGCCTCACGTGCCTAACGTAACATGCGTCGTGACTCTTACATGGTCCCAATGCCACGCCCGCGTCGCTCCTGAAACTTCACAACCATGCCTGTTTAACAGAGCATTCTAACACATGCCTCTCCCAACGCACTCTTGTACTACATCCATAGGGTTGATACCCGTGCCTCAAGAAGCAGCATGTCTCTGCCTGTGATAGCTGCATTTCCATGCCTCCGGTGCTTACATCAACGTGCCTCACGCGACATTGGTATGTCCTGTGGTTCTCTACGTGCCTATAGAACCGACACTTCCGTGCCTCCTGTGCCTGCATCCACGTGCCTGTAGAACCTGCACTTATGTGCCTCCTGTGCCTGCATCCACATGCCTGTAGAGAGGCTCCACTTCAGCACTAACAGTCTCAACACTAAAATAATAATAATACTGTAGCACACAAAAAAACCCAAGCCAAGCATAACGAATCTTGATGCCCAAACGGACGGTTGAAGATTAGGGACGGTTCGATGGTTTCCATCTCTCCCTCCCTCTTCTACTAGCTTGCTTCCCCTTCCGCAAAGTAAATCTCGAAACCTTCATCACTCCCGCACGCTCTCCTCCTTCCTTCTGCACACAAACACAAACTCGAAATCGAGTTCGCCTCACCAGACAACCGCCACCGCGTTCGCCAACCACACTCAAATCCGACATACAAATAGCCACACTCTGCCTGCAACAACACCAATAACCCCGCCGACTGCGGCGACCGACGGCGAGGACTTCAACAGCGGCGGCGGAAATCGCAACAAAAAAGGAGCAAGGACATAATAAGCGGATGGAAGCGAAGAACACCGCACAAGTAACTGAAGGTAATTATCATTCTATCCCACTCCATTCCACCGGGTAGATCGTAGTGATTTTTCCACCTCCAGGAACAGCAACCCTAGCCACCGCTACCAAGGAGTTTTCTAATAACCTAAATCAATTTTCCTAACAAATTGAACTAGCGCAGAGATGAGATTTAATAGAAATGCTACTGCTCTCCGCCCTGGGATTTTCACCATACGATTTGTGCTCAAAGGTAAAAAACCTGAAACATCAGTAACTAGAATACGTCGATAGATCCAAACCCCGCAAGCATCCTGAGAGGCCAAAACTGATAACCGTACGAGATTTTCTACATCCCTTGTCCCGTCAATGTAACCGTTTTTCAAATTAAGTGCCTCTGGTGTGAAATACCGTAAACAAAGAATAGGTGTACCCTGTGCTTCTAGGGTAAAACAACCCGTGCCTCTCTATCCATGCAAATTTGTTTTCACACCACGCAGGGTTTTTTCCTGTGACACTCGACTCTGCTTCTAACACCTACCCATTTTTTATGCAGCAATGACAAATCCTCACGAAGAAGCTAAAACCCAGCAAAATACTGTCGAAGACCCTGCTGAAGAGCATGCAATCCAGCAAGCTCCTGTCAAAGGTTTGAGCAAAAAGTCTCCACTGTCCATCTACAAAAACTATATTGAGATATTAATAACTTAACTGCTATCCTTGACAACAATAACTTAACTATGTCTACAAATAAAACTACCTGCCACTTTTTATATATTTCTTTATAGAAAACATTAAAAATGTTCGCACACTATCTTATTTTTAATTCAAAAACAGTTTAACTTACCCAATAAATCTTGAACTATCATTGATGATATTCCTCCCATTATGAAATATCACCTGCAGAGTGCATTTTTGTCTCAGAAAATGCTTCACCCTAACTTCACTATGCCAGCTGCACTCATAACCATAATTAATATTTTCTTCCATCCCCTGATCAGCTCAATCGGTAACAATAGTAATAACTTATCTTAACCCAAGAAAAGAAAAGTAAAAATACCCTTTGGGAGTTTCACATTCCTTATGCATAATCATGGAAGATATATATTTTAAATGTGTATCAATTATTTTCGGACAAAAAGAACATCCTTTTTTGTTACCTGGTCATTATACAGGACACGAAGACGGTGATATTCAAAGCGCAGAAACAGGCAGCATCTCTCCTCATTCATCAGAAAAGGACACAGAACAAAACATGAGGAACAAACCACTTGCAGAAGAAATGATAACTTACACCAGGCTCAACAAGATTAAACATCTAGCAACAAGCAAAAAAAGAGAAAATCAGATACAAGCACTATTTTTACTCCTGGAGCAAAAAAGCAAAAGCAAAAGGACAATGCTGAAAACATCGTCGACACTAGTACCTTGCAGCATCAGCCATTACCTCTAATGGTACTCCCGCCAACAGCACCAACCGCCATGAAGAAACAAGGTGAACGCAAGAAGAAAAACAAACGACAAAGGGTAGAAAAAGATCAAGACGATACCAACAGCAAAGGTTCAGATACCAACGATGACGACGATGACAGGGAACATGATGCAGATTTCATTCCTACAGACGGCGATGATGCCGAAGAGCATGACAGCGACGCAGAACATGAAGACGATGTAAAAACACACTTATGTACTAATTTTGAATACCACTATTCAGCACTCAGGATCTAAAGTTCCTTTCTAACGAAACCCTTTCTTTTTGTCTTCTGAAACAGAGCAAATCAGGACAGAAGGACAGAAAGAGGAGAAAGACAAGCGGAAAAGAATTGGCAGCACCAACAGTTGACGAAGAACAGCAAGAAACAAATGAAGAGAAATGCCAAATCAAGGCAGGGGCAGCGCTCATGTCAAGAAAGCATGGAATTTACTTAAAGACCGTCACAAGCAAGATATTAGGACGGCAGGATTTGGCAGCATAGAGAACTGCAAAATAACGGGCTCCATCCGCAGACCACTTGCAGCACACATCTACGAGAACCTGGACACAGAAAGCATGACAATAACCTTCGGTGATGGTACCGAAGACAAGAAACTCAAGATTACCAAGGAAGCTATACACAAGGTGTTTGGATACCCAAACGGCACGGAAAAGTCAACACCAAGGCCAGCGAAGAGCCCAACTTCAATGAAAGAACTGATGTCAGACCTTGGCTTCAAACATACAGATTTCAAGCCAAAAGAACTGTTCACGAAGCTAGAAAAATTGGTGGAACTAGATGACGAACAATCAAACAGGAAATCAGTTAAAGTATTTTTCCTTATTTTTTTCCACAACGTTGTCTGCGGGTCAAGCGCCGCTATCTTCGCCCGACAAGCTATAATGGTAGAGGACATGGACTATCCGGAGATGGCAAAGATGGATTTCTGCAAGGTAATCATCGAATGTATTAAGGAAGGAGCCAAGATATGGCAGAAACACAGAAATTTGCCTCGGGAAGAAAAGAACAAAAAGTATGCCAATGGTTTGGCACAGGGGCCAGTAATCATGTACCTCGACTCCCTGCTGCTGCCAACCGACACAAAAGAAATGCGGAAGATTGCAAAGACAATGGACAAGACCTCATTACCACAAGCAAACCATCTCAAAGAGAGTGACCTAGCAAAAATAGCTAGAGCAGACATGAAAAGGGACGGAAAAGCACGACCAGATGACTATGAATTTGGCAAAATACAGGTATAGCTATAGTGTACATAAATCAGTCCTTCCCTTTTTGAAAACGGTTTCCATTCTAATCAACTACATTCCACCAAAACGATGCAGGCATGGAAAGGAACAGCAGAGAGGATCTTCTATGCCAACACAGCATCAACTTCGTCTTCAATTCGCCAGATAGCAGGAGAACATCGCAAACAACAGCAACACCAGAACACGACCAAACTGCTACCACCTCCACCCAAACGCTGGCGCAAACCATGTGTCGGCACCAGTGGAAGCAGGGAACCAAACAAAAGCATCAGCACAGGAGCAGAAGAAAGATTCCAAAGGATAAACAAATTGTTGGAAAAAGTACTCCATGAAGCAGAACAGATACCCGCAGTAATCACCAAGGCTGAAAACCAATGCAACGAAAAGGAAAAGATATTGGATGAAAAAAACAAGAACCTAGTCGTGCAACAAACAATTGCCCTGATGGATTCATTGGAACAACTCAAAAAATTTCAGGACATAGTTTGCACAAGGTACCTGACAGACAACGCGACCCTGCAGACACTAGAGCAAGCAGATCCAGCAGCCTCAAGTAGACTAGCCGATGCCAACCGCATGAATGAAATCGTAGCCACAACAGAACCAAGAGAAAGGAGAAAAAAATAAAGAAGAAGACGAAGAGAGGAAGAGAAGAACAAAATCAAGGGACATAGGCATTGATAAGAACAAGATAAAGCGGCAAAAACAGGTAAGTATATACTAATGCATGGTGCCATACGCACCCTAAAGCAAACCCCTGTTTTCATACCTAAACTGAAAAGAACTGCCTCAATGCTTTCAGGAACGTACCAATAGCACACTAGGCCAAGATGAACTCCAACAGCAGGATGGTGTCAACAACCTCAAAAACACGAATGAATGCAACAAACAAAGCAACCTCACAACAGATAATGCTACAACAACAACTACCCCAACACAAGCACAAGATACGATCGACGTCAGAACCTGTGAAGAGGTCAGTATGACCATCCATTTTTCCTTTCAAAACCGGATAGAGTTATATGTTAACTGACAAACCTCCAACAAAATATAGGCTCAGCTGAAGAACAATCAAGTCAGCAGCCCCGCCAACCAAATGCAAGAGCCTAACCCACAATCAACCGTTAGCATAACAAATGACAAAGAAGAAGAAAACAACGAAGAGGAGGTAAACTTCCATAGCCCACTATTATCCACACCGAAAACTCATAAATGGCAGGAAAGAAAGTGAACCGCAAACTCATACTATTAGGTCTCCAGGTATCACAGGCACTGCAAGACCAAGAGACAACCCGTGTTGAAATTGAACCCCATAGTGAACCTCAAACAGACGAAGGCGTCACAGAACAGGAACTTTGTGTACAAGAGATTTCACTACTAGGAAAAGGCCTGCTAGTGGCGCACCTGTTTTGCCTACTAATGGCGCACTACAGGTGCGCCACTAGCATCACGCCATTAGATTTTTTTACTAATGGCGCACCACAGGTGCGCCATTAGTATCCCAGATACTAATGGCGCACCAGGTAGTGCACCATTAGTATACCATACGGTGCGCCATTAGTATGCCTCCCAGGGCGGCATATTTAACCATGTGCTCTGGCTTACTAATGGCGCACTTGTTGATGATGCTCCACTAGTGTGCATTTTGCAGTGCGCCACTAAAGTGCTGGGTGGTGCGCCACTAGTATGAATATTAGGGATTTTTTCTTTTCTGATATTTGCACAGGTTACAAAACATATTACTGCACAGAATATAGACAGCACAACATATAAACAGCAGAGTTATCGAATACAATAGAAGATTAGTCTCCGAATACAATTCATCATATTAGTCTCCGAATTCAAAAGACCGAACAAAGTTAGAACATTACAAGTCTCGAAACCGCGAGTAGCGAGTTTGTCTTCACATTACAAGTCGATATCGATCATCTAAACTACCATCACATAGAAGAGAGCTGCGGTCATCACGATTAGCATCATCGTGATGAAACTGGTCTACATTCGGTTCCTCCTCCGCTCCCTCCTCTCTCCCGCTAGATAGCGCGCGTATCTAGCTTCTGCCTCCGCCCTAGTGGTGTACCCTTTGTAAATGTTACCGCTGAAACGGTGAACCTGTCTCCGACACTCCTCCCAATCGTCGTAGACTTCGGGAACCTTACCCTTGTACACGACATACGATGGCATCTCTATGCACTAGCCAAACAAAACGTTAGTAGCAATTCACAGACAATACATAAGCAATATATAAGTATGCAACAAAAGGATCGAAAGAGAAAAGCAACACATTAATAGCACGATTCATGGTCCTACTAACAAATAGCATCGATTACATATAAGTTGAATGACTATCCAAACCAAAGAGACATACAAGTTCATTAAGTTTAATATTACAACATGAGCCAATCGACATTTCAGAACTACATAGCATCACTACTTTTGACTTGACTCAGGGACCGGAGCGTGGATGAAGCCGCCGTCTTTCATGATGGTCATGAAATCGCGGGCGTTGTCAGCCTGCATTTGTAGCGTTGTTTCTATCTCACTGTTGGACGGTTGATATCTGAGATAGAACTGCCCCGAGGTACGAAGGACATCTTGATGGATGATTTCCGCAAATTCCGATTGGATGCGAAAGAATTCTTGTCTGATGTCCGCGTCCTGGATTGCCGACAAGCGTGCGGCCCAATCTTTGAGATTATTTGGTAGTAGAAGGTGATTATGGTCTCGTACGATCGCCCGCATGTGATGGAGGGCGTAGTAGGCATCCTTCTGACCGCCAGGCGGCTGCTTGACGCAGGGGAACGTCGTATTGTGGGTGAAGATGTGCTTGCCGTACCTATGAACTGGCCTGCTGAAGGTGCCTCCAGATCTGGCGTAGCCGGGGAGAACATCATCAAGAACTTTCTTGATATTTGTGTAGTCTTTCTTCGACTGATGGTCCGGGTCGAAATACGTGGCCATGGAATATTTCGGGCTTAAGAGGATGAGTGTGCAATGTGTGTCACTGCACAAAACACAGAATGTTAGAAAGAAAAAAAGAACGATCGAAATCTAAGAAATCATATGTTACGGGGCGGTGAGGGGATGACTTACTCGGGAAAGTAAGGCACGATGAAGTTATCCTTATCTGGGTTTGCCAGAATGACGCCTTCGAGGTATGAACTCGCGACTTGCCGGTCCCCAACGCTGCCCAAGATCTTGGCACGCATGTAGAAGGGGTCGACTATCACGATGTCCGGGGTCTTGTCTCTAATGATCCGCATCTCCATACTCAGCGAAAATAGCCGAACGAAGGTGTAGTGCAGCGGATGAAGGTTAAACATAGCGAAGATGTCATCAAACCGCAGGACGATCGTACCCCCGATGGCGCTATCCACAAAGCCCTTGCCCTCTGGCACCTTGGCCACGAAAACCGAGTATGCCACATCATTCTCGGAGAGACGCCGCTTCTCCAAAGAAAGAACACTGTCATGCAGACTCCGCATAGCACCGGTTGCAGCATTGAGCAGATTAGTCGGTAGCATCGGCCTACCCGCCACATGCACCCTCCTCGAGATATCCTTAGGTGAAGGTGGCCCATCCTGAGCACGGATCGTACTCGGTGCCGGCTGGCTCGCACCGCCCTTGTTATTCTTTCGTTTCCGTCCCTTCTTCCTCATCTGCTGTGATGGGATCGAGTTCTGCTCAGAGACCTCCTTCTTGAGTGTGTTGGGGCTGATAATATTCCGCACCTCGGCTATCTGAGGCTCGGTGAAGGCGGCAGCTGGAGGCGTCTCCTGAGAACTGAACCCCAGACAATGCCTGTTGCAATTGGGTTTCTCCACGGTACCAGCTAGATCGCGGTCGTCTTTCTCAGGGTTGGGTTCTTGAGAAGGAGGCCCGAAGAATTCGTCACCGTACCCATGTTCGGCAAAGTACTTATCGACGTTGGTAAATGTACCGTCGTCGTTGTCGTTGTCGTCCAGATCCTGTGCCATATGCATGTCCGGATCCTGTGCCATAGGGATGTCCGGCATGTCCGGTAGCGTTGCGGCGGTCTTGCCATGGCTTGGCGCCGGCACGACTGGCGGTGTTGTCTGTGGGGTGGTGTCCCCCGCCCCCAAATGAATCTGGCTCTTCGGCCAAAGTAGAGGCCAGCTTACGCAGGCACTGAGGGTCATCACATCATCTTCGTCGGCCCCAACGGGTCGAATCGGAGGTAACAACTCATCGCAGCTTGGCAGCACCCGAACCAGTTCAACCCTATACACGGTGGGTGGCATCGGATTACCGTGGAACACGGGGTTGCCCAGTTGAACGATTCTGCCCTTGGCGACATCGATCAACTCGCCGCCCACAAAGTGTAGGAGAGTGCATGGAACGCCGGCGGCGCCCTACGAAAACATGTAGGGCGTCAGGGATGCCCAGTCAAAGGCAAGGAGATGAAGTCATCGGCCGAGAGGCTTAGTTACCGTGATGGCGTCGAGCTCGGCTAATGTCGAGGCACCGCCAACGGCAGGCGTGCAACTGACGGAGGGGCCGCTTGCTGCCGAGGTGCCGGCCGGCGTACACCCGGGTGCATTAAGCTCCAATGTTCGTGCCGGCGCTGGAGACACCAATACCGCCTCCACCGGAGACACCAATGGCGCTGCCTGCGCGTTGTGCGAGTTGCTGGCCGTGAAGCTGGGAACCGGGGGCGGCCCCTGTTGGCCGCCCGCAATCCACGTCTGCAGCCCCTGAATCAAGGTAGGCACAATGGCGGTGAGCGTCGTTCCCAGTTGTTGTTGCACTTGCTCTTGGACAATCTCCGGAATCCACGCCACTTGTGCCTTGAGTTCTTGAACCTCGCGCGACTGGCTTTCCGAGCTGGTCTTTTTCTCCTTTCGCCCACCAGCGTTATAGTATGACGACCATTTTGTGGACAAGCCTTTGCCGGCCACACGACCAGCTCACGACGGCTTACTGAGCTTATCCTTGTTTTTCATTATGTTCAACGCCCTATTTAGAGTGCTGTCCCAAGGGGAGCTCTGAGACGACCCCGCGCTACTGCTTTCAGTCTCCTGCGGAAGGAATGTGAACCATTTAGAAATTTGGCTTCATTAATTAGAATGCAACCATATGGAGCTAATTACGCGGGGTGTATTCCTTACCAGAACACGCTTAAGCGCCTTGGTCTTCGGATCCGTGGTAAGCTCCTTTGTTACCGGGTCCTCCTTGTACCGGGCCCTGACATAGTTCCTGGTCTGCTTCTCACGGTATTTCTCGAAGCGGGGCGGTAGGCCTTGCTCGGCACGCTCCGCGTCCTCCTTGTCCCATATAGGTTCCGCCACTCTGTAACCGCCGGGACAGAGTTTGTGGACCCTTAAGTTCAAGTCCCGCATCTCTTTCCCCCACTGACTTGATTCCTCGGATGCGCCGCTCTCGCACTTGATCTTGAACTCCTTGTAGTCATCTTCGCTGATCGAAGGATTTTTCGCCTTGATCTTCTCATAACTATCACCTTTGTTAATCATTCTCTTCACGGCGCTTCTCCAAGTAGACAGGGTCGTGCTCATCTTCGTGAGGGCGGCACTGTTCACTTTATTCCCTGAGAGGCGTGTTTTTGCAAAGTCAGCGGGGAACTTGTATCGTTCGTGCAGCTTCGTGAAGAGGAGGTTGCGCAAATTCCCTCGGTCCTTATGCCTTAGGTTCTCGGTGTTGATCGAGACGGTGCTCCGGAGAATGCACCCGAGCTAAACCGAGTACCCCTTGACTAATTCTTTGGGTGCCGTTGGATCCCTGTCGCAGTTCACTTCAGTAAATTCCTCCTTGACGGTGCCGTGCATGTTCGGGCGCCGGTCCTTCCGTTGCCTCTTCGGTTGGCTGCCATCTGTGCGTGCGCTACCGTCATCAGTGGTGGCATCCTCGGCGGCACCATCAGTGGTGTCATACCCGACGCCACTAGGGGTTGTGTAGTCAGGATCGGTGTCTTCCGCGGCGTCCTCATAGCGGTGAGGTTCTTCCTCCATCTCCTGGGACAGCTCCCAGAATGCCTTGCCGCCCGAACCGCCGGCCTCATCGTTGTGGGCCATGTTTCGCTCTAAATAGGAAAAAAGTTTGGTCAAAAAGTTGGTTATTGTCAAGGAACAAGATCATGGTCTCATCATTTAGGGTTTGTCGACACCGAGGCATCCTAAAAGCTAAGCTTTTATCATTTAGGGTTTGTCGACGCCGAGGCACCCTAAAAGCCTAAGCTTTCATCATTTAGGTTTTTATCGACACCGAGGCACCCTAAAAGCCAAGGTTTTATAATTTAGGGTTTCTCGACACTGAGGCACCCTAAATGCTAAGTTAAGTTTTCATCATTTAGGGTTTATTGATGCCGAGGCACCCTAGGTTGACTGATATATATGGGTATCTTCTAATAATATACCCTATCAAGAAAAGGGAAGGAGAATTCTAAGTTGGGCCTAATCACTTGGCTCTATTGCCACCTATGGTTTAATGCAGCAAGAATAAAGGGGCAGTTGATCCTACTTAATTAAGTACTAAGATACCCCGGCCCATGCATTAGTCGCAAGTACCCCATATGTCCTATTTTTAGCAAAGTCATGCTAAAATTCACGGAAAATTTCAGCATGACCTTTGCTGAAAATAGGACATATGGAGTACCCGAATTTGCCGGAACGGAAGTTAATCGACATTCCGGCAAACTCAAGGGCCTCTCGGGGTACCTGCAAAATCATCACGACACGATGGTCGGAGACAAAACCCAGCAAACTAGCACCACAATGTGCCTCTACTTTCATATGGATGAAAAGGCCACAGACCATATGGTCCTCTGCTTTCATATGGACAAAAAGCAGCTCAACTTATGTGAGCTTCCATTCCAGATCTAATAGCAGCAAGTTGTTCACTTGTACTTGCAGGCTAAGAGCTTTGAGATTTTAGTTGGCCAGGTAAACATCGAATTGTCCCTAAAGTTCATATATGCTACTATAAAACAGTTTCAATAGAGGTTCTGAATTTCGATGTCTTAAAATTATCATCATATTCATGTGGGAAAAATCTTAAAGTTATATGGTGAGATGCTTAATTAAGAGCAAACTCAATTTTGATGGTATCTGTGGCAGAACTTGTCGAATTGTGTAGTCCAAGTAGCTAGCTGCCTTCAAGAAAAGAAATCTGCAGTGGCACATCTGCTCTCTGAATGCATTGGCAAGAAACAAAACAACACCTAGTACCATCCATCTGCTATGGCCGTTTCATGCAGTTTAACTAAGCACTAACAGGTAATTATATAAAAGAAAACTTGGCGCGTGTCACTTAGCTTGGGCAAGCAACATACCTCGTCCTCTTGGTTAGTCCAAACAAGCTGTATGCTGAGCCTCAACTCACCACCTGCACATTTTACAGCATCCATGAAACGAAAAATTGAACATAATTGTCAACCAACAAAACCAAAACACAAACAGGACTTCAAATTTTAGCACGATCAGGAAGAAAAACAGGGTTTTCAACTACTATATTCAGTTTCATGGCATCAGTTGAACAGTTGAAAAAGAACAAGCTTCATTTAAATTTCTTGCTGCTAACAAACATAACTAATGTCAGTACTCAAAAAATAGAGTGACCACACAGGGAACAAACAAACTATTCACTTTTTATTTCTTCAGAATTTGACCAGAAAGAGAACAACCAGACTACATTCAGTATGAAACATGACTACTCCAAAAAACAGAGTTTCAGAATTAAAACTCTATACTTTTTCTTTCTTCAGATTTTGACACTGACAATGAACAAACAAACTGACGAAAATCACATCCTTCCTATCATTCACTTTTCACATCCTACACTTCTCACATCTCAAAACTCTAACGATCACCTGCTACTTTGAACACCTGCTCATGGCATGATCGCCCGACCCAACGCCTGCAAGAAAACACAGGCTACTTTGAGCACCTGCTCATGGCGTCCCCGAGCGTAGTGGAGGCGCGATCGCGGTGCGCTGAGCGGGCCTGGGCGGGGCCAGGGCGCGGCCAGGGGCCGAGGGGAGCACGGCCATGGGGGCGGCAACCAGGAGCTGGGGCGCGGTGGTGCGACAGTCTACGGCGACGAAATCGAAGGGGGGGAAGGGGAACCGGTGCAGCTCACCGAGAGGAAGACGATGGCGAGCTCGTGCAGGGCCGGGGTTGATGAGGTGACGCGGATCGACGGTGAGGCCGCGGTGGCCGGAGGTGGAAGAAGACCTCGATCCGCGGTGAGCTCCTGGACTCCTTGGTGGGGTGCGGGGACGACGGTGGTCGCGGGGACGATGCGGTGACGGCGACGACCTAGTCGGGTGAAGCAGTGCGAGGGGAGGGGAAGCGGGGGGTGCGGCGGCGGCGGCGGCGGCGGTTTGCACAGGGCGCGGGGGCGGCGGCGGCGCAGTATGGGTCGGGTCGGGGCGGGGCAGTGGGCGGGGGAGAGATAGAAAGGGGACTGGGGATTTTAGTGGGGGGAAGGGTTAGCAATGGCGCACCCCCGAGCGGTGCGCCATTAGTATTTTTTTTGATAGCAATGGCGCATCCACACGCGGTACGCCATTAGTAATCTTTTTTTTGTATAGCAATGGCGCATCCCAGAGAGGTGCCCCATTAGTAATCTTTTTTTTGGATAGCAATGGCGCACCCCAGAGAGGTGCGCCATTAGTAATCTTTTTTTGTATAGCAATGGCGCTCGGGGGGAGGGAGGGGGAACCGAGCGAGGAGACAGGGAAGGGTGCGGGGGGTCGGCGGCGGCGGTGGAGCGGGGAGGGTGCGGGGGGTCGGCGGCGGCGGTGGAGCGGAGAAGGGTGCAGGGGGTCGTCGGCGGCGGTGGAGCGGGGGAGGGTGCGGGGGGTGCTCGGCGGCGATGGAGCGGGCCGGGGAGGGTGCGGGCGGTCGGCGGCGGTGGTGGAGCGGGGGAGGGTGCGGTGGGTGCTCGGCGGCGGTGGAGCGGGGGAGGGTGCGAGGGGTCGGCGGCGGCGGTGGAGCGGGGGAGGGTGGGGGGTGCTCGGCGGTGAGGGGGATCTGGCGAGGGGGGATAGCGATCGAGTGTCCTCATGAATATTCAATATTTTTTCATATTGAATATGAAAAAATATCATCAAATTTGAAAAAATATTCATGAATTCAAAAAGTGCCCATGAAATTTAAAAATATTCATGAGTTCAAAAAATATTAACAAATTCAATACTTTTTGTGAGTTAGAAATTCAATACCATAATAAACATAAATAAATGTTCATCAGGACACTAGAACAGAAGAAATATCATTTCAATATGTCGAAATACAATTGAGAAATGAAGGCTACAATTTAAATAGAATCGATCTTAGCTAGCTATCTGTTCACAATCTTCTTGCCCTTATTTTTCGTAAATGGAGTTCTTCTCTTGAACGGACGTCCTTTAGGTAGGGTGGTCCTGCTTCTTCTTGTGGTGTATGCTGGTACTTCATCGTCGTCGTCATGTTCCATATTCGGGTCGCCGTACTTGTCGAAGTCTTGCTCATTGGTGACTCCATTCATTCCGATGATCTTCCTTTTGCCTCTCCTCATGACAACACGACTGGGCTTTGACGGGTCGGTAATGAAGAAGCATTGGTCCACTAGGGAAGCCAGTACCCATGGCTCATTTTTCGCGGTGACGTTTGCGCCCGCGGTCTTGGATTTGGCTTCGGGTATAACCATGGTGGTGAAATACCGGTCTTCTTTTAGGACGCTCTTGGCCCATCTGACACGGAACATCGGGACCTTCTCTCCAGCGTAGCTCAGCTCCCAGATCTCCTCGATCCTTCCGTAGTATCTGTCCTTGTCGTTACCGGTGTAGGATTCCATCGTTACCCCGGAGTTTTGATAACCATCGCTCTTCATGTCCTTTCCCTCGGTGTAGAATGCGTAGCCGTTGATATCGTACGCCTCATACGTCATCAGGTTGTGCTCGGCGCCCTGTGACAAGGCGAATATGAGTTGTTCTTCCACGGAAGAATCCTCATGTAAAGGGTACGACAAAAGCTTCTGCTTGAACCAACGCGTGAAACATGAGTTGTGCTCTTTGATTATATCTCCGTCCGTCCTCTGTTGGCCTCGGTCATTGTACGTCTTCTCAATAAAGGTTTTGTGCTCTACCACCCAAGGATCGACCACGTCTATTTGTTGTAGCGCGACTAGGTTTGCTCTTTCAAAGTCGGCGAGTCGACCCTCGAAGTCGACATGCATTTCGCGGCGACCCTCACGGTGACCCCATCCAGCAAGCCTGCCGAGGTGCCTGTTGACGGGCAGACCAACGGGGTTCTCGATGCCTAGATAATTCGTGCAGTAGGAGATGCACTCTTTGAAGGAAATATGCCCTAGAGGCAATAATAAAGTTATTATATATTTCCTTATATCATGATAAATGTTTATTATTCATGCTAGAATTGTATTAACCGGAAACATGATACATGTGTGAATACATAGACAAACAGAGTGTCACTAGTATGCCTCTACTTGACTAGCTCGTTGATCAAAGATGGTTATGTTTCCTAGCCATAGACATGAGTTGTCATTTGATTAACGGGATCACATCATTAGGAGAATGATGTGATTGACTTGACCCATTCCGTTAGCTTAGCACTCGATCGTTTAGTATGTTGCTATTGCTTTCTTCATGACTTATACATGTTCCTATGACTATGAGATTATGCAACTCCCGTTTACCGGAGGAACATTTGTGTGCTACCAAACGTCACAACGTAACTGGATGATTATAAAGGTGCTCTATAGGTGTCTCCAAAGGTACTTGTTGGGTTGGCGTATTTCGAGATTAGGATTTGTCACTCCGATTGTCAGAGAGGTATCTCTGGGCCCACTCAGTAATACACATCACTATAAGCCTTGCAAGCATTGTGACTAACGAGTTAGTTGCGGGATGATGTATTACGGAACGAGTAAAGAGACTTGCCGGTAACGAGATTGAACTAGGTATCGAGATACCGACGATCGAATCTCGGGCAAGTAACATACCGTTGACAAAGGGAACAACGTATGTTGTTATGCGGTCTGACCGATAAAGATCTTCGTAGAATATGTGGGAACCAATATGAGCATCCAGGTTCCGCTATTGGTTATTGACCGGAGAGGTGTCTCGGTCATGTCTACATAGTTCTCGAACCTGTATGGTCCGCACGCTTAACGTTACGATGACGGTTATATTATGAGTTTATGTGTTTTGATGTACCGAAGGAGTTCGGAGTCCCAGATGAGATCGGGGACATGACGAGGAGTCTCGAAATGGCCGAGACGTAAAGATCGATATATTGGACGACTATATTCGGACTTCGGAAAGGTTCTAAGTGATTCGGGTATTTTTCGGAGTACCGGAGAGTTACGGGAATTCGTATTGGGCCTTAATGGGCCATACGGGAAAGGAGAGAAACGCCCCAAAGGGTGGCCGCACCCCTCCCCATGGACTAGTCCGAATTGGACTAGGGAGGGGGGGCGCCCCCTTCCTTCTTTCTCCTTCTCCCTTCCCTTCTCCTATACCAACAAGGAAAGGAGGAGTCCTACTCCCGGTGGGAGTAGGACTCCCCCCTTGGCGCGCCCTCCTCCTTGGCCGGCGGCCTTCCCCTTGCTCCTTTATATACGGGGGCAGGGGGCACCCCATAGACACAACAATTGATCTATTGATCTCTTAGCCGTGTGCGGTGCCTCCCTCCACCATATTACACCTCGATAATATCGTAGCGGTGCTTAGGCGAAGCCCTGCGTCGGTAGAACATCATCATTGTCACCACGCCGTCGTGCTGACGAAACTCTCCCTCAACACTCGGCTGGATCGGAGTTCGAGGGACGTCATCGAGCTGAACGTGTGCTGAACTCGGAGGTGCCGTATGTTCGGTACTTGATCGGTCGGATCGTGAAGACGTACGACTACATCAACCGCATTGTGTTAACGCTTCCGCTTTCGGTCTACGAGGGTACGTGGACAACACTCTCCCCTCTCGTTGCTATGCATCACCATGATCTTGCGTGTGCGTAGGAAATTTTTTGAAATTACTACGTTCCCCAATAGTGGCATCCGAGCCTGGTTTTATGCGTTGATGTGATATGCACGAGAACACAAGTGAGTTGTGGGCGATATAAGTCATACTGCTTACCAGCATGTCATACTTTGGTTCAGCGGTATTGTGAGATGAAGCGGCCCGGACCGACATTACGCGTACGCTTACGCGAGACTGGTTTCACCGTTGCGAGCAATCGTTGCTTAAAGGTGACTGGCGGGTGTCTGTCTCTCTCACTTTAGTTGAACCGAGTGTGGCTACGCCCGGTCCTTGCGAAGGTTAAAACAGCACGAACTTGACAAACTATCGTTGTGGTTTTGATGCGTAGGTAAGAACGGTTCTTGCTAAGCCCGTAGCAGCCACGTAAAACTTGCAACAACAAAGTAGAGGACGTCTAACTTGTTTTTGCAGGGCATGTTGTGATGTGATATGGTCAAGACATGATGCTATATTTTATTGTATGAGATGGTCATGTTTTGTAACCGAGTTATCGGCAACTGGCAGGAGCCATATGGTTGTCCCTTTATTGTATGCAATGCAATCGCCATGTAATTGTTTTACTTTATCACTAAGCGGTAGCGATAGTCGTAAAAGCAATAGTTGGCGAGACGACAATGATGCTACGATGGAGATCAAGGTGTCGCGCCGGTGACGATGGTGATCATGACGGTGCTTCGGAGATGGAGATCACAAGCACAAGATGATGATGGCCATATCATATCACTTATATTGATTGCATGTGATGTTTATCTTTTATGCATCTTATCTTGCTTTGATTGACGGTAGCATTATAAGATGATCTCTCACTAAAATTTCAAGATAAAGGCCCTGAGTATGCACCGTTGTGAAAGTTCTTCGTGCTGAGACACCACGTGATGATCGGGTGTGATAGGCTCTACGTTCAAATACAACGGGTGCAAAACAGTTGCACACGCGGAATACTCAGGTTAAACTTGACGAGCCTAGCATATGCAGATATGGCCTCGGAACACTGAGACCGAAAGGTCGAGCGTGAATCATATAGTAGATATGATCAACATAGTGATGTTCACCATTGAAACTACTCCATCTCATGTGATGATCGGACATGGTTTAGTTGATATGGATCACGTGATCACTTAGAAGATTAGAGGGATGTCTATCTAAGTGGGAGTTCTTAAGTAATATGATTAATTGAACTTAAATTTATCATGAACTTAGTCCTGATAGTATTTTTCACATTATGTTGTAGATCAATAGCTCGCGTTGTTGCTTCCCTGTGTTTATTTTTTGTTATGTTCCTAGAGAAAATTATGTTGAAACATGTTAGTAGCAAAGATGCGGATTGGATCCGTGATCTGAGGATTATCCTCATTGCTGCAAAGAAGAATTATGTCCTTGATGCACCGCTAGGTGACAGACCTATTGCAGGAGCAGATGCAGACGTTATGAACGTTTGGCTAGCTCAATATGATGACTACTTGATAGTTTAGTGCACCATGCTTAACGGCTTTGAATCGGGACTTCAAAGACATTCTGAACGTCATGGACCATATGAGATGTTCCAAGAGTTGAAGTTAATATTTCAAGCAAATACCCGAGTTGAGAGATATGAAGTCTCCAACAAGTTCTATAGCTAAAAGATGGGGGAGAATAGCTCAAGCAGTGAGCATGTGCTCAGATTGTCTGGGTACTACAATCACTTGAATCAAGTGGGAGTTAATCGTCCAGATAAAATAGTGATTGATAGAATTCTCGAGTCACCATCACCAAGTTAGTAGAACTTCGTGATGAACTATAGTATGTAAGGGATGACGAAAGTAATTCCCGAGCTCTTCGCGATGCTGAAATCGACGAAGGTAGAAATCAAGAAAGAGCATCAAGTGTTGATGGTTAACAAGACCACTAGTTTCAAGAAAAGGGCAAAGGGATAGAAGGGGAACTTCAAAAAGAACGGCAAGCAAGTTGCTACTCAAGTGAAGAAGCCCAAGTCTGTACCTAAGCCTGAGACTAAGTGCTTCTACTGCAAAGGGACTGGTCACTGGAAGCGGAACTGCCCTAAGTATTTGGTGGATAAGAAGGATGGCAAAGTGAACAAAGGTATATTGGATATACATGTTATTGATGTGTACTTTACTAGTGTTTATAGCAACCCCTCGGTATTTGATACTGCTTCAGTTGCTAAGAGTAGTAACTCGAAACGGGAGTTGCAGAATAAACAGAGACTAGTAAAAGGCGAGGTGACGATGTGTGTTGGAAGTAGTTCCAAGATTGATATGATCATCATCGCACACTCCCTATACTTTCGGGATTAGTGTTGAAACTAAATGAGTGTTATTTGGTGTTTGCGTTGATCATGAATATGATTTGATCATGTTTGTTGCAATACGGTTATTCATTTAAATTAGAGAATAATTGTTGTTCTGTTTACATGAATAAAACCTTCTATGGTCATACACCCAATAAAATGGTTTGTTGGATCTCGATCGTAGTGATACACATATTCATACTAATGAAGCCAAAAGATGCAAAGTTAATAATGATAGTGCAACTTATTTATGGCACTGCCGTTTAGGTCATATTGGTGTAAAGCGCATGAAGAAACTCCATACTGATGGGATTTTGGAATCACTTCATTATGAATCACTTGATGCTTGCGAACCATGCCTCATGGGAAAGATGACTAATACGCCGTTCTCCGGAACTATGGAGAGAGCAACAGATTTGTTGGAAATCATACATACAGATGTATGTGGTTCGATGAATATTGAGGCTCGTAGCAGGTATCATTAATTTCTGACCTTCACAGATGATTTGAGCAGATATGGGTATATCTACTTAATGAAACAGAAGTCTGAAACATTTGAAAAGTTCATATAATTTTAGAGTGAAGCGGAAAATCATCGTAACAAGAAAATAAAGTTTCTACGATCTGATCGTGGAGAAGAGTATTTGGGTTACGAGTTTGGCCTTCAGCTAAAACAATGTGAAATAGTTTCACTACTCACGCCACCTGGAACACCACGGTGTAATGGTGTGTCCGAACATCGTAACCGTACTTTATTAGATATGCTGCGATATATGATGTCTCTTACCGATATACCACTATCATTTTGGGGTTATGCATTAGAGACAGCTGCATTCACGTTAAATAGGGTACCATCTAAATCCGTTGAGACGACATCTTATGAACTATGGTTTGGCAAGAAACCAAAGTTGTCGTTTCTTAAAGTTTGGGGTTGTGATGCTTATGTGAAAAAGTTTCATCCTGATAAGCTCAAACCCAAATCGGAGAAATGTGTCTTCATAGGATACCCAAAGGAGACTGTTGGGTACACCTTCTATCACAGATCTGAAGGCAAGACATTCGTTGCTAAGAATGGATCCTTTCTAGAGAAGGAGTTTCTCTCGAAAGAAGTGAGTGCGAGGAAAGTAGAACTTGATGAGGTAACTGTACCTGCTCCCTTATTGGAAAGTAGATCATCACAGAAATCAGTTTCTGCGACACCTACACCAATTAGTGAGGAAGTTAATGATAATGATCATGAAACTTCGGATCAAGTTACTACCGAACCTCGTAGGTCAACCAGAGTGAGATCCGCACCAGAGTGGTACGGTAATCCTGTTCTGGAGGTTATGTTACTAGACCATGACGAACCTACGAACTATGAAGAAGCGATGGAGAGCCCAGATTCCGCAAAATGGCTTGAGGCCATGAAATCTGAGATGAGATCCATGTATGAGAACAAAGTATGGACTTTGGTTGACTTGCCCGATGATCGGCAAGCCATAGAAAATAAATGGATCTTCAAAAGGAAGACGGACGCTAATAGTAGTGTTACTATCTACAAAGCTAGAATTGTCGCAAAAGGTTTTCGACGAGTTTAAGGTATTGACTACGATGAGAGTTTCTCACTCGTATCTATGCTTAAGTCTGTCCGAATCATGTTAGCAATTGCCGCATTTTATGAAATCTGGCAAATGGATAAACAAAACTTCATTCCTTAATGGATTTATTAAAGAAGAGTTGTACATGATGCAACCAGAAGGTTTTGTCAATCCTAAAGGTACTAACAAAATATGCAAGCTCCAGCGATCCATCTATGGACTGGTGCAAGCATCTCGGAGTTGGAATATACGCTTTGATAAGTTGATCAAAGGATATAGTTTTATACAGACTTGCGGTGAAGCCTGTATTTACAAGAAAGTGAGTGGGAGCACTACAGCATTTCTGATAAGTATATGTGAATGACATATTGTTGATCAGAAATAATGTAGAATTATTCTGCAAAGCATAAAGGAGTGCTTGAAAGGAGTTTTTCAAAGAAAGACCTTGGTGAAGCTGCTTACATATTGAGCATCAAGATCTATAGAGATAGATCAAGACGCTTGATAAATTTTTTTCAATGAGTACATACCTTAACAAGATTTTGAAGTGGTTCAAAATGGAACAGTCAAAGAAAGAGTTTCTTGCCTGTGTCACAAGGTGTGAAATTTGAGTAAGACTCAAAGCCCGACCACGGCAGAAGATAGAAAAAGAATGAAAGTCATTCCCTATGCCTCGGCCATAGGTTCTATAAAGTATGCCATGCTCTGTACCAGATCTATTGTATACCCTACACTGATTTTGGCAAGGGAGTAAAATAGTGATCTAGGAGTAGATCACTGGACAGCGGTCAAAATTATCCTTACTGGAATAAGGATATGTTTCTCGATTATGGAAGTGACAAAAGGTTCGTCGTAAAGGGTTACGTCGATGCAAGTTTTGACACTAATCTAGATGACTCTAAGTCTCGGTCTAGATACATATTGAAAGTGGGAGCAATTAGCTAGAGTAGCTACGTACAGAGCATTGTAGACATAGAAATTTGCAAAATACTTACGGATCTGAATGTGACAGACCCGTTGACTAAAATTATCTCACAAGCAAAACATAATCACACCTTAGTACTCTTTGGGTGTTAATCACATAGCAATGTGAACTAGATTATTGACTCTAGTAAACCCTTTGGGTGTTGGTCACATGACGATGTGAACTATGGGTATTGATCACATGGTGATGTGAACTATTGATGTTAAATCACATGGCGATGTGAACTAGATTATTGACTCTAGTGCAAGTGGGAGACTGAAGGAAATATGCCCTAGAGGCAATAATAAAGTTATTATTTATTTCCTTATATCATGATAAATGTTTATTATTCATGCTAGAATTGTATTAACCGGAAACATGATACATGTGTGAATACATAGACAAACAGAGTGTCACTAGTATGCCTCTACTTGACTAGCTTGTTGATCAAAGATGGTTATGTTTCCTAGCCATAGACATGAGTTGTCATTTGATTAACGGGATCACATCATTAGGAGAATGATGTGATTGACTTGACCCATTCCGTTAGCTTAGCACTCGATCGTTTAGTATGTTGCTATTGCTTTCTTCATGACTTATACATGTTCCTATGACTATGAGATTATGCAACTCCCGTTTACCGGAGGAACACTTTGTGTGCTACCAAACGTCACAACGTAACTGGGTGATTATAAAGGTGCTCTACAGGTGTCTCCAAAGGTACTTGTTGGGTTGGCGTATTTCGAGATTAGGATTTGTCACTCCGATTGTCGGAGAGGTATCTCTGGGCCCACTCAGTAATACACATCACTATAAGCCTTGCAAGCATTGTGACTAATGAGTTAGTTGCGGGATGATGTATTACGGAACGAGTAAAGAGACTTGCCGGTAATGAGATTGAACTAGGTATCAAGATACCGACGATCGAATCTCGGGCAAGTAACATACCGTTGACAAAGGGAACAATGTATGTTGTTATGCGGTCTGACCGATAAAGATCTTCGTAGAATATGTGGGAACCAATATGAGCATCCAGGTTCCGCTATTGGTTATTGACCGGAGAGGTGTCTCGGTCATGTCTACATAGTTCTCGAACCCGTAGGGTCCGCACGCTTAACGTTACGATGACGGTTATATTATGAGTTTATGTGTTTTGATGTACCGAAGGAGTTCGGAGTCCCGGATGAGATCGGGGACATGACGAGGAGTCTTGAAATGGCCGAGACGTAAAGATCGATATATTGGACGACTATATTCGGACTTCGGAAAGGTTCCGAATGATTCGGGTATTTTTCGGAGTACCGGAGAGTTACGGGAATTCGTATGTGGCCTTAATGGGCCATACGGGAAAGGAGAGAAACGCCCCAAAGGGTGGCCGCACCCCTCCCCATGGACTAGTCCGAATTGGACAAGGGAGGGGGGCGCCCCCTTCCTTCTTTATCCTTCTCCCTTCCCTTCTCCTATTCCAACAAGGAAAGGCGGAGTCCTACTCCCGGTGGGAGTAGGACTCCCCCCTTGGCGCGCCCTCCTCCTTGGCTGGCGGCCTTCCCCTTGCTCCTTTATATACGGGGGCAGGGGGCACCCCATAGACACAACAATTGATCTATTGATCTCTTAGCCGTGTGCGGTGCCTCCCTCCACCATATTACACCTCGATAATAGCGGTGCTTAGGCGAAGCCCTGCGTCGGTAGAACATCATCATTGTCACCACGCCGTCGTGATGACGAAACTCTTCCTCAACACTCGGCTGGATCGGAGTTCGAGGGACGTCATCGAGCTGAACGTGTGCTGAACTCGGAGGTGCCGTATGTTCGGTACTTGATCGGTCGGATCATGAAGACGTACGACTACATCAACCGCGTTGTGTTAACGCTTCCGCTTTCGGTCTGCGAGGGTACATGGACAAAACTCTCCCCTCTCGTTGCTATGCATCACCATGATCTTGCGTGTGCGTAGGAAATTTTTTGAAATTACTACGTTCCCAAACACTCTTCGGTCAGAAAGCCCCTGGCCATGCTTCCCTCTGGACGTGACATGCTGCGAACGTATCCTTTGATGACACCATTCATCCTTTCGAACGGCATCATGCTGTGCAGGAACGTCGGCCCGAGTTGGATGATATCCTCCACGATATGGACCAGCAGATGCACCATAACGTCGAAGAATGCGGGTGGGAAGTACATCTCAAGCTCGCATAGTATCACCACGATCTCTTCCTATAGCCTTCTGAGTTGCCTCACGCCAACCGACTTCCGAGAGATGACGTCGAAAAAGTTGCATAGGCCAAATAGCGTTTCACGGACGTGCGCGTCCATGATCCCACGGATTGCAACTGGAAGTATCTGCATCATCAGCACGTGACAGTCGTGAGACTTCATCCCGCTGAACTTCTGCTTCGCTGAGTCTAGGTATCTGCCTATCTTCCCCGCGTAACCGTAATGAAGTTTTACTCCTACGAGGCAGGTGAAAAACTGATCGATCTCCTCCTGACTTAGAGTGAAGCACGCGGGAGGGAAGTCATTTCCGGTCTTCTTGGCCTTTTTGCCTTTGCGACGACTTTCCGTGTCCTGCTTCGCCTCATCATCATCATCATTAGCGTGAAGCTCCTCCCTGATGCCCATTGATTTCAAGTCTGCCCTTGCTTTCGGCCCATCTTTGGTCCTCTCTGGCGTGTTGAGCAGGATACCAAGCAGACTCTCGCACACGTTCCTCGTGATATGCATGACATCAAGGCTGTGAGGCACACGGTGGATCTTCCAGTACGGCAAGTCCCAAAAAACAGACCTCGTTTTCCATACCTTCAGCAGCGGCTCTTGCGCCTTTGCTTCTTTCCCGTCTCTGGCGCCTTTTGCTTCTTTCCCGGCAGTGGGCAATCTTTCCAATTTTTCAACAGCTCGTCTATTTCCTCACCGCTCCTCGTACGCGGGCGTCTTCGGGTTTCGGTTTCACCATCGAACAGATCCTTGCGTTTCCTCCATGAGTCATCATCGCGAAGCCACCTTCGATGTCCCATGAACACGGTTTTCGAAGACCCGGGATCTCTATCTAGCTGGTGATACGTTGTGTCATCCATGCACCTGACGCATCCAGAAAATCCGTGGACCACCTGCCTCGCGACATATCCGTAACCGAGATAGTCGTGCACCGTCGTGAGCAGTGCGGCTCTCATAGGGAAATATTCTTTCTCTGCGGCGTCCCACGTATTGGCTGGCGTTTTCCACAGCGTGTCTAGCTCCTCTTTCAGCAGCCCCAGATACAGATTGATGTCGTTCCCTGGTTGTTTCGGCCCTTCAATTAGCATATTCATGTGAATGTACTTCCTCTTCATGCACAACCAGGGGGGAAGGTTGTACATCCACACAAACACAGGCCAGGTGCTATGTGTGCTTCTCTGGCTGCCAAACGGATTGACTCCATCGGTGCTCGCGCCCAGCATGATGTTCCTTGGATCGTTCCCAAATTCTGGGTGTTCGAAGTTCAACGCTTGCCACTAGCTCCCATCCTTAGGGTGACTCGGCATCTTGTCTTTTTTATTTATCTCCGGATCATTTGCGTCATCTTCTCGCTTCTTCTCCTCCCTATCCGCGTGCCAACGCAAAAGCTTTGCTACCTTAGGGTCCGCGAAATTCCGCTGCAGACGAGGAGTGATCGGAAAGTACCACACCACTTTTCGAGGAGCTTTCTTCCTCTTCTTGTATCGAGTGACGCCGCACACCGGACATATGGTAGACTCCGCGTGCTCGTCCTGATAAATGATGCAATTGTTCATGCACACATGGTATTTCACGTGCGGTAAATCCAGAGGACACACGATTTTCTTCGCCTCCTCGAAACTGGTCGGGCACTTGTTCCCCTTGGGAAGACGTTCGTGCCAGAATGACATGTTCTCGTCGAAGCATGCGTCGGTCATTTTGTGTTTTACCTTCATCTCCAAAGCCATGAGCGTTACTTTCAGGCGGGTATCCTCGGGCTTGCATCCTTCATACAATGGAGTAACCGCGTCTATCTCCAGTTGATCCAGCTTGGCTTTCTCTCGGGCGGCAGCTCTTGTGTTATCCGTCTACTTGAGAAGCAGCTCTTGAATATGAGGGTCCCGCACCCAGCCCATCAATGGTCCATCGTCGTCTGCTCCGGCATCTTCATCTTCATGATCATGCCCTTCGTCTCCTCCGGCATCTTCCTCATCATCATGTCCGGCATCTTCTACATGATGACTGTGTACTGCATCTACTTCGTGATCATGTCCTGAAGATTCTTTGTCTTCTCGCCCGCCCTCGCCGCGGTTGTCTTGCTGCCATTCCTCATTTCTTGCCCGGCCCCCATGGACGACTTCATAATCATCTTCATCACCTTGCCACCGATAGCCATCCATGAAACCACGCAAGAGCAGGTGGTCCCGCACCTGTACGGAATCCGGGTCCATAAGGCTCCTCAGCTTGCATCTTCGACATGGACATCTTATCTCCGTCTCGTTCTTTTGAAGCATCTCGGCCTTCGCGGAGCTCAAAAACCTATTCACGATGCCTTCGATCATCGTGCGGACCATGGTCGCCTGCAGGGTAGAGCAAAACGATATTTTAGAACCAAGAAAAAATTTGGCATGACTTTGCCTAAAAATAGGACCAAAAAGAATGCATAGTGCCAAAATTCTCACCGAAACGGAAATGAATCAACATTCTGGCAAAATATTGGCAACCATCGCATTTCAAATACCGGTACCTGCAAACACAAACATATATGCAACACCACAAACATATGCAACACCACAAACATACATAGATCTAGCTAGGCCATAAAAAGTGCATGTGCACGTTGTTGGAGCGAGAAAGAAGTAGATCTACAACATAAAGAAAGCTTTCCCCTTACTTACCTATCAAAAAAAGGTAATTTAACCACTTAATTTGGACGAATCTATGGTGCAAATGAGGTAAGGAGGAGGCAGCCGAGACAAGCTTGGAGGAGGAGGTGGAGAGAATGAAGTGGGGAAAGTGAGTGTGTAGGTGGCTGTCCAAAATATCTAGCTGGTCCCAGGTTACTAATGGCGCACCACCCACAAATGCGCCATTAGTAACCCTGGTTACTAATGGCGCACCAGCTGGCGGTGCGCCATTAGTACTTTCGCAAAAAAATGATAGTAGTGGCGCACGGGTTGACTGGTGCGCCATTACTAGTTAAAACTAGTAATGGCGCATTGTGCCCCGGTGCGCCATTAGTATTTTTGGAAAAAAGAAAAAAATTAGTAGTGGCGCACCATGGTTGTGGTGCGCCATTGGTGTCTATCACACTAATGGCGCACCAACACACGGTGCGCCACTGCTATATAGTAGTGGCGCACCGCATGTCTGGTGCGCCATTAGTGTCCATATTATCTATAGCCCATTTCCTAGTAGTGTTTCCAGTGCCACAACATTGCAGATCACTATCACGAGTACAAAGGAGAAAGCGCAAGACATCCCAGCAGATGAGAAACAAGAGACTGTTATACCTGACAAAGAAACAGTAGATGCAGGCACAAATAACCCAGTCATCAACACGGAGGTAAAAATTCAACAACAACAACCACTTTTCAAAATATTTTTATGATGTCTGAACTACCTAATACACCCCGCCACGTCAATACAAAGATTATAAGGGATGTCTCACCCTTTTCTTTGAACAAATGCAGGAAACAAACGAGTACGCTGATCTCGAAGATCAAGAAATTCAAACAACAACATCTGAAGAGGTGAGGCTACAAAGCTCAGACACAAATGAAGTTCAATCTATAATTTCAATTTTTATTAAACAAGAAGAGGAAGCAAGCAAAAGCACTGGCATAGACTTTCAACAAGAAAAACTAGAGGACAACACGAGACAAGGAGAAGCCATAGTACAAGCAGTAGACAGTCCTGCAACTCCAGAGATAGAGGCCTTATAAAAAAATTGTAACTGAACAGTCAGAAATGCACCCATTTCTTAAATATTTTTTGTGTTGGTGCAGGCACAAGAAGCTCAAGAAACCATTAACAATCAAGACCATCAAACACAAACAGAGGAGCCCAATGAAGAACCCGAACCTGTTCTTCAAACGATAGACAATAATGCCACTGAAGACCAAGCCACAAAAAATTCACTCACCAAACAACAGGTACCAGAGACAGCGGCAGCGTCAGCGACTGAAAAGGTAAACTTAAGAAACCTGTAACTATGAAATTATAAAATTGTTGCGTGCACAATCAAATAAGCTCCAACCTACCACATTTGTATTCACTCCAATGGACTCTCACTTTACCGCCTCTATGTTTGAACAGCTGCAAGAAAAAAACAAGGTCAGTGACGATGAACAGCAAAATAAAGAGCAAGAGAAGGACCCAAAACCACCACTGAACGAAGAATCAACAGTAACAACAACAAATACAGAGGTGAAAACACATAATGCCTCTTCATGAACTTATAGTTCAAAAACACGCATTCGACATTTCACTACTTTCCTGCATAGCAGAGAGAGGAGACCAGTGAGCAAAAGGAGGACACTGAAGAAGGGCAACATGTTCTTCAAAAGGCAGTCATCAACGTAACAGAAGACCAAGCCCAAAAATATTCACTCACCGAAAAACACGCAGCAGAGAAGGCAGCAGCAACAACGACTGAAAAGGTAAAGTTACATACGTTGATCCTATCAAAGTATAAAATAGCTACGTGGAACCTCAAATGCACTGCCACTTAGCCACCTGTGTGTTTCAAAAGCTACAAGACAAAAACGACGGCAGCGGCGATGAACTACAAAAGAAAGAAGAAGAAGATGCCCAAAAACCTCCACTCAACGAAGAACAAGCACAACATTCAGCAGCAACGATTGAGGAGGTAAAGTTACATAAGCTGATTCTATGAAAATAAAATGCACTCAAACTTAGCCACCTTTATGATTGAACAGCTGCAAGACAAAAACCATGACAGTGACGATGAACACCAAAGCAAAGAACAGGAGGATACCCAAGAAACTACACTCGACGAAGAACGGGTGGAACAGTCAGAATCACCAACGACAGCTCAACAGGTGAAGTTGCACAAAATATTTCCACAAAATTACACGACTTAATCACAATCATAATAGCTCAAACAACGCACCAAACACTTCGCTGTTTTCCCATAACAGCTGCTATAATTGAAATAAAGTAGCAAGTTAAATTATTTCAATGATAACGTAGAAACACGAAGAAGGCGACCACGGAGATACAAGCAATGAAGCAGACACACACATTGTTCCAGAGAAAGAAGCAGAAACCATCAAAGAAACCCTACACCGTCGTACGATGCCAATTCCCCTGGCAGAGAGGTCAGTGCCAACCAGGTCGAGACTCAAAAACAGGACGGAAAAGACCACCAGCAAGACACGACGGTTGACAAGGAAAAACATGATGCTAAGAAAGGCACAGACGACTCAAATGAGGATGCAGCAAAAATTGAACAAAAGGGTACAATGCAGAAAGAAGAACATAACATGTCGCAAGAAGCAGAAGGAGAACAAGAAAGGAACAACACTGGACATGACATATCTTCTAGCATCGAAGCAGGCAAGACAATATAAACTTAATTGCTATCTTATGATCTTGTGACTTGGAATTATTTATATTAAATTCAAAATCATCGCAGGCACAATGGAGAAAGGGGACAAAGATAGTGATTCTATCAACAAAGCCATCGAAGACCTGTACAACGCTGTATGCAAGCCATGGACACAGAGAGAAATGTAAGTTCATGCAACTAACACAAAACACATTATTACAAACGATCATTTTGACTGTATCATGTGTAAACTAAAACATTTTTCTAAATATACTTTGCGAGGATGAGCTTTTCATTACAACGAACAAGTTTGATGTCAATCTAGGCCATGTCGCCGAAAGCTTCAAGGTCGGTAAATCAGTACGCACCGAAGCAATCGAGCCCATGCTAACAATCTTGAGAAAACAACTAAATGGCACAGGGAGAAAGATTCTGTCGTTAAGCAACACTGTAAGTAAAGATCACGGCAAAAGAATCACGTTTAAAACAATATATATGACTTTATAAATAGATAAACTTCCCCTATAACTGAACTGACAAATTCCCTTTGTGTATCTGTGACAAAACAAGAAGCACTCGATAAAGGAAGCCAACGACGAAGATCCAATGTGCTACAGAAATAATGATCAAGAACACATTAGAAAAAAAATACTACGTGCCAGGCTTACATCATTTTTCAACATGCAAGAAGACGAAAAACTGCAAGATTATAACATGGTAAGCAGATCAGCTTGCGTATATGTTATGAAAAGTTCTCTTTTTATTTTATGTTTCTAAATATAAGAAGATTTCCAAATATGTTCTTTTTATTTTTTGTTTTGCAGTTCCTTCTACCATGTTCGTTGCGCGGGTTTGAGCAAGACGAAAATAGAAGTCATTACTTCACCATTACAGTTAATATGCAAAAACAGCGCTTTGAACTCCTTGACTCTTCAACTGCATATTCAGGCACAATAGAATTCTTCAACAATGTAACCAGCAAATTAATGAAAATATGGAAGCACGTAAGCACAGAGCTACAGCTTTCACAAAAAAGCATCGACCATTTCAAAAGGGTCAAACTGCAGGTGCCACTTCAAGGAGAAGACACGTAAGCACTTCCAACATTTCACTTCTTTCTTTTTTTCAATGCAAGATTCAATACTACAATTACTGAAATAATGTTGTTCTTTCGTGTTTTCAATGCAACAATTACCACTACCATTGCTCCAACACTTCTCTTCTTTCCGTTTCTTGAATGCAACAATCTTACTAGTACCATTCCTCTACATGCAGAATGGACTGCGCATTCTATATGTACATGAACCTGAAGCACTACTCCATGATGGAACAGCAGCAAACTTAGAGCCAGAACAAGTACCAGAGTTGAGGAAAAAAAATCTATATCAACTAACCAGTCAACACAGAGGGAATACCAAACTGTCATTAATCAAGTGTACAACAGCTTAGTCTTTTCAGAAACTAATCCTTACAATTTTGTCACACTAGAAGAAGTAATATTCTTTTTTTTATTTATTTTTTTACTAACAGATATGCGGAAGTATGAAGTCAATATGGGAGACAAGGAAATGCAACAGACAGAATGTTGCGTACTAGAAGAGTTTCCGCCAAATCCCGAGCCAAAAGAACATATTATGCATGCGACAACCACAAAAGAGCATGAAGTTATTGATATATCCAGTAAACACAAAGAGGTTATGGATGTCAGCAGACACGCCGTCGCCCAAGAATCTTGCATAGACCACGAAGAAAAGGATCCACCAATAGAACCAGATCAACCACCACCAGACGACAAGATACCACACCATGCTGAAGAGCAAACGGACGAGCAAAATATCAACAGCAATACCCCGAGCACAGATCAACTTGAACAAACAGGCACTGATTTAAAAGAGGATGGCACAAGCAACGACGTACCAAATACACAAGAACAGGTTTCCGAGCAGAAGAAACAACCTGTTCTTCTTCAAGAAGAAACAGGCTCGACAAGCAATGAGCAAGGCACCTCCAGCACCATCTCTCTAGAGTTCCTAAAACCCAAAACAATGGAAAAGCACGACGAAGTTGATGAATTTCTTTCAAGCCTTAACCCGCTCCAACTAGAGGAATACAACGAGCATGTAAAGATGGGCGTTGAATTCGATGTAATCAAAACATGGCTGAATGACCATGAAAGCTATGAATTCAACAAAAATCCCACGCCATATCTAACAATCTTGCAGCAAGAATCAGGAGAACATTCAATGCCTCAATCATCTGAGAACAGCTCAGACAAGAAAATATCGGTCAAGAAGAGACCGGTAAAGCCTTCAAGAAGGCTACATGAAAAAATTCCTACTTTTGTCCCAGGAGATTTCAAATTTATGAACAAAGCCAGAGCACTTCATGAATACCTATTCAGCAAAGAAGGACAGGACGAATGCGGAGAGTAAGTACTTTCTCTTGTCACAACAAAAAAACAAAGAAATGTTGCCCCTTTTTAAACCAACCTAACCAATGTATAAACTTTTTCTGCTTGTAGTCTAAACGTATATATTAGCTCGAAGCGACCCGATTGGATTACAGGAAAACAAATAATGGAACAACTACGGAAAGGAGATCATGGACAGATGGAGGGATCCATCGCAAATGCATTGTTCGAAGAATGGACAGTGCAGCAACAATACAACACAACCGATAAAGCCATACTTCCCGCAGAATTTGCAAACGTATGAAGTCCAATTTGACAAAAACACTTGCATCATTTCAGTGATTACAAAGATTGTACTAAAAAGTAGGAAAAAAGTTGGTCGCGGATCGTGCTCGGTGTTAAAATTGGAGGAAAAGGAGGACTGGCAGAATTCAATGAGGACGAAGCATTGAAACAGTTTGCACCCCTTGTAACAGGGAAGGAACTTTTAAAGAAAAAGCTGGTAAGTTAATAGAAATATACAAACATAATTCATTTTTCCTACAGATTGCACATTTACATGTCATTTAATTCTCCTGATAAGAATTAACTTTAACTCACTCTGTCTCCAAACACCGCAGATTATGATACCTCACAACACAGCTAAACACTACACACTGTACGTACTCAACAAGTACACGAGCTCCATCGACATACTTGACTCACTAAATTACAGAGACGGAGACGGAAAGAATACATGGAAAACACACCATAAGGATCACCCAGAACTGGTATGTCAATTCAACCTTGTTTTCTAATTAGTTTTCCAATTCCTACATTCCCTTGTTTAATGCCAAAACCCAACAATAACACCAAACCGTAATCACAGATTAAAAGGATGCACGCACTCATGAAGAAGCATTACGGTGAAGCGGAGCTACGAGCTAACAGCGAACCGAACTGGTCGAGGATAGCAGAAACACCTAACAGAGTTTGCGTGCCAAAACAGCAGGGTACCCAATGCGGACACTTCATGGTTCAATTTGCAAAATACTGGAACGGCATTGATCTCATAAAAGATGATGAGGATTTCGATGTAAGTGAATAGTACGAGAGCAACAATTTTAATTTTTACAAGCAACACTACTTGAATACTTCAATTATCTCATGGAAGAAAAATAAAAGAATATCCACTGACCTCCATGCAGCAAAGCAACGTAGATGCCGAGTGGAAACCAGAGTTCCTTTTTACAACCATATTTGGTGAAACAAACCAAGTAAAGTGCGAGAAACTACCTGGAAGAATCAAATAATTCAAACCAGAAACTTTGAAGTTCTTTTCCACCAACAAAGGTAAGAAAATCATTTCTACTTATCTTTTTTTTGTAATAACCTACCCATCCCACGGTTCACCAATGTCTTTCGTATCACAAGAGCTTACATATTACATATCTTCTTCCGCTGACAGAAACAGATGAAACTAAAAGGGAAAAAAGACGAACACCAGTCCATACCCAAAACATTCTAATTGCTTCCAACACACAACGGAGGCGTCCGACCTCTTCCATCTAGTCATGAGCGACAGCTGGCAGGAAGAATACAAAAAGTGAGTTGTTTTCTATTGCACCTCAAAAATAGTTGGACAGAGGCCAAAAATAATGTAAAAATCTGTTTCTCACTGACCGTAACCTCCAAAATTATTTAATCTCCCTGTCGCAGCAAAACTATATTTAGGCGCATCCGCAGGGATAGTGAAAGCACGCAACTTACTGGAGCCCAACTAAAGGCAGTATTTGGTCCAAGACCAGCACAGACGAACATACCACATCATATGGAAAAGAGGGTCCTCGATGACATAGCAGAAATCTGGGAAAGCAAACAAGATTCAAAACAGAGTGACAGAGTAATATTAGGCCCAAACTTTGCAGAGGTAAACTTTTAAAAAGCAAAATCTTGTCTATATTGCAACACCTACTCTTTTATATTGTTACACAGCTCTTTTTTCTAACAGTTTTTTTTCATCGTAATTATTGTTTGCAGCATATATTGGATTTAAAGGAACGCAAAACTACTATTAAAAATTTAAAAATGAATTGCAAAAAAGAAAGAATCAGCTGGTTCCCATGTATCTCAAGGAAAATCAACGGAAAAAGCTCTCAACAGCAAACATGGTAACAACCCTTTCCTCCATGACAAAATCTCAAAATATGCGTTCTATTAAATTACTTTATATTAAACTGTCATCTAAGCAACAAGTATTTTGTACGCAGATATTCGTTCCAATGGAGAAGCATGACCGCTATGTAGTATATGTGCTGGACAAATACAAACACAAAGTTCACATTATTGATCCTCGAGAAACGACTCCAGAGGAATTTGAGAAAGAAAAGATAGACATGGATAAATGGGATCTAAAAGAAGCATCTCGAGTTCTTCAGGAAAATGAAGATGCTAAAAAAGAAAGTGAAAGACAGTTTCAGGAATATCATGTTCATAAGTCGGCAATCGTAAGCATTTATACATAACAATTTTTTCAGTTTTACAAGTTGCAATATTAAAACAATTAATTACAAAATGCAATATTCCCAGGTACCTAGGTTTATAGAAGTCTTCAACACCATACTAGGACAAACAATGAATGCCAAGGGTACAAGATGGCAGATTCATACCGTGCAAGATGTTCTAGTGGTAGAAAAGGGAGAATCAACATTTGCTATTTTAAAGCTTGCATTCCTCTACAATGGTGAAAAGTTTGTCGAAGACCTGGAAGATTTGACAGTAAGTTTATATAGATTTACTTATAAACAACTTATATGCACAAACTCTAATAATATACTTCCCTTCTCGGCAAAATTTCACAGGATGAGGTCGAAGACTGGAGGGCAGAGGCAATGTACATTCTCTTAAGTAGCGAGATGAATCAAGTCAAAGCTAGTGAAATGGGTGACGAGATTAGCAAGATCTTGAGCAAAAATGAAGACTAAAACTTTTGATTTAGCCCGCGAGGCTAATTCTATCTAGACGTGACAAAAAAAGTTTATCTATAACTCACATTTCTATGTAATGTAGTTAGAAATTGCGTGTTCATGTTGAAAAGAGAACTATTTCGACAACAGTGCCTCTTACATCATCAGAGAGTGCCAGTAAACTATAAACAACAATGCCTCTTCTTATTTGTACGACAGCAGTGACTCCCAAAACGAACCCTTACGCGTGACTCTGGAAACCACCCTCCCGTGCCTCCAGAGGCGACATGGCCTTGTGCCACCAAACCCTGGGTCACCATGCCTCCGGGCAATATCCACACACACACATACCCTTACGCGTGACTCTGGAGACCACCCTCCCGTGCCTCCAGAGGTGACATGGCCTTGTGCCACCAAAGCCTGGGTCACCATGCATCCGGGCAATATCCACACACAAATACCAAGAACGCCTCAACCGTGGCTAGATCCTACGCACACGTGACTTCACATGCTTCAAGCATGTGCCTCTGGAGGCAACATACCAATGACTTCACGTGACTTCACATGCTTCAAACCCGTGCCTCCGGAGGCAACATACCAATGCCTTCGTAGTATACACACATGTGAATGCACGCACAAACCTAGCTCGTAAGCAGACGTGACTGCCCATGCTTCAAACCCGTGCCTTTCGAAACTAAGCAGCTTGCCTTTTGCACAACCTGCTATATAAAAATTAAACAAGCAGGTTCCCTCGCGCCGGAGGCGCCGTGTCACACCACGACGTACAACGCGCCGCATGAACCAGCACGCCGCACGACCAACACACACTTCGACCTATGCCGCCCCTTCGAGATGTTTATGAAAATTACACGAGTCGAAGGCGAGCCGGAGGTTCCCTCGCGCCGGAGGCGCCGTGCCACACCACGACGTACAACACGCCGCACGAACCAGCACGTCGCACGACCAACACACACTTCGACCTATGCCCCCCCCTTCAAGATGTTTTTGAAAATTGAACGAGCCGAAGGCGAGCCGGACGTTCCCTCGCGCCGGGGCGCCATGCCACACCACGACGTACAACGTGCCGCACGAACCAGCACACCGCACGACCAACACAGACTTCGACCTATGCCCCCCTTCAAGATGTTTATGAAAATTGAACGAGCCGAAGGCAAGCCGGAGGTTCCCTCGCGCCGGAGGCGCCGTGCCACACCACGACGTACAACGCGCCGCACGAACCAGCACGCCGCATGACCAACACACACTTCAACCTATGCCCCCCCCTTCAAGATGTTTATGAAAATTGAACGAGCCGAAGGCGAGCCGGAGGTTCCCTCGCGCCGGAGGCGCCGTGCCACACCACGACGTACAACGCGCCGCACGAACCAGCACGCCGCACGACCAACACACACTTCGACCTATGCCCCCCTTCAAGATGTTTATGAAAATTAAACGAGCCGAAGGCGAGCCGGAGGTTCCCTTGCGCCGGAGGCGCCGTGCCACACCACGACGTACAACGCGCCGCACGAACCAGCACGCCGCACGACCAACACACACTTCGACCTATGCCCCCCTTCAAGATGTTTATGAAAATTAAACGAGCCGGAGGCGCTTTTCTTCAATTTAGTAAAGTTATTATACACCCGTGCCTCTCCTAGTGTTCACTTGTGCCTATAAAGAAGTCACACGATTGAATGATTCTGGAGACTGTTGCTTTACATTAAAAAGTTGCTTTTTTCTTTACTTGAAAGGTCACATTTGATAGTGTTGGTAGTCCCCGCCCGTAACTACCCCATAAATCTCCATTACCTAGAAATATAATGGGAACAAAAAGGGAAACGGGAAAGGGAAACAGGGAACCAACCGCGCAAGCTGGTATTTGTTTTGTGTGTTTTCGCGCGGAAAGGGAAAACGGAAAATTCTGGTAGTTCGAGGGTCAAACTGCAAAATGCACCAAACCACAAACCGGAAAGGGAAATCGGGAACCAACCGCGCAACTGGTTTTCCCTTGCGGGAGCGCTCCGCGCGCAACACTTGTCATGCGCAGAGCGCTCCCGAACCGCTCGTTACGAGCGTTCCGAAGGAGCGCTCGTTAACTAGTTGCTCCCACATTTGCCAGGGTTTGATTTAGACTCGGATTGCATAGTTCAGGGTGCAATCGATCGGGATTTCGACTTGAAGGTTTGTTTCGCCGAACGTCTACGAGTTCAGGGTTTAAAATGGACTTTTTCCCTTTTATTACTACTGATGATGGGGATATTCTTCTACGTGTATCCAACTTTTATATTTGTAAAAAATTACTCCCACGAGGGAGCAACATGTTTGAATCACCAGGGTGGCAATCATATCCTCATTATCAACTTCCCTTCTTTTATATGATCCTGATATACGAATGACACTAGGATATTTTTTGTTTGGTTATAAAAAAAGGATATTGATTTGATTTTTTAAACATGGTGTAAATGCAATGCTCATGTGAAAAAGGTAGATAAAGACACACGAATGCAGACCGACGAAGACAGGATCCAATACGCCAATCAAATCCCGTAAGATCCACCGGAGACAACCTCCACATGCCATCCAATGACGAGAGATGCACCACCGGAACGGGTGCTGGGCAGGGAGTCTTCCAGGACACAAATCCTAAACAAACACAAAAAGATGCCTAAAAAGGAGCAGGAGCCCTTCTGCCGACCAGGGCCGGGGTCCAACCCACCTCAAGAGACAAGGCAGACCAGTGATGGCGCTGCTGGAAGGCAAGGAAGCCCTAACCGCCTGAGTCACGAGAGGCACAAAGACGAAAGGGTATGATGGAGGTGTTTACAAGCACAAGAGTACTAAAATATATTTGTAACTTTTTGGTAAGAACATGGTGCATTACCTCCGACCTACTCGCCTCTTTTTTTCACCTCCATCAAGATTTTTATTGTTTTTATAATGTCCTTGGTATGTAATCTAGTGTTTCTGGTGAATATTAAAAACTAGCAACATGCTAGGATCAAGCTCGTGACAGCCATGTAATGATTGGCCATGATAGGGATGGGTCTCTCTCGTGGCTTCGTCGATGTGTACGTGATAAGACCTACACTATCGTGCATCGCATGGAAATCGAATGTGGTCCGTTTATTGTAGCTCTACCTTGTTGCAATAAACACTGTTGATCTCACAAGAAAAAATAACACCCTTACATTTTTATTTTCTCAAATAAATGACGCTATCATGCCAAGTCATTTGGAAGACTTTTTTTGTGGGCAGTTTTTATTTGAATTTTGCCAGACTATGGGAGCAAAGCCATGTTCTCACGTGCAAGCAAGTCAACTCACATATACGGCAATTCTTATTTGCCTCTTATTCGTATTCATCAATGCAGTCTTCTTCCACCTCCATTTAATTATCCATCACTTACTGAATCCTAATATGCATACAGTGCAACCTTCTTTAATTATGCAGCAAGCCGCTATTGCTCACCATTTCATTAGCCCACACATGACATCATATCCCTTTTTCCTTTAGTGGGACTCATTCTCTTCTTCTCACATCATCATCCTCATCCTCCACTTATTGATTCTCAAGCCGACTTATTGAGTTAATCGATAATAGGTAACTCGAAGACGTATATAAATTGATGGCGTTGGTTCTAAGAGGGCGAGGTGGTACTATTTATTGATAATAGAAAGATCTGACTAATTGAGTTAGTGTTTTTTTAGGACTAGCAGAGGCCCAACACAACATGTGTTATGTAATTGCAGTCGGCCTGCTCGGAGTGTAGCAGGCCCCTTGACCCACATAACGGATTGACTCCCTGTAGCCCAATCAAAGGAAAATAATATGGAGCAGACCCCTTCACTACACGGTTTGGAGGGCGAACCCAAAATTTTATTTATGTGTAGACGGACAAAAAACTCAGTACTACCTAAGATAGACGGGAAAAATAATTCTATACGGTGAATGGAACAAAAATTCTAAAAAATGCACCACCCTTTATTAGTAGGTACAGATATAAATTGCGAGCAAAAGGAGCCACGGTCGGATTAACCGGTCCAATTAGCTACAGTATAGTTACCATTTTGGGGAGGTTTCGGGTCTGGGTTTTTTTTTGGAAAAACTCTCGATCTATTCATCATTTGTCAAGACAGTACAAAGAACACCAGAAGTAAAAATTACACCCAGATCTGTAGATCACCTAGTGACGACTACAAGCACAGGAGAGAGTCAAAGGCGCGTTGTTGTCATCGTCCCTCCCTCACCGGAGCCGGCAAACCTTGTTGTAGTAGATAGTCGGGAAGTCGTCGTGGACCCAATAGGATCAGCACACTAGAATAGCACCCGCCGTCGATGAAGAGAAGCGTAGATCAGAAGGATCCAACCTGAAGATACACGAACACAGACGAACGAAGACCGGATCCAAATGGATCACTGAAAATAAACGCTGACCGAATCCCGCGAGATCCACAGGAGACAAACCTCCACATGCCTTACAATTGCACTAGACGCACTGTTAGAAAGGGGGCTAAGTGGGGAGAATCTTATTTGAACATCAAGGAGCCGCCGCCATCTCGTCTTCCCGAGCAGGACACAAACCCTAAACTGACTCAAAAGAACACCTAAAAATATTACAGGAGCCTCCCACCGGAAAGGGTCGGGATCCGCCATGCCTCCATGGCCCTAAGGCCACGAAAGTTTCAGACTTGAACTTTGCTTGGCTGGAATACCATTGTCCTCCTAAGAGCATCTCCAATAGCTCTCCTATTTTAGAGCACAAAAAAATGGTGCGGTAAAAAAAATTGGGCACCAAAACTGATTTTTTTTAGGACAGGAGAAGTGCTCGTATCCAACGGCGGCCCTAAAATAGTGCGGCCGCACGACTGCCGAACCACATTTTGCATATAGAATTTGCACACAAATAATAACAAATGCATCTTAAATGAATTTCAAACAAACTACAAATTGTTGCATAGTTCTGCAAATTATTACATAGTTCATCAGATCCACAACATAAATTGTTCATGACCTCGACAACAAAGTTTAGCACACGAATGAAACAAACATGGGGATGCAAACTATGCTCGTTGGCGTTCATGCCATGCCCATCACTCCTTCATCACATCTTTTTGGAGATTGTCGTGTGTATCAGGATATCGGATCTCACCGTAGACCTCAAGAAAGCGGGATCCCATTAGGTTGTAGGTACTATATCTAAATCATGTCGACACTCATTCTCTATGATCATATTGTGTAAGATCACACAAGTTGTCATGATGTACCATAGGATATCTTTGTCCCAAAACCTACCCGGTCCTCGCACAATAGCAAATTGGGCTTGAAAATCCCATAAGCCCTCTCCACATCTTTTCTAGTAGCCGCTTGAGCATTGTGAAAGTTCTTTCTTACCTTGGCGTTTTGAAAACGGATTGATGAAAGTGCCCCAGTTTGGATAAATGACATCCGCAAGATAATACCCAAAGTTGTATGTGCGACCATTTGCTTGAAAGGTCACTGGTGTTTGTTCCCTGTTGGCTAAATTGGTGAAGAGAGGAGATCGATGCAACACACTGATATCATTACAAGATCCAGACATCCAAAGCAGGCATGTCAAATCTATGTCTCCTGATCCGCCACTGCCTCAAAAATGATGGTCGCATCCTTGTTGCGTCCTTTGTACTATCCATGCCATGATGCAGGGCAATTCTTCCACTTTCAGTGCATGCAATCAATGGGGCCAAGCTGTTGGGGAACACAGTAATTTCAAAAAAAAATCCTACGATCACGCAAGATCTATGTGATGCATAGCAACGAGCGGGAGAGTGTAGTCCACGTACCCTCGTAGACCGTAAGCGGAAGCGTCAAGTGATGCGGTTGATGTAGTCGAACGTCTTCGCGATCCGACCGATCCTAGTACCGAAAGTACGACACCTCCACGATCTGCACACGTTCAGCTCGGTGACATCCCACGAACTCTAGATCCAGCTCAGGCCGAGGGAGAGTTTCGTCAGCACGACGGCGTGATGACAGTGATGACGAAGCTACCGGCGTAGGGCTTCGCCTAAGCACTGCAACGATATGACGGAGGTGGAATTCTGTGGAGGGGCACCGCACACGGCTAAACAATGTCAACTTGTGTGTTCTAGGGTGCCCCTCTGTCCCCGTATATAAAGGAGCAAGGGGGAGGCCGGCCGGCCCTCTGGCGCGCCAAGGAGGGGAGGAATCCTCCTCCTAGTAGGAGTAGGAGGGGAAGGAAAAGGGGGGCGCCGCCCCCCTCCTAGTCCAATTCGGACTCAAGGGGGAGGGGGCGCACGGCCTGCCCTGACCGCCCGTCTCTCTCTCTCCACTAAGGCCCATCTAAGCCCATTAGTTCCCCGGGGGGTCCGGTAACCCTCCGGCACTCCGGTTTTACCCAAAACCACCCGGAACACTTCCGGTGTCCGAATATAGCCGTCCAATATATCAATCTTTATATCTCGACCATTTCGAGACTCCTCGTCGTGTCCGTGATCATATCCGGGACTCCGAACAACCTTCGGTACATCAAAACACATAAACTCATAATACCGATCATCACCGAACGTTAAGCGTGCGGACCCTACGGGTTTGAGAACTATGTAGACATGACCGAGACACATCTCCGGTCAATAACCAATAGCGGAACCTGGATGCTCATATTGGCTCCCACATATTCTACGAAGATCTTTATCGGTCAAACCGCATAACAACATACATTGTTCCCTTTGTCATCGGTATGTTACTTGCCCAAGATTCGATCATTGGTATCTCAATACCTAGTTCATCTCGTTACTGGCAAGTCTCTTTACTCGTTCCATAATGCATCATCCCGCAACTAACTCATTAGTCACATTGCTTGCAAGGCTTATAGTGATGTGCATTACCGAGAGGGCCCAGAGATACCTCTCCGACAATCGGAGTCACAAATCCTAATCTCGATCTATGGCAACTCAACAAACACCATCGGAGACACCTGTAGAGCATCTTTATAATCACCCAGTTATGTTGTGACGTTTGATAGCATAGAAAGTGTTCTTCCGGTATTCGGGAGTTGCATAATCTCATAGTCATAGGAACGTGTATAAGTCAGGAAGAAAGCAATAGCAACATACTAAATGATCAAGTGCTAAGCTAACGGAATGGGTCAAGTCAATCACATCATTCTCTAATGATGTGACCCCGTTCATCAAATGACAACTCATGTCTATGGCTAGGAAACTTAACCATCTTTGATTAACAAGCTAGTCAAGTAGAGGCATACTAGTGACACTCTGTTTGTCTATGTATTTACACATGTACTAAATTTCTGGTTAATACAATTCTAGCATGAATAATAAACATTTATCATGATACAAGGAAATATAAATAACAACTTTATTATTGCCTCTAGGGCATATTTCCTTCAGTCTCCCACTTGCACTAGAGTCAATAATCTAGATTACACAGTAATGATTCTAACACCCATGGAGTCTTGGTGTTGATCATGTTTTGCTCGTGAGATAGGCTTAGTCAACGGGTCTGCAACATTCAGATCCGTATGTATCTTGCAAATCTCTATGTCTCCCTCCTTGACTTGATCGCAGATGGAATTGAAGCATCTCTTGATGTGCTTGGTTCTCTTGTGAAATATGGATTCCTTTGCCAAGGCAAATGCACCAGTATTGTCACAAAAGATTTTCATTGGACCCGATGCACTAGGTATGACACCTAGATCGGATATGAACTCCTTCATCCAGACTCCTTCATTTGCTGCTTCCGAAGCAGCTATGTACTCTGCTTCACACGTAGATCCCACCACGATGCTTTGCTTAGAACTGCACCAACTGACAGCTCCACCGTTCAATAAAAATACGTATCCGGTTTGTGACTTAGAGTCATCCAGATCAGTGTCAAAGCTTGCATCTACGTAACCATTTACGACGAGCTCTTTGTCACCTCCATAAATGAGAAACATATCCTTAGTCCTTTTCAGGTATTTCAGGATGTTCTTGACCGCTGTCCAGTGATCCACTCCTGGATTACTTTGGTACCTCCCTGCTAAACTAATAGCAAGGCACACATCAGGTCTGGTACACAGCATTGCATACATGGTAGAGCCTATGGCTGAAGCATAGGGAACAACTTTCATTTTCTCTCTATCTTCTGCAGTGGTCGAGCATTGAGTCTGACTCAACTTCACACCTTGTAACACAGGCAAGAACCCTTTCTTTGCTTGATCCATTTTGAACTTCTTCAAAACTTTATCAAGGTATGTGCTTTGTGAAAGTCCAATTAAGCGTCTTGATCTATCTCTATAGATCTTGATGCCCAATATATAAGCAGCTTCACCGAGGTCTTTCATTGAAAAACTCTTGTTCAAGTATCCTTTTATGTTATCCAAAAATTCTATATCATTTCCAATCAACAATATGTCATCCACATATAATATTAGAAATGCTACAGAGGTCCCACTCACTTTCTTGTAAATACAGGCTTCTCCAAAAGTCTGTATAAAACCATATGCTTTGATCACACTATCAAAGCGTTTATTCCAACTCCGAGATGCTTGCACCAGTCCATAGATGGATCGTTGGAGCTTGCACACTTTGTTAGCATCCTTTGGATTGATAAAACCTTCGGGTTGCATCATATACAACTCTTCTTCCAGAAATCCATTCAGGAATGCAGTCTTTACATCCATTTGCCAAATTTCATAATCATAAAATGCAGCAATTGCTAACATGATTCAGACGGACTTAAGCATCGCTACGGGTGAGAAAGTCTCATCGTAGTCAACTCCTTGAACTTGTCGAAAACCTTTCGCAACAAGTCGAGCTTTGTAGACGGTAACATTACCATCAGCGCCAGTCTTCTTCTTGAAGATCCATTTATTCTCGATGGCTTGCCGATCATCAGGCAAGTCAACCAAATTCCACACTTTGTTCTCATACATGGATCCCATCTCAGATTTCATGGCCTCAAGCCATTTCGCGGAATCTGGGCTCATCATCGCTTCCTCATAGTTCATAGGTTTGTCATGGTCAAGTAACATGACCTCCAGAACCAGATTACCGTACCACTCTAGTGCGGATCTTACTCTGGTTGACCTACGAGGTTCGGTAGTAACTTGATCTGAAGTTACATGATCATCATCATTAGCTTCCTCACTAATAGGTGTAGGAGTCACAGGAACTGATTTCTGTGATGAACTACTTTCCAATAAGGGAGCAGGTACAGTTACCTCATCAAGTTCTACTTTCCTCCCGCTCACTTCTTTCGAGAGAAACTCCTTCTCTAGAAAGGATCCATTCTTGGCAATGAATATCTTGCCTTCGGATCTGTGATAGAAGGTGTACCCAACAGTCTCCTTTGGGTATCCTATGAAGACACATTTCTCCGATTTGGGTTCGAGCTTATCAGGTTGAAGCTTTTTCACATAAGCATCGCAGCACCAAACTTTCAGAAATGACAACTTTGGTTTCTTGCCAAACCACAGTTCATAAGGTGTCGTCTCAACGGATTTAGATGGTGCCCAATTTAATGCGAATGCAGCCGTCTCTAAAGCATAACCCCAAAATGATAGCGGTAAATCAGTAAGAGACATCATAGATCGCACCATATCTAATAAAGTGCAGTTACGACGTTCGGACACACCATTACGTTGTGGTGTTCCGGGTGGTGTGAGTTGCAAAAATATTCCGCATTGTTTCAAATGAAGACCAAACTCGTAACTCAAATATTCTCCTCCACGATCAGATCGTAGAAACTTTATTTTCTTGTTACAATGATTTTCCACTTCACTCTGAAATTCTTTGAACTTTTCAAATGTTTCAGACTTATGTTTCATCAAGTAGATATACCCATATCTGCTCAAATCATCTGTGAAGGTGAGAAAATAATGATACCCGCCAAGAGCTCTGCTCAGTGCAATGTAACGGAATACCATATGTCACCATGTGCAATGCGGCGGTGACCTTCTGCTCAGTGCTATGCCCAAGAGCTCTGGCGCAGTTCCTCCTTTCAACGAAGGACCAATCATGTTGAAGGAAATGTGCCCTAGAGGCAATAATAAAGTTGTTATTTATATTTCTTTATATCATGATAAATGTTTATTATTCATGCTAGAATTTTATTAACCGGAAACTTGATACATGTGTGAATACATAGACAAAACAGAGTGTCCCTAGTATGCCTCTACTTGACTAACTCGTTAATCAAAGATGGTTAAGTTTCCTAGCCATAGACATGTGTTGTCATTTGATGAACGGGATCACATCATTAGAGAATGATGTGATGGACAAGACCCATCCGTTAGCTTAGCATAATGATCGTTTAGTTTTATTGCTATTGCTTTCTTCATGCACTACTAGGGAAAAGCTTATAGACAGGCGCTTACTAGTAGTGCGGGTTTATACCCCTCGCTGCTGCTACTTACTAGTAGCGCGGTTTTTTACCCCTCGCTGCTACTAAGTTGATAGTAGTAGCGCGGGTTTTTAACCCTCGCTACTACTAAGCAGTCTATACCGTGCCCCCCCCCCGAGACATGCCATAGTAGTAGCGAGGGGTATGAACCCGCACTACTACTAAGTTGATAGTAGTAGCGCGGGTTTATACCCCTCGCTACTACTAAGTGTTGGGGAACGTAGTAATTTCAAAAAAAAATCCTATGCACACGCAAGATCATGGTGATGCATAGCAACGAGAGGGGAGAGTGTTGTCCACGTACCATCGTAGACCGAAAGCGGAAGCGTTAGTACAACGCGGTTGATGTAGTCGTACGTCTTCACGATCCGACCGATCAAGTACCGAACGCACGGCACCTCCGAGTTCAGCACACGTTCAGCCTGATGACGTCCCTCGAACTCCGATCCAGCCGAGTGTTGAGGGAGAGTTTCGTCAGCACGACGGCGTGGTGATGATGATGATGTTCTACCAACGCAGGGCTTCGCCTAAGCACCGCTACAGTATTATCGAGGTGGACTATGGTGGAGGGGGCACCGCACACGGCTAAAAGATCAAACGATCAATTGTTGTTTCTATGGGGTGCCCCCCTGCCTCCGTATATAAAGGATCGAGGGGAAGGTGGCCGACCAAGGAGGAGGGCGCGCCAAGGGGGGAGTCCTACTCCCACCGGGAGTAGGACTCCTCCTTTCCTTGTTGGAGTAGGAGAGAAGGAAAGAGGGGGAGAGGGAGAAGGAAAAGGGGGCTGCACCCCTTGTCCAATTCGGACCAGAGGGCGGGTGCGCGCCTCCTTCCTTTTGGCATCTCTCCTATATTCCCGTATGGCCCAATAAGGCCCAATACTTCTCCCGAGCGAATTCCCGTAACTCTCCGGTACTCCGATAAATACCCGAATCACTCGGAACCTTTCCGAAGTCCGAATATAGTCGTCCAATATATCGATCTTTATGTCTCGGCCATTTCGAGACTCCTCGTCATGTCCCCGATCTCATCCGGGACTCCAAACTACCTTCGGTACATCAAAACACATAAACTCATAATATAACCGTCATCGAACTTTAAGCGTGCGGACCCTACGGGTTCGAGAACTATGTAGACATGACCGAGACACGTCTCCGGTCAATAACAAATAGCGGAACCTGGATGCTCATATTGGCTCCCACATATTCTACGAAGATCTTTATCGGTCAGACCGCATAACAACATACGTTGTTCCCTTTGTCATCGGTATGTTACTTGCCTGAGATTCGATCGTCGGTATCTCAATACCTAGTTCAATCTCGTTACCGGCAAGTCTCTTTACTCGTTCCGTAATACATCATCCCGCAACTAACTCATTAGTTACAATGCTTGCAAGGCTTATAGTGATGTGCATTACCGAGAGGGCCCAGAGATACCTCTCTGACAATCGGAGTGACAAATCCTAATCTCGAAATACGCCAACCCAACAAGTACCTTCGGAGACACCTGTAGAGAACCTTTATAATCACCCAGTTACGTTGTGACGTTTGGTAGCACACAAAGTGTTCCTCCGGTAAACGGGAGTTGCATAATCTCATAGTCATAGGAACATGTATAAGTCATGAAGAAAGCAATTGCAACATACCAAACGATCGAGTGCTAAGCTAACGGAATGGGTCAAGTCAATCACATCATTCTCCTAATGATGTGATCCCGTTAATCAAAAGACAACTCATGTATATGGCTAGGAAACATAACCATCTTTGATCAACGAGCTAGTCAAGTAGAGGCATACTAGTGACACTCTGTTTGTCTATGTATTCACACAAGTATTATGTTTTCGGTTAATACAATTCTAGCATGAATAATAAACATTTATCATGAAATAAGGAAATAAATAATAACTTTTATTATTGCCTCTAGGGCATATTTTCTTCAGTCTCCCACTTGCACTAGAGTCAATAATCTAGTTCACATCAGCATGTGATTTAATACCAATAGTTCACATCACCATGTGATTAACACCCATAGTTCACATCGTCATGTGACCAACACCCAAAGGGTTTACAAGAGTCAATAATCTAGTTCACATCGCTATGTGATTAACACCCAAAGAGTACTAAGGTGTGATCATGTTTTGATTGTGAGATAATTTTAGTCAACGGGTCTGTCACATTCAGATCCGTAAGTATTTTGCAAATTTCTATGTCTACAATGCTCTGCACGGAGCTACTCTAGCTAATTTCTCCCACTTTCAATATGTATTTAGACCAAGACTTAGAGTCATCTAGATTAGCGTCAAAACTTGCATCGACGTAACCCTTTACGACGAACCTTTTGTCACTTCCATAATCGAGAAACATATCCTTATTCCACTAAGGATAATTTTGACCGCTGTCCAGTGATCTACTCCTAGATCACTCTTGTACTCCCTTGCCAAAATCAGTGTAGGGTATACAATAGATCTAGTACACAGCATGGCATACTTTATACAACCTATGGCTGAGGCATAGGGAATGACTTTCATTCTCTTTCTATCTTCTGCCGTGGTCGGGCTTGGAGTATTACTCAATTTCACACCTTGTGACACAGGCAAGAACTCTTTCTTTGACTGTTCCATTTTGAACTACTTCAAAATCTTGTCAAGGTATGTACTCATTGAAAAAACTTATCAAGCGTTTTGATCTATCTCTATAGATCTTGATGCTCAATATGTAAGCAGCTTTACTGAGGTCTTTCTTTAAAAAAACTCCTTTCAAACACTCCTTTATGCTTTGCAGAATAATTCTACATTATTTTCGATCAACAATATGTCTTTCACATATACTTATCAGAAATGTTGTAGTGCTCCCACTCACTTTCTTGTAAATACAGGCTTCACCGCAAGTCTGTATAAAACTATATGCTTTGATCAACTTATCAAAGTGTATATTCCAACTCCGAGATGCTTGCACCAGTCCATTGATGGATCGCTGGAGCTTTGCATATTTTGTTAGCACCTTTAGGATTGACAAAACCTTCTGGTTGCATCATATACAACTCTTCTTTAATAAATCCATTAAGGAATGCAGTTTTGTTTATCCATTTGCCAGATTTCATAGAATGCGGCAATTGCTAACATGATTCGGACAGACTTAAGCATAGATACAAGTGAGAAACTCTCATCGTAGTCAACACCTTGAACTTGTCGAAAACCTTTTGCGACAATTCTAGCTTTGTAGATAGTAACACTACTATCAGCGTCCGTCTTCCTCTTGAAGATCCATTATTCTCAATTGCTTGCCGATCATCGGGCAAGTCAACCAAAGTCCACACTTTGTTCTCATACATGGATCCCATCTCAGATTTCATGGCCTCAAGCCATTTCGCGGAATCTGGGCTCATCATCGCTTCCTCATAGTTTGTAGGTTTGTCATGGTCAAGTAACATGACCTCCAGAACTGGATTACCGTACCACTCTGGTGCGGATTTCATTCTGGTTGACCTACGAGGTTTGGTAGTAACTTGATCTAAAGTTACATGATCATCATCATTAGCTTCCTCACTAATTGGTGTAGGAGTCACAGGAACAGATTTCTGTGATGAACTACTTTCCAATAAGGGAGCAGGTACAGTTACCTCATCAAGTTCTACTTTCCTCCCACTCACTTCTTTCGAGAGAAATTCCTTCTCCAGAAAGATTCCGAATTTAGCAACAAAAGTCTTGCCTTCGGATATGTGATAGAAGGTGTACCCAACAGTCTCCTTTGGGTATCCTATGAAGACATATTTCTCCGATTTGGGTTTGAGCTTATCAGGATGAAACTTTTTCATATAAGCATCACAATCCCAAACTTTAAGAAACGACAACTTTGGTTTCTTGCCAAACCACAGTTCATATTGTGTCATCTCAACGGACTTAAACGGTGCCCTTTTTAACGTGGATGCAGCTGTCTTTAATGCATAACCCCAAAACGATAGTGGTAAATCGGTAAGAAACATCATAGATTGCACTATATCCAATAAAGTACGGTATGACGTTCGGACACACCATTATGCTGTGGTGTTCCAGGTGGCACGAATTTGTGAAACTATTCCACATTGTTTTAATTGAAGACCAAACTCGTAACTCAAATATTTGTCTCCGCGATCAGATCGTAGAAACCTTATTTTCTTGTCATGATGATTTTCCACTTCACTCTAAAATTCTTTGAACTTTTCAAATGTTTCAGACTTATGTTTCATCAAGTAGATATACCCGTATCTTCTCAAATCATCTGTGAAGGTCAGAAAATAACAATACCCGCCGCGAGCCTCAACATTCATCGGACCACATACATCTGTATGTATGATTTCCAACAAATCTGTTGCTCTCTCCATAGTTCCGGAGAACGGCGTTTTAGTCATCTTGCCCATGAGGCACGGTTCGCAAGTACCAAGTGATTCATAATCAAGTGGTTCCAAAAGTCCATCAGCATGGAGTTTCTTCATGCGCTTTACACCAATATGACCTAAACGGCAGTGCCACAAATAGGTTGCACTATCATTATTAACTTTGCATCTTTTGGCTTCAATATTATGAATATGTGTATCACTACGATCGAGATCCAACGAACCATTTTCATTGGGTGTGTAACCATATAAGGTTTTATTCATGTAAACAAAACAACAATTATTCTCTAACTTAAATGAATAACCATATTGCAATAAACATGATCAAATCATATTCATGCTCAACGCAAACACCAAATAACACTTATTTAGGTTCAACACTAATCCCGAAAGTTATATGGATTGTGCGATGATGATCACATCAATCTTGGAACTACTTCCAACACACATCGTCACTTCATCCTTAACTAGTCTCTGTTCATTTTGCAACTCCTGTTTTAAGTTACTACTCTTAGCAACTAAACCAGTATCAAATACTGAGGGGTTGCTATAAACACTAGTAAAGTACACGTCAATAACATGTATATCAAATATACTTTTGTTCACTTTGCCATCCTTCTTATCTGCTAATTATTTGGGGTAGTTCTGCTTCCAGTGACCAGTCCTTTTGCAGTAGAAGCACTTAGTCTCAGGCTTAGGACCAGACTTGGGCTTCTTCACTTGAGCAGCAACTTGCTTGCCGTTCTTCTTGAAGTTCCCCTTCTTCCCTTTGCCCTTTTCTTGAAACTAGTGGTCTCGTCAACCATCAACACTTGATGTTTTTCTTGATTTCTACCTTCGTCGATTTTAGCATCACAAAGAGCTCGGGAATTACTTTCGTCATCCCTTGCATACTATAGTTCATCACGAAGTTCTACTAACTTGGTGATGGTGACTAGAGAATTTTGTCAATCACTATTTTCTCTGGAAGATTAACTCCCACTTGATTCAAGCGATTGTAGTACCCAGACAATCTGAGCACATGCTCACTGCTTGAGCTATTCTCCTCCATCTTTTAGCTATAGAACTTGTTGGAGACTTCATATCTCTCAACTCGGGTATTCGCTTGAAATATTAACTTCAACTCCTGGAACATCTCATATGGTCCATGACGTTCAAAACGTCTTTGAAGTCCCGATTCTAAGCCGTTAAGCATGGTGCACTAAACTATCAAGTAGTCATCATATTGAGCTAGCCAAACGTTCATAACATCTGCATCTGCTCCTGCAATAGGTCTGTCACCTAGCGGTGCATCAAGGACATAATTCTTCTATGCAGCAATGAGGATAATCCTCAGATCATGGATCCAATCCGCATCTTTGCTACTAACATCTTTCAACATAATTTTTCTCTAGGAACATATCAAAAATAAACACAGGCAAGCAACAACGCGAGCTATTGATCTACAACATAGATATGCTAATACTACCAGGACTAAGTTCATGATAAATTTAAGTTCAATTAATCATATTACTTAAGAACTCCCACTTAGATAGACATCCCTCTAATCCTCTAAGTGATCACGTGATCCATATCAACTAAACCATGTCCGATCACCACGTGAGATGGAGTAGTTTCAACGGTGAACATCACTATGTTGATCATACCTACTATATGATTCATGCTCGACCTTTCGGTCTCCGTGCTCTGAGGCCATATCTGTTATATGCTAGGCTCGTCAAGCTTAACCTGAGTATTCCGCGTGTGCAACTGTTTTGCACCCGTTGTATTTGAACGTAGAGCCTATCACACCCGATCATCACGTGGTGTCTCAGCACGAAGAACTTTCGCAACGATGCATACTCAGGGAGAACACTTATACTTTGATAATTTAGTGAGGGATCATCTTATAATGCTACCGTCAATCAAAGCAAGATAAGATGCATAAAAGATAAACATCACATGAAATCAATATAAGTGATATGATATGGCCATCATCATCTTGTGCTTATGATCTCCATCTCCGAAGCACCGTCATGATCACCATCGTCACCGGTGCGACGCCTTGATCTCCATCGTAGCATCGTTGTCGTCTCGCCAATCTTATGCTTCTACGACTATCGCTACCGCTTAGTGATAAAGTAAAGCATTACAGGGCGATTGCATTGCATACAAAAAAGCGACAACCATATGGCTCCTGCCAGTTGCCGATAACCCGGTTACAAAACATGATCATCTCATACAATAAAATATAGCATCATGTCTTGACCATATCACATCACAACATGCCCTGCAAAAACATGTTAGACGTCCTCTACTTTGTTGTTGCAAGTTTTACGTGGCTGCTACTGGGCTTAGCAAGAACTGTTCTTACCTACGCATCAAAACCACAACGATAGTTTGTCAGGTTGGTGATGTTTTAACCTTCGCAAGGACCGGGCGTAGCCACACTCGGTTCAACTAAAGTTGGAGAAACTGACACCCGCCAGCCACCTCTATGCAAAGCACGTCGGAAGAACCAGTCTCGCGTAAGCGTACGCGTAATGTCGGTCCGGGCCGCTTCATCCAACAATACCGCCGAACCAAAGTATGACATGCCGGTAAGCAGTATGACTTATATCGCCCACAACTCACTTGTGATCTACTCGTGCATATAACATCAACGCATAAAACCTGGCTCTGATGCCACTGTTGGGGAACGTAGTAATTTCAAAAAAAATCCTACGCACACGCAAGATCATAGTGATGCATAGCAACGAGAGGGGAGTGTTGTCCACGTACCCTCGTAGACCGAAAGCGGAAGCGTTAGTACAACGCGGTTGATGTAGTCGTATGTCTTCATGATCCGACCGATCAAGTACCGAACGCACGGCACCTCCGAGTTCAGCACACGTTCAGCCCGATGACGTCCCTCGAACTCCGATCCAGCCGAGTGTTGAGGGAGAGTTTCGTCAGCACGACGCCGTGGTGACGATGATGATGTTCTACCGACGCAGGGCTTCGCCTAAGCACCGCTACAGTATTATCGAGGTGGACTATGGTGGAGGGGGGCATCACACGGCTAAAAGATCAAATGATCAATTGTTGTTTCTATGGGGTGCCCCCTGCCTCCGTATATAAAGGAGCAAGGGGAAGGCGGCCGGCCAAGGAAGAGGGTGCGCCAAGGGGGGAGTCCTACTCCCACCGGGAGTAGGACTCCTCCTTTCCTTGTTGGAGTAGGAGAGAAGGAAAAGGGGGCTGCACCCCTTGTCCAATTCGGACCAGAGGGGGGGTGCGCGCCTCCTTCCTTTTGGCCTCTCTCCTCTATTCCCGTATGGCCCAATAAGGCCCAATACTTCTCCCCGGCGAATTCCCGTAACTCTCTGGTACTCCGATAAATACCCGAATCACTCGGAACCTTTCCGAAGTCCGAATATAGTCGTCCAATATATCGATCTTTACGCCTCGGCCATTTAGAGACTCCTCGTCATGTCCCCGATCTCATCCGGGACTCCGAACTACCTTCGGTACATCAAAACACATAAACTCATAATATAACCGTCATCGAACTTTAAGCGTGCGGACCCTACGGGTTCGAGAACTATGTAGACATGACCGAGACACGTTTCCGGTCAATAACCAATAGCGGAACCTGGATGCTCATATTGGCTCCCACATATTCTACGAAGATCTTTATCGGTCAGACCGCATAACAATATGCGTTGTTCCCTTTGTCATCGGTATGTTACTTGCCTGAGATTCGATCGTCGGTATCTCAATACCTAGTTCAATCTCGTTACCGGCAAGTCTCTTTACTCGTTCCGTAATACATCATCCCGCAACTAACTCATTAGTTACAATGCTTGCAAGGCTTATAGTGATGTGCATTACCGAGAGGGCCCAGGGATACCTCTCCGACAATCAGAGTGACAAATCCTAATCTCGAAATACGCCAACCCAACAAGTACCTTCGGAGACACCTGTAGAGCACCTTTATAATCACCCTATTACATTGTGACGTTTGGTAGCACACAAAGTGTTACTCCGGTAAAACGGGAGTTGCATAATCTCGTAGTCATAGGAACATGTATAAGTCATGAAGAAAGCAATAGCAACATACTAAACGATCGAGTGCTAAGCTAACGGAATGGGTCAAGTCAATCACATCATTCTCCTAATGATGTGATCCCGTTAATCAAATGACAACTCATGTCTATGGCTAGGAAAATAACCATCTTTGATCAACGAGCTAGTCAAGTAGAGGCATACTAGTGACACTCTGTTTGTCTATGTATTCACACAAGTATTATGTTTCTGGTTAATACAATTCTAGCATGAATAATAAACATTTATCATGAAATAAGGAAATAAATAATAACTTTTATTATTGCCTCTAGGGCATATTTCCTTCACTAAGTACAAGGTAGGTGAAGTCTCCATATCCTCGGTCGAATCCCTCCTCTCTCCCTCACTCTCCCCCTCTCTTCATAGGCTCTCCCATTCCGCTTCTCCTTCCCAGCCGTGATTCCCTTCCTCATCCACCACCACCGTCGGCCTCGCACCTCATGCCTCCACCAAATCCGGTGACCTCCACACCCACCGCAGCCCCCCCTCCTTCCTCCTCCTTCTCTGATGTTGGAAGGAGAGGGAGATCCAGCAGAGCGCCATCCATGGCGGCGGCCAGATCCGCCATGGACACAACCACAGGTGAGTTGTTCTTCCTACTCCTCTCTCTCTCTCTCTCTTCATCTTCCAGATCGAGCAGAGCGCCATCCATGTCGTCATCTAGGGTTTCGGCTCCAACTCCGGCGACCACCGGTGAGTTGCTGCACCTACTCCTCTCTATCTCTCTCTTTCTCTTCTAATCCTTGTCTCTTTTTTTGTAGCAGCAGCAAAGGAGAGGTGTATCACCATGGACGACTTCATCCCCTCTAGGATCAGCATCGACCATGGATGAAGAGGACGATGACGCCTAGCTAGCAGCAGCAGCCATGGCTGCAATTTATTTTTTTAATTCCTAATTAGTTAGCAGTAGCAAGGGTACAAACCCACGCTACTACTAGTTAGTAGTAGCACGGGTGGTATCCACGCTACTACTAACGAACGTAGTAGTAGCGCGGGTGGCGCCATATCAGTAGCGCGGGCACCCGCGCTACTGATGTACTTAAAACCCGCGCTACTGCTAGGCTTTTCCCTAGTAGTGATGACTTATACAAGTTCATCTAACTATGAGATTATGCAACTCCCGAATACCGGAGGAACACCTTGTGTCCTATCAAACGTCACAACGTAACTAGGTGATTATAAAGATGCTCTATAGGTGTCTCCGATGGTGTTTGTTGAGCTGGCATAGATTGAGATTAGGATTTGTCACTCCGAGTATCGGAGAGGTATCTCTGGGCCCTCTCGGTAATGCACATCACTATAAGCCTTGCAAGCAATGTGACTAATGAGTTAGTTATGGGATGATGCATTACGGAACGAGTAAAGAGACTTGCCGGTAACGAGATTGAACTAGGTATGAGGATACCGACGATCAAATCTCGGGCAAGTAACATACCGATGACAAAGGGAACAACGTATGTTGTTATGCGGTTTGACCGATAAAGATCTTCATAGAATATGTAGGAGCCAATATGAGCATCCAGGTTCCGCTATTGGTTATTGACCGGAGATGTGTCTCGGTCATGTCTGCATAGTTCTCGAACCCGTAGGGTCCGCACGCTTAACGTTCGATGACGATTTGTATTATGAGTTATGTGATTTGATGACCGAAGTTTGTTCGGAGTCCCGGATGAGATCACGGACATGACGAGGAGTCTCGAAATGGTTGAGAGGTAAAGATTCATATATAGGACAATGGTATTTGGACAACGGAAGTGTTCCGGGTGATACCGGGTCACCGAAAGTGGTTCCGGGCAAACCCTGGCAAAGATATGGGCTTAATGGGCCAAGTAAGGGAACACAACAGCCCACAAGGGGCTGGTGCGCCCCCTATACGGCCAGCCACGTGGGGAGAAAGGGAAAGGAGAGGAGGAAAAGGAAAGTATGAAGTAGGACTCCTACTTCCTTCCCCTTTCCCCCCTTCCTTTCCCCCTTGTCCAAATATGGTAAGGGGGCGAATTGGACTAGGGGCCCAAGTAGGATTCCTCCTACTTGGGCACACCCTAGGCTGCCTCCCTCCCTGTGGCACCCCGACTCAGAGCGACCGGTTTACCCTGCATTGCCAGCCCAAAGATCATGTCTTCTGGCAACACACAACATATTGGTACAGAAAACAACCGCTTTATTGATGCTAGCGGAACAGAGTTCATATTACAACAGTGGTCGAGGCCAAGCGGCACACTCGGTGCGGCGGAACAATATGTACATTATTTAGTGAACATAAAGGGGCCTCGACTCGAACAACTACGTGGCAGCAGAATAACGTCGTAGCGGAAGCTCCATATCACAGGGACACTGATGTGGACACGATCTAGACTCGAACAGTGCTCCTTTCCAACGAGACTTTCCTGAAATCTGGCATGACACGCCAGGTTAGTACATTGAATGTACTTGCAAGCTCACAACAAGCATAATCATAATGACAAACAATATCATGATATTTAACCAATTATTAATAATGCAACATTATATGTCAACATGCTGTGATCAAGCCCGAACGTCCCTCAGGACAGCTTACCAACTGTGATCATCTCTGGACCACAAACACACCACCATAGTGGTCTTTCTCAAGAACAACTCGTGATCCTTACGGCGATCACAACCACGACCATCATTTGGTCCCAAATACCTCGATGGCCTTTCTGCCATCCATTGACAATGCAAAGTTCATAGCTTAGTGTGCAATTTTTATTAAACATTGACTCATGGTGGGACCTAGTACGAGGTGTCCATGACCGTGGACTCGGCTATCGATAGATTATACACTCTGCAGAGGTAGCACACTGTACCCACACCACGGAACCCATGGCCTCGCATTCCCATTCGGGTGGACCAACGGCATTCCGACAAAACCCCTCCATTGCCACAGCACTCTCTCGGCCACTCCGACCCAAATCCCCAACGGGCTGGTCCTGGGTGGCCCCGTGTCTACCAAAGACACCCCGACCACCGTCGTGGTCAAAACACTCCCACTCGGGGACTCGGTACCATAATCTCATCAATGAGCACACAAGATTATGTGTGCTTACCGGGCCAGGGCAAACACGACATAATCTTCCCTAGATGGAGGCACCGACCAGAGGTCGTGTCAATGGACCGAATCAAGGCCTTCCCACAAGGCAAATGTGGTTGCACTGGAAAGAAACTCGATTCAGCGGCACCATGACCCAGTCAACGGTATATTCAAGTTGAGTTATATTCAGGGTTAACTTTTAACTAAAAATGACCGGTGTCATAGCATGCCATGAAATGCAAAACAACACATGCATCACATATTGATAAAAATGACCGACGTCATCCATATGCACACCAAGCATAAACGTCAACAACTCATATTACTCTACTTGCTCAAAATGACTCACAACTTAACCAAAATATTTTGCAACAAGTTTTATTAATTTCCGACGCAAGAAAGTAACTCCGATAAATCTTTCATATGCTTGACCAAAAGATATTATTATCAACAACTCTTAATTTCTTTATCACTAAGTTGGGTTCAAACATTCTGTAAGACAAGTAATATGATTAAACAAGTATTTAATAGAATATTTTCTAACAAATTTTTATCAATTTAAGAATGCAAACACAAAGCTTTAAATAATTACTAACATGCATAACAAAATTATTTCTAACATCACCTCAAATAAATTTTAACTTGCTTTACCCACTTAAACTAGTTTCAACTATTCTGTAAATCAAGCATAACAACTGACCAATACTTAACAGAATACAAATAATTCAATAATTATTTAAATGCATGGGTTAATCATTTCATTTAAGTGAGAAAATCACAAATATTGAAATGGCATCATAAAATTGTTGCTGTGGCTTGCCTTAGTGCATATGACGTTCACAAGCCTCCTGGTGATCCTCAAGACAAGCCTCACCTTCTGAAAATAATTTTAAACACAAAAAGAGAATATCAAGAACACTTCTGAAATTCACCAGAAATTCTAAACAGCTCAGAAAAATCTCATCTTTGGTGAGCTATTAGATTTCCTTTCAAAGAACACAATGCAAAAAGAATCATCTCATTTGGACTTATGGTTAAAAAGTTAAAATTGTTTGAAGCTCTCTGGAATATAAATGAATTTGAATAAAAAGAAACAGCTGGGGGGGTGACGTCGAAGGCGTAAAGCCCAGGGGCGCCACCACTCGTACCGCTTCGCGCGTGTACTGAGTGGCTGACTAGCGGGCCCCGCTAGTCAGGTGGGGGAAGAGGGAGAGAGAAACAGAGAGGGCCGCGGCTTCACCAGAGCTCTCGCCGGCGACGAGGGCTCCTTGGCCCAAACGAGAGGGAGGGATTGAGAGAGGGGACGATGGCGCACCTGCCCGTACCCGTAGCGTGGCTAGGGGTGGTCGGACGGCGTCGGAAACTAGCTCGCAAGCGGAGGCAGAACATGGAGGTCGCCGGAGTTGAGGAAGACGGCGAGCAGAGGTCACTCTAGAGGCTCCAAGTGGGCGAGATGGCCTCACCGGAGAGAGGCGGAGGCCTTGGAGGGGTCGCCCAGGCCTGGGAGGGGCTGGAGCTACCGCGGCGACCAGAGGGGATCGCCGGCGAGCTCGAGCTCGGGGACGGCGGCCCGAGGCCTGCCCGGCCGGGCTACGGCTTCCTACTCGATCGTGGGGTGTGTGTGAGTGCTGGATGGTGCTCGAGGAGGCTGGGGGTGGTTCTATTTATAGGCGAGCGGCGAGGGTGCTTCGGGCTCCACCGGTGGACACCTGTCCACGGCGCCCGGCGAAGAGCGGCGTCAGTGAGAGGGGGAGAAGGCGACGGAGGTCACGCGGCCACTGTGGGCGAGCGGAGATGAGCACAGGATCAAGGGGATGGCGACGAGCACAGTGCGCTCCACACTGTTGGGCTGGCCGGACCTTGCCCGTGCTCGCTGCGGCGAGCTCCAGCGTCGGCGAGTGCCAGGGAGGAGTTAAGGACATCGAGACGATGATGGTGGCGGGGTTTGGCATGGTTGGGCAGGCGGGGAAGCGAGCACGCTCGAACAGAGCGCTCGGCGTCACCCAGAGCGCGTCGACACGCATGCCTGGCATCGTGGACACGCGTGGTCACCGCGCGAACTCTCTCCTCAGGCCAGCCTTCGTCCAAAATTCATGTCTGGCATGTTGTTCGTGGTAGTTTTGAAGTTTACCACGGTTTGGTTTGGATCCAGGTGCAGTAGAGAAGATTTTACAAGCCAGGTAAGTTTCTGGTCAGTAACTTTGTGATGTTACTGTGGTCAAATGGCTGGGAGTTTGGGGCTGTGCTTTGGAGGCTAGTTATAAGTTACTAAGGTAAAGATGCACAAGAAAGTTCAGGTCAAATGGAAATGGTAGTTGCTGTAGAAACCACCATTTCTGTCCAGAACAAAAAAGGTTTTCTGTAGCAAAAATATTCCAAAAAGTGATGAAATATTTTTGCTCAGGGAGGTGCCCTAGGGTCCCTAGAATATTTTTGAATTATCTTAGAATTTTCTGAGCCATAAAAAATAGGGTTGCCTTGAAGCAAACAGATCTGGCTTAGGGTTTTTGAGAGAAAATGAATATTTTTCATTTAAGAAAAATATTCTAAAGGTTATTTTGTGGTGGATCAGAAGTGAAGTGATGGTTTGGGAGAGAAGTGAACACTTGGGTGAAAGCCAAGGATGCCCAAGTGTTTAAGTCCAAATGAAAAGATTCAGAAACTCCAAGTTTCAAAAACTTTCAAATGAAATTTCAAGCAAATAAGAAAGGGCAAAAACCAGGCTGTCACACTCCCTCTCCTTCCTTTATATACGTGGGGAGGGCACCCCTAGAACACACATCAATTGTTCCTAGCCGTGTGCGGTGCCCCCTCCACAGTTACACACCTCGGTCATATCGTCGTAGTGCTTAGGCAAAGCCCTGCGCCGCTAACTTCATCATCGCCGTCGCCACGCTGTCGTGCTGACGGAACTCTCCCTCGGCCTCAACTGGATCAAGAGCTCGAGGGACGTCATCGAGCTGAACGTGTGCTGAACACGGAGGTGCCGTACATTCGGTGCTTGGATCGGTTGGATTGTGAAGACGTTCAACTACATCAACCGCGTTACTAAATGCTTCCGCTTTCGGTCTACGAGGGTACGTGGACACACTCTCCCCGCTCGTTGCTATGCTTCTCCTAGATAGATCTTGCGTGATCGTAGGATTTTTTTGAAATACTACGTTCCCCAACAGTGGCATCAGAGCCAGGTCTATGCGTAGATGTTATATGCACGAGTAGAACACAAAGAGTTGTGGGCGATAATAGCCATACTGCTTACCAGCAACGTCTTACTTTGATTCGGCGGTATTGTTGGATGAATTGGCCCGGACTGACATTACATGACCATGTTCATGAGACTGGTTCTACCGACGTGCTTCGCACACAGGTGGCTAGCGGGTGTCAGTTTCTCCAACTTTAGTTGAATCGAGTTTGACTACGCCCGGTCCTTGTTGAAGGTTAAAACAGCACGCTTGACGAAAAATTGTTGTGGTTTTGATGCGTAGGTAAGAACGGTTCTTGCTAGAAGCTCGTAGCAGCCACGTAAAATTTGCAACAACAAAGTAGAGGACGTCTAACTTGTTTTTGTAGGGCATGTTGTGATGCGATATGGTCAAGACATGATGTGATATAATTTGTTGTATGAGATGATCATGTTTTGTTAAAGTTATCGGCAACTGGCAGGAGCCTTATGGTTGTCTCTTTATTGCATAAGACGCAAGCGCCATATAATTGCTTTACTTTATCGCTATGCGATAGCAATAGTTGCAAAAGCAATAGTTGGCGAGACAACCATGTGACGACACGTCAATAGAGATCAAGATGATGGAGATCATGGTATCATGCCGGTGACGACGGAGATCATGACGGTACTTTGGAGATGGAGATCAAAGGCACAAGATGATGATGGCCATATCATGTCACATATTTTTGATTGCATGTGATGTTTATCTTTTATGCATCTTATTTTGCTTAGTACGGTGGTAGCATTATAAGATGATCCCTCACTAAATTTCAAGGTATAAGTGTTCTCCCTGAGTATGCACCGTTGCGACAGTTCGTCGTGCCGAGACACCACGTGATGATCAGGTGTGATAAGCTCTACGTTCACACACAACGGGTGCAAGCCAGTTTTGCACACGCGGAATACTCGGGTTAAACTTGACGAGCCTAGCATATGCAGATATGGCCTCGGAACACTGAGACCGAAAGGTCGAACGTGAATCATATAGTAGATATGATCAACATAGTGATGTTCACCATTGAAAACTACTCCATCTCACGTGATGATCGGACATGGTTTAGTTGATATGGATCACGTGATCATTTAGATGACTAGAGGGATGTCTATCTAAGTGGGAATTCTTAAGTAATATGATTAATTGAACTTTAATTTATCATGAACTTAGTCCTGATAGTATTTGCATAACTATGTTGTAGATTAATAGCTCGCGATGTAGCTCCCCGTTTATTTTTTATATGTTCCTAGAGAAAAATAAGTTGAAAGATGATAGTAGCAATGATGCGGACTTGGTCCGTGATCTGAGGATTATCCTCATTGCTGCACAGAAGAATTATGTCCTTGATGCACCGCTAGGTGACAGACCTATTGCGGGAGCAGATGCAGACATTATGAACGTTTGACAAGCTCGGTATGATGACTACTTGATAGTTTAGTGCACCATGCTTTACGACTTAGAACCGGGACTTAAAAAATGTTTTGAATGACATGGAGCATATATATGAGATGTTCCAAGAGTTGAAATTGGTATTTTAGACTCATGCCCGTGTTGAGAGGTATGAGACCTCTGACAATTACTTTGCCTACAAGATGGAGGAAAATAGCTCAGCCAGTGAGCATGTACTCAGAATGTATGGGTACTACAATCGCTTGAATCAAGTGGGAGTTAATCTTCCAGATAAGATAGTGATTGGCAGAATTCTCTAGTCACTATCACGAAGCTACTAGAACTTTGTGATGAACTATAATTTGCAAGGGATGACAAAAATGATTCCCGAGCTCTTCGCGATGCTGAAATCGGTGAAGGTAGAAATCAAGAAATAAGCATCAAGTGTTGATGGTTAACAAGACCACTAGTTTCAAGAAAAGGGCAAGGGAAAGAAAGGGAAACTTCAAAAGGAATGGCAAGAAAGTTGCCACTCCCATGAAGAAGCCCAAAGCTAGACCCAAGCCTGAAACTGAGTGCTTCTACTGCAAAGGAAATGGTCACTGGAAGTGGAACTGCCCTAGATACTTGGCAGCTAAGAAGGATGGCAAAGTGAACAAAGGTATATTTGATATACATGTTATTGATGTGTACTTTACTAGTGTTTATAGCAACACCTCGGTATTTGATACTGGTTCAGTTGCTAAGAGTAGTAACTCAAAACGGGAGTTGCAAAATAAACAGAGACTAGTCAAGGGCAAGGTGATGATGTGTGTTGGAAGTGATTCCAAGGATAAGATCACCATCGCACACTCCCTTTACCTTCGAGATTAGTGTTGAATCTAAAATAAATGTTATTTGGTGTTTGCGTTGAGCATGACTATGATTGGATCATGTTTATTGCAATACGGTTATTCATTTAAGTCAAAGAATAATTGTTGTTCTATTTACATCAATAAAACCTTCTATGGTCATACACTCAATATAAATGGTTTATTGAATCTCGATCGTAGTGATACACATATTCATAATATTGAAGCCAAAAGATGCAAAGTTAATAATGATAGTGCAACTTATTTGTGGCACCGCCGTTTAGGTCATATTGGTGTAAACCGCATGAAGAAACTCCATGCTGGTGGGCTTTTGGAATCACTTGATTATGAATCACTTGATGCTTGCGAACCATGCCTCATGGGCAAGATGACTAAGACTCCGTTCTCCGGAACAATGGAGCGAGCAACTGACTTATTAGAAATAATACATAATGATGTATGCGATGAGTGTTGAGGCTCGCGGTGAGTATCGTTATTTTCTGACCTTCACAGATGATTTGAGCAGATATAGGTATATCTACTTGATGAAACATAAGTCTGAAACATCTGAAAAGTTCAAAGAATTTCAGAGCGAAGTGGAAAATCATCGTAACAAGAAAATAAAGTTTCTACGATCTGATCACGGAGACGAATATTTGAGTTACGAGTTTGGTCTTCATTTGAAACGATGTGGAATAGTTGTGCAACTCATGCCACCTGGAACTCCACAGCGTAATGGTGTGTCCGAACGTCATAACCATACTTTATTAGATATGGTGCGATCTATGATGTCTCTTACCGATTTACCACTATCGTTTTGGGGTTATGCATTAGAGACAGCTGCATTCACGTTAAAATAGGGCACCATCTAAATCCGTTGAGACGACACCATATGAACTGTGGTTTGGCAAGGAAACCTAAGCTGCCGTTTCTTAAAGTTTGGGTCTGCGATGCTTATGTGAAAAAGCTTCAACCTGATAATCTCGAACCCAAATCGGAGAAATGCGTCTTCATATGATACCCAAAGGAGACTGTTGGATACACCTTCTATCACAGATCCGAAAACAAGATATTCGTTGCTAAGAATGGATCATTTCTAGAGAAGGAGTTTCTCTCGAAAGAAGTAAGTGGGAGGAAAGTAGAACTTGATGAGGTAATTGTACCATCTCTTGAGTTGGAAAGTAGTTCATCACAGAAATCGGTTCCGGTGATGCCTACACCAATTAGTGAGGAAGCTAATGTTGATGATCATGAAAATTCAGATCAAGTTACTACTGAACCTCGTGGGTCAACCAGAGTAAGATCCGCACCAGAGTGGTACGGTAATCCTGTTCTAGAGGTCATGTTACTAGACCATGACGAACCTATGAACTATGAGGAAGCGATGATGAGCCCAGATTCCACGAAATGGCTTGAGGCCATGAAATCTGAGATGGGATCCATGTATGAGAACAAAGTGTGGACTTTGGTTGACTTGCCCGATGATCGGCAAGCCATCGAGAATAAATGGATCTTCAAGAAGAAGACAGACGCTGATGGTAATGTTACTGTCTACAAAGCTCGACTTGTTGCGAAAGGTTTTTGACAAGTTCAAGGAGTTGACTACGATGAGACTTTCTCACCCGTAGCGATGCTTAAGTCCGTCCGAATCATGTTAGCAAAGATGTTCCCTATGCTTCAGCCATAGGCTCTATCATGTATGCAATGCTGTGTACCAGACCTGATGTGTGCCTTGCTATTAGCTTAGTAGGGAGGTACCAGAGTAATCCAGGAGTGGATCACTGGACAGCGATCAAGAACATCCTGAAATACCTGAAAAGGACTAAGGATATGTTTCTCGTTTATGGAGGTGACAAAGAGCTCGTCGTAAATGGTTACGTCGATGCAAGCTTTGACACTGATCCGGATGACTCTAAGTCACAAACCGGATACGTATTTATATTGAACAGTGGAGCTGTCAGTTGGTGCAGTTCTAAGCAAAGCGTCGTGGCGGGATCTACGTGTGAAGCGGAGTACATACTGCTTCGGAAGCAGCAAATGAAGGAGTCTGGATGAAGGAGTTCATATCCGATCTAGGTGTCATACCTAGTGCATCGGGTCCAATGAAAATCTTTCGTGACAATACTGGTGCAATTGCCTTGGCAAAGGAATCCAGATTTCACAAGAGAACCAAGCACATCAAGAGACGCTTCAATTCCATCCGCGACCAAGTCAAGGAGGGAGACATGGAGATTTTCAAAATACATACGGATCTGCATGTTGCAGACCCGTTGACTAAGCCTCTCTCACGAGAAAAACATGATCATCACCAAGACTCCATGGGTGTTAGAATAATTACTGTGTAATCTAGATTATTGACTCTAGTGCAAGTGGGAGACTGAAGGAAATATGCCCTAGAGGCAATAATAAAGTTGTTATTTATATTTCCTTATATCATGATAAATGTTTATTATTCATTCTAGAATTGTATTAACCAGAAACTTAGTACATGTGTGAATATATAGACAAACTAATTGTCACTAGTATGCCTCTACTTGACTAGCTCGTTGAATCAAAGATGGTTAAGTTTACTAGCCATAGACAAGAGTTGTCATTTGATTAACGGGATCACATCATTAGAGAATGATGTGATTGACTTGACCCATTCCGTTAGCTTAGCATTTGATCATTTAGTATATTGATATTGCTTTCTTCATGACTTATACATGTTCCAATGACTATGAGATTATGCAACTCCCGAATACCTGAGGAACACTTTGTGTGCTACCAAATGTCACAACGTAACTGGGTGATTATAAAGGTGCTCTACAGGTGTCTTCGAAGGTACTTGTTGGGTTGTCATAGATCGAGATTAGGATTTGTCACTCTGATTGTCGGAGAGGTATCTCTGGGCCCTCTCGGTAATACACATCACTATAAGCCTTGCAAGCAATGCAACTAATGAGTTAGTTGCGGGATGATGTATTACGGAACGAGTAAAGAGACTTGCCGGTAACGAGATTGAACTAGGTACTGAGATACCGACGATCGAATCTCGGGCAAGTAACATACCGATGACAAAGGGAACAACGTATGTTGTTATGCGGTTTGACCGATAAAGATCTTCATAGAATATGTAGGAGCCAACATGAACATCCAGGTTCCGCTATTGGTTATTGACCGGAGACGTGTCTCCGTCATGTCTACATAGTTCTCGAACCCGTAGGGTCCGCACGCTTAACGTTCGGTGACGATCGGTATTATGAGTTTTTGTGTTTTGATGTACCGAAGGTAGTTCGGAGTCCCGGATATGATCACGGACATGACGAGGAGTCTCTAAATGGTCGAGATGTAAAGATCGATATATTGGACGACTATGTTCGGACACCGGAAGTGTTTCGGGAGGTTTCAGACATATACCGGAGTACCGGGGGGTTACCGGAACCCCCCGGGGAGTATATTGGGCCTAATGGGCCTTAGTGGGAGAAGAGGAGGGGCAGCCAGGGCAGCCACGCGCCCCCTCCCCCTCTAGTCCGAATTGGACAAGGAGGGGGCGGCGCCCCCCTTTTCCTTCTCTCCCTCTCTCCCTTCCTTCCTCTCTCCTGCTCCTACTTGGAAGGGGGAGTCCTACTCCCGGTGGGAGTAGGACTCCTCATGGGGCGCGCCATAGGAGGCCGCCCCCTCCCCCTCCTCCACTCCTTTAATACGGGGAGGGGGGCACCCCTTAGAGACACAACAATTGATCATTGATCTTTTAGCCGTGTGCAGTGCCCCCCTCCACCATAATCCACCTCGGTCATATCGTAGCGGTGCTTAGGCGAAGCCCTGCGTCGGTAGCATCATCATCACCGTCATCACGCCGTCGTGCTGACGGAACTCTCCCTCGAAGCTCTGCTGGATCGGAGTTCGTGGGATGTCATCGAGCTGAATGTGTGCTGAACTCGGAGGTGCCGTGCGTTAAGTGCTTGGATCGGTCGGATCGTGAAGACGTACGACTACATCAACTGCGTTCTCATAACGCTTCCGCTTATGGTCTACGAGGGTACGTGGATGACACTCTCCCCTCTCGTTGCTATGCATCACCATGATCTTGCGTGTGCGTAGGAATTTTTTTGAAATTACTACGTTCCCCAACAGGAGCCAATATGAGCATCCAGGTTTCGCTATTGGTTATTGACCGGAGATGTGTCTCGGTCATGTCTGCATAGTTCTCGAACCCATAGGGTCCGCACGCTTAACGTTCGATGATGATTTGTATTATGAGTTATGTGATTTGATGACCGAAGTTTGTTCGGAGTCCCGGATGAGATCACGGACATGACGAGGAGTCTCCAAATGGTCGAGAGGTAAAGATTCATATATATAGGACGATGGTATTTGGACACCGGAAGTGTTCCGGGTGATACCGGGTCACCGGAAGTGGTTCCGGGCAAACCCCGGTAAAGATATGGGCTTAATGGGCCAAATAAGGGAACACACCAGCCCACAAGGGGCTGGTGCGCCGCCCCTTATAGGGCCAGCCACGTGGGGAGAAAGGGAAAGGAGAGGAGGAGAAGGAAAGTATGAAATAGGACTCCTACTTCCTTCCCCTTCCCCCTCCTTCCTTTCCCCCTTGTCCAAATATGGTAAGGGGGGCGAATTGGACTAGGGGCCCAAGTAGGATTCCTCCTTCTTGGGCGCGCCCTAGGCTGCCTCCTTCCCTCTCCCTCCTTTATATACATGGGGAGGGCACCCCTAGAACACACATCAATTGTTCCTAGCCGTGTGCGGTGCCCCCTCCATAGTTACACACCTCGGTCATATCGTCGTAGTGCTTAGGCGAAGCCCTGCGCCGGTAACTTCATCATCACCGTCGCCACGCTGCCATGCTGACGGAACTCTCCCTCGGCCTCAACTGGATCAAGAGCTCAAGGGACGTCATCGAGCTGAACGTGTGCTGAACACGGAGGTGTCGTATGTTCGGTGCTTGGATCGGTTGGATCGTGAAGACGTTCGACTACATCAACCGCGTTACTAAACGCTTCCGCTTTCGGTCTATGAGGGTACGTGGACACACTCTCCCCGCTCGTTGCTATGCTTCTCCTAGATAGATCTTGCGTGATTGTAGGATTTTTTTTTTTGAAATACTACGTTCCCCAACACATGTTGCTTCACAACATTGCAAATGTGAAGAAACAAGCCCGTGGACATCCTAAACCGGCGTAAAAAATACTTCTCTAGATAGCGAGGTCTTGTGGCAAAGTAGTTGCGCCACAATCAGTCGCCGCCTCTTTCCTCTCTCTCCCTGGAAACTCACGGCCAAAACCGGACCACCGTGCTTGGGCTTCTAGTTCTTGTGCATCATCACAACAATATCTTCTCCTCGGTTAAATCAAATTCCTCATCCGATGAGGAATCATTGTAATAGTTGGAGTCGCACAAACTCATCTATAATATGAAACTATCTATCAAACTATACTTCTACCAATGCATAAAAAACGCAAATGATTTTTTTTACATTTGCAGTGATTTTGTCGAACACCTTGTGTGCAAGGAGGAGAAATCCGGCCGGTGAGTCGTCAGTCGCTTGCGGCTGCCAGGTGGGGGTGGGCAACGACCACCCGAAGTGCAAAAGCCGGCTCTGTCATCCAAGAGCTGCGAGATGCCACGCCGTGGCTAGCCCAATGTCGCCGACCTTTGCTCGGGCGTGGCGGCAGTGCGACTGGTGTGCAGCTCTGGTGGTCGCTAGGACAATGCGGGGGGGGCATGGCCGAACAACCATGTACACGATGGCGGCGAGTCGACGATGAAAGGAGACGAAATTGGGGCGGACGACAGAGCGGTGATGGCCCGCGGGCGGACGGAAGAGGGACAACGGGGTAATAATAGCAACTGCATGATTTTGTAGTATTAATTTATGATCTCGGGTGCAAAAACTCCACGTCCCTCTAACCATCCAAGGACATGTTGGTTCGCATCAAAATGATTTTGTAGTATTAATTTGTGGTCACCTGTTTCGAAATGCCCCTTTCCCCTAGGAGCTTTAGTGTGCGCTGAACACTACTGTTCCATTTCAAATGAATGTTGCCAAATATTACTCTTTTGGACACTAACACGAAAATGGTAAATAATAATAATAATAATAATTTAATCTTAGATTTTTAAAATGTACTCTCTTTTTTTGAGTGGCTTTAAAATGTACTCATGATAGATACAAATGCTCCCCAGTGCAGAATTGGATATTCACAAATTGCGGTGCAATCGTAGTACCATTGTAGTGTGCATGATTTTTGTTACTTGAGAGCCGTCAGAGACAGCTAGCACACAAATTTTTTTCATCATTGCTTTTTTTTTTTAGAATATCGGTAAATCCTATTCCATGCTTTTTTTTAGAAGGAACAACGCGCTTTATTTCATGTCTCAATGTTTAAAGGAATACAAAGATGATCCGGTGGATCGATGAGCCACAAATGTCGGCGAATATCAAGGGTAATAGCCATTCTAGCTAACCTATGTGCCTCACCATTGCTAGCGCGTTGCTCGTGGACGAGCTCACAGCTTTGAAACTTCTGTTTCCTTTCGTTGATCTCTTGTAAGATCATGCACTTTGGCGGAGCCCGGTATTTTTTTCTTTGGAAAATGGTACTTTTTGTATCTCAAGAAGTTCTGAATTTTTCGTACAGGTATATACAGATGTGTTGTATGTGTTGCAAATTTTTAGAAGAATATGGATCTATACACGGCATATATAAAAAAATGAAATCATTAATTAAGGAGTACTCGTTGCAAAGAACACTCCACCTTCCCAGGTCACGACAAGTGGTGCACATGCAGCGTGCCACTTGTCGCAACCTGGGAGTTTTCCTTTTTTCGTAGATCCGTTTATTCAAAATGTTTTATCTCTTAAACCGTGCGTTCAAATCTCAAACCGTTTTCACCATTGGATTCCTCGCGTCGAGATCTACAAAACTAAATCCCATGTTGATAGGTTTTGACGAACTTTTTTTCATGAAAAAAACTAGATGAAAAAACCGGACGAAAAAACCAAACTGGGAGCACGGTTTTTTTTTTCCTTTCTGAAAGAGGCACGCCCGTGCCTCTCGCGAAATCACAACCGTGCCTCTCGTGGAAGCAAAACCGTGACTCTCGTGGAAGGAAAAAAAAACAGAAAACGTGTTTTTTTCCTTTCCGAAAAAGGCACGCCCGTGACTCTCGCGAAAGCACAACCGTACCTGTGGCGAAAGCAAAACCGTGACTCTCGGGAAAGAAAAAAATAACAGAAAACGCGTATTTTTTCCCTTTCCGAGAGGCACGGCCGTGACTCTCGCGAAAGCACAACCGTGCCTCTCGCGGAAGCAAAACCGTGACTCTCGCGAAAGTAAAAAAACAGAAAACGGGTTCTGTTTTTCCCTTTCCGAGAGGCACGGCCGTAACTCTCGCGAACGCACAACCGTGCCTCTCGCGGAAGTAAAACCGTGACTCTTGTGAAAAAAAAAACGCTTTTTTTGTTTCCGAAAGGCACGGCCGTGACTCTCGCCAAAGCACAACCGTGCCTCTCGCAGAAGAAAAACCGTGACTTTTCGCGAAAGAAAAAAAAAACGCGTTTTTTCGTGTAAAATTTTTTTTTGCTCGAAAAGCTAAGGAATACCGGGGGAAAACCAAAACGTCGAAAAAAACCCGTTTAAAAAGCCGAAAACATGTGCGGAAAAATAAAAAAATAAAATCTGGAGGGAGCGTCCAGAGCACGACACGTGGCGAATGGCTGAGAGCACGCCAAGTGGCGCTAATCGTTGCGAGGCTCCCGAAGGAGCGCTTGTTAACTAGTTGCTCTCATAAAAAAGACTACTACATGAAGCAAAATGGGCCTGTATTTTGTTGTTTTTGGCCCGGAATTATGTCTTGTTTGTCTAGCCTAAAATTTACTTTATTATTTTATTAAACTCAACTATACCTAGAGAACATGAATTTGCTTTTGCAGTTTTTTTGGAATTTTTTGAAACTTTTAAGTGGCAGTTTCAATTTTGGCAACATACCGGGACTTAAAACACCGTTCTTGTGGAATTGTCCCTAACGACATGAAGTTTTTTTTTTGCGAGAAACGAAATGAAGTGTTCCCTGTATGGGTCGGCACATGATGTGTTTTTTCTTCTATTCTCCAATTTTACTTGTTTGTTTTTGTTTTTCTCATTTTTATATTTTGATTCATGTTTTTTTATTTTCTTAATACATGGATCTTTTTGGGTAAGCACGCAAACAGTTTCTGAACATATATCCAGACATGTATTTTTTTGCGGGGTATATGCAGACATCTATGATCCTTTTTCAACATATAAACATTATTTTTGTCTTAGAAACATTTTTCAAATATGAGCTGAATATTTTTTGCACTATATAGTTTTTCATTATTTTTGTACCTTTTTAAAATATTTATGTTTGTAAATAAAAACGAAAAAATGTATTTGGCAACCTTGTGACAGATTGCAAAAACGCCACACCACCTGGATGCCGTTCAATTTAATCCAACGCGCGCTACGCGTTCCAGCGAGCCGTTTCTTTTTTTCTGTCGCTGGTGTGTGGGCCATCGCTCCACGCCCGCGTCGCTCGAACCGTCTCCCCCCCCCCGATGCGCTGACTTAACTCCTCCCTCCCCCATCACTCCCTCAATTCACTCGGCAACCGCGCTCTGCTCCGCTCTCTGGTTTTCGGCCGCTCCGCCCGCGCTCTCTCTCTGTCGACGGCGAGCGGCGACTCCTTCTCCGGCCGATTCTCGACGCCAGTGTTCTGTTCCACCGGTGAGTCTCGACTCAATCCCCCCCCCCCACATCCGCCCGAGTAGTTCGTGCTCTGTTTCTCGACGCCATTAGTGGCGGGATGTTCGTCGTGTTGGTCGCAGGTTAGAACAGACGAGGAATGCGCCCAATACGTTCAATTCGTGGTGCATTTGCTATTTGTTAGTCCCTGTGTCGCATGCACATCGTTTTAATGCTTAATTTGCAGTTTTCGATTTCGTGGGTAGTTGCCGTAATTTTTGAACTGATCCCCTCTGCTACGCGGCTCGATTCTGATTTCTAGGGTTTTCTCTAGATGCATAACCATTATGTCTCCGTTCATGATTCGACGTCGTTATCCTATGATGATTTCTGCCGTTATTTTGGTCGCCGGTAGGGTTTGGTGCGGGGATTTTACAACGACTCTCCTCACTCTGTATCTATGTTGGGCTCCGTTTTATCATGCTCTTATGGTTGCAGTGAAGGCATTGAATTACCACCAGTATAATTAGGTTGCTGATGAGAATCCCATACTGTTTGTGTGTTTTATATGCAGTTCATCTCGTTGTGTTTAGGTTGTCATGATGGATTGTTTGTTCTAGCACTACCAGTGGTGTCTCGTTTCATGATGCATTTTGTGTTTCTAACTGATGGATGTGCCATCATTTAACTTACCTGAACTTTAATTGTGAATATTACCATCAGTGGTGTGAATAATTTATCAGGAGTCCACTGTAAAATTTATCATGTCACTGGGTTTTTAATACTTAGTGATGTGATGTCCAATATATGTGTTTGTGTGTAAGTTGTTGCCATCCCTAATTTGCATAAGTTATCTTGCCTGATACATACATTTTATCGGTGTATCATAAGCAAAAAAATCAGGTATTCAATATCTAGTAGAAGCAGACATGTCCTTTTTTATTTTCGTCCTTCTCTGTTGTGGATGAGTTATCTTGTTGTATGTTCACAAGTTACCAATGTATCATAAGAATAGGTGTGTGACTATTAATTCAACAGCTATGCATCCTTTATGCTCACTTTTTTCTCTTTGTTATTCTTGTGTGTCAGGTCACAATGCCAAGGAAGCGCAAATTAGATGATGACTTTGAGGAGGTGAACCCCTTAAAGAAGCATAAGCCTCCAGCAGATCAGAATAGGGCTTCTCCTAGTGCTCTTGTGACTGCCTGTAAGGATATGTCAGATGAGAGAATGGCCGCGATCGATGACATGGATTTCACTAGTCTGCGGAATATCAAGTGTGATAATCTGTTCAATCGGCTTTCTCAATGGCTTGCTAGTCTATACGACCCTGATTCCCGTGAGGTTGTTGTACCCGGTCGCGGAAGGTTACGGGTCAGTGAAGAGTCTGTGCATCGTATAATGGGTGTGCCCCAAGGTGATATTGCGGTGGATTTCAAGGTTCCTACAGATGCACAACTTGAGCTTGCGGGAGATCTTTTTGGTGATCTTGGACATGCTCCTAAAACTGTGGATGTATTAAACCTTATCTTGAGCACTAACCGGCATGACGACAATTTCAAGCGCTTGTGGCTTGTGCTTGCTGCCAGCACCGTGATGGCGCCGACGACTTCGAACAAGATCAGCACCAGATGGTATCCTATGTTGGTAAGCACATCTGGCTATCTTTCTAGTTCACGCTTTTTATCTCTTTTCTTCGTTTTTCTACCTGGTAATTTTTTGCTTCTTAGTCTGATGATTATGCACATATGCACTTTGATAACTTTCCCTGATTTTTGGAGTGTGGTAATTTGTGTCCCTTTGATTTTTCTATGATCTGAAGTGTGGTATTTATGTAGTAATGCACCTGATAACTTTATATGAAGGTGTAGTAATTATATAGTAATGCATCGGATAACTTTTTATGAAGGTGTAGTAATTACATAGTGATGCACCTGATAACTTTTTTCTGAAGGTGTGGTAATTATGTAGTAATGCGCCTGATAACTTTTTCTGAAAGTGTGGTAATTATTTAGTAATGCACCTGATAATTTATTTATGCCTTGCAATATGGTAATTTTGACTTACTTCTCAATAATGTGGTAATTGTGTGCTTTATGTACTTGGTGATTCAATGCTTTAACAGTGTTATAAGTGTCTACTTATGTCCCCTGCTAACTTGTGTGCATACATTCCTCTATGTTTCATGTGTTTTCTTTTTTTTCGCAGCAAAATATTGGCAATGTAAAAAACCTCAACTGGTGCAAATTTATTGCGGATCAGCTTCACAAAGCCCTTTCAAAAGGAAAGCCTACACGGGTTGCCTCCTATTCTACAATGTTAGTTCCCCTATTCTTTTTTTGTTCCCATGATATTTGGATTGTACGTCTTATTCCGCCAAACAGCTAGATTGTAATGACCTTTTCTGTTCTCCCAGCTTCTGTATATAGATGCTATTGACTTAACTAGCCTTGATATCATCTTGCCTAATGGTTCTTTTGCAATTAATGTGTGGACGAATGAGTTGGCATCGAAAGTTCTCCGGATGGATGTCCAGAGGGACAAGCTTTCCTATGGGAAATTACCGGTAATTTCCCATTCGTCATTTTTCTTACCTTCTATGTATTGCCATCTTTTTTATCAAGATCTTAATTTGTTTTTTATCATATTTTTTTCAGCTTAAGCCCCAATATGGTCAAGACTATTGCTTGTTTGGCGGTTTCAAGGTCTAGATAAATTCATGCGTGTTCATGCACCGCAAAACTGTTCTGAACAGGTATTTTTAATCTTTTTTGTGCGTTTGGGTATTTTTGTTTTCCTTTTCCTGGTAAATATTGTTATAAGGACCTGGTAACTTGTACTATTTTTAGGATGGTAACTTTTTTTTATTTTTTAGATTCTCACTTTGGAATAACTTCATTTGAACTTATCTTTGTGTGGTATTTTTAGTTGTTTTTGCATGGTACTTAATGTCTCTCACAACCTGATTATTTGTTTTTTCATTCGTGATTTTCTATCAGAAACTTGCTAAAGCTTCTGCTATTGTGGGTCGCTTTTCGTCTGGCATGGTTGGCCTCCTGGGTGGTCTTGTTAATGAGTTCATGTCCTTGGATGATGAAGACAGCTCATGGATGTCCCGTGTGTTAGAGAGCCAACTAAAGGGTTTATCTTCTGCTGCCGGGAAGACTGCAAGCACCCATCCTGCATCCCGCTCGCGTGAAGTAAAAGATACCGGCAAGCAAACTGTCGAAGGTTCAGATTCTGATCATGAGGATAGTGATGGTGGCGGTGATGGTCACTCTGACGAAGATCTAGATTTTCACGTTCATTACCATGGTTCTTCAGGTGGACCGAACGCCCATGAGGCTTCAGGTAGTGGGGGTAGTGCTGGACCGAATGCCCATGATGCTTCAGGTAGTGGCGCAGCGAATGCAGATGTGGGTGCAACCATGTTTGCAACTGCCAATGTGTCGGTAAGGTCAGCCGGAATTGATGGAACTGCTACTGCAGGAACCGATCAGCCTCTCGAGTCTCAGATTATGCTTACTGCACGTTCCGGGAATGTATCTAGTGATGGATTGCATAACCAGCCAGATATGACGGATACTCAAAACGAGGCTGTTATTGATGCTTCTGTGAAGAGGTGCGGTTCTTCTCTCGTCCGTATCTTGGAAAAGCAATATTCCAGGCGTCGCAAGAAATTACGCCTACCTTCTCCGCCCATGGCCACTGGTACAACTGTTTCTGACCAGCCGTCGTTGGATGATACACATCGTTCTATCAAGGCAATAGTCATCAATGAGCTTGGCATTGTAGGCCCTGATAAGGGCACTAACTCAGTAATTGCCAATCCCACGCGGAAGAAGCAACATCCTCGCAAGTGAGTTTCTTATCATCTGCTAGTTGATTTCTTTTTATTTTCATTTGTTATATTGCATTTTTAGCTGGTAACTTCTGTCAATATAAGCTGGTAACTAATGTTATATTTTAGCTGTTGTATGCAAATATAATCTGATAACTAATGTTAATATAAGCTGGTAACTAATGTTTTTATAAGCTGGTAATGTCCATGGTTATTTTTCTTTGTGTACATACTTACTTGTTGTTACTCTTTTGTGTTATCACTTTTCCTAGCACCTAGCTTCTGATAATTAGAAGTAAATATGTCTGGATAGTTTCTATTCCTTAACAAGCTTGTGTTTTTTTTCTAGAAAGGATAGTAATTATATCATGGTAAGGCTGATAACTTTCAGTAGCTATTTTCACGATAATAACTTCAGTTTTTTATTTGAACAATATGTAGTTTAACTTTGTTTGCATGATAATTTTAGTAATTATATGCTGGTAAGCATGTGTTATTTGTCTACGGTAACATTTTTCTCACGTGCACTATATCCTTTTCAAATAATAACTTGTCAGGTGTTCGAATGCTCCATCTATTAGTGTTGCCGACCTTCAGCAAACGCGGTCTAGCAGTGTGGGTGTCACGTCTGAGGAGATATCTAGTAATCCTGCGCGTTCTTCGGCAGATGTTGACTCGTCTGACACGTCACGCAGGTGATTATGAATGTTATTTTTCTTGCTATATGATATCTAAATGATTTTCTCTATTTGTTTATTTTTCATTTGTAAATTAGGTGAATATATACCGGTAATTTAACTCTTTTATGCGTGGCATCATAATCTGTATGGGAATGACTGGTAGTTTTTATAGTCAAAGCTCTTACAATATTTACTGTTATTTTTAGCATGATAAATTTGTTGGTAACTTTGTTATCTTCATAGTTATCATCTTCATTAATGATTCGTGACGATGTTGATTTATTGCATTATGTGGATATCCAAGTTGGCCATAAGTTGTCAAATAATTTGAATACAAGCTGGTAACTAAAGTTATTTTTTAGCTGGTAACTTCTGTCAATATAAGATGGTAACTAATGTTATATTTAGCTGTTGTATGCAAATATAATCTGATAACTAATGTTGATATAAGCTGGTAACTAATGTTTTTATAAGCTGGTAATGTCCATGTTTATTTTTCTTTGTGTGCAGCAAGAAGACCAAGATTACTGTGAGGAAGGTTACGAAGTCTTCTAAAGTTGCAGTTGCAACTAGGTCTTCTCCTCGTGTTGCTTCCAAGGACGCGAAAGATGATTTTAAAGAATCCCCCGTGGTCACTTCTCCAATGGCTGTTGTGCAAGATAATGCCCCTGTGAGGAATTCACCAGATGCTGGTTTTGGAGCTGTGGATGAGCTCGCGGCAGCAGCCACTATTACTCAAGTGGTAGAAGAAATTGCCAATGTTGTTATTGGCACTGAAGCTGAAACTTCTGCTGATCAACCTAAAGGAATTGCTCCTCCAATGAGCGCTGTTGTAGCTGAAACTTCTGCTGGTCAACCTCAAGGAATTGCTCCTTCAATGAGCGCTGTCGTAGCTGAAACTTCTGCTGATCAAGTTCAAGGAATTGCTCCTCCAATGGCCGCTGCTTTAGCTGAAGATGACCAAGCTCCTGTCAAAATACCGTGTGTTGTTCAAGCTCAAGTTGATTCTTCCCTATCCAATGTGGCAGAACCAGTTGAAACTGAAGATGCAGTGTTTGTTGAAGCTCAACAACAGGATGACCAAGTCATCGCCCAAGAATTCAGCATTAATGCAGATGTAGAAGATGGTGTTGCTGATAGGGCCTACTGGGATTTCACCCCACCATCTTGCTCTCTTGGCCTAGATTTCGGCCCCACACCGCCCGGACCAGATATTATTACGACGGCCGCAGTCCTAGCTGCAGTACCAACACCGCCCCCAGCGGTTGTTTCGACAACTCAAGCACCAGCAGTGGTCCCAACGGTTAACAATGCTCCCCAAGACCGAGCAGCAGCATCCCCAATTGATCATATGGCGGCAGCACCACGAGATTTAAAGAATGCAGAAGATAATCCTATTGACTCCAATCCGTTTTCAGGCTCTGAGCCTGCTGACCTTGGTAAGTGAAGGCATATACGTGTCTTCGCTTTATCACAAAAGAGTGATGGGATGGATGTCTGCTTTTCGAAGACCTTTTTTATGCTTTTAGTTTGATCCTTGTGTGTATATTTATGCTCTTTTTATCCTATGTATGGACAACCTCCCCCCCTCTCACATGTAATGACTTCTGCTTTTGCGTGTGTGCTATGTAATGAACTATGTGTTTTCGTTTCACATTTGCGCCATTTTATTTTTTATGTTGTCTGGTGTGTGGATGTATTATACGTGATTATTATTGTTCATTATTCCTGGTAACTTTTACTAACATCCGATTGATAATTATTTGCTAACTAGTTAATTAAATGGTAGCATTTGTGATCATACCCTGATAACTTCTGCTATCACCATGCTGATAACTTCTACCTTTTTGTGTGGTAACTTCTGCTATCACCATGCTAACATGTGACTGATAATTGTAGCTCTCTACTTTTAACTGATAAATACATTGCTCTACATGAAAGATATTTGTACCTTGTTTTCCAGCTTACCATTTTATCGTATGGTAACTTTCACCATGATAACTTTTTGCGAATGTTGTGCTAGTATTTTTGTTCTAACTAGATACCTACATGTTTTCATTTTTTTTTGCTAACTAGTTACTTAAATGGTAACATTTGTGATCATACCCTGATAACTTCTGCTATCACCATGCTGATAACTTCAACCCTTTTGTTTCCTTTATTGATGCTGTAAATACACCCCCTCCCCCTCCTTTACCTGCACGCACAGACATAGCATTCTAATACATTTATGCTGCCCCTTTAACTATCCTGGCCCCCCTCATTTTCTTCCCTTTTTCTCTCTACAGTAATTATATCATCATTCTGTACTATCTATCACTTTTTTTAGCTGTTTTTCCACATATTTGACATTCCTTTTGTCAGTTCACAAACTGACCTGGTCGCAACTTTTTGAAGAGCGTCGATTTCGAGTTTATGATGCGGATGTTGAAGACGATGATGTAATTATGTTGGTTGAAGAAGTCGAACGTGCCACTGTTAGAGCAAAAGTAAATTACGGTTCTGTAAAAGGTACTGATAGGAAGATTTTATTTAGCAAACTTTTTCCTACTGCCAACCTTGATAACATCATTATCTTCATGTTGATAATTTACTGTTCTAAACTCTGATAACTTCTTTTCTTTTTGTTTCAACGTAATATTTCTTTCCATCATTCCCAACTCTGATAACTCCGTTCACTTTTCTTCTAGACCACCCCACCAGCCCTGAATTTGCTACACCAGTTATTCAACCTCCCTATGGTAATCATTCAGCCAGTGTGACTCCTAAATCGTACATTCGGAAAGTTAGGGTAAGCCGCCCATCGCAGTTCCTTCTGCCTCCATATTGTGGCCTCACAGCATCTGCACTCGAAGAGGTTATTTACGCAGAAGTTATCAAGCACACCACTGATTCAGTTGACTCCAAGATAAAACAGTAATGACATTTACTGTTTTCCTTTTCTCTAGTATTTTGACCCCTCACTGGCAAAACATTGGCTTATATACTATTTTTTTCTTTGTTTGCTTTTCAGTATTAGGGTTATTGACATCGATGGGCGGTGGGTCACATTGGAGGAGCTCGCTAATAGTGTGATAGAAGGTGGTCAAGTTTCGAATAATATTGCAGAGCTCCACATCCGAACTCTTTCTGATTCTGTACCCCCGGGGAAGATCATCTTTCCATGGTTGCTGTCAGTATATCTTCTCATACATGATATGACGAGCAAGTTCCTAATCAAACATTTCCGTCGTGATGCAAACTACATACATAGTCACCAAAATCAGGTACAATTTTTTACGTAAACTACATACTTTTCTTCTTTTAAATCGTACAAGCTGTTTTAGTTGGTATAACAGGCAATTTTATCAGGCTCTTATTTTGGTTTTGTCAGACATCGTACCATTAAAGAATTTTAGCTGGTACCTAGTTATGTTACTTTTCTGTGGTAACTTTCATGTATGCCTACTGGTAACATATGTTGTCAGTGTCCTGATAACTTTGCCTTTTTAACTGTAAATGCATTGATAACTTCTTGTGTTCATGTGTTCACATTTTTCCTTTATGTGGTAACTTTCATGTATGCATACTGGTAACATATGTTGTTAGTGTCCTGATAACTTTGCCTTTTTTACTGTAAATGCATTGATAACTTCATAACTTCTTGTGTTCATGTGTTCACATTTTTTTAACAGCTACTGTTTCCAACACTGCAAAAGTTGGGACCTCTACCAAAGGACGGGCATTGGTATGTCTTGTGCCTTAATCTCAAGGCAAAACGATTTGAAGTTCTTGATTCTCTTCGTCCACAAGATAGCGCCCTTCGCTCATCACACATGCGACGAAGCTTATGAATGACATTAAAAAAGCCCGGTTGATTGCGTACAAGGACTTGAGTAAGCAGATCCAAGACTATGATCTTGTGTACATCGATGTGTTCAAACAGGACAATGGGTTAGTTTTTTTGGCTAGTACTCCATTATTTTTTTCCATCTAAATACCCGGTAACTTAGTAGTGTAGCATTTTAAAAGTTCATTCACCTTTTTGCTTATCTTATTTTGCTTTTTAACACATTTTTTATTTTTTTCCTTACAGCACTGATTGCGGTTTCTTCGCGTTCAAGATCTTGGAGTTCTGGGATGGTAAAAATATCCCGACAATAACTAAGGAGCAGATCCCGGCGCTGAGGAAGATATTGACAAGCATGTGGCTGGACCATCCTCTTAACAAATGCACGCAATGGCGTTATCACTTATTCAATAAGGAGTAATTGATGTGAGAAATTTGCACCAATATAAGTTTTGATTTTATGTTTAAGAACGATGATAGTTTTATACTTTTTTTCTGGGCTGATTACTATCTTTTTTATACATTTTTGCTGATAACTTATGATAGTCAATGCTGCTAACATACTATAACAGGTGCTGATAACTTTCTTTTTCATGGCGTCATAACATTTTGCTCACAAACAAAGAACGATAACTAATCTCATTCTCATTTTTGAAAATCCCCATTACATTCTGGACGATAACTTACATGTTTCAGTGCTAATAACTTTTCATTACATGGTGTCTCGACACCATTTTACACAATAAAATGGGTAAAATTGATAAGTAAAGTCTCTAACTTGCATTTCAATGCCCATCTAACTTGCATTTCAATGCCCATCTAACTTGCATTTCAATGCCCATCTAACTTGCATTTCTCAGTGCGGGATGGGTGAGGTACATTTGCGTTTATCATGATCTGTCGACCCGCAGACTCTACACTTCCTCTCTTTTTTTGGCTTTGCAATGTCAAATGGGTGCTGGAATCTTTTCTCTCTCGGACGCCCTTTCGTAGTAGACTTTGGTGGGTCTAGTATCACTCTTGTGTTTGATGATTGGGATCCCTCGGCATGTGAGCCCTGGAACTGGAAAATATTGCCAGACACATGCGTGACAGGAATGCTTCCTTGATGCGCTACTGGGACACCTTCAGTGGCACTAGTCCCTGGTGGTGAAGAAAACATTTGTGCTTCTTTTCCCTCATCTTTTTCCTTTCTTGCTTTCTTTAGCTACCTCTTTTTTAGTGCATCCATGTCATCTCTGAAAGCATTAACATGTTTCCTTGCCAATGCCATCCCTTCATCAGTAGTGCAAGCGTCTTTTGCTTGTTCCTTGAAATCATTCAGAATAGATGTATATCTCATGATATTTTTTCCTTCCTCTGTCATTCCCTTCTTAACTGTTGGCTGTTGGTAATCAGGCTGAACAAGATCCTCTTCTGGATCCCATGTCCACCTATCCAGGATATACCTTCTCGGTATCTCATAGACTCCAATCTGTTCCATTACTCGTAGTATGTGTGCGCACAATAGCCCATCGCGATCAAACTTGCAGCAAGTGCATGAGTATACCCCTTCATCCTTGTTCGCCTGCACATGGTAGTCCCTATCCCCATACTTTGGTAGTATGCCTCGGAGCGACCACATCCTGAAGGTTCCATCTTGCAAAGTGTCGCATCCGTAAGCAGTCTTTAGCTTCATCTCTACCTGGAACTTGGAGAACAGATTTTGTGTGTATATCCCTCGCATCTGTAACTCGATTGGGTTCAATGAATACATGTCCGCCTCTTTGTAAATTGTGTCCACTTGCTCTTTCGCCACAGCCACCATTACTTTCTCCTGGATTGCAGTGTATTGAGTTGCGAATTCAATCAATGAGTTATTGGGGTTCACGTACTTCTTGAGCACAGCATTGAATCCCTCGCTCCTTGCAGTTGTCTGCAAGAATGGAAAGAAATGCTTCATGTAGTACACTGGGGCCCAACATTTCCTATTTTCCCACAACCATTGAAAATGTTCGTTGTCGATCTGGCCATATTCATCCATCATTGCCCACCATTTGTTTTCAAACTCTTCCTCTGTGATACACAAAACATGAGACAATTACAACATCATACACAATCATTGGTAATTAAAGTACAAGTATGCTGGTAACTTTTATTAGTTGTTAGATGGTAACTTTATTGAACAGTTTCTCCAGATCTGGTAACTTTTCTAAACCACAAGTTGGTATCAACATATGTAACTGCCCCTGGTAATATAGCCAACAAGATCATGGTAACTTGTGTAGACCCACAAATGGTAACTTGTGCATCACATATATTCATATGGCTTCTCAAGTTTGCTGCATGGTAATTAAAATGGGTCAACAGATTAGGTACGTACCAGTCAAGCTGTTGTCGACACAGTCTTTGAACGCTTTGTTTAGTGGTTTATCATCAGTCATAAGTTTTCCAAGTTTCTCTTGCGCCTTCTTCATTATATGCCAATGGCAATTTCTGTGTATTATGTTCAAGAGGACCTCGTCGATCGCACTCCTCATTGCAAAGTCCTGGTCTGTGATGATGTTTTTAGGGGCAACACCACCCATTGCATGGAGGAATGTGTTAAACAGCCACACAAAGTTTTCCTTTAGTTTGTTTCGAACGAAGCCACATCCAAACTGGATGGATTGACCATGGTTATTAATTCCAATGAATGGTGCACACGGCATCTTGTACATGTTTGTCATGTATGTCGTCACTAGTAGAAAACAGGGCATTGGTCACAGGGCAGTTTTCACATTAGCCCCGGTTCAGTCACGAACCGGGACTAATGTGAGCATTGGTCCCGGTTCGTGAGCCCAGGGGGCCGGCCGGGGCCTCGTGGGCATTGGTCCCGGTTCGTATGGACCCTTTGGTCCCGGTTGGTGGTACAAACCGGGACCAATGGGCCACGCTCCTGGCCCACCACCCTTTAGTCCCGGTTCATACCACAAACCGGGACTAAAGGGCTGGTCCTAGTTGCGGCCAGTGTTTAGTCCCACCTCGCCAACCGAAGGGCGCTCACACCAGTTTATAAGCCCGTCCCTCTATGCCTTGTTGAGCTTCTATTAAAGTGAAAATAGATGCCCTTATACAGGAAATTTGACTTAAATTCATAGTAAATTTCATAGAAATTTAGTATGAATTTAGGTTGAATTTTCTCTATAAGTGCATCTATGTTCATTTTTTATATTTATAAAATAAATAAACCTTAATAAAATAAATAAAACTAAATAAACCTTAATAAAATAAAATAAAATAAACTATAGTAACTACAATAAATAAACCTTAATTAATTAAGTAAAAATAGCAGCAAGTAAAATAAATAAAAATAGCAGCAGTAAAATAAATAAAAATAAAATAATTAAAGTAAAAGACATAAGTAATTAGAAATAAAATAAATAAGTTTTTTGTTGTAAGTAGAAAGAAAACCTTTTCAGAGTTCATTTGAAATGCTTTTCAATTTTAGGGTCTTATAGCTCAAAATAATTAGTAAATGCATGAAAAATAACAAATGAAGTCAGAAAGGATTGACAAATGATGATGTGGCTTTGAATGGTGCATTTTGAACACACAAAAAGTTAGGAGTTCAAATAAGTTTTAAAAAATGAAATCCCTTTGTAACAGACGAGTTTCCGGATGAAATCCTGATACTTTGAAAGAGATTGTCCGTTTTGTACACGAAGTGCATCCAGTTTTTGTCGTAACCCTCTCAACTTTCTTGCACATGCTATGTGGATGAAATGATGATATCATGCCAACTTTCAACCTTTTCAGAGTTCATTTGAAATGCTTTTCAATTTTAGGGTCTTATAGCTCAAAATAATTAGTAAATGCATGAGAAATAATAAATGAAGTCAGAAAGGATTGAAAAATGATGATGTGGCTTTGAATGGTGCATTTTGAACACACAAAAAGTCAGGAGTTCAATAAGTTTAAAAAAATGAAATCCCTTTGTAACAGACGAGTTTCCGTATGAAATCCTGATACTTTGAAAGAGATTGTCCGTTTTGTACACGAAGTGCATCCAGTTTTTGCCGTAACCCTCTCAACTTTCTTGCACATGCTATCTGGATGAAATGGTGATATCATGCCAACTTTCAACCTTTTCAGAGTTCATTTGAAATGCTTTTCAATTTTAGGGTCTTATAGCTCAAAATAATTAGTAAATGCATGAAAAATAACAAATGAAGTCAGAAAGGATTGACAAATGATGATGTGGCTTTGAATGGTGCATTTTGAACACACAAAAAGTCAGGAGTTCAAATAAGTTTTAAAAAATGAAATCTCTTTGTATCAGACGAGTTTCCGGATGAAATCCTGATACTTTGAAAGAGATTGTCCGTTTTGTACACGAAGTGCATCCAGTTTTTGCCGTAACCCTCTCAACTTTCTTGCACATGCTATGTGGATGAAATGATGATATCATGCCAACTTTCAACCTTTTCAGAGTTCATTTGAAATGCTTTTCAATTTTAGGGTCTTATAGTTCAAAATAATTAGTAAATGCATGAAAAATAACAAATGAAGTCAGAAAGGATTGAAAAATGATGATGTGGCTTTGAATGGTGCATTTTGAACACACAAAAAGTCAGGAGTTCAAATTAGGTTTAAAAAATGAAATCCCTTTGTAACACACGAGTTTCCGGATGATATTTAAACTATTCAAATTTTGAAACTAATGGATTAACAGAAAGTTTATAATTATTCTGAGCTAAAAGTAAAAAGAATAAAAAAATAAAGCAAAAATCAAAAGAAAATAAATAATTCATAAAACAAAAAAATACTGGAAAAAATAAAAAAATGCCGCCTAATGGGCCACACAGCCTGCATACGACTAGAAACCCATCTGCACATGGGCCAGGATGCAGGCCCGCAGGCCCAATAGGCCCAACATGGCAATGACAAAGGTAGGCATGTATAATGCCTGCATATTAGAGAGGAGCTCAGCACCTGAGCTGCAGCGCAGCTTATAAACAGGTGCTGAGCTCTCTCAGCTAGCGAGGTGGGACTAAACTTCCCACCGCACCGCGCCAGCACATTAGTCCCGGTTGGTGGCTCTAACCGGAACCAATGCTGCCCTTTGGTCCCGGTTGGTGCCACCAACCGGGACCAAAGCCCTCTGCTTCCCGCCCTTTGCGCTGGTGAAAAGAGGCCTTTAGTCCCGGTTGGTGGCACCAACCGGGACCAAAGGGTGGGTATTGGTTCCGGTTGGAGCCACCAACCGGGACCAAAGCCTTTGCTATATAAGTAGCACTTTGGAAATTTTCTGATTTCCATCGCCAGTGTCCCCCCGCCCGATGACGCCGCGAGCTCGATATCGATCTACGCCGCCAGGCTGCCCCGTCGTCGTCGCCGTCGCCCGTGCCCCTGAGCCCACGCCATCGGCCGTCACCGTCGTCCTCCGCCGCCGTCGCCGTCGCCGTCGGCCTCCGCCGCGCGCCCCCGAGCCGTCGCCCCGTATACGTCACCGTCGCCGCCCTCCGCCCCCGGCCCGCCGCGGTCGCCGTCGCCCTCCGCCACCCTGTGAGCGCCGCCTCGATCCCCTCCTCCTCCTCCCTGTAATGGCCGCCGCCGCTGCCGCCGCGCCCCCTAGCTGTTGTAATTTAGATGTGTAGTTAATTTAGTTTAGATTTAGTTAATTTAGATGTGTAGTTTAGATTTTTCATATTTAGAAGTGTAGTTAGATGTGTAGTTAGATGTGTAGTTAATTTAGTTGTTGTAATTTAGATGTATTAATTTAGATGTGTAGTTTAGATTTTTCATATTTAGAAGTCATTTATGTATGTTCATATTTAGAAGAAAAAGAAGGAGAGAAAAAAGGAAAATAAGAAGAGGAAGAAGGAGGAGAAGAAGAAGAATAAGAAGAAGAGGAGAGGAAGTAGAGGAGAAATAAATAAGAAGACGAAAAAGAAGAAAAAAAAGAGTAGAAGAAGAAGAAATAGAGGAGAAGAAGAAGAATTTTTTCTTCTTCTCCTCTTTTTTTCTTTTTTTCTTCGATCTCCTCCTCTATTCCTTTCTTCTTCTCCTCTTTTTTTCGTCTTCTTCCTCTTCTTATTTTTTATCGGGTATGTCGTTGTCGATATATGTACCCCCTCCCCGATAAATTTTAGTAAGTACTACTTAGAAAGTGTTTAATAGAATTAGTTAGAAAAATAATAGAACTAGTTAAACTAGCTAGTTTATTTGTAGTAAGTACTACTTTATTCTATTTATAGTAAGGAAATTAATAGAACTAGTTTGTTTTTTTAGTTAAAGCAATTATTCCCGCATCGACGTCGACGATGCCTATCCCGCATCCTCGTCGTCGACTCGGCGGAGGAGGCCGGCTTGATCAGAGGGGCCATGTCCGGGACTGGGCTCCGCCGGGCTGGTTTTGGGAGGTGCTACCTTCCGGTGGGCGTAGATTGGTGAGGAACCAGCCCGTCGTTGACCCGATCCTTGTTTGGTGGCGCTCGCGTGGGCCAGTGACGGTGCCGAGGCTTCCGGACACCGCGGAGGAGGTACGTCACCGTGTCAGCGAGGAGGACCAGCACGTCCGTCGCTATATGGTTGCGTTGGAGGGCAGGTTCGACAATACCTGGCAGGTTCTTCAGGGATCTCACTGGAGCTATGATCCTGTGATGGTTCCGTCCCTTTGGGTGTCCACCGCCCGCGCTGATGTCCGTCGGGCGCTACTGTTCTAGCTGTACTAGCGATGCTATATGTATGATAGTATTCAAGGTGTATTAGTGATAATATTCGGCGATGTACGGACGCATGGAGATGATGTAGTTTTGCTTATAATTGAATGCATCCTAATTTGAATACTACTTTATTTTGTGATTTGATTTTGCTTATTGAATGCTCAAAGTGGAAAACTACTCCGATCCTACTTTGAATGCTAAAATTGGAGAGCACTATGATTAGTTGATAGCTTATAGGGTTTTTGTTTTCGCAGAAATCTAGGAGCCCCCCGGCCCCTCCATCATCCCCGCCGTCGTCCCCGTCACCGCCCCCTCCGACATCGAGGTGAGACCAGCCAAATCCTCTTTTAGAAAGATAATTAAACGATATTTCGGGTTGACTGTAAGTCTGTCGAGTCTCCACCATATATGAGAGGACGAAGAATCCCGACTGTTGTCGTGGGGGTAGCTTCTCCTTCGTTCCCGTGTGCTAGAAATTTGGTGTAATGCACTCGAGAACGAAAGGAGGAGCTACCATACATCACCGACGGTCGCAAATGTCAGAGAGGAATCGGTGAGGGAGAGTTCCACCATATATATATGAGAGGACGAAGAATCCCGACTGTTGTCGTGGGGGTCGCTTCTCCTTTGTTCCCGTGTGCTAGCTAGACATTTTGGTGTAATGCACACGGGGACAAAGGGAGGAGCGACCATCACCAACGGTCGAATGTATACACCACGTGAGCTGAGAGTTTTCAAGAAAAGACTCGACAAACCGATAGTCAACCCGTGATGAATAATAATGATCTAACTTAGGTTTTTAGTACATATATTTAATTGTAGATGTTTAATATTTGAATTATATATGAACATAGGAAATGTCGTACTCGGACGACGAAAGTCTCCCGGGGGAGTGCGACTGGTGCCACGACGACCGAGGTCAGTGCGACAGGCCTCACCTGGACGAAGATTGGCGCTTCAGTATTAAGTTGGAGGAGACGTTCGATGTTGAAACGGTACGCAACGACGACAAGTGTTATTTTTTCGTAATTAAGCACGACTTCAACTATTTCAACGTGTATTTTTCATCTTTTACAATTCGGCTAGCTTATCCCATGCCATGCAAGATGCTACGTCTTGGAGAGGATGGGTTTTGAAGACCATGAAAGTATGGAAACAAAGAAAATTCACCTAAGGACCCATCATGATATAGATTTTGAAGTAAAGCTATATAATTCTGAGAGCGTAACCCATTTTGGTTGCAAAAATTGGGAAGCATTTTGCAAGATGTATGGTTTTGATGAGGGTATGCTTGTCACCATGGATCTTGGTGATCCTGACATCGAGCAAGACAATATGGACATTTGGGTCCTTGTTGATACGCCTCCAATTCTACCGCTATGTGAGTTTCTCAAACATAGTTATTAGCTAATTTATATTGTTCATTTCAAAATAGTTGACAGCTTATTTTGATTGTTCAAACAATGTGCGGAACATGGTAGACAGAACCTACTACACCGATGGCTCTGAGTTAACTTATAAGAAGAAAACTCATCTGGTCGGATTTTGTACTGATATTGAGAATTACAATATCTACAATCAAACTCCTCATCATTATGGTCCTCCATACGTGCCACTAGTGCACGTGGTGAACTATGGTAACTACTATGGAGATACCCTGGTAAGATTTCTTACTATTACGACATCCGTGCATATTTTGCATAGTTCTAAAACTAGTGCATTATCATTGCTAACTATGAAGTTATTACTATGTTTTTCAACAGATAATCCCAGAGGATTGTGTGCCTCATTTGATGTATCAGAATGGTAGGCTTGATGTTTTGAATATACAACCAGGTCATCCTACGAATCTCAACTGTCCATACCGGATTTCTAAAAGAAGTGGAGACATGCAAATCAAAGAATGGAAAAAATGTATGGACAGTCGCAAGGAGCTTCTTGGAAGCAAAAGGAAGCGAGGCGCAAGAATTGGAGACAGGATGATCTCCATTCTCCATAATGGAGAGTCAGGGTCTATATTGTTTTATGCTATTTTACCTTAAATAGGGTATTTCGGTCCTACCTAATACTGATGATCATGTGCTAAGAACAATTAAGTAGGGTTGGTTCGATGACTGTGAGGATGATGATCGTATGACTTGTTATTAATAACGAGTAGAAGTTGTATGATGATGATTAGTAGGACTTGTTATTATATATGATGATGCATGATGCGTGCATGAAGAGTTATTATATATCAGCGGGTGAAATGAACATGGATTGGATTGAAGTGAAGGCAACATGCATGTGGTGCGTGTCGAAAGTAGTACAATCCAAACTTGATCAAGTCCGGATTAGTATTACTTTCGACATGCACCACATGTTGCCTTCACTTCAATCTAAGCCATGTTTAGACATAGCAGTACGTAGCGTTGGTAAACCAAGCACGGAGATATAAGAGAGGACACTTCTCTCTAATAGCTACCTAATAACAACCTAAATTAACCCCCCAAAACCCCCAAACCCCCCCCCCTTTCAAAAAAACAAAAACCTCAGCTCCTGCCAGGTGCTGACGCGTGGATGCCTATTGGTCCCGGTTGGTGGCACCAACCGGGACCAAAGGCCCCCCTGCCTGGGCTCTCCGCACCGGCCACGTGGACGGCCTTTAGTCCCGGTTCGTGTAAGAACCGGGACTAAAGGGCTAGGGCATTAGTAATGACCCTTTAGTCCCGGTTCCTGAACCGGGACTAAAGGCCCTTATGAACCGGGGTAAAAGCCCCTTTTCCTACTAGTGCGTGTCAAACGACAAACAGTCATTATACTTTGCATATGCCCTGCGTGATGCGCCATCTATCCAGAACAAGTTCTCAACCCTGTCCTCATCATCAAGTTTGATTCTCCAGTAGAAATATGAATCTTTGGCCCTCAACTATTGGAAGTATGCAATTGTGCTTCCAACGTCCTTGTGGCGGTGCTCTAAGAGGAACTTAGCTCGTTGATTAGCAATGTCTTGTGTCGTGTAGGGTACGTCTTTAGCGCTCCCGTAGAACCATGACATCAGCTGCATCTGCCTCGCAGTCTCAACGTTGCATCCGTGCAGAACCCTCAAGAAGTCCTGCTCCTCCTTCGGAATGTACCGATGTGATGATAAGAATTTTGTTAGGGACGGCTTTTTGATCAGGGGGTGATTGTGGGTGTCATCAAAACGGTCAACAGTCCACCATGCATCATCGTGGGATAGGTACATGTGCGCTTCACATTCAGTCCTAACAACTTTCTTTTTTTCCTCTTCTTGACAATGCTGGCTGGGTTTTCCACATCTTGCAGCTCATCCCTGTCCTTGCGTCGTTTGCCATATTTTGTACAAACTAGTAGCACCCTGCTTATAGTTCCATCAACCCTCTCTTTCTTGAATTGCTGCCTAATTGCAAAGCCAGTCCTACGCGCGTAGGTGCTGTAGTGGTCACGTGCGCTCTCCAGGGTGTCAAATTTTGTCCCTTGTAAAGGTGGCTTAGGTGTGGAATATGCCTCCATGTTGCTGCCTTCCATATCAGCATCGATCCCAGCAGATTCTGGAGTTGCTGGTTCGCTTATTGTCTGCTCTCCAAGGCTCCTAGCTCCTGTGCTTGCATTTGTTTTAGCACTATGTGCACTTGTTCCACCACTGGGCAAGCTGTTGTTTGCGCTGATTACCCGAGCACCTGCAATTTGGCCTGGTAGATTAGTGGAATATTACATGATAAATAACAGTTTTCCATCATGGTAGTTTTCTGAAGATTCAGTGAATGTATCTTTCTTTTCTGCCTAAGCAACCCTGGTAATTTGCATACTCTGAACCTGGTATTATGAGTGCACCAATGCTGGTAATTTTCAAACCCACTTCAACAATAAAGCATTCATTCTGCCTAAAAAACCCTGGTAATTTGCATCCTCTGAACATGGTAATATGTGTGCACCAATGCTGGTAAGTTTCAAACCCACTTCAATAGTAAAGTATTTTTTCTGCCTAAAAAACCCTGGTAATTTGCATTTTTTGGACCTGGTAATATGTGTGCACCAATGCTGGTAATTTTCAAACCCACTTCAATAGTAAAGTATGAGACTGGGTTTTTCATTCCATGATGATATGTAAACAGTAATGTTGGTAATTTTACATGTCCCCATGATGTTTGGGTATGCTGAATTGCTGCTTGGTGTGCGCGCTGCATCGCCTTCTTCATGCATTCTACCTCCTCCTCCATCCTCTGCATTATCTCCTCTGCTAGCATCCATTTATCTACTCCTGCTTGATTTTTTTTACGTTTGCACGTTAGTATACATTTACACGTGTTCACTCTTTTTTTGAAACTCATTGTTTTGTTTACTCTTTACACAGGTGTTTGAAGGCAAGAATCGCAGGGGTGATTGGGAAGAACACTAAACAGGACAATTACAGTACAACATGAGCATCTCCATTAAAAGGCAGCACTTTTCTTTATCCAGTGTTAGTACTTAGCTAAAGTGGATGATAACTTTTACTATGTACAGATTGATAACTTGTTTACTTCATACAGTATAACATTCTTGTAAACTGAAAAATGAACCTTTTTTTGCAATGCATCTTCCATTGTATGAGAGAATGATTTTTGTGGTCAATAAAGGTTCCTCTTTCCTTTATTTGTCTTTATTTTTCCATGGTAGACACAAAATCTATGTTTAGTATAGCAAGGGAATGGGGTACTTTTTGGGGTACTCTGTTTTGTTGCATAAAGTTGGTAACAAAAACTACGGGGTGCTGGTAATTTTGTACTTAGTTGATTGGTAAGTCACTGCAATAGGCAAAATTATGAGAGAAGTCTGCTTATTCTGTTTTCTAGAGGTGAAAGGATGGTAATTTTTGCACATATTGGGAGGGGGGTGGGGTGGGGGTGGGGTATGTCTTTGTATTAAGCAGAATTTTTTGGAGATTTTGGATGAGTCTTGATTCTTACCAGGGTGAGGTGATGTTGCCTGGTGATTTCTTCGCCGTATCCCTGGTAATTTCCACCGCTTCCCTGATGATCTGCTCTTGTTTGATCCAGATCTGGAGGAGGGGTAGGTCTTTGGTGTTGATTTTGAGCAGCTGTGTAGGGGGGAGGGGCGGGTGGGTGGTGGGGAGGGGCGGGTGGGTGGTGGGGAGGGGCGTGTGGGTGGTGGGGAGGGTGAGAGAGGGTATACTTGCGTGGGAGGTAAGGGGGTGGGGAAAGTTGCGATCTGGAAAGTGCGTCGTGGGGGGATGGCATTTTCTGTTGGGCCTTGTACAACGATCGACCTGGTTAGCTGGCGGGGTGATTGGCCTGGTTAGCTGGCGGGGTGATTGGCCTGGTTAGCTGGCGGGTGATCAACAGGTATGGTATGGTAAGGTAAATTTCCTATCGGGCACACTATTGCCAAATATCACTGTCCAAATAAAAAATAGTTTACTAAATATGTATGAAAAATAAAAGGCAGTAGTCTTTTTTTGAGTATCACTAAAATGCATTAGTTTTTTTGAGAATAATAAAAGGTACCCCTCCGTTCCTAAATATAAGTCTTTGTAGATATTCCACTATGAACTACATACGGATATATATAGATGCATTATAGAGTGTAGATTCACTCATTTTACTCCGTATGTAGTCCATACTAAAATCTCTAGAAACGAAGGAAGTATTAGTCATGCAGTTTATGAAGCTGCATGGTCGAAGTGTGTGCAGCACCTGGCGAGAGAGCCCGGTGGGCTCGACCGTACGCGTTCATCACACCTGCGGGTAGCATCTAAACATTTCCGGGCCATCTCGCCAGCAAGTGCGTCGCATCCTAACATTTCCGGCCCGTCTCGCCAGCAAGTGCCGGGGCCCGAGGCCTTGGCATAGCCCAACTCGAGCGACCGTCTCGGGTTGGGTGTGTCTCTCGTCTCACCACGAGCCGGAGAGACGGCGAGGAGGAGAGAGAGAGAGAGAGAGATCATCCAAAACCCCAATCCCCGCACGCCGCAGCCACCACCCCGGCGAGCCACCCACCGCCACCGCCACCGCCACCGCTCCCGCCGGAGTCCCGCCTCCCCGGCCCGCCCGGATTCGCCGCTCCTCCAGGTTACTTCCGCCCGCCCCTCACAGATTCCTCCCCCCTCCCTCCCTCCCCGTAACCCCGTTCCTCCCCGCCGCCCGCGCTCGACGCTCGACGCGACGCGGGCCTCCCGCCCCCGGGCCCGCCGCCAGGGCAAGGCTCGGGGCGGGCGCGCGTGGTTATCTCACGCCATTCTGACATCCCCGCTGGTGCGATTTTTGCAGGGAGGAGACCCGCATGGTGGCGCCGACCGCTCTCCGCGCCCCGGTCCTGTGATTATGCTCCTGATAATTTAGGATCTCGCTGTTTCCGACGAGGTTGCTGCTCCGAGGGGCAGGATGAGCAGCAGAGCGCAGCAGGGCGAAAAGGGCTCCGAGTCAGCCGCCCGCACGCGGCCTCTGAGCATCCATGAGATCTTGCTGCGGCGGGAGAAGAAGGCCCTCGCAGAAGCTAAGAAGGCTGCTGCGGAGGCTAAGAAGGCCAGGGAAGAGCTCCAGGGCAATGATAAGGGTAAACCTAATCACTCGGAGCCAGGAAGAGGGCACAAGAGCAGAAAGGATCTCAAGGATGTGCCTGCGGAGGGTTCCAAAAAGGAGAGCGTTAGAGATGCGACAAGGGAGGACTCCAAGAAGGATGATGTGCGACGTGCGTCTAAGGAGGGTTCCAGAAAGGAGAGCATTAGAGATGCACCCTCCAAGAAGGATGATGTGAGGCATGCATCTAAGGAGGGTTCCAAAAAGGAGAGCATTAGAGACGCACCAAAGGAGGTCGCCAAGAAGGAAAACTTGAAAGAGAGGCCAAAAGATGGCTCCAAGGTGGATGAATTGAAAGATACACCAAAGGTTCCAAGGAAGGATGACCACAGAGATGCACCAAACAAGGGCTCCAAGAAAGAGAGGTCCTCTGTAAGGGATGATAGTCAGTCAGCTGGCAAAGACAAAGATGCTCATGATCCGCATAAACATAGCACACGCATGAGAGGCCGTCCTGTTGAAAGCAAAGATGGAAACCATGGTGAAATCAGAGCAAGAAATGGTGATGTGACAAGATCTGAGTCTCTAAAGGGACCGGGGAAGAGATGGAATGGCGAACCTGTTCACAATGATAGAATCATGGAGAGGAGCGACAAGCTCCGGAATGAAGCAAAAAGGAAAATCCATGGTTTTGATGATGAAAAGCCTTCATATGTTGATCGACCGGTGCTGAAGAAACATGATTCCGCGCGATTCCGAGTTTCCAAACACTATGACATAAATGATTCAAGGAGAGAGTACGGAAAACCATACCGTGAAGAGCCCAGGTCAAAAAGGAGAAGGTCAAGAAGCAGGGATCATGATCAAGGAAGACGTGACAGATCTCTCTCACTATCCCCAAGGGAACAAAGGCGTAGCTACCATGGAAATGATCATGACAATTATCCTCCTGGAAGGAAGTATGCTGAAAATGACAGGTACAGAACATCTGATAATGTTGGACAAGGTGGTGGGTCTTACCAGAGATATGAAAGTCGGCTTGGTGGCTACTCACCAAGGAAAAGGAAAACAGTGCCACAAGACGAACAATTGACTACCACGAATACCCCACCAGTCATTCGATCACCAGAAAAGAAACCAGCCACGTGGGATCAGCCTCCCACAGCAGCAGACCAATCTAATTTCTTTAGCAATTTGCAGCCAATTGTTAGTCAAACCTCATCTGTTTCAGTCAGTTTTAGCGCACCAAAGCAGAACCCTGCTACTGCGCTTGACACTATATTGTCAGGGAATAGTTCGTCTACTGATTCTGTCCAGCTAACACAAGCAACACGCCCACTTAGGAGGTTGCACATCGAGAATTTAACTAGTTCAGCTTCAGAGGATATGTTGATTGGTTGCTTGAATGACTTCTTGCTGTCATCGGGTGTTAACCGTATCCAGAGGTCTAAACAACCATGCCTCAGTTGTACGGTGAGTGATCTACCATCTGGTTGTTCATACTACTTTGCCACATTTTCTTTGTAACATTTATCCACATCCTATGCTCCTTCAATGCAGATAAATAAGGAAAAACGCCAGGCATTTGTTGAATTTCTTACACCAGAGGATGCTACAGCAGCTCTTTCTTTCGATGGAAGATCTTTCAATGGGTCTACTCTGAGAATTAGACGCCCCAAAGAATATATTGAAATGGCAGTAAGATCTCCATACCTTTTGCATCTCTTCTTCTCAATTGATGGTTTTACCTTTTCCATTAATTGCTTGGGTGTTAGTTTGATCTAGATGATTCTCAATTTTAAATGTTTCAACTGGTATCTGCTGCAAGAATTTGCCAGCTGTTTCATTCCCCCCTTCCATTTGGAACCTATTAGTTTAGAAAATTTCGACTTGGCAAGGCATTTATTGCTTCTGTTCTAGATTATCTTTCAATAATTACTTCTTCCTTTAATATATACTGTCATGTGGGCTGAGGAAACATCTTAATACTATTACGATTTAATAGTAACCATTTTTCATACTGGGCCGTTGGTGCTCTAAATGATTATGAATCTGGTTATGTACAGTATAACATACTGAACATATTTTTAGGATACAAGACCATCATTGTTGTTCTACTGTGGTTCTGTTTCTTGCTTGTGCTGCATGACCTATGAGCTTTGGATTGAAGAATTCATTCTGCATGTAAATGATTAGGTGTGTTATTGTTTATGTTCCTGATTCTACTCGCCCTCATACGGGCAGGCTACTGATTGCTTGAATTAGTTTATATTCAAACCTTCTACGTGTTCTCCTAGTTTTATATTTAATACATGCCATATCTGATTCCTTCAGGTGTTGGCAGTTTTTAACATTTCAGAGGCTTCCTGCATGTTTGGAATTTATTTTGCAGCTAAATGACTTGCCTCAACTTGCACATGCTCTTTCCATTTTATGCTTGGATACCTTTCTTAATTGCTAAGCACTAGCATTTCAAGCACCACCCTTGTACTAAATGATATGATATCATAGGGAAGAAGCTCTTTGATCCTCTCGTACATTCTATCACTCAAGAATTGTCTAACCACCAAATGGCTCAGTAATGAAATCATAGCAAAAACAACATCATGCCATTTCGTAGTTGCTCTTTGCTTTCAGTTTTTTGCAATTTCAACATTGTAGTGCCTTGTCAGCAATTTGTGTATTATCAGCATGCTATGATTAATGTTGTTATGGTGAACTCCTGATCCAGTGCTCTTATCAACTATTCCAAGTAAGAATTACTGATTAATATGGTTATTGAGTATCATATTCATTTCTTTTTGCATGTTTAACCCTTAGATATGCATGTTTTCTTATATCTCTTGTATGCAAAAGTAGCTGAGAGTAGTTATTTCAGATTTACTCATGGTGCAGAAATTATTTATAGTTGCTGGTTTGGATTTACTCATCACATATATTTGTATCCTTCGGGAAGTTTTTGTCTGATGGGCATGTTGGAATCTCTTAAATAGGGTATTTTAATTGGGTGTGTCATAATTCACGTTCAGGATCGTGAAGCAAAGGAATTGTAAAGCAGGCTTCCAGATATAGTGCCTGTATTGTGTGACTGCCACTTCTTCCAAAATCCATTGGTTGCTGATTACAATGCTGGCAGAATGCCTATGGTGGTCAGTTCATGGAAAAATAGGAAGACAGTTTGTACAGCATGGTTGAAGTAAATATATTATTAGCGAAGATTTGAGCATGATGATCATTAATCATAATCATCCAATCCTGGTTCCAAACATTTATGATCTTAATTCATGACAGTATAAATGGATTGTGGTATCATGAGTTGTCAAATTTTTAATTACTCTGCATATAGTTTAGTGTGACATTTAAACTTGCTATGCTCTTGTTCACCGTACCATGTTTCTGCTCAGCATATTTCCTGGCCCAGATGATGGCATATTTAGCCCCTCTACTTTGTCCGGTTTAGTTTGGAATCTTTACTCTCAAAAGGACCCAATAACTCTGTTTGTACAATTGATTTAGTTTTTTAGATAAGCTAACCTTTATTTGTAACAATGATTAAGCTGACAACATCCTGGATACATCCAGGAACACTAAGCCGGTAGACCAACGATCAGAGAGCTTGCTCAACCTTGCCAACAAATGAGCCACCTTATTTGCACAACGACTAACATGAACAAAACTATAGAACTAAAATGTTTCGACAACGATTTGATTTCAGCAACAATGGCACCAACTTGAGACCGATCTCTTTCTCTTAATCAGTATAACTGATATAGTTAGTTCTCATAATCACGACTAAAAGTTTTTATGGCAAACTGCTGCAACTGAGATGTAAGTGGTGGGATGGTTTGTAGGTTACATGCAAGTGCAATTTGGCTTTGGGTAGGTTGTTGGCCTTCTCATTTCTCCCTAATGCCTCCTCTGCTCCTCACTAATATAAGTCTTGTCCAACACTACAGTGCAAGAAGGGTAGATACAAAAAGGAAACTCCAATCTATCTGGATGACATGTAAGCAAGAAGAGAAAGGAAACTAATAAATCCAGAATCAAACTCAAAGTTCAAGCTGGACTACTTTTGAGCACCTGGAACCATGTGACGAATACCAAATGTTTCTCTTGAAAACTTAGCCATCACACTTTAGAACTCTTCCTATTCTGCTGCATAGGGTCACCCTAATTGCAATGATTGGTTGCTTGGGCATGGTTTTTCTCCAAGTTTGATTTCGTGGGGTCGAGGATCAGTTATGTCAGCCGACAGAGGTTTTGTGGCTAGATGACATGCGATGTGTTTTTTAGCCTGTTGGTAGATTACAAAACTGTATCAGCATTTGCTAATGCCAGCTTGAATTGAACTGGGTGATACAACCAGGTGAATAGTCCCTCTAAGGACTATGAGTTATAGAAGGACCAAATATACCCAAGTTAATAAGAAACTGATCTGTTTGGCCTATGTAGAATACAGGGATCAAGGTGAGCCCAGGACCCAGAGGCAACTAAAGAGACTAAATATGCCATAATCCCCTTATTTTTAAATTCCCTTTTAGCCGTCTCATTGTTAGAAAACTATGTAGTAAGATGTAAAAACCTTTGTCTGATGGAATTTTAACCTGCATCCAGTGTGATTTTGATGTTATAGCCGCACCTGTGATTTTGGTGTTCAGAGGGTCTCGGTTAATCTTGTTTTCTAATGCACTTTTCTACTATGCTTATGAATTCAGATGTCTATAAAGTTGAATGTTGCAATGGTTATATTCACATTTTTAAGTTTTCTGCATGGACATTCTTTGGTATACTTGCTGTTTGCACCATTTGACCTATTTGAGTATTGGAAAGGGCAAACTGTCCATGGTGTAAATAATGACATTGCTATCTACTCATTTAGCGATATGTTTGCCATTAACGTACAAAGGAACCAAATTTGATCAACAATAATTGTGTTATAATATGAGTTTCTGCTTCCCTTGTCCAAGACTATTGCTGGCATACTTTTTTTAGACTTCATTGAGTATATTTGAGAAAATTATATATATTGGTTGGCCCACAAGTTAAGTCTGGCTTGTTGAACTGGACAGCAGAATTATATCACTGAATGCAAAACATCACTCTTACATAAAAGCGACCCTGAGAGTATTTAACGAGAAACCACATCTGTGTTTTATTTGAATGCTATAAACCGCTGTGTTTTTGCTATCGTGTTTTTAGTGTGAATTGGCTATTGTATATGATTCCTATAGCTTTGAAGTAGATTATGGTTTCTGAAACCTTTGTTTATTGCACTTTTAATGTTATAACACACTGTTTGTTCTCTGCAGCATGTTGCTCAAAAGAAGCCCGTGGAAGAAGAGATTAAAGAAGCATCTGATGTTGTTGCAGATTCACCACACAAGGTAACTTGCAGGGTTAGAGATGCTTCTTTCTATTTTCAACTCACCAGAATATGAGCAATTGTATTTACAAAGAGATATGTGGGTAGAAATGTTTTCATATTTTTTTCCTTGTTGATATCATACTCCAGTCCCCAGATATATATGATAAAAGTAGGGTGGCTTGTTCAAATTCGTTGAGCACAAGAAGATTCGACCAATAATTATTTAGCCTTCTCATGTGCTGGTCTACCTTGTAATTTTGCAGATTTTCATTGCTGGTATTTCTGGTGTTCTTTCATCTGAGATGGTAATACAATTGTGTCCATCAGTATATGCCCGTCATATGTTGCTCTGCAAAGAGCCGGCCGTTGAAGCATATGTTCCTGACATTTAGTATGCCTTTCCCACTCTTTCAGCTCGTGGAAATTGTTAGCTCATTTGGCCAGTTAGCTGCATACCACTTTGTTTGTAACGAGGACCTGGGTGGGCGATGTGCATTTCTTGAGGTATGGAACTCCTATTGCATCCAAACTAAGGCTTGTGATATGAATATAAAATCATCATACTTATCTGTGACCAATTTGGTGGAACAGTATATTGATCACTCCATTACAAACAAGGCATGTGCTGGCCTCAACGGGATGAAGCTTGGTGGGTGCATCCTAACTGCTGTTCAGGTTTTTCCCAATCCTGTCGAGGTGCAACCATTTTCATGCCCATTAATGTAGTGTATCCATTTCATTATTTGTATTAAGTCATATGCTGCTCCATTGAATTCCAGGTTCGCAATGAAGCTTCCCCATTTTATGGTATTCCTGATAGTGCCAAAGCGCTTCTTGAAGAACCAACAAATGTCCTGCAGCTAAAAAATGTGGTATGCCACAGTTTTGTCCCTGCTTGATTATGGTTCCTGTAAAATAATTACTCTTTTCACATCAAAACCATTGGTTACCTATTTTTCTCACTACTAGATTGACACTGCCGTTATCATACCAACCCAAAAATTTGTTTCCACCTGTGAGCTATTCACCAAACCATGAATGAATTAAAATAACACAGCAGTACTCTGTTCTCTCACTAATTTGTGATATTGTTGTAGTTAAAAAACACAAGTATCAACCCATTTTTCACATTCTGAAGGTTGTACACTTGTGAAGTGTTGATGAACGTGCTATTTATGTAGTTTGCCCAAGAAGAGTTTTTGGCACTTTCAAAACCTGAGCTGGAGGAAATATTGGAAGACGTACGCATGGAGTGTGCAAGGTATATAACATTCTGTTACTTTCATGTTTACTCATTGTTGTGGCTAGTAGCTTACATTATGCACGAGATTGGCAGGTTTGGAGCAGTCAAATCCATAAATATTGTAGAGTATCCTGCTAGCAGTGACAGCATTACTGAGGATGTCCTAGTTGAGCCCAAAGATGAGCCAGTAAAGCTTGAACCCTCTGAATGTCGTGCCAATGATAACTGTGTGGAGACTGGAGCAGATTGCTCTTTACCAAGTAGGAGCATAGTAGTTCCTTCCAACCCTATGGAAATTACAGGTGCTGAGTGCCAGGATCACAAAGAGCTTGACACACTTCGTGAATGTGATGCATCTGTGGCGGCAGATCAGTATACCGACCTAGATGACATCCATGCTAGAGCTGCTGGCCCCACAGTGGATCAACAAACAGAGAGCGATCATATGGATTCTGTGCAGGCTGATCAAGATGCTACTGCAGTGGGCGACATCCATGCTAGAGCTGCTGGCCCCACAGTGGATCAACAAACGGAGGCCGATCATATGGATTCTATGCAGGCTGATCAAGATGCTACTGCAGTGGGTGACATCCATGCTAGAGCTGCTGGCACCACAGTGGATCAACAAACGGAAGCCGATCATATGGATTTTACGCAGGCTGATCAAGATGCTATTGCAGTGGATGACATCCATGCTAGAGCTGCTGACCCCACAGTGGATCAACAAACAGAGGCTGATCATATGGATCCTCTGCAGGCCGATCAAGATGCTACTTCAGTGGGCGACATCCAAGCTAGGGCTGCTGGCCCCAGAGTGGATCAACAAACGGAGGCTGATCATGTGGATTCTTTGCGGGCTGAGCAAGATGCTACTGCAGTGGGTGACATCCATGCTAAAGCTGCTGGCCCCACAGTGGATCAAGAAATGGAGGCTGATCATATGGATTCTACGCAGGCTGATCAAGATGGTACTGCAGTGGACGACATCCAAGCTAGAGCTGCTGACATGGATTCTACACAAACTGATCAAGATGCTTCTGCAGTTGGTGAAGATAGTTTAGGAGAAGGACATGCAGGCCCAACAACTTTGGAGGCCTGTGGTTCTACTACACCCGGAGATGTGGTGGAGACATCCGAAACTGAGAAGGAGCAACAAAGCGCTGATGATGTGAGTGAAAGTGGTGAAGAAAAACAACCTGTGGCTGTGGCTGACACCAGAGACGTTGCTCCAGTTTCAGACACCATCGTGCTGGAAGCTGGCTCTATACTGGTGGAGTTCATGCGGAAGGAGGCTGCATGCATGGCCGCACATTCCTTACATGGGCGCAGCTTCGGCGACAGGACCGTGTCTGCTGGATATGCCCCTCATGATCTCTACCTGCAGAGGTACCCGAGGTGATTTCCGCCGCGACGGTGATGTTCCGTTGGCACCTGATGCTTGTGGCTGTAACAGAAACACATAGGGCAGGTCTTGTAGTTTTGATGTTTTGGATGCGTCAGTCAAGTAGCTTGGGATCAAGATGATGTACCGTTAGTTGGGAGGTAATCTAGTAGGAGACCCATAGCAGAAGCACTTTTGGGGTGAAGACAATGGGATAACCACTGGCCGTTAACATTTTTGTTGTGAATTTTTTAGACCTGTATTTTTGCAGTGAGGGGAAAGGACCTGAACATTCCCTTTGTTATCGTTGCTGTTGCTTTTGGGTTACATGGGTTGGTGTGAGGCTCTTTTATTATATATGAAAAAACAGACACTTATACTCTCTCCCCATGGTAATTTCCATTGGCCATTTTAGTTGCTAGTACGAACAGGTGGAACTTCATATTTGCTATCTGTATTGAATTTGCGAAATGCGCATCTCTTTGCATTGCCAACTTACATGGCCTCACCCCAATGCACGCATCGAGTTTTGTGAGCCCATTAATTGCAGTCTTTTTTCATTTTGTTTGGATAGTAGGCAGCTCATTCAACTTTACTGGAAATATCACTTGTGAAGAATGTCAAAATATACATACACGCTAACTTCAAATATCGTACTACATAGGATGATGAGTGGCAAGAACATGTGGCCTGGATGGGGACGCGGAAGCGGAGTTTGGTCTATGGGTACATATTGTACCCTATATGAATTTCTTTTAGTAATTCAACAAAAAGTCAAAATTTTCTTAAATAAGCTTCACCTTAAGTTCCACAAAAAGAAAATTTCTCTTTGACTTCTTTTCAAAAAAGACAAATGTTTGGTCAAAATAGCATGAATAGTGACCTATAATAGCAAATAAATTTTGTCTTTTTCGCTGTGAAGTCAATGTTGGTTTCTTTTTGTGAAAATTTATATACTAGTGCGCAAGTAAGTCAAGTTTATTCCAAATAAAAAAATCTCATATATATATATGGTGTATATACAACCTGGGACCAAAATGTATTTCCCGCCTGGATGGATACTTATGATAAACCAAAAATACAAACTTCCAACCCTGGGTGGGTCAGCGTAGAAGACGAATAACTTAGGACCCCAATACACCCCGCAAAAGAAAAAGAAAAATACCCCGCAAAAGAAAAAGAAAAAAAACCTTAGGACCCAATATCTATCTGGCGTTGGATCGCCCAAGGGCGAACTATTTTATTTGGTTCGCCAGCGCCAGGGGAGCAGCTCCCAGCGAGCCAGTTCGCCAGGGCCGGGGCCGAAACTGCTCTACTATGGACGACAGTCACGGAAGCTGCCCAGTTAATACTCCGCCTCTACCACGTCGCTGCAACGCTCGCTCATACAGATAGAGGGACGCCCTCCTCTCTCGGCCGCCCCCTTGGGTTGCAAGCTGCCCCAGCTCACCTAGCTTCAAACCTCGACGCAAAGTAGTGATCCGTCCGCTGCTTGCGGTGCCTCGCCTGCCGCCTGCCGGGACCCCGTGCGTCCGCTGCTGTCGTTGTTGGCGGTCCGGTTCCGGCAACGGCCACCGCTCGTGCAGGTCCAAACCAACTGCATGCTATGCTAACCCGGCCTTTCTCCTCAGCGGCGCTGGCGCACACAAACACAACCGGCACGGGCCACACCGCCTCTGCTTCATCCGCCGACGACGGCATGCGCGCGGCCCATGTGGTTCGGATCGCACTGCATCTTTGTCAGCACAGCGCTCGCGATACGCCGGACCCACTTCCACTTGGGCAGCAGTGACGCAACTGCATCTGCACTCGATCGGCCCTCCGCTGTTCCTGCCTCGCGTCGCGTCCCAGTCCATGCTCGCCCCTACTCAATCCAACTCTCCGACTCCCATGCCTCCCCCGGCCCCGGTGGCAGACGAGCTGCCGCTCATCGCTCCTCTCCCCCACCGTGTGGTGGTGGTGGTGGACCACCTCTGCTCTGCTTCGTGCGCCTCTCGTCGCCGATGCATGCTCAACCCCTTCCGCTTCATCAAACGCGCCATCCTCGCTTCGCCTGCCTGCCGCGCCAACTCCTCTGCCGCCATCACATCTTCTTCCCGCGGCGCCGCCCTTCTCACCAGGACGGTGTCAAGTACTCTACTTCTTCGCGCACCTGGACCTGGGCTCCGTTTCCGCCCTCGGCCACTACTGGCGTGCCGTGGGCTCCGGCGACTTGGTAAGCGTGCGCGCGCGCGCGCTCTGCATGGCAGAGCCGTCGCGGGGCCTCTGCCGCCGGTCCACCAAAGCTCCTCCCATCATTGCCGTACGTCCACCCGGACCCGGCCGGCCTTCCTTGTCCCCTCGCCGCTTCCGCCTCTGGCGCGCGGGCTCGCAACAGCCTGCTGCGCATGCAGGTTGTGTCTCTCTCCGCTTGCTGCGCTGCGCCCCCCGGCGGCCACGACGCGCCTGGGTTCAACCACGTTGCGCCTGCTCCTCTCCTGCCTGCCACAGCACAGTTCCCGATCTCAACGACGCTCACGAGATGGACACATTGGGCGTGCGTCGTAGAGATCAGCGCACGGAGGTCATCTATCTGCCTCCCTCCCCTCCTCACGTCCTCCGCCCGGAGCGCGTCTGCGAAGCTGGACTGGAGGCCACGCATGCCTCTATGCTCTATCGGCCGCCTTGCGCCGGGCCCGGGAGCCAGCCTCGCGACCGTTGTCGCCCGAGTCGACTGGCGGCGAGGGGAGCGCGAGCGGATGCGGCCATGCCGTCCCCAAGGCCACGACGCTGCCGACGGCGGCCATCGTCGTCGTCAGTCATCAGGGAGCTCTGCTTGCTTTCTCTTCTTAAGGCGCACCGCACCAGGGGAGCCGTTGTCTCTCCCCACTCCACCATGCCGCCACCCAATCCGGAGCCTCGCCTGCCGCCCAACTTTTTTTTTTCAAGAAGGGGGTTTACCCTAGCCTCTGCATCAGAAAGATGCATACGGCTCATCTTATTAATAAAAATATCAGCCGTCTGTCTCCGGCTTCTCCCCTGCGTCCTGGGAGCCCGTTCTCCTCCTCCTCCTCCTCCTGGGCGGCAGTCGTCGCCGGCACCGGCAGGTCCACCTCCGCCTTCATCGCCATGGCTCACCTCGGGTTTGACGCTCCAACCGGCCTGACGAGGACACCTTTTTATACAAGATCAGGGGAGGGGACACCTGCACCTGCGTCGTCGTGGCTGCTGGATCGGGACCGCAGGCAGAAACTGAAACAGAGCAAACCTTCCTCTTGTTCAGTTTCGTCAGGTTTGGAAGCAGAGCAGAGCAGAGCAGCCTCCTCCATCTTCAGGTTCAGTAACAGTCACGCCATCTTCAGTTCCCGCCGTTGCTGCACTGCACGCTTGGGCTCGGCAAGAGCATGATCGCGTCTTTTCTCCCAACGACGTTGCATGCGATCTGTCTGTAATTAACACTACATGTTGCCTGGGCAGTGGCCTATGGCGCCGCCGCCGTCTGAGGTGGAGAACACCTGCTTCCGCCGCCGGCTGCGCCGCAACGACGTCGTCAGTCAGTCACCACTTCCCTGCAGGGTTCCTCCTCAAGTTGGATATTCTCAAGAGTCAAGTCAACTCATCCATATTACAGGGATTATATTGCATCTTCTCCTCCTCCTCCTCTTTAAACTAAACATGAATTGAGATAAGCATCATACTTCTTAAACATCATCTTCTGAATTTTTCATTTTGACAAGCTGTTTATTTCAGACATGTTCCTCTCCTATCTCTTCACCTAGAACTGCACCACTTCAAGTCACAGCTGTCTAGACCCTCTCTGGCTGTTGTTTATATCAGTTGCCAAATAAATATACGAAAAGAAATCAAATGCACGAAAATATCAAGGCTTCCCTATAGTAAATACTGTCACACACCTAGCCTTCTCTCTGCCATATGATGTGGCTCTCTCTGATAGATAATCACAGGTGCAGATAATAAGAAAGATTCTACTTCATTTCATATCAAAACGATGAGTTTTGACACTTTACCTATATATTGATGTGAAAAATTAGCTGGATGGCATCAGTAACATGGCCATTCCTCTGCAAAGCACTAGGTACAGTCATCAAGCAGCTCAACGCCTACTGGCAAACATCACTTGGGATTGCGATCCATCAAATTACCAGAGAGCAACAAAGAAAAAGAAATGCCCAGTTCCTGGATGCAGAGAAGCACTGACATTTTCCAACACAATCATGTGCAAAGATTGCAGCAAAGAGCACCGCCTCTATTGTTCAGGACCTCTTTGACAAGGAACAAATCAAATAAGCAAGGGAAGATTTGGAAACTCAACTTTAAACAACTCATGGGCTAACAAAACAGGTCTACCTGAATTCAGAGCTCAAGGAACATGGCAATGCAGTAATTATAAGGTGTTCCAAACAAATGTAGATGCACAGAAGAATTGAAAGATGCAAATAATGGGGGTTGTCTGTCTTGCCAAACCCTTAAGTTGATTATCTTGGTCACAACAAGACGAACAATGCAGCAATGGCATCTCAAGCAGTGACTACATGCGGACAATATACGGAAACAAAATCAAATGCACGAAAATATCAAGGCTTCCCTATAGTAAATACTGTCACACACCTAAAGTTCTCTCTGCTATATGATGTGGCTCTCTCTGATAGATAGTCACAGGTGCAGATAATAAGATTGTATTTCATATCAAAATGATGAGGTTCAACAGCCACGTTATCATCAACCGGTTTATTTAACCTAGGGATGGCAGTTTTGCCCATGGGTATGGGTACCCGCGGGTCCCTAAAATAGTGGGCATGGATAAGACTTGGCAAGATTTGATACTCATGGGTATGGGTATCCATACCCGCAAAATATATGGGTAGGGCATGGGTAAGAAATTGTGCCCATGGGTAACCCAGTGGATACCCAGAAAAAAAGTAACTTCTATGGCCAAACCCTCAATCCCTCATTCCATAAACCGACCATAGTCATAGGATCGCAACTTATAGATCACCACTCCTCCTCCAACCTATGTGACTCATCGAAATAATGAAATCTTGACTAATCAGCAACGGACTCTTGCCCAACACTCGGAGCAACATACCCTAGTTCCCATGGCCGCCTCTCTTTGTGTCGGCCTTCTACCAACCACTTATTGTACTCCCTTTCCACCTCTAATAGGCCCATATCGCAGGAGGCAACGTCTATGCTAAACTGATCGCCAATCATCACTTGAATTTTAGACTCATTTCTATAATTTCTCAACATGTAAATGTTATATACTGTACCCATCGGATACCCATCGGGTATGGGGTATGGGTATGGGTGTCAATTTGTGCCCATGGGTCTTGAAATGGGTGGGCATAGCAAGTTTTTGTGGGGATGGGTTTGGGCAGAAAAGGGTTGTACCCGCCCATACCCTACCCATTGCCATCCCTAATTTAACCGAGCCTTCTTGCTGGGTCTAGGCTTGGCGCTGAGAAAAATAAACATGAGGATCGGTACAGTATGTAAGAATAACACATCAAGGATAAAAACAAGTGCATAGCTCACCCAGGAACTGTTTTGAGGGGTGGAAGCTTTGTGGCCGATGACTCGCCAGAAGATGAGTGGGAAGTGCCCTGATAATTTGAATCAGACAGATTAAGAGGCTGTCGGAAACAACCCGCCTTGGGGCAAGAAGTGTCAAGAGTATAAGAAACCTCTGATCGGCATTCCGAACCGGAGTGTTCGGTAAACCGGCGGAGGTAACTACCTGGCCACTGTGCCGGGTCGTGCGGCGAGCTTCGTGTTGCTGCGTCTTCAAACACTAGTAGAAAAAAGGACCTAATGTGAGACACATTAGTCCCGGTTTGATTTTGGCCCGGTACTAATGGTACCATTAGTGCCGGTTCGAACGGCTATGCATTAATGCCGGTTCGTGTTGAACCTTTAGTACCGGTTCGTGCCACGAACCGGTACTAAAGGGGTGGTGGCAGGCTGGTGTCAGGCCGGGGACCTTTAGTACCGGTTCGTGCCATGAACCGGGACTAAAGGGGTCTAACCTATAGTCCCGGTTGGAGACACAAACCGGGACTATAGGGCGATTTTCAAACTCTACCCCCCCCTGTGTATCGCCATTTCAGTTTTGAAAAAATCAAAAGAAAAATGATAAAAACTTCAAAAAATAAAATCCTTCGAGAGGTAGTTATATTACTACATCTACTAGTTAGGAAAATTTGAAAACTTCAATTTGGACATGTTTTGCAAAAGGTGTAGGGAAAATGTAAAACGACTATAACTTTTGCATACGATGTCAGAAAAAAAGTATAATATATCAAAAAATTCAGCACGAAAATCTGCATACGATTTTGACAGCCGACGGCCTGTTTGCAATTTTTTAGAATCCTCAAATTCCAAAAGGAAAAAAAGATATGCTCAAATTTCAGTTTTTTTGGTTAAATCTGGTCAAACTACTTATTCAAGAAGTGTTAATGTTACTACATAATTATTCAAGAATATTAGTGTTACTAAATAATTATTTCAATTTTTTGAATTTTGGTCAAATCTGGTCAAACTATGGTCAAACTATGGTCAAACTTATTCAAAAAATATTAGTGTTACTAAATAATTACTGTTTTTTAGAATAATAGTTTCAAACTCAAACGGTGAAACGTGTGACCTAATGCTCAAGCTAAACTGCTGAGGGTTAATAGGATTGTCAGCTTACATTTGTCAGGAAAACAACAAGTGCAGACTTGGAAAGTAGAGGGAATAGAACTCCAAAGTTAAGCGTGCTCAGGCTGGGGGAGTGAGAGGATGGGTGACCAGCCGGGAAGTTAGACAATTTGGAATGAGTGATCCACACTTGAGTAGTTAAGAGGGGTGATTAGAGACTAAATCATCAAATAATTTAGAAAATTGAAAATAAAATAAAAATTCAAATTTTTTTCCAAAATTTTCAGATTTTTTTTTAAAAAAAACCTTTAGTACCGGTTGGTAACACCAACCGGTACTAAAGGTCCCCCATACCACAGCGCGAGCTCACGCCACGTGGTGGGCCTTTAGTGGCGATTCGTGCCGAACCGGTACTAAAGGGGGGGGCCTTAGTCTCCACTCTTTAGTGTCGGTTGCAGAACCGACACTAAAGGCCCTTACGAACCGGTGATAAAGCTTCGTTTTCTACTAGTGAAAATAAAGTTGGGGTCCAAGTAAGCAAGAGGGTGAGAAAATTTTACTTTCCGGTTTGCTCGACGGATTTTCGATGTTGGCAGAGGATCTGAATCGGAGGAAAGAATGATTACCTCTACGTCATCAGCTTGACTGCCTTCAGCGTCGTCCTGATAATAGTCATCGTCAATGAGGTGTATGAAAAATGAACCAAGAGAGTCAAGTTCTACCTCTGAGTCCAGATTAGCCACATCGTCATAAGCATTATGCTCGGAAGACGCAGTGGTCCTTTTCTTGGCAGGTTTTTTAACAACCTCGGTCTTCGGGCGAAGTGGCTTGGCCGGTTTATCTTGTGGTTTTGCCGGTTTATCTTGTGGCTTTTTCTTCCAGAACGGATCATCGCCCTGTCAAAGATGGACACGATTTTCCATAAGATATTTTGAAAGAAGCAAGTTAAAGTAAAAAAGGGTATATCATCCTTACCTTTGGTGGTTTATTGGAAACACAGAAAGGGCTTAATCCGGTCTGGCTACAGACAGCCTCCGGTTCATTCAACATCTTCTTCACAGCCTCAGTAACTTCCGCATCTGTAAGCTGAATATCAATGTGTCATTGAGGATCCTTCAAACTCCCTGTGTATTCACACATCAAACCGGGGCGCCAGCTTAAGGGCAGAATACTCTAGCTTATCCAACAACGAGCAAATCAACACCTGTTAAACTGTTCGCCATGAAGGCTCTAAGCTTTGACAGTTGTGGGGCATAGTTGGACCTTTCCTTTGTAGTCAACCTCTGAGGAAAGAGATGTGTATTGCTAAGACGGTGAGGCCTGTAACCCGGTAAGGGGTTTTCGTCAGTTGGAGATGTGTCTTTGCAGTAAAACCAAGTTTGGTTCCACTCCTTGGGGGTGACTGTGAAGCTTGGCGTGAGGGAAGCTGACTTCCTTCCTTTTTTGAACCGCCATTCCGCCAAGTTCAGTATTGGGTCCATCTGTGAACTCTGTGCGACGGTTTAAGTGGAAGAAATCTCTAAACAAATCAACTTTGGGCTCTTCTTGAAGGTAAGCCTCACAAAAACACTTGGAAATGGCAGATGTTGGACACAGAGTTTGGACCGATGTCCTGAGGGTGAAGCTGGAAACTGGCAAGTACGTCTCGGAAGAATTTTGAACCGGGAGGGCTAAAACCTCGACCCAGATGGTCAACAAAAACCACTACTTCTCCGTCCTTGGGTTCAGGAGGATTTTCTGGACCAGGGGCCCTCCAGTGGATGACCTCTTTCTTGGCTAAGGCACCAGTTGCGACACATCTGCTCAACTGTTCTTCAGTGACTCGGAAAGGAGCCCAGTTGCACTCATAGACTTGTTTGGCCATTTCAATGACAAGCTGAAACATAATTAATGCCGGTTTAAGATTCACAATTGACAACTATAAAGCGATGCGAGGATGTATACATATTGTTAAACCGGGGTTTGTTATTGGTAAACCGGAGTCTGACAATGGAGATAGTACAATGACGAATGCATTGGCGGTTCAATAGGGGACTAATGGTATCTACTGGGTCATCATTTTTCTACGGGATTAAACCGCCTAATCTGGTATTGAAGATACAAGTCTAAAGATGCGTAAGTGAAGGAAAAACAAGTTTCACAGCTTGGCATGGTAATTTCAGATCTGCCGTGCGTTGGAAAATCAAAATATATTCTGACCTAATTTCAAGTGCTCGAAGAGTTCAGCAAGTTCAGATGAGTTTCATATAAGGCACTACCCTAACAAGGAAAAAGGAGTTTAAACTACAAGGGCACTGGAAAAAATCAGATCTAACTAGTCATTGGTATTACTGAAGAGGAACAAGGAAGAACAGCTCCAAGAGCTTCGAAGAACTACGAAGAACACTGGACCCTAATGGTGGATCTGGAGTGAGGAGAAGAGGAACTTACTGGTGCTGAGGAAGCAGCGGAGGATCTCCGCGTTTCTCTGGTGCGGTCAGGTTGATGCAGCGGCCGTTGTTGAGGCAGAGGCGAAGGTCGACGGCGGCGGCGGAGCTCGATGGTTGGTTGGCACGAGGAAGAAGACGATGCGAAGAGGCACGGGGGGAAAAGTGAAAGGACCCCTCGGCCTTATTTATAAGGTGAATGGATAGGTGGCATCCGCGAGAATCGAGGAGCCCGAAAAATGGGATATGTGACAGCTCTATTGCCTCGATTGTCGGAGGCCCATTAATAAAGGTGGATTATGCGCAGTTCTTAATAACAGATGACGTCATGGCTATTTATCATGGTCCTGAAAAGTGACGTCATGGTGGTTTACAAGATTTCTGTGAAGATGATGATGCGTTGAGGATTGACATGAACCAGTTCAAATCAATCTGGGGCCTAATGTTGGGGATATTACTACTCGGCATAAACCGGCCAGGAGAGGCCGGGTTAACCCCATAATGATTCACTGTATCTGAAGCCCATGAAGACAAAGACGGTGACGCTTTATGAAGGCCCAGGGCCCCAAAGCCGGTTTAAGGCCTGTAGACATAAACCGGCATTGATATGTAAACTTGTGTTGTAACATAGAAAGAGTAGAGATCGAGCCGGACACGTTTATGAGCCGGCCTCGGGATTCTGTAAACCGACGGGCGTCAACCCATGTATATAAGGGGACGATCCAGCGGCGGTTTAGGATAACAGACAACAACTCGAGACTCAGGCAAAGCGTATTCGCTCCCTGGTCATCAAAACCCTAGCAATTCCACAACAACTGGATTAGGCCTTTACCTTCACCGCAAGGGGCCGAACCAGTATAAACTCTCTGCGTCCCTTGTCCGCTTTAACCCCTTTAAGCTAACCCGTAGCAATGGCTCCACGACTAAGTCCTTCCCCTAGGACATCTGCCGTGACAAAACCACGACAATAGTGCTACAACTTCTGTATGAAACTGCTCCGAAGTGAATTTGATGGACTGAAACTGATTCTGTTGAAGCGGAGCAGTCCCAAACATGCCTACTCTTCAAGTCGTAGGAGTCCAGGTTCGGTGCAACATTGTGCCGGCGTGCACTATTTATAAGGCCATCCAGCCGTGTATCGAGGGAGAGTTTTTTTTATGTTGAGTTAAACTATTAAATCGCCAGCTTCGGCGTCGGCCAAGACTGCGCATGAGATAAGTTGAAGAATCAATCTGGTCCCGTTTTCTTTGGCTAGAAGATTAGGGGCAAGGCCTCTAGTTTACTATTGATTCCCTCCGAATCATCCACGTACTTCCGACGATGGTGTGCGTGTTGTTTAATTAAGTTTGCATCTAGTAAACCTAGTTTCTCAACTGTTCATTATTGTTTTGCGGCTTGATTGTTTGGGAAGTTAGACAAGGAAGGTTTGCATATGAGATCAATGTACCGTGAAAGATTGGGGAGAGCATTCGCGCCATCGATTTTCTATCGGCAGTCGCATCAAGTGGTATCAGAGCAAGGTTGATCCTGCTACATTTTTGTCTGCTATTTGATTAAATTGTTTGAAAGATGGTGAACTTGCAGCATGAGAAATCTGATCATGAGGAGGGCGATGAACTTCCAGAGGATCTGGAGACAAGTGATGATTTGCGTATCCATCTGATGTCGATCAAGTGAGCCAACAAGAAATTTGGGACAAGGGTTGAGGAGTTGTCTGCAAATATTCTAGGCGTCGAGGACAGGTTGAATGAGCATTTGACTGCCAGCGACCGACAATGCACTGATAGTCTACAGCTGGTGAATGAGAGTCTTAATCGGCTCACCGCAACAGTTCAGTGCCTTCAGGAGAGAGATGTGGCGCCCTGACAGTCCCGCTCACCATGATGACGTCGTGACCGCAACAATGATGACGACGGTGATTTTTCTGAGGACTCCGATGCCCGTGGAGGCTTACCTCACCGACCACGGCACGAGGCCGGGGCTCACCACCATGTTGGGCGGCGCCGTGACCATGGCGGCAATGGTGGCCAAGAGGATGATGGTTTGGGTCGAATCAAGATAATCAATGCCTTTTGTGAATAACAATATTTATTTATTTATTTTGTGGGATAATGCATGGTATTTAAGGTAACCTTATTATTAACATGATGAATCATATACTTAGGTATTTTTCTCGATAGGCAGTATATTAGGTGTTGCCTGCTTCTTCCTATGGTACTATTTTTTAGGCTCAGTTACCGCGCATAGGCTCCATTATAGTGTTTACAAATTTTGTAAAACAGTAGATAAAAGGAAGTAGATGTAGCATGGTATATATGTTTCTGCAAACGTACCAGCGAATATCTCGAGTAGCAATACTTCTTAATCAAATCACCAAATAGCCACATATTTATTATGACCAATGTTACTCTGAAACTATTTTCTACAATCTTCAAAAGATTTGACATTTTTGTTTGCCTGAGGTCAAAGATGAATCAGTGAACATATACTAATTTTCTCTCAAAAGCAAATCAGTACTACAATTTGACATACAAAGCATTGAAAGGAGGCATACGATAAGGATGCTGGTGACTATGCTGGCACTTTTTATAGGGCTCGTGTTGTGCTGGACGTGAGGAATCCTCTGAGGAACCACATTTCAATTGTGAGGAAGGGAAAAAGGCAGATCTTCAGGGTCAAATATGAGAGGCTACCGGACTGGTGTGCAGTATGTGGCATGATAGGTCATCTTCATACGTCGCACGGCCACGGTGTCCATGCTGCCTCTAAACTGGTGTTTAAGGATTTGCGAGCTTCCTGGAGTGGACGTGGTGGTGGAAGAGGCTCCATGATTCAGGATGGTATTTCCCCTGCTGCCTCAGGAGGAGGCTCTGGTAATGTGGTTCAATCAGCCATGGAGGTGGATAACAAGCAAGGTGAGATGGGCACTACTGTCGAAGGCGATCCTAGCAGGAAAAGGGATGCTAACGATAACCAAGCTCCACCGGCGGTATCTATTATTGCTCCAGCTAGCTCGGGTGGAGGTGTCATACCGCCAAGCCCATCTGGCAAGCAAGACCCAAAAAGAGTTAGAACAGGTGCTAATGCTGTTCCTATTGGTCTGAACAAATCAAAGAATGTGTCTACATCGGCGGGCCCTTTCGAGGGGCACCGCCGGGAGCAATGAATCTCATCAGTTGGAACTGCCGGGGGGCGGGGAACTCCCGGACAGTTCTTGAAATTGCGACGATCTCTCAGTCGCATTCCCCCATGCTAGTCTTTCTCTGTGAGACTAGACAAAAAGCTTCAAAAATGAGAAGGACACGATCTCGTATTGGCTTAAAAGGTTTTGATGGTGTTGATAGTTCTGGGATGAGTGGGGGACTAACTCTCTTCTGGCATGAGTCCTATTTGGTGGAGATCATGGACAAAAATGACCGTTACATTGATGCTCTGGTCAGGGAGCACGCTGATGCAACACAGTGGAGGGTTACCTTTGTGTACGGTGAACCTCGCGTCGAGAACCGGCATCTAATGTGGTCCAAATTGCAAGCTCTATCAAATACAAGTGAATGTCCATGGTTAGTGATTGGTGACTTCAATGAAGCTCTTTGGGATTTTGAACACATGTCTGCTACACCAAGACCTGAACCACAAATGATTGCATTCAGAGATACTCTAGAGATCTGTGGCCTGGTTGATCTTGGTTTTTCTGGCATACCATTTACTTATGACAATCTGCGAGCGGGAGCAGCCAATGTGAAAGTGCGGCTGGATAGAGCTACAGCTACAAATGACTGGCGCAATCTTTTCCCGTTCTACTCTGTACAGCATGTAGTTTCGCCCTGCTCTGACCATGTGGCACTGGTACTTAAAGGGATCCCGGACTCGGGTCAGCAGGGTCCCAAGGCCAGGCGTTATGAAATTTTCTGGGAAAGGGACATCTCGCTACCGGAGGTGATTAAGGAAGCTTGGGAGTCCGTGGGCAGTGTAGACAACCTGGAAAAACTTCAAACAGGCCTGAGCAAGACCCTAGCTACGCTAAGTGTATGGGGTAATAAAAAGTTTGGGAATATATCCTGGGAGTTGGCCAAGTCACGCACTCAGTTAGAAGAACTGATGAGTATGAATGCCGATAGGCAAGATATAAGAAATATTACTGATAAGATGAACGAACTAATTTATCAGGAGGAAATGATGTGGCTTCAACGTTCTAGAATTATGTGGCTGAAAGAAGGCGACCGTAACACCAAGTACTTTCAGAGTAAAGCAGTTTGGCGAGCTCGCAAAAACAGAATTCGAGAACTCAACACTATTGGTGTGATTCATTCAAATTTTGAGGATATGGCCGCCCTGACAAATGATTATTTCAAAGAGATTTTTACTGCTGATCCGAGCTTGAATGAGTCTTGGGTGCTTGATTTGCTGGAGGTTAAAGTTTCAACCCAGGATAATGAGAGGTTGTGTGCCCCCTTTGGTGACAAGGAAATATCTAATGCACTTTTTCAGATTGGGCCATTGAAGGCCCCTGGCCCGGATGGTCTACCGGCAAGGTTTTTTCAGCGGAACTGGGATGTGCTAAAAACTAGTGTAATCACAGCAGTCAAAGAATTTTTTGCTACCGGCGTAATGCCGGAAGGGGTAAACTCTACTTCCATTGTTCTTATTCCCAAAATTCCTAATCCATCTAATTTATCTCAGTACAGGCCTATAAGTCTATGCAATGTCATTTATAAGATCATTTCCAAATGCTTGGTGAACCGCTTGAGACCATTACTTGATGATATAGTCTCTCCAGAGCAGAGTGCCTTTATTCCAGGGCGTATGATCACAGATAATGCGCTAGTGGCCTTCGAGTGTATTCATCATATTAAGCAAGAGAAGGATCCAACAAAGAGTTTCTGTGCTTATAAGCTTGACCTTTTGAAGGCATATGATAGGGTGGTTTGGAAGTTCCTAAAGCAGGTGATGCAAAAGCTGGGTTTCGCTCAACGATGGGTAGACTGGATAATGTCTTGTGTCACATCGGTGAGGTATTCTGTCAAACTCAATGGGACCCTCTTGGATTCATTTGCACCAACGCGTGGTCTTCGGCAGGGCGATCCTCTATCACCGTTCTTATTCCTTTTTGTGGCGGACGGACTCTCGGCTATTATGAAGCATTATGTATCTTCGGGTGAGTTATCTCCGATTAAGGTATGCAGACGAGCCCCGGGCATATCACACCTTTTGTTTGCGGATAATACTATGTTGTTTTTTGAGGCAAACCGAGCACAGGCTGAAAAAGTCAGATTGGCCCTGGATCAATATGCAAGTGCAACTGGACAATCTCTAAATTTTGATAAGTGCTCTATCCTCTTTGGTTCGACTTGTCCAGTTAATATCCAGGAGGAAGTTAGGGGGGCACTAAATGTTACTACTTTGGTCTTTGAGGAGAAGTACCTTGGTCTTCCTACCCCTGATGGTCGCATGTCAAAGGGGAAATTTCAGAACCTACAGATGAGTCTAACGAAGAGGTTGATCCAGTGGGGAGATGGGCATCTTGCCCAACCTGGGAGGGAAACTCTTATTAAATCTGTTGCTCAGGCCTTACCAACCTATCTTATGGGTGTGTTCAAACTTCCTTTCTCTGTATGTGATGAATTTACAAGAATGGTAAGAGCGTTTTATTGGGGTGCTGAAAAAGGTAAAAGGAAGGTGCATTGGCGCGCTTGGGATGACTTGGTGCAACCAAAGAGTAAAGGAGGTGCGGGGTTCAGAGATTTTAGAATATTCAACCAAGCCTTATTAGCGAGGCAAGCATGGAGACTAATTTATAAACCTGACAGTCTCTGTGCGCAAGTGTTAAAAGCAAGATATTACCCGAATGGCAATATTCAGGATACTGTTTTCTCTGGCAATGCTTCGTCTTCGTCGCAAGCTATTAGCTATGGCCTTGACCTCTTGAAGAAGGGCTTAATTTGGAGAGTGGGGAATGGCAGAAGTATCCGCGTGTGGCGTGATAACTGGATCCCGAGACCCTTCTCCTACAAACCCATTACTCTGCAGGGGAGATGTAGGATACGATTTGTCTCAGATTTGCTGAATAATAATGGGTCATGGAATGCTGCTGTGCTACAGGAATTCTTCCTTCCAGCTGATGTGGTCGAAATTTTGAAGATTCGGGCTTCCCCCCGTCAGGAGGATGACACACTTGCTTGGGGTCCCGGTAAATACGGAGTTTTTTCGGTCAGAAGTGCATATGAGTTTGGTTTTGAAGAGGCTCACAGGAGCTCCGCTACGGGATCTAGTGCTCATCCGGATGGGCGTCGCAGCTGCTGGAAACTAATTTGGTCCTCTGATGTTCTCCCCACGGTCAAGAACTTTGCATGGCGGGTAGCTACTAACTCGCTGCCAACATGGAGAAACAAAAATAGGAGAGGACTGGAAGTGCATGCCTTGTGCCCTGTTTGTGCTTCAGAACCGGAAGACTGCCATCATGCGCTGTGCCGTTGTACGCTGTCAAGAGGCCTCTGGGACACGATGTCTGAAGTTTGGCCGCTGCCGTGCCTAGCAACAGTACTAAATAATGGTGATGAATGGCTTTTGCATATGCTAGAACCACTACAGGAAGTGGAAAGATCCATGGTCCTCATGACGTTTTGGAGAGCCTGGCATATTCGGAATGAGATCGTGCATCATAAACCTCCTCCGCCTATGGAAGCTTCTAAAAGGTTTTTGGTGAGCTACATGGACTCTCTCATTGGTATTAAAACAGATCTTTCATCTGATCCCAATAGAGGAAAGTCGTACATCACGTATGAGCCCAGAATGCCACATGCGATACTGAATATAGCCGAGCGCAAATGGTCTGCTCCTAAGCTGGGTTGGGTGAAGCTTGAAATTGATGGTTCGTTTATGGATGATGGGTCTGCTGGTGCTGGGATGGTGTTACGAGATGATAAGGGTGCAATTATATTCTCGTCCTGCAGACAGTTATTTTCTTGCCGAGATGCTCTTGAAGCCGAGCTTTGTGCGTGTATGGAAGGTTTGTCCTTTGCACTACAGAGAAGTGAACTACCGGTGCAGATGGAGATGGATTCAATAGTGGCGGTCAAATTAATCCAGGCTTCGGGGATGGACAGATCGGTCTACACGTCGGTCATCAAAGAGATTAAATACCTAATGTCCCTTCGTGAAACTTGTATTACTCATGTAAATTGCAGCTAAAATAAGGTTAGTGATAGTCTAGCAAGATTTGCTCGTGTTGAGGGAAGAACCTTGACTTGGCTAGGGTCTGGCCCTCCAGAAGTTTTAGAGCTAGCTGCGATTAATTGTATGAACCTTGGGAACGAGTAATACAATATTTTCATCCGCAAAAAAAAGATTAGCTGCAGCTTGGGCGAGACAGTCAAAACCTGTAAAGTGCAATCATGTGAAGCATCGACAGAACAACATCCGTACGAACAGCTCAAAAGATCAATCTAGCATCCTTGTGCATGAGCGCCGTCTTTGTCGATCATGCCGATGGCTTGATCCAGCACGCTGCCACCATCTCGAGTATTGACGTGCTACAACTAAACTTGTACAAATGCGATTAGTCGACTTCAACCATGATGTCAAACTGTACATGTTTTAAGGAATATCAAAATTAGAACTACATACTGTTCTGTACTATTTTTGTTGTACAGTTCTATACCGTAGATTTGTAGTAAAACAACTTGATGGAAGAACTCAAGTTAGTCCATCCAAATTTATTTCAGTATGCTCTGCATTCACAAAATATCTAGCTTTATAAAGTACCTTCTTTTTTCCCTCAAAATATCTTGCCAATCGAAACTCAGCACCGAGAAGGCTTTCTTTTCCTTTTTCTATTTTGAGGGAACCAGCGGAAGACCCGACAGAAGAAGCATGTGCGTTTGAGCTGCCGAGGCACATCTTTTCATCCAACGGTTATAAGTGGATCGATGGAAGGAGGCCACTCATACTTTTGGCATAGCGTGCACTGTGAATAACTTCTAAATCTAGATGCAAAAGTTCCAGCAGTTAGAAATATTTATACATTTGTCTTGCTTACGACGGCTTCTGTTTTCACGTCCATGGAATGAAATTTCAACTATGAAGTACAACATACGCTAAAAAGCAAGATTATTGCTATTAATTGAATGTGCCAAAATTAATCATAATATCCTTTTTGAACCAATTAAACTAATGTCGAGATAGACCTTATAATATCGATTATTGCTATTAATTGAATGTGCCAAAATTAATCATAATATCTCTTTTGAAACATAATTTCTTTGAGTAATAACCCCGAATGCTAAAATGTCTACATTATTAGAGTATGCAATTCAATGTCAAGAATTGACCATAAAAAAATGTCAAGAATTTTTCTGTCATTTCGTTGGCATATTATATATACAGGATCTCATTGATGCAGCGGCATAAACTGAACACCAAGAAATATTAGAACACGTTGAGAATACCTAATTACACATTAAGGGAAAAAGTATCGTGCTTTCACCCATGGCCACAACTTCCATGATGCTACTACTTTGCACAATAGAAACAATGACATGTCATCATTAACACTGAAAATAAGAGACTGGACGCACCTGCATCATTTAGTAGAATAAAAATTCCTAGCGCTGAAGAGGAAAGAAGAAAAATATTGTGTAAGCAAAAAACATGATGCACACTTGTCACGTTGATATTTTAGATCTGCTTTAGAAGTATTGTCCAAACAAATTCGACCGTCCTGCTGTAAAAACTAAAGCCACACCGATGATATTACAAATTAAACAGCTTGCTGAGAACCAAAATCAGAGCAAAAGTGTAAGTTACAAACGCAATAGAAATTTTATTTTAAAAAATAGGCACCATAAAGTCCACATCAGTCTGGATTTACGTCGTGTTAGCTGTCCCATCCTATGCAGAAGTGAATGGATCAGCAAAAACATGATGTCAATGGTCGTACTGAACCGTCGTTCGCAACCAACCACAGAAAGAAAAGGTGCAACATGGAAGATAGACATACAAAGCACAGACTCTGCAGTACAGAATCGATGCAACATCGTCCATCATATAGTTGTTGTTTTGGGCCTTCTGGTGTTGCAGGCTGGAAACACCTACGACAGCCAAGAAGAGGAGAAGGCCAGCTAAGCCGAGACATGTCTGAGCCCCAGCTAAGCCGAGAACAGGCCCTCACGCAGAGAAGACCAGCAGACAGCAGTCCACGACGTTGTGGCCAGGGCTGTGCATCGAGCATTACAACGTGGTAGAGAGAAGACACGGGGGAGGATGCGCTGCCCCGCAACAGGAGGAACCCAAGGCTGGACCTTGATCCAAATTTCATGGGAACCATGAGGACGGCGGCGGCGTGCTGTGGAGATTGAAACAGGGGAGAGGGTAGAGAAGAGATTGATTTCTGTTGTGCATGATGTGTAGATTGAAATAAGGGAGGGGCAGGGAGACACAGAGATTGATTTTTCTTTTCTTTTCGTGTGATGTGGAAACTGAAACAGGGAAGTCTCGGGGGAGATAGAGATTGCTTTTTTTATTTCTTTCTTGCGTGATGGGGAGATTGAAGCAGGGAAGAGTCGGGGAGAGATAGAGATTGAGTTTTTTTGTCTTGGGAGGAGGTTGATATTCGATAGTCCCAAACTCTAGGGGAACATTACGGTTAAAGAAACAATCATAGCTTTCCATCGTTTAATCCAACGGTAATTATGTGGTCAGATGTGAGAATTAACGTGGTAACTCGGATGGTGCCTCCAATTAGTAAATATAAGAAATATCTTGTATGGTAGGATAATAAGAACCATACTCACGAGCAACCAACGACATGAGCTGATATGAAGCGACTCATGAGGGAACATTTTGTACCTGCTTATTACACTCGCCAGCTTCATAGTAGACTGCGTCGTCTAGTGGAATGTACAAAATCAGTTGATGAGTACTATAAAGAGATGCAAGTTTTGATGATCCGTACAGCTGTGTCTGAGCCTACGGAGGCGATCATGGTCCATTTTTTTGAGGGGTTAGAAGAAAAGATGTGTGACCACGTTGATTTAGTGCAATATAATGATATTCATGAGTTACTTCATCAAGTCGAGCATGCTGAACGTTGGGTATTGGAGAAGCAAGCTTCATAGACTCATCCAACTTACAACAGTGGCGACGTGGTTTTTCTCCTATTGAGGGGTTTAGTGCGAAACCGGCTACTTCTTATAAGTCGGAAAGCATTGAACAAACCAAAGTGGCTGATGCGCCAAAGGAGTTTTCTGATGTTTCATCTAGTGCGACATCTTCTTGTCACCGTAATATTATTTGCCACAAGTGTGGAGTACGTGGACACATGAAGCATGAATATTCCAATCACAAAAGGGTTCTACTTGTTGATGCAGAATATATTTCAGAATATGAAGATGAGTGATACGTCTCCAACGTATGTACTCTTCTAAACTCTTTTGCTCTTGTTTTGGACTCTAATTTGAATGATTTGAACGAAACTAACCCGGACCGACGCTGTTTTCAGCAGAATTGTCATGGTGTTATTTTTGTGCAGAAATCAAAGTTCTCGGATTGACCTGAAATTTTACGAAGAATTTTTGTGGAATATATAAAAATATTGGCGGAAGAATATACCAGAGGGGGGGGGGGGGCACCCGCAGGGGGCGACCCCCAGGGCGCGCCTAGCGAGCTTGTGGCCCCCCTGGACCTCCGGCAACCCTAACTCCAACTCCATATATACCTATTCGCCAAGAAAAAAAATTAGAGAGAAGGATTCATCACGTTTTACGATACGGAGCTGCCGCCACCTCCCGTTCTTCATCGGGAGGGCTAATCTGGAGTCCGTTCGGGGCTCCGGAGGGTGGAATTCGACGCCGTCGTCATCATCAACCTTCCTCCATCACCAAATTCATGATGCTCACCGCCGGGAGTGAGTAATTCCTTCGTAGGCTTGCTGGACGGTGCTGGGTTGGATGAGCTTTATCATGTAATCGAGTTAGTTTTGTTAGGGCTTGATCCCTAGTATCTAATATGTTCTGAGATTGATGTTGCTATGACTTTGCTATGCTTAATGCTTGTCACTAGGGCCCGAGTGCCATGATTTCAGATCTGAACCTATTATGTTTTCATGAATATATTTGTGTTCTTGATCCCATCTTGCAAGTTATACGCACCTATTACGAGTTATGATCCGCATACCCCAAAGTGACAATAATTGGGTTTCTTTTCGGTGATTGCCGTAGTTTGAGGAGTTCATGTATTTACTAAGTGCTAATGCTTTGTCCCGGTTCTCTATTAAAACAAGGCCTTAATATCCCTTAGTTTCCTTATGGACCCCGCTGCCACGGGAAGGTAGGACAAAAGATGTCATACAAGTTCTTTTCATAAGCACGTATGACTATATATGGAATACATGCCTACATTACATTGATGAATTGGAGCTAGTTCTGTGTCGCCCTCGGTTAATTATAATTGCTACATGATGAATGCCATCCAACACAATTATCCATCGCTGATCCAATGCCTACGAGCTTTTCACATATTGATCTTTGCTAAGTTACTTCCACCGTTGCTACTGTTACAATCACTACAAAACTACTACTGTTACTATTGCCACTGTTACCGTTACTATCATACTACTTTGCTACTGATCACCTTGCTGCAGATATTAAGTATTTCAAGTGTGGTTGAATTGACAACTCAACTACTAATACTTGTGAATATTCTTTGTCTCCCCTTGTGTCGAATCAATAAATTTGGGTTGAATACTCTACCCTCGGAAACTGTTGCGATCCCCTATACTTGTGGGTTATCAAGACCTTTTTCGAGCGTCATTGCCGGGGAGCATAGCTCTATTTTTTGAGTCACTTGGGATTTATATTTGTTGATCACTATGAAGAATCTGAAAGATACCAGAACCAAGATCGTTCCCTCTAAGACGAGGGGAGGTAAGGAACTGCCATCACACTCCGCACTTGATTCGCCTTCTGTTTTGAGTAAGCTTGCGACACCACCACCTGCTATTAATCCTGATATGTCGCAAGTAATTGATGATGCTACTTCTGCTATGAATGATGCTTATGATCATGTTAGTACTTTGCTTGATGATGTGTCACCGGGTGAATTTCTTGTTGAACAACTTGCTAGAGCTAAAGATATTGAGAATGCTGAAACTGATGAAATTATTGAAACTGAAAAATTTGAAACACCTATTAGATCTAGCTCTCCTAGATATGAATTTCCTGATATACCTGAGGGTTATGTTATGAATGGAGAGGCAGCTAGGGATTTTCTTTCTTGTAAGGATAGAGACGATCTTAAGAAATTGCTAGTCTAGTTGAAAGAAAAATCTTTGAATGCTAGAATGAAATATGATCCTAAGTTTGCTACTTCACCTATCTTTGTTAGTGATAAGGATTATGAATTCTTTGTCGATCATGAGTTAATTACTTTGGTTGAATCTGATCCTTTCCATGGTTATGAATCTAAAACTATTGTGGCACATCTTACTAAGCTGAATGATATAGCCACCCTATTTGTTCTTGATGAAAAAATTTGCTACTACTATATTCTTAAGTTGTTTCCTTTCTCATTAAAGGCTGATGCTAAGATATGGTTTAATTTTCTTGCTCCTGGTTGTGTGCGTAGTCCCCAGGATATGATATATTGCTTCTCTGAAAAATATTTTCTTGCTCATAAGAATCAAGCTGCTTTACAGGAAATATTTAACTTTGTGCAAATTGAAGAAGAGAGTCTCCCACAAGCTTGGGGGAGGCTTCTACAATTGCTTAATGCTTTTCCTGATCATCCTCTCAACAAAAATGAAATACTTTATGTCTTTTATAATGGACTAACCGATGCTTTTAGGGACCACCTAGATAGTTGTGTTGATTGTGTTTTCAGGGAACGAACTGTGGAACAAGCTGAAGAACTATTGAATAATGTATTGAGTAATGATAATGAATGGACTCTTCCTGAACCACCGCACAAGCCAACTCCGAAGAAGAGAGGTATTCTATTTCTCAGTCTTGAAGGTATGCAAGAGGCAAAGAAATCTATGAAAGAAAAAGGTATTAAAGCTGAAGATGTCAAGAATTTACCACCTATTGAAGAAATACATGGTCTTGATACCCCGACACAGGTAGTAGAGGTAAATTCTCTCTATAGATTTGCTGAAGGTGATATTCCTTATGCTAAATCTGCTAGTCAATGCTTAGCTGAATTGGATAACTTTCTTGTTAAACAAGAAAACTTTAATGCATATGTTAGTAGACAATTGAAACGAAATGCTTATATGATTGAATGCTTGAGTGACTACATGTTCAGAACTGGTAATGATGTTAGGGGTGTTAGTAAACATGCTTCCATGGTAAAAACTCAAGTAGAACAAGTCCTCAAAGCACAAAATGAATTGCTTAATGAGATGAACAATAAGATGAATGATCATGTTGTTAGAGTTGTGACTAGGGGTGGTAAAATGACTCAGGAACCTTTGTATCCTGAAGGCCATCCTAAGAGGATTGAGCAAGATTCTCAAAGAATTAATACCGATGCACGTAGTCCATCTAAAAAGAAAAAGAAAGATGATAGGACTTTGCATGCCTCTAGTGAACCTACTGTAGACACACCCGAGAATCCAAATGATATTTCTATCTCTGATGCTGAAACACATTCTGGTGATGAACATAAACCTAGTAATAATGATAATGATGATGTTCATGTTGATGCTCAACCTACTAATGATAAGGATGTGGAAATAGATCCTGCTGTTGATCTTGATAACCCACAACCTAAGAATAAAAGATATCATAAGAGAGACTTCATTGCTAGGAAACACGGTAAAGAAAGAGAACCATGGGTTTAGAAACCCATGCCTTTTCCTCCCAAAGTTTCAAAGAATAAAGATGAAGAAGAATTTGAGCACTTTATTGAAATGCTTAGACCTGTCTTTTTGCGCCTTCATTTGGCTGATATTCTGAAAATGTTTCCTTGTGCTAAGTACACGAAAGATATTATTACAAACAAAAGAAAGATATCGGAAGCTGAAATTTCCACCATGCTCACTAATTATACATTTAAGGGTGGAATACCAAAGAAACTAAGAGACCCATAATACTAACTATACCATGCTCCATCAAAAGAAACTATGTTAAAACTGCTTTGTGTGATTTAGGAACTGGTGTTAGTGTTATGCCTTTTTCTATGTATCGAAGACTTGATTTGAATAAGTTGACACCAACTGAAATCTCTTTGCAAATGGCTGATAAATCAACTACTATACCCATCGATATTTGTGAGGATGTGCCTGTCGTAGTTGCAAATGTTACTATCTTAACGGACTTTGTTATTCTTGATATACCCGAGGACGACAGTGTGTCGATCATCCTTGGTAGACCCTTTTTGAACACCGCAGGGGCCATTATTGATTGCAACAAAGGCAATGGCACTTTTCATGTCAATGGTAATGAGCATATGGTACACTTTCCGAAGAAACAACCTCAAGTGAATAGTATCAACTCTATTGGAAAAATTTCAACAATCACTATTGGAGGTTTTGAATTCCCTATTCCTACTGTCAAAAAGAAATATGAAATTATTATTGTTGGGGACATGCATATCCCCATTGAGGTAACCTAGTGTTATACGAAGATTCCCCGGTTTCATGCCATTCGAAAGAAGTTTGTTATAAGACTTGATCAACCTTATTAATGGATTCCTTTTGACGGGCATGCGGTCGATGAATCTAGTAAACACAACTTTCTGTACCCACTTTTTACTTTATGTTATTTAGAATTGATAAAGTAGAAATTCCATGATTTCGCTGCTTTCTGAATTATCTATGCAATAAAAAATGACCAGAAAATAAAAGTTCCCCAAATGCCCTGAAAATTTAATATGATTCTTTCTGTAATATTTAAAAATTAGTGGCACTGAACACACACCAGGGGGTGCACCTAGCAAGCTTGTGGGGCCCATGTAGGCCCCCTCACTTATTGCTGCCACCCATGCACTTCTTCCTCCAGAAAAAATCACACCCTTGCTCAAACCCGTGTTCTTGCTCATCTTGCTTCCATTTTCGATCTCCTTGCTCGTAGCTCCATTTCCAAAACTGTTTTGGTGGATTGCTCATCGGTATGTGACTCCTTCATTGGTCCAATTAGTTTTTGTTCCAGTGGTTTATTATTTGCACATTTAGCAACTGTTGGTGACTATGTTCTTGAGCTTGCATGTCAAATTTATATGGTTCGAACTAGTTTTGGTACATGATATGGCCTCTAGACACTTGTGGGAGTAGTTGCTATCAATTTTTTTTGAGTTTTGTTCACTTTTATTTTGAAAATTTTCAGAGAAAGAGAGAGCCATGAGGAGGTGGTTAAGGGGCTCATCAAGTCAGAATTTGGAGGAAACTCCAAAGGAAAATCCCAAGTATCACCTTCCACGTGCAGCGGAGGTTGGACCGTGTGACTGGCCGTGTGACACATTCTTGAAGGAGGTGGGAATGTATGAGGATTTATATTAATTGGCACATAATGACGACATCATTCCCTTCCTTGAAGATGAGTGTGAGCAATATATGCTACTCACTAATACCTTCGTGCAAAACTTTTGCTTTTATCCTAGGAAGGAACCACCCATGGTATAATTTAACTTGTATTATGTGCCTAAGGATATGACATTATATGATTTTTGCAATGTTTGCAAAATACCTTATGAGGGCAGTCATAGTGATCCACGTCCTAGAGACATGGAAGATTTCATCTCTGGAACTACTGTGGGAGAGGAGAGAGGAGTGTCGGAAGCGAGGGTGGTTAGTTTACATTTTCCCATTTTACGTTACTATGCATTATGTCGTGGTGGAACACGATAAACTATGGGGCCATTGGCCCCTTGTGGTTCGGTGAGGGGGAAGGTCACGTTGCACAAAGAGCAGAAGCCATGAAACAACACGATGGTGGTGACACTGGTGATTTTTACCCAGGTTCGGGCCGCTGAGAAGCGTAAAACCCTACTCCTGCTATGGTGGATTGGATGGAGGAACACGATGGACATGCAACGCTCAAGCCCGGCAAGGTTGCCTCGGGGAGAGCAGTAATGACCCACAAGTATAGAGGATAAATTGTAGCTCTTTTCGATAAGTAAGAGTGTCGAACTCAACGAGGAGCAGAAGGAAATGACAAGTGGTTTTCAACAAGGTAATGTCTGCAAGTGCTGAAATTGTAAGTAGCGGAGTAGTTTGATAGCAAGATAATTTGTAACGAGCAAGTAACAATAGTAGTAACAAAATTGCAACAAGGTAGCCCAATCCTTTTGAGGCAAAGGACATGCCAAAATGGTCTCTTATGATAAGCAAAGCGTTCTTGAGGGTACACGGGAATTTCATCTAGTCACTTTCATCATGTTGGTTTAATTCGTGTTCGGTACTTTGATAATTTGATATGTGGGTGGACCAGTGCTTAGGTGTTGTTCTTACTTTAAAAAACCTCCTACTTATGATTAACCCTCCCGCAAGCATCCGCAACTACAAGAAAAGTATTAAGAATAAATTATAACCATAGCATTAAACTTTTGGATCCAATCGGTCCCTTACGGAATAGCGCATAAACTGGGGTTTAAGCTTCTGTCACTCTCGAAACCCATCATCTAATTGCTACTACACAATGCATTCCCTTAGGCCCAAATATGGTGAAGTGTCATGTAGTCGACGCTCACATGACACCACTAAGGGAATCACAACATACATACTATCAAAATATCGAACACATATCAAGTTCACATGATTACTTGCAACATGATTTCTCCCGTGACCTCAAGAACAAAAGTAACTACTCACAAATGATAAACATGCTCATGATCAGAGGGGTATTAAATAGCATATTGGATCTGAACATATAATCTTCCACCGAATAAACCATATAGTAATCAACTACAAGATGTAATCAACACTACTAGTCACCCATAAGCACCAATCTATAGTTCCGGTAACAAGATTGAACACAAGAGATGAACTAGGGTTTGAGATGAGATGGTGCTGTTGAAGATGTTGATGGAGATTGCCCTCCCCAAGATGGGAGAGTTGTTGGTGATGATGAGGACGATGATTTACCCCTCCGGGGGGGGGGGGGGGAGTTCCCCTGGCGGAATCGCTCCGCCGGAGGGCAAAAGTGCTCCTGCCCAAGTTCCGCCTCGAGGCGGTGGCGCTTTGTCTTGAAATTCCTCTCTTTATTTTTTCTAGATCAAAATGACCTATATACTAGAAGATGGGCAGCGAAGGTGGGCCTGGGTGAGCACAACCCACCAGGGCACGCCTGGGCTCCCTGGCGCGCCCAGGTGGGTTGTGCCCACCTGGTGGGCCCCCTTTGGTAGTTATTTGCTCCAATAATTCTTAAATATTCCATAAAAAATCCTCGTGAAGTTTCAGCTCCTTTGGAGTTGTGCAGAATAGGTAGCCTGGCGTAGCTTTTTCAGGTCCAGATTTCCAGCTGCCGGAATTCTCCCTCTTTGTGTATACCTTGCATATTATGAGAGAAATGGCATTAGAATTACTCCAAAAAGCATTATTATGGATAAAGGCATTATAAATAATAGTAAGAAAACATGATGCAAAATGGACGTATCAACTCCCCGAAGCTTAGACCTCGCTTGTCCTCAAGCAAAACCGAACTCGAAAAACATGTCCACATGCTTTGAGAGAGAGGTGTCGATAAAAATAAAATACGGACATAGAAGCATCATGTTGATTATTATAACAGCAAAAAAATTAAACATAAGACTTTCATTATAGAACTTTTATCATATACTTCTCATGAATGAGTAACAATTCATCACACAATCGAAGTATAAAGCAAAAACTCTATTAAAAACCAACAAACTATGTTCTTAGTCAAGTTTGCAACTACAATTCATCATCTTTTTAGGAAGGGTCACGTATCGGAGCCTTTAGGCAAGTCCACATACTCAACCATCATATAGTCTTCTATGATTGCTAACACTCACCGCGTACACATGAGAAAAACGTTTCAACCGGACACATAGAAAGATAGGGGCTTATACTTTCGCCTCCCAACGTACTCACCTCAAGGGTGATGTCAACAATAATAACTCATGCTATCTATATTCAATTGGACATATGTGCCTAGATTTTTCCTCACCACATGATGCTTGCCAAAGGAGAAAAATAAAAGGGATAGAAGGAAAACTTTGACTCTTTTCATAAAAGTAAATACATAAAAGTAAAAGATAGGCCCTTCGCAGAGGGAAGCAGAGGTTGCCATGCGCTTATTTGTTTGTATGCTCAACCCCTTAATGCAAAAGAACGTCACGTTGCATTGCCCCTTGTGATAGCGACCTTTATTATGCAGTCTGTCGCTTTTATTCTTCACCATCACAAGTTCGTGCAACGCTCAATTTTCTCTTACACTAAATGATCTCACACTTTTAGAAGCAATTTTTATTGCCTTTTTGCACCGATGACAACTTACTTGAGGGATCTTGCTCAATCCCTAGGTAGGTATCAAGATTTGGGTTTAAGGGTTTTTGGATGCACAAGTAGTATCTCTACTTAGTGCAAAATTTTTGGCTAGCAAAGATAGGGGTAAGCACCACATGTTGAAGGATATATGACAATATGACTTCTATGTGAATATAAACAAACATAAAGCATTAAGTTGTCTTCCTCGTCTAATGTCAACAATTTTGGCATATAATATTTTGATGAGGGCTCACAATCACAAAAGGTTGCTAGGATAGTGTATTTATATGTGAATCTTCTCTTCTCTTATTAATTCTTTCATGAGTTGCATCATTGACTAATGCTATGTTTTTCAATCTCTAATAAAATTTTCTACTTATACTTTTCCGTATGTGGTGTCATCACCTACCATAGGATTAGTATATGATCTTTTCTTTATTTATTTCCTTTCTCTTTTTCTTTCTTTCTTTATTTCTTTTCTTTTATTTGCAACACGAAAGTAAAGAAAACAAAAACTCAAACTAAACTTTATTATATAACTTGCACACGATTACAAGGATAGATCACTAAGCAAACTTTCAAAGAAGAAAGGATCGAGCTAAACTTTTATTCATTCTAAAGCAAAAGATCGAGCTAAAATAAGTAAAGGCAAACAGATAGTGGGATGACACGATACAGGGGCACCTCCCCCAAGCTTATCGGACGCCAAGGGGAGTGCCCATACACGATACTCAGTTCTCTTTTGGTGGTGAAGAAGATGATGGTGATGATGACAATTGTGCCTTCAACTTTTTCATATTATAGTTGAGGAGAGCAATTTCCTCCTCTAAATCATCGACTTCCAACTCCAGCTTCAAGATCTTGTCACATAAATCCCCTTTGCTTTTCTGCCTAAAATGAGAAGGAATAGATTGGTTTTTAGACAGGTTAGCTCTCTTAGGAAGACTTGACTTCTTGAATTCCACGTGCATATCCCCAGGTTGAGGTAGAGGGACATCCTCCTCCTCTAAGCTTGAATCATTGATATTCATCAAGTGAGCATCCTCTTCATCATCTGTAGTTCGACCATAAGGGGATAGGTCCCCATAAGTCTTCGGGTCAGCAATTAGATGCGAGACATAGCTCTCTCCGTCGGAGTCTTGGGACGACATATTTTCAGAACTGCACAGAAAAGAACAAGAAAAGAGAACAAAGGATTTCTGTGCGATACGGTGATTAGCAGGTTCGGGAAGTATATATATTTTTTTTATCTTGGAGGACAAGCATATGATAGAAAAACGGAGTCCGGAAGGTGTCCCAGGTGGGCACAACCCACCTGAGATCTTGTGCCCACCAGGGTACGCTTCCTGGAAGTTTCTTTATTTCCAATTTTTTTTAAATATTCCAAAACCGATAAAAAATATTTTTGCGGATTTTTCGGAGACCGTTTATTTACCGTATCACGTACCTCCTTATTTTCACGATTCTGGAGTGTTCCTGAAGGATTCTTTTATGTGTTCTTCCGGTGTCAAAGTTTGGATAATGTTACTTTCAACATTAATGGGCGTACCTGAGATATAATGCTTTATTCGTTGCCCATTGACAACCTTCGGGTTAGTACCTTCGGAATTATTTATTTTGATGGCTCCAGACCGATAAACCTCCTCGATAACATAGGGGCCTTCCCATTTTGAGAGGAGTTTTCCTGCAAAGAATCTGAAACGAGAGTTGTGCAAAAGAACATATTCTCCGACTTGAACTCATGCTTTTGGATTCTTTTGTCATGCCATCTTTTAACCTTTTCTTTGAATAATTTTGCATTTTCATAAGCTTGGGTTCTCCATTCATCTAATGAGCTAATATCAAATAACCTCTTTTCACCAGCAAGTTTGAAATCATAATTGAGCTCTTTGACGGCCCAATATGCTTTATGTTCTAACTCAAGAGGCAAATGACAAGCTTTTCCATAAACCATTTTATATGGAGACATACCCATAGGATTTTTATATGCTATTCTATAAGCCCAAAGTGCATCATATAATTTCTTAGACCAATTCTTCCGGGACCTATTGATAGTCTTTTGCAAAATTTATTTTATTTCTCTATTGCTAAGTTCAACTTGCCCACTAGACTGAGAATGATAAGGTCATGCAATTGTATGGTTAACATCATACTTGGCAAGCATTTTACGGAAAGCACCATGAATAAAATGTGAACCACCATCAGTCATTAAATATCGAGGGACTCCAAACCTTGGGAAAATAAATTCCTTAAACATTTTAAAAGAGGTGTTGTGATCAGCACTACTGGTTGGAACAGCTTCTACCCATTTAGTAACATAATCAACAACAACCAAAATATGTGTATACCCATTAGAGGAAGGAAGAGGTCCCATGTAATCAAATCCCCAAACATCAAATGGTTCAACAACAAGTGAATAATTCATAGGCATTTCTTGGCGCTTACCGATATTACCTATTCTTTGACATTCATCACAAGATAAGACGAACTTACGGGCATCCTTGAAGAGAGTAGGCTAATAAAATCCAGATTGCAATACCTTGTGAGCAGTTCTATCTCCAGCATGATGCCCTCCATAAGCTTCGGAGTGACATTTCCGTAGGATTTGTCCCTGTTCATGCTCAGGTACACAACATCTAATAATACCATCTACTCCTTCTTTATAAAGATGTGGGTCATCCAAAAAGTAATGTCTTAAATCATAGAAGAATTTTTTCTTTTGTTGGTATGTAAAGCTAGGTGGTAAATATTTAGCAACAATGTAATTAGCATAATCAGCATACCAAGGAGTGTTATGAGCAACATTTATTGCAACTAACTGCTCATCAGGAAAACTATCATCAATAGGTAGTGGGTCATCAAGCACATTTTCAAGCCTAGACAAATTGTCAGCTACTGGGTTCTCAGCCCCTTTTCTATCAATAATATGCAAATCAAATTCTTGTAACAAGAGAACCCATCGAATGCTGCATCAAATTCTCGTACTCATCAGGGCTAATTTTGCATGCGATCAGTGGCTACTTAGCTAATGCTGCATGTTGTAATAGTCGTGCCGACATCCATCGCACATGCTATATGCATATCGCAGGCTGCTCCATAGTGGACTGGACCCGGATATCCTGACTGGTCGAGCGGCACTTCAGAATGTTGCAGCGTCGCGATGCAGGTACGGCAACCACACTGATGAGTGTGGTAAATGCTTTGCTTGGAGCTATGGCCGTCGATCCACGGGAGCACCAAATGTTTCATGTCATAAAAGCATGATGCAAAATGGACGTATCAACTCCCCCAAGCTTAGACCTCGCTTGTCCTCAAGCGAAAGCCGATATCTATAAATATGTTCACATGTTTAGAGATAGAGGTGTCAATAAAACAAAATACGAACATGAGGGCATCATGATCATCTTTAGAACAACAACATATAATGCCATATAATTTCTTATGCTAAAGTAACAATTCGTTCACAAGGTAAAGTATGAGTCAAAAACTTCATTGAAAACTAACAAACTATGATCTCAGTCATTGAAGCAATTGCAATTTGTCATAACATCGGAAATAGTCAAATAAGAGCTTTTCAGCAAGTCCACATACTCAACTATCATATAATCTTTCACAATTGCTAACACTCATGCGATACTTATGGGTTCAAAACTTCCGTCGGACACAGAGACAGATAGGGGCTTATACTTTCGCCTCCCAACCTTTACCTCAAGGGTAATGTCAACAATAAAACCTACACCCGAGTGGATATATATATATATATATATATATATATATATATATATATATATATATATATATATATATATATATATATATATATATATATATATATGGATCTTTCCAACACATAGAGCTTGCCAAAGGAAAAAGTGTAAAAAGGAAAGGTGATGATCACCACGACTCTTGTATAAGGGTAGGAGATAAAATTAAAAGATAGGCCCTTCGCAGAGGGAAACAGAGGTTGTCATGCGCTTTTATGGTTGGATGCACAAAATCTTAATACAAAAGAACGTCACTTTATATTGCCACTTGTGATAAAGACCTTTATTATGCAGTCCGTCGCTTTTATTTCTTCCATATCACAAGTTCGTATAAAGCTTATTTTCTTCACACTAATAGATCATACATATTTAGAGAGAGCAATTTTTATTGCTTGCACCGATGGCAACTTACTTGAAGGATCTTACTCAATCCATAGGTAGGTATGGTGGACTCTCATGGCAAAACTGGGTTTAGGGATGTTTGGAAGCACAAGTAGTATCTCTACTTGGTGCAAATAATTTGGCTAGCATGAGAGGGAAAGGCAAGCTCAACATGTTGGATGATTCAAAACAATATAACTTCTATTCGGATGTAAGAAAACATAACTCATTATGTTGTCTTCCTTGTCCAACATCAACTTTTTAGCATGTCATATTTTAATGAGTGCTCACAATTACAAAAGATGTCCAAGATAGTATATTTATATGTGAATCCTCTCTTTCTTTATTACTTCCTATTAATTGCAACAATGACCAAAACTATGTTTATCAACTCTCAACAACTTTTATTCATCATACTCTTTATATGTGAAGTCATTACTCTCCATAAGATCAATATATGATCTTTTTATTATTTCTTTTATTTAATTCCCTCAAGATCATAGCAAGAAAGCAAAGCCCTTATCTCAAAACTACTCTTTAGTATATATCTCACGGACTCGATTACATAGAGGGAACATAAGGCAAAACTCAAAGCTAGATCATACTAAAACTTTATTCCACTAGATCAAGATATAACAAAAAGGATATAACTAAGAAAAATGATAAAGATAAAGATGTGATGGTGATACGATACCGGGGCACTCCCCCAAGCTTGGCAGTTGCCAAGGGGAGTGCCCATACCTATGTAATTAGATCTCTTTCTTCGGAGGTGGTGATGAAGGAGTTGTTGATGAAGCAGGCTTGTCGTCCATCTTCCAAGGCATAGGCTCACCATCATAGAAAGATGAGTGGGTCACCGGGATCCTCGAATCTGCAGCCAAACTCATCCTCTTGAATCTATATTCGTACTCACAGTTTTGGTTTTGCGGGTCATAGATCTGGGCTTGGAGATGCTCGATTTTCTCATGAAGCCTGAAGATGGCCTCCTCAATGCTCTTGGGGTCCAGCTTGTGCTTGTTGGTGAACTCCGCGATCATCATGTGGTTGGCGTTGAGTCTGCGTTCCACCATCCCTTTGACACTTGAAAACTTGCAGCTCCATTGCTTCGAGTCTTGCCTCCACGCTTCCGATCTTCTTTGGTCCCTCAACATCGCGGATGTGCAGCACCCCCTCATGCATCTCAATGACTTGAGGGTGTCGCAACACCTCCGCAAGGTAGGTGAAAGCACAAGTGCTCCCTGGGTGATTTTGGTAATTAATGTCAACATATCTCTTGTTGGACTAATATTTTCATCTAGTATATTTCAGATGAGTTCAATAGTGGAGTGGCATGGACAAGAGGATGTGGAAACCCTTCAAGATACTAAGGAGAAAGATTGGCAAAAGCTCAAGACTCTTCATTTCTATTTTAGTGATCCAAGATCACATTGAGTCCATAGGAAAAGCCAATACTATTAAAAGGGGATGAGGTGTTGCTTAATGGCTTGCTTTCTCAAAGTGCTCAGTGATATGCTCCAAAGCCCTCAACCACTTTCTCATTTCCACATATGTCTCAAACCTAAAGTCAAAATCGGCCCCATCGATTTGATCTATCCGGCGCCACCGAGTTCATCTGACATAGCCACTGCCAGAAACCATAATAAATTCGGTCTCACCGATGGGATCTCAGTCTCACCGAGATGGGCTTGCAAACTCTCTGTTTCCTATTGCAACTATTTCGGTTCCACCGAGATATGCAATCGGTCCCACCGAGTTTGCTTGACCAACTCTCTGTTTTTCTTATTACCAAAATCAGTATCACTGAGTTTGTGTAATCGGTCAAACCTAGTTGAGGTTTTACCCTAACCCTAGCACATCGGTCCCACTGAAAACTCTAACGTTCACATTTTGAACCATATCGGTCTGACCGAGTTTCTCGATTCGGTCCCACCGAGTTTGGTAAATTGTGTGTAACAACTAGATTTTGTGTGGAGGCTATATATACCCCTCCACCCATCCTCCATTGGTGGAGAGAGCCATCAGAACGTGCCTACACTTCCAGCATTCATTTTCTGAGAGAGAACCACCTACTCATGGTTGAGACCAAGATATTCCAATCCAACCACAAGAATCTTGATCTCTAGCCTTCCCCAAGTTGCTTTCCACCAAATCCAAATCTGTGAGAGAGAGCTGAGTGTTGGGGAGACTATCATTTGAAGCTCAAGAGCAAGGAGTTCATCATCAACACACCATCTATTACCTTTTGGAGAGTGGTGTCTCCTAGATTGGTTAGGTGTCACTTGGGAGCCTCCGTCAAGATTGTGGAGTTGAACCAAGGAGTTTGTAAGGGCAAGGCGATCGCCTAGTTCGTGAAGATCTACCCAAGTGAGGCAAGTCCTTCGTTGGCGATGGCCATGGTGGGATAGACAAGGTTGCTTCTTCGTGGACCCTTCGTGGGTGGAGCCCTCCGTGGACTCGCGCAACCGTTACCCTTCGTGGGTTGAAGTCTCCATCAACGTGGATGTACGATAGCACCACCTATCGGAACCACGCCAAAAATCTTCGTGTCTCCAATTGCATTTTAACACTCCAACCCCATCCCTTTACTTTCTTGCAACTTGCATGCTTTACTTTCCGCTGCTCATATACTCTTGCCATGCTTGCTTGAAATGTATTGTGAATGTTTAAACTTGTGCTAAAACCCCACCTTAACTTGAAGAACTTAAAACTGCTACTTTTCTTTGTTGAGGGTCTAATCACCCCCCTATAGACACCTCTTCTCGATCCTTTCAGGTTGATGACCTTCTCAAAAAACTTGTCCTTGGGGGCGCTTGGAGACGTCATGGTGATCTAGATCTGTCAGAAAAATAGCTCGAAACAAGAACAGGAGATTTTTGTGTGGTACGGTGGTCAAAACCTTCGGGAGATTATATAATGATTTTTTACCGACCATAAGAAGTATTCTGCAAGAAAATGGAGTCCCGAGGGCACAGGAGGTGGCCACAAGGTTGGGGGGGGGGCGCCCAGGGGGTAGGGCATGCCCTCCACCCTTTCCCCTGGGTGCGCCCTCCACCCTTGTGGTGGCCTCATGTCTCTTTCAGACTACTTTTAATTCTCCTAATTTTTTTAATATTCCAAAACGGAGAAAGTTTATCATTGGAAACATTTTGGAGTCGGTTTACATACCGGACCACATCCCTCTTCCTTTTTGGAGTCTAAAACATTCTGGAAAGTGTCCCTTATGTACTCCTCCGGGGTTACGGTATCAATTATATTGGTCTCAACATTTATGGGAGTACCTGCGATATAATGTTTGAGTCTTTGACCGTTCACCACCTTCGGATTTTTACCTTCGGCATTGTTGATTTTTATGGCACCGAAACAATAGACCTCCTCGATGATGTGTAAGGGCCTTCCCATTTAGAAAGAAGCTTTCCTGCAAAAAATCTTAAATGAGAGTTGTATAGCAAAACATGATCACCTACATTAAACTCACACTTTTGTATCCTTTTATCATGCCATCTTTTAACTTTTTTTAAACAACTTGGTATTCTCGTAGGCTTGGGTTCTCCATTCATCAAGTGAGCTAATGTCAAATAACCTCTTCTCACCGGCAAGTTTGAAATCATTGTTGAGCTCTTTAATAGCCCAATATGCCTTATGTTCTAGCTCAAGAGGTAAGTGACATGCCTTTCCATAAACCATTTTATACGGAGACATACCCATAGGATTCTTATAAGCAGTTCTATAAGCCCACAAAGCATCATCAAGTTTCTTAGGCCAGTTCTTTCTAGATCTATTAACAGTCTTTTGCAAAATTAATTTAATTTCTCTATTGCTCAATTCTACTTGACCACTAGACTGAGGGTGATATGGGGATGCAATTCTATGATTAACATCCTACTTAGCAAGCATTTTACGGAAAGCACCATGAATAAAATGTGAACCACCATCAGTCATTAAATATCTAGGGACTCCGAACCTCGGAAAAATAACTTCTTTAAGTATCTTAATAGAAGTGTTATGATCAGCACTACTAGTTGGAATAGCTTCTGCCCACTTAGTAATGTAATCAATAGCAACTAAAATATGTGTATACCCATTAGAGGAAGGAAAAGGTCCCATATAATCAAAGCCCCAAACATCAAATGGTTCAATAACAAGTGAATACTTCATAGGCATTTCCTGACGTCTACTAATATTACCAATCCTTTGGCATTCATCTCAAGACAAGACAAACTTACGGGCATCCTTAAAGAGAGTGGGCCAATAGAAACCGGATTGCAATACCTTATGTGCAGTTCTATCTCCAGCGTGGTGTCCTCCGTAAGCTTCAGAGTGGCACTTACGTAGGATCTGTTCATGTTCATATTCAGGTACACAACGTCTAATAACGCCATCTACTCCTTCTTTATAAAGGTGCGGATCATCCCAGAAGTAATGTCTTAAATCATAGAAAAACATTTTCTTTTGCTGATATGTGAAACTAGGTGGTATAAACTTAGCAACAATATAATTCGCATAATCAGCATACCATTTAATTGCTCATCAGGAAAGCTATCATCAATAGGTAGTGGGTCATCAAGAACATTTTCTAACCTAGACAAGTTGTCTGCAACGGGGTTCTCAGCTCCCTTTCTATCAATAATATGCAAATCAAATTCATGTAACAAGAGAACCCATCTAATAAGTCTAGGTTTGGCATCTTTCTTTTCCATAAGATATTTAATAGCAGCATGATCAGTGTGAACAGTTACTTTGGAATCAACAATATAAGGTCTTGTCGGTGTACAAAAGTAGGGGTCCCTTTTTGTACCCCTTTACTTGTGCGCGGGCAGTCGCAGCCCCACCCCTTGGCCACGCTTGGCGGGGCAGAGGAAGCAAAGCCACGAGACGGACAGAACAACACCAAGATAGAAGCATGAAGAGCAGAGGGGTGAGGTGAACTCCCCCGGCAAGGCCCTTGCCGGGGCAACTTGCCCAACACCAGTAGAGCCACCACCCTTGAGCCCAAGAATTCCAACTTCATCGACCACATTGGAACCGAGGCTCGGGAGGCACCTCCGTGGTGGCATGCAGATCTTTGTGAACACCAGAAGCACACAAGACTAGATGATAACCAGAAGACGATGATCCTCGGCAAGATCCTTGCCGAGGATACCCACGAGACCCCCGGCAAGACCCTTGCCGGGCACGACCACGATGCCGCGGCAAGACCCTTGCCGAGACCCCGGCAAGACTCTTGCCGAAGACATCCGCGGGTCGCAGCCCGGCCCGCACCCACCAAGACTCCACCGCTATTCCCATGCAGCTGCCAGCCCACCAACTAGGCGAGCACCTGCGTGGCGATGTGCGGCCTCTAGGCCAACTCAGCAAGCACCTGCGTGGTGGCATGCAAATCTTCGTGAAGACTCTGCCACCGCACCAACTCAACAGCCAGCCAGCCAGCGTGGCGCTACACGCCTCGTCAGCTCGGACGCGCGTCGAAGCCAGGTGAGGCAGCGACAGCTGGGACGAGCTTCCTTGCCGTCCCCGACAAAGCAAGAAGGGTACGTCGATAGTGCATTAAATGTGTTTGTCCTCCGGTGCCAGGAGATAGACTCGACCACTGTATAACTTTCCACCTCCTGTGTGCCATTGTGGCAGCCCCTTTTGACTATAAAAGGAGGCCCGCGGCATACTGAGGAGGGATTCAGACTTTTTGGACCCTGCATGCTTTGTAGCTAGTCCAAGAACACCAGATAAACACAAACCAGTAGGAGTAGGGTATTACGCATCACTTGCGGCCCGAACCTGGATAATCCCCCTGCGTTGACCTCTCAATCCCGCTCTTCTCACAGCCCCGTGCCCGCCAACCGTAGCAAAAGGGATTCCTCGTGATCCCGTAGGTGTAGTTTCCCCCGACATCTTTGGCGCGCCAGGTAGGGGTGCGCAAGCTGTGAAAATCCGGTTTGAAGGTTAGCACACCGACTTCATCATCACCATGGCCCCCAAGAGAAAGGGGATCGCAGCGATCGGCTCGTCCGGGGCCGGCCCGTCCGCGCCAGCGCGAGCAGGTGGCCACGGATGGGGCAGGAGACGTGGCCCGTGAGCATCCATGCGATCGAAGCCAGGCGAGCGGCGTCGTCCGAATCCGAGACGACGAGCCACGCGCCGCTGGGTCCGGGGACGGGGCCGTGCTACCCACGGGCGGCGCAGCAGCCTCTACGGCACCCCAGCCGGCGCCTGTGCCGCACCCTTCCCAGGCCGCACGCGATGAGCAACACCGCGATGCCGGAGCCCCCGGGCACCGCCGCGGAAAGAGCCCTGTGAGCCACTCGCAGGACAAACCAAGCCGGCGTGCGCGCCGGCGTGCGACTGCGAGACCACGACAGAGCCCCTTCTAACCCAGTTAGAAGTCGGAGCGCGTCACGGTCTACGCAGATTTCGCCGCCGCCTACGCCAGCAGAAGCGCTAGCGCGCGTGTAGCTGCTCCTCGACTTCCCCCCTGTTGCGGAGAAGCTCGACGAGTGGAGAGCCACCATCCGAAGCCTTGTCAGCTTCGCCAACAAAGATGAGTCGGTCCCAACGGGACCCTCGCGCTGGTGTCCCGAAGAGCCGGTGCATGCCGGTGGTGGGGGGACCAGAGACGCTGCGACCACGGTGCACTCCCTCCCCGCGCGGCTGTGACAACAACCACCAGCCCATCGACCCGACGTTGGTGACGACGTTTCAGTGGCCCTCCCACCGCACGTCAAGTCCGTCGGGAACGGGCCTAGGAAGACGCTCGAACTACCATCGAACGACGACGGGAGACGCGCCATCAATCAGATCGGCGTGCAGGGCCTACTATGGACCACCCGGCGCCGGGGGGGCCCGACGACCTGCCTTACGAGGTGGGTTGTCCAGCCTTTACCCGAGAGCTGCGGCAGTTCCAGTGGCCCTCCCACCGCACGTTCAAGCCCGACGTTGGTGAGAAGTACAACGGCAAGACCCACCCGTCGGAGTTCCTCAGCATCTACACCATCGCGATGCAAGCTGCAAGAGCGCGCGGCGACAAGGTGCTTGCCAATTACTTCCCGTTGGCACTCAAAACCCAACGTCATGTCGTGGTTGATGCACTTGCCAGTGGACTCCATTTCTTCTTGGTCGGATTTGTGTCATGAGTTTGTTGGCGCCTTCACTGGAGGCCACCAAGCTCATGGCCAGGCAAGCGATTTGCACATCATCCCCCAGAAGGAAGGTGAAAACCTGCGCAAGTACATACAGAGGTTCAGCCGGGTGCAGTACAACATCCCAGATGTTCATCCCGCCACCGTTATCAGCACATTCCATCAGAATGTGCGCAACCGCTAGATGCGTGAAGAGTTGGCGATGAACAAGGTCAAGGATGTGGCTGAACTTTATGTTCTGGCCGATAGATGTGCTCGAGCTGAAGAGGGGAGGAAGTACCCCGGCAAAGACGTCGGTGCGAAAACCGACTCCACAGACAAAGACGCCGCTGCCCCGACGAAGAAGGGCCGGCACCGCAATAGGAAGCGTAAGGGCAAGACTGTACTTGTCGTTGAGGGATCCGGCGACCTCGGCGCCGCTAAGAAGGTCAAGGCTGACGACCCCGGCAAGGAGATTGCCAGGTGTGCCGCCTGCCGGGCCTTGGCGGCCGCCGACAAGCCAGGAGGCTCCGACAAGCAGTACTGCAAGATCCATCGCACCAAGGGCCACAACCTCCAGAACTGCCGACAAGTTGAGCTGCTTGCCGAGAAGCAAAAAACTGAGTATGAGAGGCGGGACAAGGAGAAGGGTCAGGATGGTGCCGAGGGGTCCGGCGAGAAGTGTGGCGGCCAAGGAGGCCGCCGCGGCAAGGATAATCAACAAGAGAGGCCCACTCAGGGCCGTGATAAGAACGAGGAAGATGATGATCACGACGAGGACGACGAGTCCGGCAAGCACGAATTTCAGAAAGCTACAGAGGCCATGTGCGTCGACGGGGGCGCCTCGCTGCATGCCTCTCACCGCCAACTTAAGCAGTGGGCGCGTGAGGTTGCCGCGGAAGAGCCGTCATTCGATGCCCAGAAGCCACTGAAGTGGTCCCGCGCGCCCATCATTTTTGACACCGAGGATCACCCTGACCGCACAACTGCGGTCAGGTGTTTGCTGTTGTTGGTCTCGCCGACAATACGCAACCTCAAGGTGACGAAAGTGCTGGTTGACGGTGGGGCTGGTCTGAATTTGATCTCGGCCGATGTGATCAAGAAGTTGCAGATTCCCGATGGAGACCTCGAAGAGACGGGCACGTTTCAAGGGGTCAACCTGGGAAGGAGCCAGCCTAAAGGTAAAATCACGCTACCCGTTACATTTGGGGGCGAGCTGAACTATAGGACGGAGAAGATTGTCTTCGATGTTGCCGAGATCCCCTTGCCATACAATGGGATCCTTGGCCGCCCATCGCTGGCCAAGTTCATGGTGGCGTCCCACTACGCTTGCAACACGTTGAAGATGCCGGGGCTGCTGACCATCATCACCGTCCCCTCCGACAAGAAGGATGCGCTCATCTGCGCCGATCAACTCTACCGAGAGGTAGTTGCAGCAACTGCCGCGAAGACACTTGCTCCTGCCGCTAAAGCTCCAGGGAGGAAGAAGGCCGGCAAGACCCCTTCTGGCAAGATCTCTTCCGGCGAGACCTCTTGCACCCACTCCGGCAAGCGCACCTCTTCGGAGTGATGCGCTCCCATTGAGGACGTGCTAGAGAGCTCCACCGGCAAGAGCAAGAAGTCCAAGGCTGCACCACTAGAAACCAAGAAGGTGTCCGTCAAGGAGGACGGCACGGGCGGGGCTTTCACCATAAGCTCCACCCTCGACAGCAAATAGGAAAGCGCGCTCGTCGCCTTCCTGCGGGCGAATGTCGATGTGTTTGCATGGCAAGCATCCGACATCCCCGGCATTCCCAGGGAAGTGATTGAGCACCATCTTGCTGTCTGTCCTCATGCGCGGCCCGTCAAGCAGAAGGTCGGGAAGCAAGCTTTGGAGCGACAAGAGTTCGTCATAGAAGAGATAAGGAAGTTGGAGGCGGCGGGCCTGGTTAGAGGAGTACTCCACCCCACGTGGTTGGCCAATCCGGTGGTGGTGCGTAAGGCAAATGGGAAGTGGAGGTTGTGTATTGACTACACAGACATCAATAAAGCTTGTCCGAAGGATCCTTTCCCCCTGCCACGCATCGACCATATTGTAGACTCCACTGCCGGGTGTGACCTGCTGTCATTCCTCGATGCCTATTCAGGATACCACCAGATCTTCATGATGAAAGAAGACGATGAAAAGACCGCGTTCATCACCCCATGTGGTACATGCTATTTTGTACGAATGCCTTTCGGGTTGAAGAGCGCGGGTTCGACATTTTCCTGAGCAGTCCAGATTGGTTTTGAGCCCCAGCTACATAGAAATATGGAAGCTTATATGGATGACATAGTGGTCAAAACCAAGGACAGGGCCACGCCCGTGCAAGATTTAGAAGAAACATTCGCAAATCTGCGCAAGGTCAACCTCAAGCTCAACCCAGAGAAGTGCGTGTTCGGTGTCCCCTCCGGCAAACTTCTCGGGTTCTTTGTGTCTCAACGCGGAATCGAAGCAAATCCTGACAAGATCAAGGCGATCGAGCAGATTGAGGCGCCGAAACAGGTCAAAGACGTCCGTAGGCTCGCCGGCTGCGTTGCTGCCCTGAGTAGGTTCATCTCCAAATCTGCTGAACGCGCCCTCCCCTTTTTCAAAGTTTTGAAAAAGGCGTGTCCAGTAAAATGGACTCCGGAGGCAGAGGTAGCACTGCAAGATTTGAAGAGGTACCTCTCCTCCACGCCAATACTTGTCGCGCCTAAACCACGGGAGCCGTTGCTACTGTACTTAGCAGCAACGAATCAAGTGGTCAGTGTTGCGCTGGTGGCGCAGAGGGAACTTGAGGGAGAAGCAGCAGTTGCAGCAGAGCCGTCGGATGGCGGGCCGGGGTCTTCCCCGATAGAGCCTGATGTCGGCAAACCAGAACCCCCGGCAAGGCCCGAACTCGGCGAGGCAGAGCCTGAGCGGATGGGCGAAGTGGGACAGAAGAAGAAGATGGTGCAGCACCCAGTGTATTTTGTCAGTTCCCTCTTGCAGGGGCTAGGTCAAGATATTCTGGAATGCAGAAGCTGCTTTTCGGCCTTCTCATGGCCTCGAGAAAGGTGCGCCACTATTTCCAAGCGCACGAGATCACCGTCGTCACCCGCCTCCATTGCAACGGATTTTGCAGAACCCAGATGCGACAGGGAGGATTGTTGAGTGGGCATTGGAGCCGTCGAGCTTTGGCCTCAGGTTTGAAAGTACTTCAACGATCAAGAACCGAGCTTTGGCAGAGTTCATAGCAGAGTAGACCGCAACGCCCGACGAGGAGGTTCAAGAGACCGCCCTTCCCGGCAAGGAGACGAGCAGTGAGTGGATTATGTACTTTGACGGAGCTTTCTCACTCCAAGGTGCTGGTGCTGGCGTGCTACTCGTCGCACCCACCGGAGAGCACCTCAAGTACGTGATCCAGATGCACTTCCCCCGGGAAAAATCAACGAACAATACGGCGGAGTACGAGGGGTTGCTTGCCAGTCTCAGGATTGCGGCAGACCTCGGAATCAAGAAGCTCATCATCAGAGGTGATTCGCAGCTCGTCGTCAAGCAAGTTAACAAAGATTACCAGAGCCCGTTGATGGAGGCCTACGTGAATGAAGTGAGGAAGCTGGAAGAACGTTTCGACGGCCTACAGGGAGAACATGTTCCCCGCACGGAGAATAGCATTGCCGACGACCTGTCGAAACGCGCTGCCCTCAAGTTGCCTGTGGAACCAGGTACCTTTGTACTTTAGTTAATACAACCATCCGTAGAGCCATCAACAAGGCAGAACAAGCGAAGGAAGACAAGCCCCAGCAAGTAAGTTCCCGCCGAGCTCCCAGGAGCCGCCGGCAAGGAGGTTGCCGGGTACCCCAAGCTTGCCGAGGGGCAACTACCTCCGACGGGGCCCCAGGTCCTGACCGTAGAGGCAGCTGCCCCTGCGGCCGAAGATGTGCCTTTGGTCCTTGCCGTCGAGCCCCAGGCTCCGGCATGGGCGCAACCAACTGTCCGTTTCCTCCAAACAGGAGAGCTCCCCAAGGAGCAGGAGGAAGCAGAGAAAGTAGCCCGTCGGTCCAACATGTACCAGTTTGTGGATGATACCCTGTACAGAAGGAGGCCAAACGGAGTCAGGCTGAAGTGCATTCCTCAAGAGGACGGACTAGAGCTGTTGGCAGAGATACATGGAGGTATGTGTGGCTCCCACTTAGGGTCAAGGGCCCTTGCTGGCAAGGCATCCCGGCAAGGTTTCTTCTGGCCCACAGCCCTCCAGGATGCAGCTACGCTAGTAACCAAGTGTGAAGCGTGTCAGTTCCATTCGAAGAAGCTTCATCAACCAGCTCAAGACCTTCAAACAATCCCTCTCTCCTGGCCATTTTCGGTCTGGGGGCTCGACATACTGGGCCCCCTCCCCCGTGCTGTCGGGGGCTTTGAGTATTTGTACGTCACAATTGACAAGTTCACAAAGTGGCCCGAAGTGGAGGCAGTGAGGAAGGTGACAGCACAGTCAGCCGTCAAGTTCTTCAAGGGGCTAGTTTGCCGTTTTGGTGTGCCGAACAGGGTCATCACCGACAACGGCATGCAGTTCACAAGCCGCACCTTCATGCAATACATCCAGGACTTCGGCAGCAAGGTCTGTTTCGCTTCAGTGGCACACCCACGGAGCAACGGCCAGGCGGAGAGGGCGACTGCTGAAGTACTGCGAGGCCTGAGGACAAAGACCTTTGACAGGCTGCACAAGTGTGGAAGGTGCTGGATTGATGAGTTGCCAATGGTCCTTTGGTCGATCAGAACGACGCCAAATCGAGCCACCGGCCAGACACCCTTTGCCCTGGTATACAGGGCAGAAGCAGTTCTCCCCACGGAACTCACATACGGGTCACCTCGAGTGCTCGCTTATGACGAGCTTGAGCAAGAGCAGTTGCGGCAAGATGACGTGACGCTCCTTGAGGAAGATCGTCTTCGGGCGGCTGTGTGAGCTGCACGCTACCAGTAAGCCTTGCGCCGCTACCATAGCCGCAAGGTTCATGCCCAAAGCCTTGAGGAAGGCGACCTTATTCTTCAGCGCTTTCATTCGGCCAAGAATTCCAACAAGTTGACGCCGAAGTGGGAAGGCCCTTATCGGGTAATACGAGTCACCAGGCCTGGCGCAGTCTGCCTGGAGACCGAAGATGGTATCCCAGTGAGCAACTCATGGAATATCGAACATCTTCGTAAGTTTTACCCATGAGGCGCGGTTGCCGGGCCTCCCGGCAAACCACCTTTTGTACAAGCCTTGCCAACAAGGCATGTAACCCTTTGTACAGAGCCAGGCGCAGACCCTGAGCATAAATAAACGAAGCGCTGGCGCCCTAAGTTTTAGCATGCATGCTAGGTTAAGTCTCTCTTTGGTAGGTTGATAGTGCCCGGCGGCGACTAAACCCTAGCATAGAGGTCGGGTGTGTGTCTTTCCGTCCTTTCCAGTCTTTTCTTTGGTTCGCAGGTTGCACAGGCGTTTCTGCTAAGCCATTTAAGGGCAGGGAGACGGATTAACATCCCCGACCCCGACAAGCCATTGTCGGGGGGCTGCAGATTCAAGCACCCGACCACGGCAAGCCAAGGTTGCCGGGGGCTGCAGATTCAGATAAGTCCTTTATCCCCTGTTGTGCATTTCCATATGGAATTGGGACGTATGAAGCCTCGTTTATTCCTGGGCCACCGTGCTCGCCCCTTTCCTGTGCCCAAGAACTATTCCCTGGGCTGGAACTTGGTTGTAGTTGCGGTGACAAGGAAGCAAATGAAGGGCCTAACCCTACTTCACCCATGCCTCCGCCAAGAGCATGAGTATGGTCGAATGAAGTGATGGGACGGCAAGGCCTGTTGCCGGGCGACAATGTTTATCTTAAAAATAACAAGGATTCATTCCTTGGCATGGGCCTCGCTCACGCACAAAGAACCCGGCAAGCACCATTTTTCATTAATACGTCCCAAACAGGTACAGTTCATAAGGAATGTGAACATGAGCAAGGGGATTACAAGTTTTAAATCTAACAATTGTCCGCAGGCTTAAAAACTAAAAAAGAATAAGGTGCCTGTAATCCCTTTCTTGTCCCTCTCCTCAGGAAACGGATCGGGGTAAGCGAGAGGGCAAAAGGGGCGCCTAGGTGAGGTACGAGCAACAGAAGACACCAAGAGAAGGCTGGTGATGACAGTGCCGGGGAAGAGGCCGAAAGATGAGGCAGCGGGCCGGCAATACGCGACGAATGCGTCGGTGTCATCGTACTCTGAGTTGACGACCCGCCACCCGCCTTCTTCCGCTTCTCCGGCCCTCCAGCGCCAGCCACCAGAAGGAGCTTCCCCGAGAAGTTCAAGGAGCTGGCGGTGCATATGGTGGTGCTGCCGGCGTCGCCCAGGGACGGTGTGTCCGACACCTAGTCGGACCCGTCATCCTCCCGCCCGCTACCCTCGTCATCGCCGTCGCTGTCCTCCTCGTCGCCGCCGCCTGAGGAGGAGCTTTCGTCATCGGTCGAGCTCTCTACACAACACCCTAGCCTGTGTCCCGAGCGCCCGAAGACCTTGATGGAGAGCAGGTCGCTGTCCACTAGCTTGAAGCAGAGGACGTGCCCATCCATCAAGCAATGGGCACGTGCGAAGGTTTTCCAGCCCCGACAAAGGAGCATCACTTGAGGGGCGGGAAACCTTGTGTTCACCCACATGTCACCATGGCAACACCCCTTCATGTGAAGCCTCAGCCGCGGTGGCTGGTCGATCTCCATCACCCTCGCGAACGCCCGAGGAAGACAAAGGCAGCTGCGCAGCGGCCCCCGCAGCTACAGTATAAACTTGAGCGTCGTGTCCCCAACGTGACCACTCGGCGAGGCAGGAGGAGATGGCTGGGGAGATGGCGACGGAGATGGAGACAAAACAGGCGTCCCCCTTCCGCGCCCACCTCTGCCTCGGCCGCCTCGCCGACCGCGGCCCCGTCCGGTGCCCCCGCCTCGAGCATGGCCTTCACCCTGGGCGTCTGGCTCTTCCTTGACCGTCGCAGCTCTCTGGCGGGAGGATGACCTAGTCGCCTCCACGGGAGAACGGCCGGGGCCACGCCCTCTCGCCATGACAGTGGATGAAGAATGGAGACGGAGGGGAGACACAGGAACATGCTCTTCCTCCTACCCCTGAGTTCCCATTTTATAGATTGAGCGGGGAAGGCCAAAATACTAGCTCTACGCCTCTGAAGGGCCCGCTTAGGTCCGGCTCATTAAGTGGCAACGAGCAAGACCATCGACCGCCCTCCCCGCCCAATCAAAGGCACGTGAGTATCGGCGTCTGTCCCGTACCCTGCGCCGTGCATGCGGCGTACGTGGCGTAAGGGGCAGGCGTAGTGGGAAACGTGGAATGATGGTTCCAAGGCAGAGAGAGTAAATGGGCAGCGGCCTTGCAGTCATAAAGGGACACGCAAGCCGCCTCTTTCCTATTCACCACTGGATGACGCGAGCATGCCGCCTTCATTCCACGCATGACCCACACGTCACGCATTCAACGCGGGTCGTGGGGAAGCGCAGCAAGCGAGGAAGTTACTACAGAAAAAACTCCGCCGCCCGCGCACCATTCTGGGCCTGGCCCAATAACGCCCCGCACTTATATGTGGCCCAGGCCCGGGGGCTCCTGTCAGTGTATAAAAGTAGGGGTCCCTTTTTGTACCCCTTTACTTATGCGCGAGCAGTCGCAGCCCCAGGCCCCTGGCCACGCTTGGCGGGGCAGAGGAAGCAAAGCCACGAGATGGACAGAACAACACCAAGACAAAAGCATGAAGAGCAGAGGGGCGAGGTGAACTCCCCCGGCAAGGCCCTTGCCGGGGTGGCCTCCACAGCCCCGGCAAGAACCTTGCCGGGGCAACTTTCCCAACACCAGCAGAGCCACCACCCTTGAGCCCAAGAATTCCAACTTCATCGACCACATTGGAACCGAGGCTCGGGAGGCACCTCCGTGGTGGCATGCAGATCTTTGTGAAGACCAGAAGCACACAAGACTAGATGATAACCAGAAGACGACGATCCTCGGCAAGATCCTTGCCGAGGATACCCACGAGACCCCGGCAAGACCCTTGCCGGGGACGACCACGATGCCGCGGCAAGACCCTTGCCGGGCCCCCGGCAAGACTCTTGTCGAAGACATCCGCGGGGTCGCAGCCTGGCCTGCACCCACCAAGACTCCACCATCGTTCCCATGCAGCTGCCAGCCCACCAACTAGGCGAGCACCTGCATGGCGACATGCGGCCTCTAGGCCAACTCAACAAGCACCTGCATGGTGGCATGCAAATTTTCGCGAAGACTTTGCCACCGCACCAATTCAGCAGCCAGCCAGCCAGCATGGCGCTACACGCCTTGTCAGCTCGGACGCGCATCGAAGCCAGGTGAGGCGACGACAGCTGGGACGAGCTTCCTTGCCGTCCCCGACAAAGGAAGAAGGGCACATCGGCAGTGCATTAAATGTGTTTGTCCTCCGGTGCCAGGAGATAGACTCGACCACTGTATAACTTTCCACCTCCTGTGTGCCATTATGGCAGCCCCTTTTGACTATAAAAGGAGGCCCGCGGCGTACTGAGGAGGGATTCGGACTTTTTGGACCATGCACGCTTTGTAGCTAGTCCAAGAACACCAGATAAACACAAACCAGCAGGAGTAGGGTATTACGCATCACTTGCGGCCCGAACCTAGATAATCCCCCTGCGTTGACCTCTCAATCCCGCTCTTTTCACAGCCCCGCGCCCGCCAACCGTAGCAAAAGGGATTCCTCGTGATCCCGTAGGTGTCGTTTCCCCCGACAGGTCTGAACTTATCACATGCAAATACAACTGCGAAAAATTCCTTTTCAGTGGTAGCATAATTTCTCTGGGCACTGTCTAGAGTTTTACTAGCATACTGAATAACATTTAATTTCTTATCAACTCTTTGTCCTAGAACAGCACCAACAGCATAATCATTAGCATCACACATAATTTCAAAGGGTAAATTCCAATCAGGTGGCTGAACAATAGGAGCAGAAATTAAGGCCTTCTTAAGTATTTCAAATGCTTCTACACAATCATCATCAAAAACAAAAGGAACATCTTTTTGTAAGAGATTAGTGAGAGGCCTAGAAATTTTAGAGAAGGCTTTAATAAATCTCCTATAGAAGCCAGCATGACCAAGGAAACTTCTTATACCTTTGATATCTTTAGGACACGGCATCTTTTCAATATCATCTACCTTAGCTTTATCAACTTCAATACCTCTTTCAGAAACTATATGCCCCAAGACAATACCTTCATTAACCATAAAGTGGCACTTCTCCCAATTCAAGACAAGATTACTTTCTTCACATCTCTGCAAAACTCAATCAAGGTTGCTTAAGCAATCATCAAAAGAAGTTCCGTAAACAGAGAAATCATCCATGAAAACCTCAACAATCTTTTCACAGAAGTCAGAGAATATAGCAGTCATACATCTTTGAAAGGTAGCAGGTGCATTACATAAACCAAAAGGCATACGTCAATAAGCAAAGGTACCGAAAGGGCAAGTAAAAGTGGTTTTCTCTTGATCCTCTTTTGACAAAGGTATTTGAGAGAAACAAGAATAACCATCTAGAAAGCAGAAATGTGTATGTTTGGATAATCTTTCTAGCATTTGATCAATAAAAGGTAAAGGGTAATGATCTTTTCTAGTAGCTTTATTTAATTTGCGGAAATCAATTACCATTCTATAACCTGTAACAATTATTTGAGGAATCAATTCATTCTTATCATTAGGAACAACAGTAATACCTCCCTTCTTAGGGACATAATGAACTGGACTTGCCCATTGACTATCAGCAATATGATAAATTATACCTGCCTCCATAAGCTTTAGTATTTCATTTCTTACCACTTCTTTCATCTTAGGATTTAACCGCCATTGATGATCAACAATTGGTTTAGCATCTTTCTCCAATTTAATTTTGTGCTGACATAGAGTGGCACTAATGCCCTTAAGATCATCAAGAGTATATCCAATAGCGGCACGGTGCTTCTTCAGAGTTTTCAATAATTTCTTTTCTTCATGCTCTGAAAGGTTAGCACTAATAATAACATGATATATCTTCTTTTCATCAAGATAAGCATATTCCAGAGTATCACGTAATTGTTTAAGCTCAAACACGGGATCACCCTTAGGTGGAGGAGGATCCCCAAGGATTTCAACATGCAAATTGTGTTTCAAAATAGGTCCCTGATTAAAGAATACTTCATCTATTTCCCTTCTTTGATTCATAAACATATTATTTTCATGGTCTAGCAAATATTGTTCTAAAGGATCATTAGGAGGCACAACAATAGAAGCAAGACCAATAATTTCATCTTTATAAGGCAATTCTTTATCATGGGGTTGTCTACGAAATTTAGAGAAATTAAAATCATGAGACATATCTCCCAAACCAACAGTAACAATATCTTTCTTGCAATCTATCTTAGCATTAACATTATTCAAGAAAGGTCTACCAAATATAATGGGACAAAAATTATCTTGTGGGGAACCAAGAACAAGAAAATCAGTAGGATATTTTATCTTCCCACACAAAACTTCAACATCTCTAACAATCCCAATTGGTGATATAGTTTCTCTATTAACAAGCTTAATAGTAACATCAATATCTTCTATCTCAGCAGGTGCAATATCATTCATAATTTCTTTATATAATGTGTAAGGAATTGCACTCACACTAGCACCCACATCATATAAGCCATGATAACAATGGTCTCCAATTTTAACAGAAACAATAGGCATGCCAACAACAGGTATATGTTTATCTTTAGTATCGGGTTTAGCAATCCTAGCAGCTTCATCATAGAAATAAATAACATGCCCATCAATATTATCAACCAAGAGATCTTTAACCATAGCAATACCAGGTTCAAGTTTAATTTGTTCAGAGGGTGTAGGTGTTTTAGTATAACTCTTATGAACCACAGTTGAAGCTTTAGCATGATCATTTATTCTAACAGGGAATGGCGGTTTCTCAATATAAGCAGTAGGAATAATAGGATCAGTATTATAAATAATAGTTTCTTCTTCAACTTTAATAGGTTCAACTAATTTAACTTCAATGGGAGGACGAATTTAAACCACTTCTCCTTAGGGAGATCAACATGAGTAGCAAATGATTCACAGAAAGAAGCTACTATCTTAGAGTCAAGTCTATATTTAGTGCTAAAATCACGGAAAGCATCGGTATCCATAAAGGATTTAACACAGTCAAACTTAAGGTTTATACCTGAATCCTTACCATCATCGAGATCCCAATCTTCAGAGTTGCGTTTAATTCTTTCCAATAAATTACATTTGAATTCAATATCCTTCTTCATATAGGAACCAGTACAAGAAGTACCGAGCATGGATCGATCATCATGAGAAAGCCGAGCATAATTTTTTTAAATAATAATTTCTCTTGAGAGCTCATGATTGGGGCATGAATATAATATTGACTTAAGCCTCCCTCAAGCTTGAGTGATACTTTCTCCTTCACGAGGCCAAAAATTATAGATATAATTCCGATCACGATGAACCAGATGCATAGGATAAAACTTCTGATGAAATTCCAATTTCAATCGGTTGTAGTTCCATGATCCAATATCATCCAATAGCCTATACCATGTCAATGCCTTTCCCTTCAAAGATAAAGGGAAGACCTTCTTCTTGACAACATCCCCGGGTATACCTGCAAGCTTAAATAATCCACAAACTTCATCCACATATATTAGGTGCATATCGAGATGTAATGTTCCATCTCCTTCATAAGGATTAGCTAGAAGTTTCTCTATCATACCCGAAGGAATTTCATAATAAATATTTTCAGTAGGTGCAGTAGGTTGAGGAGTAATTAATTGTGGTTCCGGTCGAGGTGAAGATACCCCGAACAAACCCCTCAAAGGATTATTTTCCATAGTAACAAGTGACAGTAAATTTCAGCACACTACATAAATGTTTCCTTACCAAATTCCACTTACCAAAGGCGCTTCAGTCCCCGGCAACGGCGCCAGAAAAGAGTCTTGATGACCTACAAGTATAGAGGATCTATCGTAGTCCTTTTGATAAGTAAGAGTGTCAAACCCAACGAGGAGCAGAAGGAAATGACAAGTGGTTTTTAGCAAGGTATTCTCTGCAAGCACTGAAATTATCGGTAACAGATAGTTTTGTGATAAGGTAAATCGTAAGGGGTAACAAGTAAATAAAGTAACTAAGGTGCAGCAAGGTGGCCCAATCCTTTTTGTAGCAAGGGACAAGCCTGGACAAACTCTTATATAAAGCAAAGCGCTCCCGAGGACACATGGGAATTGTTGTCAAGTTTGTTTTCATCATGCTCATATGATTCGCGTTCGTTACTTTGATAATTTGATATGTGGGTGTACCGGTGCTTGGGTGCTTCCCTTCCTTGGACAAGCCTCCCACTTATGATTAACCCCTCTTGCAAGCATCTGCAACTACGAAAGACGTATTAAGGTAAACCTAACCATATCAAGAAACATATCGATCCAAATCAGCCCCTTACAAAGCAACGCATAAACTAGGGTTTAAGCTTCTATCACTCTAGCAACCCATCATCTACTTATTACTTCCCAATGCCTGCCCCTAGGCCCAAATAATGGTGAAGTGTCATGTAGTCGACGTTCACATAAAACCACTAGAGGAAAGACAACATACATCTCATCAAAATATTGAATGAATACCAAATTCACATGATTACTTATAACAAGACTTCTCCCATGTCCTCAGGAACAAACGTAACTACTCATAAAGCATATTCATAATCATAATCAGAGGATTATTAATTATCATTAAGGATCTGAACATATGATCTTCCACCGAATAAACCAACTAGCATCAACTACAAGGAGTAATCAACACTACTAGCAACCCACATGTACCAATCTGAGGTTTTGGAACCAAGATTGAATACAAGAAATGAACTAGGGTTTGAGAGGAGATGGTGCTGGTGAAGATGTTGATGGAGATTGACCCTCCCTCGATGAGAGGATCGATGGTGATGACGATGGCGATGATTTCCCCCTTCCGGGGGGATGTTTCCCCGGCAGAACAGCTCTGCCGGAGCCCTAGATTGGTTCTGCCCAGGTTCCGCCTCGACACGACGGCGCTTCGTCCCGAAAGCTTCTCTATGATTTTTTCCAGTGTAAAAGACACCATATAGCAGAAGATGGGCACCGGAGGCCTACCAGGGGGCCCACAAGGTCGGGGGCGCGCCCAGGGGGTGGGGCGCGCCCGCCACCCTTGTGGCTGACTGGTGGGCCCCCTCTGGTTCTTTCTTCGCCCAATATTTTTTATATATTCCAAAAATAATCTCTTTGAAGTTTCAGGACTTTTGGAGTTGTGCGGAATAGGTCTCCAATATTTGCTCCTTTTCTAGCCCAGAATTCCAGCTACCGGCATTCTCCCTCTTCATGTAAACCTTGTAAAATAAGAGAGAATAGGCATAAGTAATGTGATATAATGTGTAATAACAGCCCATAGTGCAATAAATATTGTCATAAAAGCATGATGCAAAATGGAGGTATCACAAGACAATACCTTCATTGACCATAAAGTGGCACTTCTCCCAATTCAAGACAAGATTAGTTTGCTCGCATCTCTGCAAAACTCGATCAAGTTTGCTTAAGCAATCATCAAAAGAAGTTCAGTAAACGAAAAAATCATCCATGAAAACCTCAACAATCTTTTCACAAAAATCAGACAATATAGCAGTCATGCATCTTTGAAAGGTAGCAGGTGCATTGCATAAACCAAAAGGCATATGTCTATAAGCATAAGTTCCAAAAGGACAAGTAAATGTGGTTTTCTCTTGATCAGGTTGTGAAACAGGTATTTGAGAAAAAACAGAATATCCATCGAGAAAACAAAAGTGTGTGTGCTTAGATAATCTTTCTAGCATTTGATGAATGAAAGGCAGAGGGTAATGATCTTTTCTAGTTGCTGTATTTAATTTTCTAAAATCAATTACCATTCTATAGCCAGTGACAATTCTTTGTGGAATAAGTTCATTTTTTTATTAGGAACAACAGTAATACCTCCCTTCTTAGGGACACAATGAACGGGACTTACCCATCAACTATCAGCTATGGGATATATTATACCTGCTTCCAGAAGCTTCAGTATTTCAGTTCTTACCACTTCTTTCATTTTAGGATTTAAACATCATTGATGATCAACAATGGGTTTAGCACCAAGTTCCATATTAATCTTGTGCTGAAAGAGAGTGGGACTAATGCCCTTAAGACCATCAAGAGTATATCCAATAGCAGCTCGGTGCTTCTTCAGAATTTTCAATAATCTTTCTTCTTCATGTTCTGAAAGGTTAGCACTAATAATAACAGGATATATCTTTTTCTCATCAATATAAGCATATTTCAAAGTGTCTGGCAATTGTTTTAATTCAAACACAGGATCACCTTTAGGTGGAGGAGGACCTCCCAGAGTTTCATTAGGCAAATTGTGTTTAATCAGAGGTCGTTGTTCACAGAAAATTTTACATATCTCATTTCTTTCATGCATATGCATATCATTTTCATGGTCTAGTAGATATTGTTCTAGTGGATCAGTAGGACGCACGGCAATAGAAGCAAGACCAATTATTTCATCCTTACTAGGCAATTCTTTCTTATGATGTTTTCTATTGAACTTAGAAAAATTAAACTCATGAGACTCATCACCAAAACTAACCACGAAGGTTTGTTTCTCACAATCTATTTTAGCATTAACGGTCTTCAAGAAAGGTCTACCAAAGATAATGGTACAGAATTCATCTTGCGGGGAACCAAGGACTAGAAAATCAGTAGGATATTGTATTTTCCCACACAAGACTTCAACATCTCTAACAATCCCAAGTGGTGTGATGGTCTCTCTATTAGCAAGTTTAATAGTAACATCTATGTCTTCTATTTCAGCAAGTGCTATATCATTCATAATTTCTTGATATAAGGTAAAAGGAATAGCACTCACGCTAGCACCTAAGTCACATAAACCATGATAACAGTGATCTCCTATTTTGACTGAGACAACAGGCATGCCAACAACAAGTCTATGTTTATCTTTCTCATCGGGTTTAGCAATTCTAGTAGCTTCATTGCGGAAGTAAATAACATGCCCATCTATATTTTCTACCAAGAGATCTTTAACCATAGCTACGCTAGGTTCTACTTTTGATTTGTTCAGCAGGTTTAGGTGCTCTAATATTACTTTTATTGACCACGGTTGAAACCTTAGCATGTTCCTTTATCCTAACAGGGAAAGATGGGTTTTCAATATAAGCAGTAGGAACAACTGGATCAACACTATAAATGATAGTTTCATCTTTAGCTATGACCGGTTTTTTAATTCCTTCTTTAATAGGTGGGTGATATTTAAACCACTTCTCCTTAGGGAGATCGACATGAGTAGAAAATGATTCACAAAAAGTGGCTACTATCTCCGAGTCAAGTCCATATTTAGTGCTAAACTTTTGAAAAGCATCGGTATCCATAGAAGATTTAACACAATCATACTTAAGCTTAATACTGTTGGAAATATGCCCTAGAGGCAATAATAAATGGTTATTATTATATTTCTTTGTTCATGATAATCGTCTCTTATTCATGCTATAATTGTATTGTCCGGAAATCGTAATACATGTGTGAATGCATAGACCACAACGTGTCCCTAGTAAGCCTCTAGTTGACTAGCTCGTTGATCAACAGATAGTCATGGTTTCCTAACTATGGACATTGGATGTCATTGATAACGGGATCACATCATTAGGAGAATGATGTGATGGACAGGACCCAATCCTAAGCATAGCATAAAAGATCGTGTAGTTTCGTTTGCTAGAGCTTTTCCGATGTCAAGTATCTTTTCCTTAGACCATGAGATCATGCAACTCCCGAATACCGTAGGAGTGCTTTGGGTGTGCCAAACGTCACAACGTAACTGGGTGACTATAAAGGTGCACTACGGGTATCTCCGAAAGTGTCTGTTGGGTTGGCACGGATCGAGACTAGGATTTGTCACTCCGTGTGACGGAGAGGTATCTCTGGGCCCACTCGATAATGCATCATCATAATGAGCTCTATGTGACTAAGGCGTTAGTCACGGGATCATGCATTGCGGTACGAGTAAAGAGACTTGCCGGTAACGAGATTGAACAAGGTATTGGGATACCGACGATCGAATCTCGGGCAAGTAACATACCGATTGACAAAGGGAATTGCATACGGGATTGATTGAATCCTCGACACCGTGGTTCATCCGATGAGATCATCGTGGAACATGTGGGAGCCAACATGGGTATCCAGATCCCGCTGTTGGTTATTGACCGGAGAGGCGTCTCGGTCATGTCCGCATGTCTCCCGAACCCGTAGGGTCTACACACTTAAGGTTCGGTGACGCTAGGGTTGTAGAGATATGTGTATGCGGAAACCCGAAAGTTGTTCAGAGTCCCAGATGAGATCCCGGACGTCACGAGAGGTTCCGGAATGGTCCGGAGGTGAAGAATTATATATAGGAAGTCAAGTTTCGGCCACCGGGAAAGTTTCGGGGGTTACCGGTATTGTACCGGGACCACCGGAAGGGTCCCGGGGGTCCACCGGGTGGGGCCACCTGTCCCGGAGGGCCCCATGGGCTGAAGTGGGAAGGGAACCAGCCCATGGTGGGCTGGGGCGCCCCCCATGGGCCTCCCCCCTGCGCCTAGGGTTGGAAACCCTAGGGTGGGGGGGCGCCCCACTTGACTTGGGGGGTAAGTTACCCCCCTGGCCGCCGCCCCCCATCCAGATGGGTTCTGGCCGGCGCCCCCCCTCCCAGGGGGCCTATATAAAAGGGGGAGGGAGGGCAGTAGTAAGACAGCCTTGGGCGCCTCCCTCTCCCCCTGCTACACCTCTCCGTCTCGCAGAAGCTCGGCGAAGCCCTGCCAAGACCCGCTACATCCACCACCATGCCGTCGTGCTGCTGGATCTCCATCAACCTCTCCTTCCCCCTTGCTGGATCAAGAAGGAGGAGACGTCGCTGCACCGTACGTGTGTTGAACGCGGAGGTGCCGTCCGTTCGGCACTTGGTCATCGGTGATTTGGATCACGGCGAGTACGACTCCGTCATCCACGTTCATTGGAACGCTTCCGCTCGCGATCTACAAGGGTACATAGATGCACTCCCTTCCCCTCGTTGCTAGTACACTCCATAGATGCATCTTGGTGAGCGTAGAAAAAATTTAAATTATGCTACGATTCCCAACAAATACCTGACTCTTTACCTTCGTCGAGTTCCCAATCTTCAGAGTTGCGTTTAACTATTTCTAAAAGATCCCACCTGAATTCAATAGTATTCTTCATAAAGGAACCAGTACAAGAAGTATCGAGCATGGATTGATCATCACGAGAAAGCCGAGCATAAAAATTCTGAATGATAATTTCTCTTGAGAGCTCATGATTGGGGCATGAATATAACATTGACTTAAGCCTCCCCCAAGCTAGAGCGATACTTTCTCCTTGTCCAAAAATTATATATATAATTCCGTTCACGATGAACTAGATGCATAGGATAATTTTTTGGTGAAATTCCAATTCCAATCGATTCCTATTCCAAGATCCAATATCATCGCATAGCCTATACCATGCCAATGCTTTTCCCTTCAAAGATAAAGGGAAAACCTTCTTTTTAACTTCATCTCCAGTTAAACCTGCAAGCTTAAATAATCCACAAATTTCATTCACATATATCAAGTGCATATCAGGATGTTCGGTTCCATCTCCTTCATAAGGATTAGCTAGCAGTTGTTCTATCATACCCGAAGGAATTTCATAACCAATATTTTCAGTAGGTGCAGTAGGTTGAGGGGCAACTAATTGTGGTTCCGGTCGAGGTGAAGATACCCTGAAAAACCCCTCAAAGGATTGTTCTCCATAATAACAAGTGGTAATAAATTTCAGCACGTAGTAATAATTTTTCCTTACCGATTTCCACCTACCAAGAGCGCCTGATTCCCCGACAACGGCGCCAGAAAAGAGCCTTGATTACCCACAAGTATAGGGGATCAATCATAGTCCTTTCGATAAGTAAGAGTGTCGAACCCAACGAGGAGCAGAAGAAAATGACAAGTGGTTTTCAGCAAGGTATTCTCTGCAAGCACTAAAATTATAAGTAACGAGTAGTTTGATTGCAAGATAATTTGTAATGAGCCAGTAACGGTAACAAAAAATAATATGTAGTAAGTTAGCCCAATCCTTTTGTGGCAAAGGACAGGCCAAAACGGTCTCTTATGATAAGCAAAGCGTTCTTGAGGGTACACGGGAATTTCATCTAGTCACTTTCATCGTGTTGGTTTGATTCGTGTTCGCTACTTTGATAATTTGATATGTGGGTGGACCGGTGCTTAGGTGCTGTTCTTACTTGAACAAACCTCCTACTTATGATTAACCCCCTCGCAAGCATCCGCAACTACGAGAAAAGTATTAAGATAAAATCTTACCATAGCATTAAACTTTTGGATCCAAATCTGCCCCTTACGAAGTAGCGCATAAACTAGGGTTTAAGCTTCTGTCACTCTCGCAACCCATCATCTAGTAACTAATCCACAACGCATTCCCTTAGGCCCTAATAAGGTGAAGTACCATGTAGTCGACGTTCACATGACACCACTAAGGGAATCACAACATACATAGCATCAAAATATCGAACACATATCAAATTCACATGATTACTTGCAACAAGATTTCTCCCGTGACCTCAAGAACAAAAGTAACTACTCACAAATGATAATCATGCTCAAGATCAGAGGGGTATTAAATGGCATAATGGATCTGAACATATAATCTTCTGCCAAATAAACCATATAGTGATCAAGGGCAAAAGTGCTCCTGCCCAAGTTCTGCCTCGAGACGGCGACGCTTCGTCTCGAAAGTCATCTCTTCATTTTTTATAGGTCAAAATGACTTATATACCAGAAGAGGGGCACCGGAGGTAGGCCGAGGAGGGCACAACCCACGGCGGGCCTGGGGGCCCTGGCGCGCCCAGGTGGGTTGTGCCCACCTGGTGGGCCACCTCTGGTAGTTATTTGCTCCAATAATTCTTAAATATTCCAAAAAACTTCTCCGTGAAGTTTTAGCTCATTTGAAGTTGTGCAGAATAGGTGGCTTGACGTAGCTTTTTCAGGTACAGAATTCCAGCTGCCAGTATTCTCCCTCTTTGTGTGAACCTTGCATATTATGAGAGAAAAGGCATTAGAATTACTCCATAAAGTATTATTATGCATAAAAATATCATAAATAACAGTAGAAAAACATGATGCAAAATGGACGTATCAACCCCCCCCCCCCCGAAGCTTAGACCTCGCTTGTCCTCAAGCGAAAACCGAAGTCGAAAAAACATGTCCACATGCTTAGAGTGAGAGGTGTCGATAAAACAAAATACGAACATAGAAGCATCATGTATATTATTATAACGGCAACAAACTTTATTATAAAACTTTTATCACATAACTTTTACCATAAACTTCTCATGAGCAAGTAACAATTCATCACAACATCGAAGTATAAAGCATTGGAATTTGTTTTAAAGGACATGAGCTCATCATCGAAGATGCCCCTTCACTTCAAAGGTTGCTCCTTGATTATCTTTATGCACATTCCCAACTAATTGTGATCACTGCGCCTAAACTGCAGACGTTGGGTGTAATTCGTGATCCGTTTAAAGGTTACAAAATGGTGGTTGGCTCCACACTTATTCAGGTACTTTATATTACCATCAACACTTTTGTAATCATAACCTGTATTTTTCATTTGTGCGCATAGGTTTTATATCAACTTGGAGTACACTTTTGGTACTAATATTGTTCTATGCTCAATGAAGAGTTTGTCCACGGATAGCCTACCAACGGTGCTGGATTCTCTCAAGACCGTACGTATCAGTATGTGGTGTTTTGATTTGAACATGATTATTGGCTTGTTGCGATGCTTTCTATGTCTGGAGAATTTGTATATAGAGGTGATGATTTCACGCACATTGAAAGCCCATATATAATGTACTAGAATTAACCGTTCAGTTGTGTCCCTCTTTCGACATACTCTTTTTTAGACATTAACTGTTTGTGGTGCACCCGTGTTTCTGGTGCTATCGCCCGTTGAGAGAATATCCGGTGCACCCGTGTTTGTCGTGCTACCAGTGCATCGGACTCACGTTGCACATTTTAAAATATAAAAAAAATCTGAAAAAAGTAAGCACATTCACACATCAGTGTAGGTTGTCATAAAATTTCAAGTCAAAATTCGAAATATAGCTGTGACGCCCCCGATTTGACCGTACACTAATCATGCACGCAAATGTGTACGATCACGATCAGGGACTCACGGGAAGATATCACAACACAACTCTACAACAAAAATAAGTCATACAAGCATTATAATACAAGCCAGGGGCCTCGAGGGCTCGAATACAATTGCTCGATCATAGACGAGTCAGTGGAAGCAACAATATCTGAGTACAGACATAAGTTAAACAAGTTTGCCTTAAGAAGGCTAGCACAAATAGGGATACAGATCGAACGAGGCGTAGGCCTCCTGCCTGGGATCCCCTAACTACTCCTGGTCGTCGTCAGCGGCCTGCACGTAGTAGTAGGCACCTCCAGTGTCGTAGGTGTCGTCGTCGACGGTGGCGTCTGGCTCCTGGACTCCAATATCTGGTTGCGACAATCAGATAGATAGGAAGGGGGGAAAGAGGGAGAGAAGCAACCGTGAGTACTCATCCAAAGTACTCGCAAGCAAGGAGCTACACTACATATGCATGGGTATATGTGTAAAGGGGCATATCAGTGGACTGAACTGCAGAATGCCAGAATAAAGGGGGGATAGCTAGTCCTGTCGAAGTCTACGCTTCTGGCCATCTCCATCTTGCAGCAGATAGAAGAGAGTAGATTGAAGTCCTCCAAGTAGCATCGCATAGCATAATCCTACCCAGCAATCCCCTCCTCGTCGCCCTGTTAGAGAGCGATCACCGGGTTGTATCTGGCACTTGGAAGGGTGTATTTTATTCAGTATCCAGTTCTAGTTGTCATAAGCTCAAGGTACAACTCCGGGTCGTCCTTTTACCGAGGGACACGGCTATTCGAATAGATAAACTTCCCTGCAGGGGTGCACCACATAACCCAACACGCTCGATCCCATTTGGCCGGACACACTTTCCTGGGTCATGCCCGGCCTCGTAAGATCAACACGTCGCAGCCCCACCTAGGCTCAACAGAGAGGTCAGCACGCCGGTCTAAACCTATGCGCGCAGGGGTCTGGGCCCATCGCCCTATGCACACCTGCACGTTGCGTACGCGGCCGGAAGCAGACCTAGCCCCCTTAATACAAGCGCGAGCTTACGGTCCAATGCGGCGCGCGCCACTCAGTTGCTGACGTCACGAAGGCTTCGGCTGATACCACGACGCCGGGATACCCATAACCACTCCCGCGTAGATGGTTAGTGCGTATAGACCAAATGGCCAGACTCAGATCAAATACCAAGATCTCGTTAAGCGTGTTAAGTAACTGCGAACGCCGACCAGGGCCAGGCCCACCTCTCACCTAGGCGGTCTCAACCTGCCCTGTCGCTCCGCCATAAAGTAACAGTCGGGGGCCGTCAGGAACCCAGGCCCACCTCTACCGGGGTGGAGCCACCTGTCCTTTCAGCCCCCTCATCAGAATCACTTGCGGGTACTCAACGAGCCGACCCGACTTTAGTCACCACATGTGTCATGTATATAATGTATATAGTATATACCCGTGATCACCTCCCGAAGTGATCACGGCCCAGTAGTATAGCATGGCAGACGGGCAAGAGTGTAGGGCCACTGATGAAACACTAGCATCCTATACTAAGCAGTAGGATAGCAGGTAAGGGTAACAATTGTAGCAACAATAACAGGCTATGCATCAGGATAGGATTATCGGAAAGCAGTAACATGCTACACTACTCTAATGCGAGCAGTATAGAGAAGAGTAGGCGATATCTGGTGATCAAGGGGGGGGGCTTGCCTGGTTGCTCTGGCAAGTAGGAGGGGTCGTCGACTCCGTAGTCGAACTGGGCAGCAGCAGTGTCGGTCTCGTAGTCTACCAGAGAGAAGAGGGGGAAGAAACAGTAAATATAAAGCAAACATAGCATCACAAAGCATAACGTGGTAATACGACGTGTCGGGTGTGACCTAACATATGTCTACACGAATAGGTGAAGGGGGAAATTCAACCGGGAATGTTTTCCCGGTTCCGGACCTATGCCAGACAGATGACCGGAGGGGGAAAGTTCCATGTTCAGCATGCTAGAGGCATGTGACAAACGAACGGACCGCGTATTCGGATTCGTTGGATTTTTCTGAGCAACTTTCATATAGAAAACATTTTCATCCGAGCTACGGATTATTTTATATGATTTTTGAAAGATTTAACAATATTCTGGAATTATTTATATTAACAGAAAAGGAATATGACGTCAGCATTGCGTGGGGATGACGTCAGCGGTCAACAGACACGCTGACCAGGTCAAAACTGACCTGTGGGTCCAGTGGGTCCCACTGGTCAGTGACTGGACTAATTAACAGTGGTTAATTTAACTAAACTAAGTTAATTAGCTAGTAGGCCCCACCTGTCAGTGTCTAATTGGTGAATAGATTAATTAATCAATTTAATTAACAGATTTTCTATTTATCTAACTCGTTTTATTGACTCGGCCCCACATGTCAGTGGGTTGACCCAGTCAACGAGTCAACTAGGCCCACCCGTCAGTGGCTCAGCGGGCCCCATACGTCAGCGCCAAGTCAGCCTCGCCGGCGTCGGCACCGGAATCACGCCGGCGACCAAACCTACAGTGGCGTGGCCTCGGAACTCGTCACAAAACGCACTCCAGCCACCGTTTTGCACGCGTGAGGTGGCGTTCGAAAGAGGGGAGCGAGGCGCGTCGCGTGGCGCTAACGGTTGGCCTCGGGAAGGCCTAAAACGACGACGGCATGCGGCGAGGCGGACGCCGGAGTTCGGCCATCTCCGCCAACGGCGACAGTGGGCACGAGGAGGCGAGCTGGAGGCTCGAGGGGCACCAGGGAGGCGCCCTGAGCACGTTGACGTGCTTGTCCGGCCTTGGCAACGACTACAACGACGGCGACTAGCTGCACGGCGGAGCTCAGCGCGGCCATCCATGGCGATGGCAGTTACGGGTGCGGAAAAGAGCGGCAGAAGGAGGGAGGAGGAGCGGAGCTCACCGCCGTGGCGCAAGGAGGCCTTCGAGGGGCTTAGGAGCAGTAGTGGTCAGCCGGTGAGGGAGGAGGTCGCTGGCGGCCCGAGGTTGACGAAGGGTCGATCCGGCACGCGTAGAATTTCCGAACTCCAACCGCCGGTCGAGGAGGAAGGGGCAGAGGCCGGCTGTCCTTCCAGACTCGTCGGAGGAACCAAAGAGCGCCGGCGGCCGCGAGATCGACGGTGGTGTGACGTTGGCCGCGCCCGAACAGAGAGGGAAGAAGGGAGCGGGCGCGTGAGGGAGAGGGAGGAGAGGGGAAGTGGATCTGGGAGAGATGAGTGGGAGAGGAGGCGTCCCGAGGCGCGTCGTGCCGGCCTTATCCCCTCGGCGATGTGGCGGCGTGGGGCGGCCAGCAGGTCCGGCGGGGACGGCGAGGGGCGTGCGCCCTCGGTCGGTTGAACAGACGAGGAGGGGGGAAGACGACAAGGGGAGGGGGAGGTGCTGGGCCGCTGGACCGATTCGGCCGGCTGGGCCAGTGGGCCAAGGCCCTTGGGGAGCCGGGGGGTTTTCTTTCCTTTTGCTTTCTTTTTACCTTTTATTTATTTTTCTTTTCTTTTTTATTTCTAGTTTCTCTTTTATTTTGTTTTAGCAAAATACCAAAATGGCACCTAATTTGTTGTTACCAATTATGTCACAACCACAAAAAGTTTCATCCCAAAATAATATAGTTTAATATCTTACAAAATACAAAAGGCATTTAATTAATGGTTTTAGCTACTGATTTAATTAGTTTGGTGCATTTAAACCTTTTATAAAGACTTGGTTCCTCCACCAATATTACATATGATTTATTTGTCACTTTTAGAACATTTTAGTTTTGACATTTGAAAAGTTTTATTGTTTGCTTGAATTTGAATTTGAACTAACCCGAGGTTAACTAAAGTGATCATGCTGACATGGCATCGTTAGCAGAGTTTTACTGTAGCTTGATTATCCGGGCGTCACAATTCTCCTCCACTACAAGAAATCTCGTCCCGAGATTTAAGAGGGGAGTAAGGGGGAAGGTTTGGTAACGAATCTAGCGGGTCTTCTCATCCTGGCTTGCACTTCTGGAAGAGGCTGGTCCAATACATTGATGTCTTCATTTCTCTGCTTCGGTCATCATGATGAAGTCGGCGTCCTTTCTTCAGGAACTCCATCGTACTTACGAAAGAATAAGGGGTGGGCATTCTGGGAGAACGGGCCTCGACGAGGTTGTCTATCGGGTCGACAGCATCGAGGAAGGTGGCGAAAGGTAACCCTCGAACTAAATCTTAAGAAAAGCCGAGAGCAAGTAAGGAAGTACCATGAGAAGTTTCAAACGGGTAGGCAATCGCTCGAAGCCTGAAACAAAGTGTGAAAGGGATTCAAAGCAATCGGAATAAGTATTAGGTCTGATGCCAGTATAGATCAGTAGGTCGGTGGTCCGTGAATTACATACGAGGCCACGCGCGATGAATAAATTGGGAACAGGGGGTACACAGGAGAGTCAGGTTTCGATCCTGTGGAACTGTGGGTTATGGGCCCACCATGTGGGTTAAAAGTAGGACGGGCGGTGACATCTTGCACAATTATGATAGCAAGGCATGCCAGAGGGTAGCCTGTCAGTCATATGTCATCAACATCGTCGGTACCAAGGGCGAGGGACGAAGAGAACCATTTTCCTGCTCGTTGAAACGAGGCGGACCATTAGGCAAAGTTCTCGTCCATCGGTGGTTACCGAAATGTCACCAACAATAGTAACAGGGTCTTACTGACAGAGTTGTACACCGAGGTGTTTACATAAGCAGGAGAATATTACTGCTAAGATCATATAGATCACCAGAAAGGTTAAACCAAACAATGGAAAGGAAAATACGATTATCAGATTAAACAAAAGAATGGAAAGGAAAATGTGTTTAAACACATATTTCTAGGGTATATCCTTCCCAAGGACAAGCTGAGCATGATATTCATGACAGGATATAATGTAGAAAACTCTTTAGGTAGGGGAGAGAAATTTCATGGCATTACCCATACAACGGTGTCTGGATAATTGAGCAGGAAACATTTAGCATTGGGCTTCAAATGTTCCTGTTGAAAATCCGAGTACCATAGACATGCTTTGAGATAGCATTGACATGGTCAACAGGTGAAGATCCGACTTTGGAAACAAAAAGGATCCATCAGGAACAACTTATAGAATAAGTCTTACAATTTCCTCATGGAAGAATGACTAACCTTGCCAAAAAGGAAACTATAACAATAGGTCCTCCAGCCAGGTGTGTTAGGCATGACATCACCTTACCGGGCCATAAATAGGCCAATGTTATAATTCTTGGAAATATGTTCCAACCATCATATCTGACCGAGATTCAGATCTGATTGGTGTCAGGATAACTCGGACTCAGGATGCCTGAGAAGAAGGTGCAACACAAATTGTCGAAACGACATCGAAGATTCTCGGGAGATGAACTATGGAAGCGAGTTCCGGACAAGGGTTCATCATTACATCAAGGAGAGGTGAGGAGGTGACTGATTGACTCAGCGACAATCCATTGAGATTTCCAAAGGATGGATTTCCACCACTATGTGAACAAGGAGATAACATTAGCTAGATCGAATGACTTAATGATGTATGCTCGAGGAAAACATACACAGTTAAACATTGGTTGAAATGTGCAACCGAAATATGGGCTAGGTAGCACAATCAATGTTCAAATGATGATTCATTAAACCATAGACGTAGAATGAAACTATAGACCAATGACTTCAAAGCAATAGGGTTGCTAGAATTTTAGAATTTACACATCACAGCCCATTTGTTGGTATTCCTTTTAGAAACAACACGGGGACCAAGAAGAATGGTGATGGGGAGAAGTATCACTGTACCAAGATGTCATGCGAGGTGGTGAAATTCTTACGACATACTTGACATAAAAGATGGTAATACTCCAAGGTAAAGAAGAACAATTGCTGGATAGCAAGGAACTCAAGGTATAACACCAAACACGAACAAGCTTGTGTTGGTGGGAAGGCAATAAAGTGGTCGACGATAACACAGATCATCGAGGGCAAGGATGGTATTTCTCATCATGAACTCCATCGATATCTTGGAAGAGTGCATAAGGTTGATGATGATCACGACACATTTGTCGAGAGATTTCATGAAGATGTAAAATCAGCGACGACATCAAGTCAGAGGAATGATGAAAGCGATAGGTTAATGGAACCAAGGGTACGACACAAACTTGAAATCAAGCTTGTTGTTCAAGGCGAACTAATATGACGAGGAAGATCGACGTAAGCTTAGCTCATCATCGAAAGTTGTGTTCCGGGAAGGACCGGGTAGCACAGTTAAAAAGTTTGCACGATAATGATATAGCCGATAAGGCTAGGAATGACTTGAAGGATTATTAAACTCGTAAGCAACAAGAATTACTTAGAGTTATTGAATCGGAGTGCGGAATCGATTCACTTATCGGTGTTCTCGAGTGACTAATAACTTAGAGCCCGTGGAAAATTGGAATCAGTGAGAATGTAGCACTTGATGAAAACTCATAAGAAGTTATGCAGTTCCATGATAATCTCGAGATACCAGGGGGTAATACTCGACGATAGATCAAAGTAGAGGATGGATTGGGGTATTGCTCTATAGAAGACAATTGATTTAACTTGTCCAAGAAATGGTATTTAAAGGAGAACATGGTCGGAACCACGATTGCAAAAAGGCCAGATCCCAGATATAAGATGAACTTATACCAAGGGAATAATTAATTTAAGAGAAGCTTTTAATGATAAGATCTACATCGTGTCCATGGGCATGAACACAAAGTTCAAGGTCGACTCCCACTTCTCCAATGCATATCCTTTCATTTACTTCTCGCGTTTGATGAAGTTGCAGTGTTGAAAATTTTTATCTGGCAAAATACCAGAAGAGTATGACTCATGAAAACTTTCGAGTTCACACGTATTATGAAAGGCATAGGTTCAACCCATCAAGGCAACTTAGGAACATATACCACAAACTTCGGAGTAAATCTTACAAGCTCGAAAGAAGAGCATTGTTCAAAATCAGATGATACAATTTACCAAAGGCATTATATACCCATGGAAAGGCTCACAAGGTTATTCAATAGGAAGGACACTGTCGGATAAAATCCGACAAAAGGGTCTGGTGGTCCACAAGGGATCTGATGTGAGCATCAGTACTCAACCAGAGGAAGAAAGAATACAAGGATAACAGATTATAGAAACAACTGACTAACTCAAAAGCTCAAATGCAAAGGAATTATGAATTCCAATTCAAGGGATCAGAAGCAATGCTCTGATTAGGGATGGATAAGTTGAATAGCCTTAGGGGTACAATCGATTACGATTTGATTGGTCGAGATCCAGCTCATGTTAAAGATGTCTGAGCCGGAAGGATGAATTCTAGGATCTGATTGAGGATTGCGAGCATTCGCAACATATTGAATCAATGGACTCAAAAAGATAATGACAAAGGGTGCCAATAAGATCTCGAGACTTATGGGATTAATCATAATGCTAGTAAGCAAGAATTTCAAGAGCAACAGGCTCCTGAAGATTTTCAGAAGATCGAATGATATTTTGAACACTTTTGTGAAATACTTGAATCAATTGGGGATGAGCGGATACTCGGTAAATGCGAGGATTATCCGTAGGGGTATTCAGGTGACAAAGAACAGCAAGGTAGTAAGCTCAAAGGATTCTCGGAACAACAGAGAGAATTTCGGGGTATCTTGTACTAACAAGATCAACTGGGAAACATTGTATGAATGGCGAGTTTACGTGGTTATCCATAGGAGTTTATCGATGAAAGGGAATTGCAAAAGAGATGAACACAAGTCCTCGGGTTATCAGCAGAGAGTATCTTCAGGGTCTTCACGTGCAGCAGACGATCATCAGTAATAAGGGGCTCTCCGGGTGAAAGTGATAACGAGATCCTAATGTTAGATTTAGTAAAATTCAATTAACCCGATTAGAAGAGAGATCAGAGTCCCAGAGTATAGACAAGGAGTAAAAGATCCTAATACCACCCAATGGCGACGTGGGCCCGTAAGACACACAGCCATGTTAGTAAAAGTTTTTGCAATGTCTAGACTCGACTTCGGCCAAGGAGTTGGAAAGGGGGATTCCTACAGGCAGTTGGCTCTGATACCAACTTGTGATGCCCCCGATTTGACCGTACACTAATCATGCACGCAAATGTGTACGATCACGATCAGGGACTCACAGGAAGATATCACAACACAACTCTACAACAAAAATAAGTCATACAAGCATTATAATACAAGCCAGGGGCCTCGAGGGCTCGAATACAATTGCTCGATCATAGACGAGTCAGCGGAAGCAACAATATCTGAGTACAGACATAAGTTAAACAAGTTTGCCTTAAGAAGGCTAGCACAAACAGGGATACAGATCGAACGAGGCGTAGGCCTCCTGCCTGGGATCCCCTAACTACTCCTGGTCGTCGTCAGCGGCCTGCACGTAGTAGTAGGCACCTCCAGTGTCGTAGGTGTCGTCGTCGACGGTGGCGTCTGGCTCCTGGACTCCAATATCTGGTTGCGACAATCAGATAGATAGGAAGGGGGGAAAGAGGGAGAGAAGCAACCGTGAGTACTCATCCAAAGTACTCGCAAGCAAGGAGCTACACTACATATGCATGGGTATATGTGTAAAGGGGCATATCAGTGGACTGAACTGCAGAATGCCAGAATAAAGGGGGGATAGCTAGTCCTGTCGAAGTCTACGCTTCTGGCCATCTCCATCTTGCAGCAGATAGAAGAGAGTAGATTGAAGTCCTCCAAGTAGCATCGCATAGCATAATCCTACCCGGCAATCCCCTCCTCGTCGCCCTGTTAGAGAGCGATCACCGGGTTGTATCTGGCACTTGGAAGGGTGTATTTTATTCAGTATCCAGTTCTAGTTGTCATAAGCTCAAGGTACAACTCCGGGTCGTCCTTTTACCGAGGGACACGGCTATTCGAATAGATAAACTTTCCTGCAGGGGTGCACCACATAACCCACCACGCTCGATCCCATTTGGCTGGACACACTTTCCTGGGTCATGCCCGGCCTCGTAAGATCAACACGTCGCAGCCCCACCTAGGCTCAACAGAGAGGTCAGCACGCCGGTCTAAACCTATGCGCGCAGGGGTCTGGGCCCATCGCCCTATGCACACCTGCACGTTGCGTACGCGGCCGGAAGCAGACCTAGCCCCCTTAATACAAGCGCGAGCTTACGGTCCAATGCGGCGCGCGCCACTCAGTTGCTGACGTCACGAAGGCTTCGGCTGATACCACGACGCCGGGATACCCATAACTACTCCCGCGTAGATGGTTAGTGCGTATAGACCAAATGGCCAGACTCAGATCAAATACCAAGATCTCGTTAAGCGTGTTAAGTAACCGGGAACGCCGACCAGGGCTAGGCCCACCTCTCACCTAGGCGGTCTCAACCTGCCCTGTCGCTCCGCCATAAAGTAACAGTCGGGGGCCGTCAGGAACCCAGGCCCACCTCTACCGGGGTGGAGCCACCTGTCCTTTCAGCCCCCTCATCAGAATCACTTGCGGGTACTCAACGAGCCGACCCGACTTTAGTCACCACATGTGTCATGTATATAATGTATATAGTATATACCCGTGATCACCTCCCGAAGTGATCACGGCCCAGTAGTATAGCATGGCAGACGGACAAGAGTGTAGGGCCACTGATGAAACACTAGCATCCTATACTAAGCAGTAGGATAGCAGGTAAGGGTAACAATTGTAGCAACAATAACAGGCTATGCATCAGGATAGGATTATCGGAAAGCAGTAACATGCTACACTACTCTAATGCGAGCAGTATAGAGAAGAGTAGGCGATATCTGGTGATCAAGGGGGGGGGGCTTGCCTGGTTGCTCTGGCAAGTAGGAGGGGTCGTCGACTCCGTAGTCGAACTGGGCAGCAGCAGTGTCGGTCTCGTAGTCTACCGGAGAGAAGAGGGGGAAGAAACAGTAAATATAAAGCAAACATAGCATCACAAAGCATAACGTGGTAATACGACGTGTCGGGTGTGACCTAACGTATGTCTACACGAATAGGTGAAGGGGGAAATTCAACCGGGAATGTTTTCCCGGTTCCGGACCTATGCCAGACAGATGACCGGAGGGGGAAAGTTCCATGTTCAGCATGCTAGAGGCATGTGACAAAAGAACGGACCGCGTATTCGGATTCGTTGGATTTTTCTGAGCAACTTTCATATAGAAAACATTTTCATCCGAGCTACGGATTATTTTATATGATTTTTGAAAGATTTAACAATATTCTGGAATTATTTATATTAACAGAAAAGGAATATGACGTCAGCATTGCGTGGGGATGACGTCAGCGGTCAACAGACACGCTGACCAGGTCAAAACTGACCTGTGGGTCCAGTGGGTCCCACTGGTCAGTGACTGGACTAATTAACAGTGGTTAATTTAACTAAACTAAGTTAATTAGCTAGTAGGCCCCACCTGTCAGTGTCTAATTGGTGAATAGATTAATTAATCAATTTAATTAACAGATTTTCTATTTATCTAACTCGTTTTATTGACTCGGCCCCACATGTCAGTGGGTTGACCCAGTCAACGAGTCAACTGGGCCCACCCGTCAGTGGCTCAGCGGGCCCCATACGTCAGCGCCAAGTCAGCCTCGCCGGCGTCGGCACCGGAATCACGCCGGCGACCAAACCTACAGTGGCGTGGCCCCGGAACTCGTCGGAAAACGCGCTCCAGCCACCGTTTTGCACGCGTGAGGTGGCGTTCGAAAGAGGGGAGCGAGGCGCGTCGCGTGGCGCTAACGGTTGGCCTCGGGAAGGCCTAAAACGACGATGGCATGCGGCGAGGCGGACGCCGGAGTTCGGCCATCTCCGCCAACGGCGACAGAGGGCACGAGGGGGCGAGCTGGAGGCTCGAGCGGCACCAGGGAGGCGCCCTGAGCACGTTGACGTGCTTGTCCGGCCTTGGCAACGACTACAACGGCGGCGACTAGCTGCACGGCGGAGCTCAGCGCGGCCATCCATGGCGATGGCAGTTACGGGTGCGGAAAAGAGCGGCAGAAGGAGGGAGGAGGAGCGGAGCTCACCGCCGTGGCGCAAGGAGGCCTTCGAGGGGCTTAGGAGCAGTAGTGGTCGGCCGGTGAGGGAGGAGGTCGCTGGCGGCCCGAGGTTGACGAAGGGTCGATCCGGCACGCGTAGAGTTTCCGAACTCCAACCGCCGGTCGAGGAGGAAGGGGCAGAGGCCGGCTGGCCTTCCAGACTCGTCGGAGGAACCAAAGAGCGCCGGCGGCCGCGAGATCGACGGTGGTGTGACGTCGGCCGCGCCCGAACAGAGAGGGAAGAAGGGAGCGGGCGCGTGAGGGAGAGGGAGGAGAGGGGAAGTGGATCTGGGAGAGATGAGTGGGAGAGGAGGCGTCCCGGGGCGCATCGTTGTGGCCTTATCCCCTCGGCGATGTGGCGGCGTGGGGCGGCGAGCAGGTCCGGCGGGGACGGCGAGGGGCGTGCGCCCTCGGTCGGTTGAACAGACGAGGAGGGGGGAAGACGGCAAGGGGAGGGGGGAGGTGCTGGGCCGCTGGACCGATTCGGCCGGCTGGGCCAGTGGGCCAAGGCCCTTGGGGAGCCGGGGGGGTTTTCTTTCCTTTTGCTTTCTTTTTACCTTTTATTTATTTTTCTTTTCTGTTTTACTTCTAGTTTCTCTTTTATTTTGTTTTAGCAAAATACCAAAATGGCACCTAATTTGTTGTTACCAATTTGTCACAACCACAAAAAGTTTCATCCCAAAATAATATAGTTTAATATCTTACAAAATACAAAAGGCATTTAATTAATGGTTTTAGCTACTGATTTAATTAGTTTGGTGCATTTAAACCTTTTATAAAGACTTGGTTCCTCCACCAATATTACATATGATTTATTTGTCACTTTTAGAACATTTTAGTTTTGACATTTGAAAAGTTTTATTGTTTGCTTGAATTTGAATTTGAACTAACCCGAGGTTAACTAAGGTGATCATGCTGACATGGCATCGTTAGCAGAGTTTTACTGTAGCTTGATTATCCGGGCATCACAATAGCTCGAGGAACAAAAATGACAAATTCAACACTGAATAGTACATAACATAAGTTGGGCTTTAGATTTGGCCCATTATCACGTTGATGTCAAATTTTTCATTTTCGTATCTCAAAAAGTGTTCCAAATTTTGATACGAAAGTTTGTGATAACAAACATTAATGTTGTGTCGGTGTGCTAGATTTTTCTTCAGAATTTTCACATATTTTATAGCATCCAGTGCACTGATAGCGTGACAAGTGTGGATGCAGCTGATACATTCGCATCACCCGTCACCTAAAATTAAAGCGCATGGAAACAACTGGAGAGATTGCCTTTTGCCGATAGTAAATCCGCGCAACAGAGCCTATTCCCCACCGTCGACCGGTAGCAAATCCGTCACCCTTACTTCCTCGCAGCCCCGACCGATAGCAAATCTGTCACCCCTACTTCCCCACATCCCCATACCCGCAACACCGGAAGGTGTGATAGCTGTGAGGACGATCCAAGGTGGAAGAATGGAGGACGCGAACTAAAATGTCCCTCCTACCAAGTTATGCAAGAGATTAAGAAATCGGGAAAACAAGGGCTGGACATATGCGGTGGGAGGGCCAAAATATATCCAGGTTTCACGGGACGCTTTTTCTCCCCAGTCCCGTAAAACGGCAGCTATTGTAGCGGCCAAGGAGTTTTGCGGGATCTGGAGTTCTTGTAAGGCAAAAAAGCAGCCTAATCTAATCGGGTTGCCTTAACAGTGCAAACAAGATAATTACTCCCTCTGTTCCTAAATGCAAGTCTTTGTAGAGATCACAATACGGACTATATACGAACCAAAATGAGTGAATCTACAATCTAAAATATGTCTATATACATCCGTATGTAATCTTTATTGGAATCTCTAAAAAGACTTATATTTAGGAGAACATAGCTTGCCCATTTCAGAAAATAGAAAAAAAAGTTCTCCGATTAAGCATGCACCGTCTCTGTCAAGACCTTACATATCAGTATGTGGTGTTTTGATTTTAACATGATTATTGGCTTGTTGCGTTGCTTTCCATGTCTGGAGAATTTGTATATAGAGGTGATGATTTCACGCACATTGAAAGCCCATATATAATGTACTAGAATTAACCGTTCAGCTGTGTCCCTCTTTCGACATACTCTTCTTTTAGACATTAACTGTTTGTGGTGCACCCGTGTTTGCGGTGCTATCGCCTGTCGAGAGAATATCCCGTGCACCCGTGTTTGTGGTGCTACGAGTGCATCGAACTCACGTTGCACATTTTAAAATGTAAAAAAAATCTGAAAAAAGTAAGCACATTCACACAATCATCGGTGTAGGTTGTCATAAAATTTCAAGTCAAAATTCGACAATAGCTCGAGAAAAAAATGACAAATTCAACACTGAATAGTACATAACATAAGTTCGGCTTTAGATTTGGCGCATTATCACGCTGATATCAAATTTTTCATTTTTGTATCTTAAAAAATGTTTCAAATTTTGATACGGAAGTTTGTGATAACAAACATTAATGTTGCACTAGTAGAAAAAGGGTCAAATGTCAAGCACATTAGTGCCGGTTTGCTTTTGAGCCGGCACTAATGTGTCCATTAGTGCCGGTTCCAACTGCTAGGCGGGAGGAGCTCTTTAGTACCGGTTTGTGGCGAACCTTTAGCATCGGTTCGTGCCACGAACCGGTACTAATGAGGCTGTGGCCCCACGAGCACCTTTAGTACCGGTTCGTGGCACGAACCGGTACTAGAGTTTTTTACTAAGCTGTTTTTTAGTCCCACCTCGCGAAGAGAGAGGCACTAGGAGTGGTTTATAAGCCCTGAGTGCAGAGACGATGAAGAAGAGGCGCAATGCTCACCTTCACGTTGCTTAGCTTCAAGCCTTGAGGAATAGGGTAGACTGCATGGAGCTATGTGCAGTGCAGTCTACACTATTCCGAAAGGCTTGAAGCTAATTAACGAGCATTGCGCCTCTTTTTTATTTTTAATAACTTATTACAACTCCGGACTTCTTGTGTTACGGCAAAAACTGGATGCACTTCGTGTACAAACTGGACAATATGGCAAAAACTGGATGCACTTCGTGTACAAACTGGACAATCTCTTTCGAAGTATCCGGGCCTGTTTCGGACGAAAACTCATCTGTTACACGGGCACTTTAATGTTTTTAAACTTATTTGAACTCCAGCCTATTTTTGCGTTCAGTATGCATCATTCAAAGCGACGTCATCAATTTCCAACACGTTCTGACATCATTTGCTGTTTTTCAGTCATTTACCGATTTGTTTAGAGAGCTAAATGACGGTGACATTGAAAATCACTACAAAATGAACATTGAAAATGTTGGAACTTGGCATGGTATCATCATTTCACCCGCATAGCATGTGCAAAAGAGTAGAGAGGACCACGGCGAAAACTGGACGCACCTCGTGTACAAACTGGACAATCTCTTTCGGAGTATCAAGGTTTCGGACGAGAACTCATCTGTTACACGGGCACTTCAATATTTTTTAAACTTATTTGAACTCCAGCCTATTTTGTGTTCAGTATGCATCATTCAAAGCGACGTCATCAATTTCCAACACGTTCTGACATCATTTGCTGTTTTTCAGTCATTTACCGATTTGTTTAGAGAGCTAAATGACGGTGAAATTGAAAATCACTACAAAATGAACTCTGAAAATGTTGGAACTTGGCATGGTATCATCATTTCACCCGCATAGCATGTGCAAAAGAGTAGAGAGGGTCACGGCAAAAACTGGATGCACCTCGTGTACAAACTGGACAATCTCTTTCGGAGTATCAGGGTTTCGGACGAGAACTCATCTGTTACACGGGCACTTCAATGTTTTTTAAACTTATTTGAACTCCAGCCTATTTTTGCGTTCAGTATGCATCATTCAAAGCGACATCATCAATTTCCAACACGTTCTGACATCATTTGCTGTTTTTCAGTCATTTACCGATTTGTTTAGAGAGCTAAATGACGGTGACATTGAAAATCACTACAAAATGAACTTTGAAAATGTTGGAACTTGGCATGGTATCATCATTTCACCCGCATAGCATGTGCAAAAGAGTAGAGAGGACCACGGCGAAAACTGGACGCACCTCGTGTACAAACTGGACAATCTCTTTCGGAGTATCAGGGTTTCGGACGAGAATTCATCTGTTACACGGGCACTTCAATATTTTTTAAACTTATTTGAACTCCAGCCTATTTTTGCGTTCAGTATGCATCATTCAAAGCGATGTCATCAATTTCCAACACGTTCTGACATCATTTGCTGTTTTTCAGTCATTTACCGATTTGTTTAGAGAGCTAAATGACGGTGAAATTGAAAATCACTACAAAATGAACTCTGCAAATGTTGGAACTTGGCATGGTATCATTATTTCACCCGCATAGCATGTGCAAAAGAGTAGAGAGGGTCACGGCGAAAACTGGACGCACCTCGTGTACAAACTGGACAATTCTTTCGGAGTATCAGGGTTTCGGACGAGAACTCATCTGTTACACGGGCACTTCAATGTTTTTTAAACTTATTTGAACTCTAGCCTATTTTTGCGTTCAGTATGCATCATAATAAAATAGAAAATAAATAAAACAGAAAAGACAAAAACTATATAAAAAATTACTCAAAAATAAATAGCAGAAAATAAATAATGCAGAAAGGAAAAAAAACTATATAATTTTTTTTATATTCACAAAGAAACTAAATACAACAAAGAAACTACTCAGAAATAAATAGAAGAAAATTATATAAAAATTGTTGGGGCGCTGCCCAGTGGGCCTGCCAGACCTAGGGTTTGCAAATACAGGCCCAGAAGGGCCAGCAGGCTCACAGGGCAGCGCGTCGAAATTAGGACCAGAAGCCTGCTATACAGAGAAGTTTGAGACAGCAGCCGCGCCGGGGCTTTTAAACTGGTGCGGGCGCCCCTCGGCTAGCGAGGTGGGACTAAACTTGCCCGCACCGCTCCTGCGCCAGCGCACCCCTTTAGTACCGGGTCCTGGCTCCAACCGGTACTAAAGGGGGGCCTTTAGTACCGGTTGGAGCCACGAACCGGTACTAAAGGGGCAGTTTCCCGCCCCTTGGCCTGGCGAAAATTGGCCTTTAGTACCGGTTGGTGGCTCCAACCGGTACTAAAGGTCCCTCCTATATATATGGCACTTACGAAAAATTCAGTTTCATCGACCACCACTTCTTCTCCAACTACTTCGCGCGACATCGCCGCCGTCGCCCATCGCGCGCCGCCCTCGCAGGCCCCGCCGCCCGTCGTCGCCGTCACCGCCGTCGCCCCCGCCGCCCGTCGTCGCCGTCACCGCCGTCGCCGCCGCCCCGTACTACATACGTCGCCGTCTTGATCGCGCCGTCGCCCCCGGCCCGTAGCTCCTCGTCGCGCCGTCCTCGTCGCATCGTCGTTGAGCGCCGCCGCCCGTACGCCGCCGTCCCCTGCTCGTACACACACAGGCACACACACACACACATTGCTTTTACTTATTTTCTGTTTTCTGTTGTTTAGATTAATGTTAGATAAATTACGTAGATAAGAATGTTAGAATGTTAATGTTAGATGAATTATATGGAAAAGACGTTAAATATTAATGTCAATTTTAGATGAATTAGCTAGATATTAATTAGGTATATATATGAGATTTGAACTAGTTGAATTAATATAACTAGTTTATTTTTAGTATGAAAATTAATAGAACAAGTTTATTTTTAGTAAGAAAATTTAGGTATATGAGATTATTTGAACTAGTTGAATTAATATAACTAGTTTATTTTTAGTAAATGCTTAGTTGAACTAGTTGAATTAGTAGAACTAGTTTATTTTTAGTAAGAAAATTTAGGTATATGATATTTGATGATCTAATTAAAATATTACTATATATATAGCTACTTTATATATTTTAGTAAGAAAATTAATAGAACTAGTTTATTTTTAGTAAATTCTTAGTTGAATTAGTTGAATTAATATAACTAGTTTATTTTTAGTAAGAAAATTTAGATATCTGAGATTTGATGATCTAATTAAAATATTACTATATAGAACTAGCTACTTTATTTTAGTAAGAAAATTAATAGAACAAGTTTATTTTTATTAAATGCTTAGTTGAATTAGTTGAATTAATAGAACTAGTTGAACTAATAGAAGTAGTTGAATTAGTTGAATTAATAGAACGAGTAAGTGTTTGATGTTTCACCTATATGAACATAGGAAATGTCGTCTGACGACGAAAAAGATTTCATTAAGTGCGAATACTATGAAGACCAGTGTGGCCTGTGCGACAGAAATTTTCTTGTTGATGATAGGCGCTTCAGCATCAAGCTGGATGAGACCTTCGAAGTGGATACAGTAAGTCACAACGACAAGTCTTTTTTCGTAATTAAGCATGACTTATATATGCTTCATTTGCTTCAACTTATAATTTTAAATTTTCACTATTCTACTAGCGCATCCCCTACCATGCAAGAATTTTTGTCTTGGATAAGATAGGTTTCAGTGCTATGGAAACTATGGAGGTAAAGAGAGTTTACCTGAAGACCGAGCATGGTTATACTTTCAACGTCAAATTATACAATGCAGACACGTACACCTATTTTGAATGCAAAACTTGGCAAGCACTATGCAAGGCTTATGCATTTGAGCCTTGTATGGTTATCACCTTTGATATTCGTCCGGAAGATGATATTGAAGGTAATATCGACATCTGGGTCGATGTGCAGACGCCTCCAGTTCTACCATTATGTGAGTTTCTCAACCATATTTATGTCTTTGATATTGTTTATTCAAAACTAGTTGACAACTAATTTCTATTGACAGCTTATTTCCATTCAAGCAAACATGTCCAGCGCTTGGTAGACAGGACCTACGATTGTCCCGGAGCTGAACTAAACTGCGAGGAGATAAGTCATTATGTTTCATGGCTTGAGGATCTTCATACTGTTAAGACAAATTTTCTTCCTGCACTTAGAAATGTTAGTACTCAAAACGTGCAGCCAATAGTGATCGTATTGAACTACGGTCACATCTATTTACGAAAGATGGTAAGATTTTTACTATTTGTCCTCAGTGCATCTTTTGCATACATTATTTTTTTGCTAAACTTTCATTGCTAAGTATATTAATTACTATATGATGTTCTTCAACAGGGACTCCCGATGACAGTTGTGCCTCAGTGGATCGAGACTAAAGGTCACATGTCAATGGTTAGCTTACGGCCAAGATATCCTACATTGCACATGAGTGCATTCAGGATTTCTAATAGCGATGAATGCTTAATGGTGAAAGATTGGAGCAAAATTGTTAACGATCCCAACAGAGAAGTACTAGGGGCAGCAATGAGAAGCGCAGCCCACGATTAGGAGACAGGTTCATCTGCATGCTCCAGTATGATGAATCCGGAGAGCTATACATGTTCTATACTATTTTACCTGAGAGAGAGCAGCAGGAGTGATTTAGCTACTTCATGCTCTTAGTACTTTTGTCCTCTCATGTCCGTGTTCTTCGTCCTGAACTTAATCTCAAAGGATGATTTGCTTTTGTGGTGTTATGAACGCTTATAATATGATGACCATGTTGAACTCGATGATATCTTTGCTTCTGGTACAAGTGAATGTTTTTTCTTTAAGCTAGTGTTGGTGCTGATTAGATAGCGGTAATGACTATGATGATTAAACAGTGGTAATGACGACTATGATGATTTTTAGCTAGCTAATTTACTATTGTTGATGATATGATGCAAGAGTTTTTATATTAATATGATGATGATGATGATGATGATGAGTTATTATATCATTTATAAAATAAATCGCAGATTAGTTTCAGCTGGATGGATCCTAGCTAAGTGATCAAGTATATGCCATATCCATATTATACTTGATCACTTAATTATAGGTGATCAAGTATAATATGGATATGGCATATACTTGATCACTTAGCTAGGATCCACATGCATCCAGTCGAAACTAATCTGCGGTACTTTCACCTAATGATTTAACAACTAAAATAATCACTAAATTAAATTGAAAACACAAAATTAAAAGAAAAATCAAAAAAATAATACCAAAACACACCCAAACATTTAGTACCGGTTGGTGTTACCAACCGGTACTAATGTCCTGCACGCACCCGGGCCTGGCTCGTGCCACGTGGTGGCACTTTAGCGCCGGTTCATGATGAACCGGTACTAAAGGGGGGGCCTTTAGTCTCCACTCTTTAGTGCCGGTTGCAGAACCGGCACTAAAGGCCCTTACGAACCGGCGCTAAAGCCCGGTTCTGCACTAGTGTTGTGTCAGTGTGCTAGATTTTTCTTCAGAATTTTAACATATTTTATGGCATCAGCATGACAAGCGTGGATGCAGCCAATACATTCGCATCACCCGTCACCTAAAATTAAAGCGCACGGAAACAACTGGAGAGATTGCCTTTGGCCGATAGTAAATCCGCGCAACAGAGCCTATTCCCCACCATCGGCCGGTAGCAAATCCGTCACCCTTACTTCCCAGCAGCCCCGGCCGATAGCAAATCTGTCACCCCTACTTCCCCACTGCCCCAGACCCGCAACACCGGAAGGCGCGATAGCTGTGAGGACGATCCATGGTGGAAGAATGGAGGACGCGAACTAAAATGTCCCTCCTACCAAGTCACGCGAGAGATTCAGAAATCGGTAAAACAGGGGCTGGACATATGCGGTGGGAGGGCCAAAATATATCCAGGTTTCATGGGACGCTTTTTCTCCCCAGTCCCGTAAAACGGCAGCTATTGTAGCGGCCAAGGAGTTTTGCGGGATCTGGAGTTCTTGTAAGGCAAAAAAGCAGCCTAATCTAATCGGGTTGCCTTAACAGTGCAAACAAGATAATTACTCCCTCTGTTCCTAAATGCAAGTCTTTGTAGAGATCACAATACGGACTATATACGAACCAAAATGAGTAAATCTACACTCTAAAATATGTCGATATACATTTGTATGTAGTCCTTATTGGAATCTCTAAAAAGACTTATATTTAGGTAAACATAGCTTGCCCATTTCGGAAAATAGAAAAAAAAAGTTCTCTGATTAAGCATGCACCGTCTCTGTCAAGACCTTACATATCAGTATGTGGTGTTTTCATTTGAACATGATTATTGGCTTGTTGTGATGCTTTCCATGTCTGGAGAATTTGTATATAGAGGTGATGATTTCACGCACATTGAAAGCCCATATATAATGTACTAGAATTAACCGTTCAGCTGTGTCCCTCTTTCGACATACTCTTCTTTTAGACATTAACTGTTTGTGGTGCACCCGTGTTTGTGGTGCTATCGCCTGTCAAGAGAATATCCGGTGCACCCGTGTTTGTGGTGCTACCAGTGCATCGAACTCACGTTGCACATTTTAAAATGTAAAAAATAATCTGAAAAAGTTAAGAACGTTCACACAACATCAGTGTAGGCTGTCATAAAATTTCAAGTCAAAATTCGAAACATAGCTCGAGAAACAAAAATGACAAATTCAACACTGAATAGTACATAACATAAGTTGGGCTTTAGATTTGGCCCATTATCATGCTGATATCAAATTTTTCATTTTTATATCTCAAAAAATGTTTCAAATTTTGATACGAAAGTTTGTGATAACAAACATTAATGTTGTGTGAGTGTGCTAGATTTTTCTTCAAAATTTTAACATATTTTATGGCATCAGCATGACAAGTGTGGATGCAGCCGATACATTCGCATCACCCGTCACCTAAAATTAAAGCGCACGGAAACAACTGGAGTGATTTGTTGGAAATATGCCCTAGAGGCAATAATAAATGGTTATTATTATATTTCTTTGTTCATGGTAATTGTCCATTATTCATGCTATAATTGTATTGTCCGGAAATCGTAATACATGTGTGAATACATAGACAACACCATGTCCCTATTGAGCCTCTAGTTGACTAGCTCATTGATCAATAGATGGTTACGGTTTCCTGACCATGGACATTGGATGTCGTTGATAACGGGATCACATCATTAGGAGAATGATGTGATGGACAAGACCCAATCTTAAGCATAGCATAAAAGATCATGTAGTTTCGTTTGCTAGAGCTTTTCCAATGTCAAGTATCTTTTCCTTAGACCATGAGATCGTGCAACTCCCGGATACCGTAGGAGTGCTTTGGGTGTGCCAAACGTCACAACGTAACTGGGTGACTATAAAGGTGCATTACGGGTATCTCCGAAAGTGTCTGTTGGGTTGGCACGGATCGAGACTGGGATTTGTCACTCCGTGTAAACGGAGAGGTATCTCTGGGCCCACTCGGTAATGCATCATCATAATGAGCTCAATGTAACTAAGGCGTTAGTCACGGGATCATGCATTGCGGTACGAGTAAAGAGACTTGCCGGTAACGAGATTGAACAAGGTATTGGGATACCGACGATCGAATCTCGGGCAAGTAACATACCGATTGACAAAGGGAATTGCATACGGATTGATTGAATCCTCGACACCGTGGTTCATCCGATGATATCATCGTGGAACATGTGGGAGCCAACATGGGTATCCAGATCCCGCTGTTGGTTATTGACCGGAGAGGCGTCTCGGTCATGTCTGCATGTCTCCCGAACCCGTAGGGTCTACACACTTAAGGTCCGGTGACGCTAGGGTTGTAGAGATATATGTATGCGGAAACCCGAAAGTTGTTCGGAGTCCCGGATGAGATCCCGGACATCACGAGAGGTTCCGGAATGGTCCGGAGGTAAAGATTTATATATGGGAAGTCTTATTTTGGTCGACGGAAAAGTTTCGCGCTTTATCGGTATTGTACCGGGAGTGCCGAAAGGGGTCCGGGGGTCCACCAAGGGGGTCCACCAGCCCCGGGGGCCACATGGGCTGTAAGGGGTGCGCCTTGGCCTATATGGGCCAAGGGCACCAGCCCCAAGAGGCCCATGCACAAGAGATAAGAGAAAAGGGAGAGTCCTAAAGGGGGAAGGCACCTCCGAGGTGCCTTGGGGGGGAAGGACTCCCCCCTGGCCGCACCCTTCCTTGGAGGAAGGGGCAAGGCTGCGCCCCCCCTCTCCCTTGGCCCTATATATAGTGGGGGGAAGGGAGGGCAGCAACATATAAGCCTTGGGCGCCTCCCTCCTCCCCTGCAACACCTCTCTCTCTCTCGCAGAAGCTCGGCGAAGCCCTGCCGGAGACCCGCTACATCCACCACCACGCCGTCGTGCTGTTGGATCTCCATCAACCTCTCCTTCCCCCTTGCTGGATCAAGAAGGAGGAGACGTCGCTGCACCGTACGTGTGTTGAACGCGGAGGTGCCGTCCGTTCGGCACTCGGTCATCGGTGATTTGGATCACGGCGAGTACGACTCCGTCATCCACGTTCATTGGAACGCTTCCGCTCGCGATCTACAAGGGTATGTAGATGCACTCCCTTCCCCTCGTTGCTAGTAGACTCCATAGATGCATCTTGGTGAGCGTAGGAAAATTTTAAATTATGCTACGATTCCCAACAGTGGTATCAGAGCCAAGTTTATGCGTAGTTACTATGCACGAGTAGAACACAAAGCAGTTGTGGGCGTTGAGTTTGCCAATTCTTCTTGCCGCTACTAGTCGTTTCTTGTTTCGGCGGCATTGTAGGATGAAGCGGCCCGGACCGACCTTACACGTACGCTTACGTGAGACAGGTTCCACCGACTGACATGCACTAGATGCATAAGGTGGCTAGCGGGTGTCTGTCTCTCCTACTTTAGTCGGAACAGATTCGATGAAAAGGGTCCTTATGAAGGGTAAATAGAAATTGGCAAATCACGTTGTGGTCATACGTAGGTAAGAAACGTTCTTGCTAGAAACCTACAAACCACGTAAAAAAACTTGCAACAACAATTAGAGGACGTCTAACTTGTTTTTGCAGCAAGTGTTATGTGATGTGATATGGCCAGAAGATGTGATGAATGATATATGTGATGTATGAGATTGATCATATTCTTGTAATAGGAATCACGACTTGCATGTTGATGAGTATGACAACCGGCAGGAGCCATAGGAGTTGTCTTTATTATTTTGTATGACCTGCGTGTCATTGAATAACGCCATGTAAATTACTTTACTTTGTTGCTAAACGAGTTAGCCATAGAAGTAGAAGTAATCGTTGGCGTGACGACTTCATGAAGACACAATGATGGAGATCATGATGATGGAGATCATGGTGTCATGCCGGTGACGAAGATGATCATGGTGCCCCGAAGATGGAGATCAAAGGAGCATGATGATATTGGCCATATCATGTCACTATTTGATTGCATGTGATGTTTATCATGTTTTTGCATCTTATTTGCTTAGAACGACGGTAGTAAGTAAGATGATCCCTTATAATAATTTCAAGAAAGTGTTCACCCTAACTGTGCACCGTTGCGAAGGTTCGTTGTTTCGAAGCACCACGTGATGATCGGGTGTGATAGATTCTAACGTTCGAATACAACGGGTGTTGACGAGCCTAGCATGTACAGACATGGCCTCGGAACACACGCAATACACTTAGGTTGACTTGACGAGCCTAGCATGTACAGACATGGCCTCGGAACACGGAGGACCAAAAGGTCGAGCATGAGTCGTATAGAAGATACGATCAACATGGAGATGTTCACTGATCTTGACTAGTCCGTCTCACGTGATGATAGGACACGGCCTAGTTAAACTCGGATCATGTTTCACTTAGATGACTAGAGGGATGTCTATCTGAGTGGGAGTTCATAATCAGATGAACTTCATTATCATGAACATAGTCAAAAAGGTATTTGCAAATTATGTCATAGCTTGCGCTTTAGTTCTACTGGTTAAGATATGTTCCTAGAGAAAATTTAGTTGAAAATTGGTAGTAGCAATTATGCGGACTGGGTCCGTAAACTGACGAAACATCTGACATACACGTTTTGATGACTACGTGATAGTTCAGTGCGGTTTAGAATTGTGGCACCAAAGACGTTTTGAAACGTCGCAGAACATGTGAGATGTTCCGAAGACTGAAATTGGGATTTCAGACTAGTGCCCACGTCAAGAGGTATGAGACCTCTGACAAGTTTCTTAAGCCTGCAAACTAAGGGAGAAAAGCTCAATCGTTGAGCGTGTGCTCAGATAGTCTGAGTGCCACAATCGCTTGAATCGAGTGGGAGTTAATCTCCCAGATGAGATAGTGATAGTTCTCCATAGTCACTGCCACCAAGCTAGTAGAGCTTCGTGATGAACTATAACATATCAAGGATAATCATGATGATCCTTGAGCTATTCGCGATGTTTGACACCGCGAGAGTAGAAATCAAGAAGGAGCATCAATTGTTGATGGTTAGTAAAACCACTAGTTTAAGAAGGGCAAGGGCAAAAGGGATACTTCATGAAACAGCAAGTCGTTTGCTGCTCTAGTGAAGAATCCCAAGGTTGAACCCAAACCCGAGACTAAGTGCTTCTGTAATGAGAGGAACGGTCACTGAAGCAGTACTACCCTAGATACTTGGTAGATGAGAAGGCAGGCAAGGTCGACAGAAGTATATTGGATATACGTTATATGAATGTGTACTTTACTAGTACTCCTAGCAGCACCAGGGTATTAGATACTGGTTCGGTTGCTAAGTGTTAGTAACTTGAAATAAAAGCTGCGGAATAAATGGAGACTAGCTAAAGGTGAGATGACGATATGTGTTGGAAGTGTTTCCAAGGTTGATGTGATCAAGCATCGCATGCTTCCTCTACCATCGAGATTTGGTGTTTGCGTTGAACATGATTGGATTATGTTTACCGCAAAACGGTTATTCATTTAAGGAGAATAATGGTTACTCTGTTTATTTGAATAATACCTTCAATGGTCTTGCACCTAAAATGAATCTCGATCGTAGTGATACACATGTTAATGCCAAAAGATATAAGATAGTAATGATAGTACCACATACTTGTGGCACTGCCACTTGAGTCATATTGGTGTAGAACGCATGAAGAAGCTCCATGTAGGTGGATCTTTGGACTCACTCATTTTTGAAAAGATTGAGACATGCGAACCATGTCTATTGGTATATATGCATGAAGAAACTCCATACAGATGGATCGTTTGGACTCACTTGATTATGAATCACTTGAGACATGCAAATCATACCACATGGGCAAGATGACTGAAAGGCCTCGTTTTCAGTAAGATGGAACAAGAGAGCAATTTATTGGAAGTAATACATTTTGATGTATGCAGTCCAATGAATGCTAAGGCATGCAGTGGATATCGTTATGTTCTTACTTCACAGATGATTTGAGTAGATACTGAGTGTATTTACTTGATGAAACACTAGTCTGAATTATTGAAAGGTTCAAGCAATTTCAGAGTGAAGTTGAAGATCGTCGTGACAAGAGGATAAAATGTCTGTGATATGATCATAGAGATGAGTATCTGAGATACGAGTTTGGCACACAATTGAGACATTGTGGAAAGTGTTTCACAATTAATACCGCCTGGAACACCATAGTGTGATGGTGTGTCCGAACATCATAACTGCACCCTATTGGATATGGTGCATACCATGATGTTTCTTATCAAATTACCACTATCGTTTATGGGTTAGGCATTAGAGACAACCACATTCACTTTAAAAGGGGCACCACGCAATTCCGTTGAGACGACACCATTTATAGAAACCTAAGTTGTCGTTTCTTAAAAGTTTGGGGCTGCGATGCTTATGTGAAAAAGTTTCAGGCTGATAAGCTCGAACCCAAAGCGGATAAATGCATCTTCATAGTATACCCAAAACAGTTGGGTATACCTCCTATTTCAGATCTGGAAGCAAAAGTAATTGCTTCTAGAAACGGGTCCTTTCTCGAAGAAAAGTTTCTCTCGAAAGAATTGAGTGGGAGGATGGTGGAGACTTGATGAGGTTATTGAACCATAACTTCAACTAGTGTGTAGCAGGGCACAGGAAGTTGTTCCTGTGGCACCTACACCAATTGAAGTAGAAGCTTATGATAGTGATCATGAAACTTCGGATCAAGTCACTACCAAACCTCGTAGGACGACGAGGATGCGCACTACTTCAGAGTAATGAGTGATCCTGTCTTGGAAGTCATGTTGCTAGACAACAATGAACCTACGAGCTATGGAGAAGCGATGGTGGGCCCATATTCCGACGAATGGCTCGAGGCCATGAAATCCGAGATAGAATCCATGTATCAGAACAAAGCATGGACTTTGGTGAACTTGCCCGATGATCGGCAAGCCATTGAGATAAATGGATCTTTAAGAAGAAGACGGACATGGACGGTAATGTTACCGTCTATGAAGCTCGACTTGTGGCAAAGAGTATTTTCACAAGTTCAAGGAGTTGACTACGATGAGTTTTTTCTCATCCATAGCGATGCTTAGGTCCGTCGGAATCATGTTAGCATTAGCTACATTTATGAAATCTGGCAGATGGATGTCAAAACAAGTTTCCTTACCAGTTTTCGTGAGGAAAGGTTGTATGTGATACAATCAGAAAGGTTTTGTCGATCCTAAGGATGCTAAAAGGTATGCTAGCTCCAGCGATCCTTCCATGGATTGGGGCAAGCATCTCGGAGTCAGAATATACGCTTTGATGGGGTGATCAAAGTTTTTGGGTTTATACAAAGTTTGTTAGAAACTTGTATTTACAATAAAGTGAGTGGGAGCGCTACAACATTTCTGATAAGTATATGTGAATGACATATTGTTGATCCGAAATGATGTAAAATTTCTGGAAAGCATAAAGGGTTGTTTGAAAGGAGTTTTTCAAAGGAAGACCTGGATAAAGCTACTTACATATTGGGCATCAAGATCCATAGAGATAGATCAAGACGCCTGATGATACTTTCAAAAGACAGCACACCTTGACATGATTTTGAAAGAGTTCAAAATAGATCAGCACAGAAGGAGTTCTTGGCTGTGTTACAAGGTGTGAGTATTGAGTGAGACTCAAGACCTGACCACAGCGGAAGATAGAGAAAGGACGAAGGTCGTCCCCTATGCTTTAGACATAGGCTCTATAGTATGCTATGCTGTGTACCGCACATGTAGTGTGCCTTGCCATGAGTTGGTCAAGAGGGTACAATGGTGATCCGGGAAAGGATCTCATGACAGCGGTCGAACTTATCCTTAGTACCTAGTGGATTAAGGAATTTTCTCGATTATGGAGGTGGAAAGGAGTTCGTCGTAAATGGTTACGTCGATGCGAACTTTGACACTAATCCGGATGACTCTGAGTAGCAAACCGGATTCGTATAGTAGAGCAATTATTTGAAATGGCTCCAAATAGCGCGTGGTAGCATCCACAAGATGACATAGATATTCATAAAGCACACGGTTCTGAAAGGTTCAGACCCGTTGACTAATAACCTCTCTCACAAGCATAACATGACCAAACCAGAACACATTGAGTGATAATCACATAGTGTTGTGAACTAGATTGTTGACTCTAGTAAACTCTTTAGATGTTGGTCACATGGTGATGTGACCAGTGAGTGTTAATCACATGGTGATGTGAACTAGATTATTGACTCTAGTGCAAGTGGGAGACTGTTGGAAATATGCCCTAGAGGCAATAATAAATGGTTATTATTATATTTCTTTGTTCATGGTAATTGTCCATTATTCATGCTATAATTGTATTGTCCGGAAATCGTAATACATGTGTGAATACATAGACAACACCATGTCCCTAGTGAGCCTCTAGTTGACTAGCTCGTTGATCAATAGATGGTTACGGTTTCCTGACCATGGACATTGGATGTCGTTGATAACGGGATCACATCATTAGGAGAATGATGTGATGGACAAGACCCAATCTTAAGCATAGCATAAAAGATCATGTAGTTTCGTTTGCTAGAGCTTTTCCAATGTCAAGTATCTTTTCCTTAGACCATGAGATCGTGCAACTCCCGGATACCGTAGGAGTGCTTTGGGTGTGCCAAACGTCACAACGTAACTGGGTGACTATAAAGGTGCATTACGGGTATCTCCGAAAGTGTCTGTTGGGTTGGCACGGATCGAGACTGGGATTTGTCACTCCGTGTAAACGGAGAGGTATCTCTGGGCCCACTCGGTAATGCATCATCATAATGAGCTCAATGTGACTAAGGCGTTAGTCACGGGATCATGCATTGCGGTACGAGTAAAGAGACTTGCCGGTAACGAGATTGAACAAGGTATTGGGATACCGACGATCGAATCTCGGGCAAGTAACATACCGATTGACAAAGGGAATTGCATACGGATTGATTGAATCCTCGACACCGTGGTTCATCCGATGATATCATCGTGGAACATGTGGGAGCCAACATGGGTATCCAGATCCCGCTGTTGGTTATTGACCGGAGAGGCGTCTCGGTCATGTCTGCATGTCTCCCGAACCCGTAGGGTCTACACACTTAAGGTCCGGTGACGCTAGGGTTGTAGAGATATATGTTTGCGGAAACCCGAAAGTTGTTCAGAGTCCCGGATGAGATCCCGGACATCACGAGAGGTTCCGGAATGGTCCGGAGGTAAAGATTTATATATGGGAAGTCTTATTTTGGTCGACGGAAAAGTTTCGCGCTTTATCGGTATTGTACCGGGAGTGCCGAAAGGGGTCCGGGGGTCCACCAAGGGGGTCCACCAGCCCCGGGGGCCACATGGGCTGTAAGGGGTGCGCCTTGGCCTATATGGGCCAAGGGCACCAGCCCCAAGAGGCCCATGCGCAAGAGATAAGAGAAAAGGGAGAGTCCTAAAGGGGGAAGGCACCTCCGAGGTGCCTTGGGGGGGGAAGGACTCCCCCCTGGCCGCACCCTTCCTTGGAGGAAGGGGCAAGGCTGCGCCCCCCCTCTCCCTTGGCCCTATATATAGTGGGGGGAAGGGAGGGCAGCAACATATAAGCCTTGGGCGCCTCCCTCCTCCCCTGCAACACCTCTCTCTCTCTCGCAGAAGCTCGGCGAAGCCCTGCCGGAGACCCGCTACATCCACCACCACGCCGTCGTGCTGTTGGATCTCCATCAACCTCTCCTTCCCCCTTGCTGGATCAAGAAGGAGGAGACGTCGCTGCACCGTACGTGTGTTGAACGCGGAGGTGCCGTCCGTTCGGCACTCGGTCATCGGTGATTTGGATCACGGCGAGTACGACTCCGTCATCCACGTTCATTGGAACGCTTCCGCTCGCGATCTACAAGGGTATGTAGATGCACTCCCTTCCCCTCGTTGCTAGTAGACTCCATAGATGCATCTTGGTGAGCGTAGGAAAATTTTAAATTATGCTACGATTCCCAACATGATTGCCTTTGGCCGATAGTAAATCTGCGCAACAGAGCCTATTCCCCATCGTCGGCCGGTAGCAAATCCGTCACCCTTACTTCCACGCAGCCCCGGCCGATAGCAAATCTGTCACCCCTACTTCCCCACAGCCCTAGACCTGCGGCACCGGAAGGCGCGTTAGCTGTGAGGACAATCCATGGCGGCAGAATGGAGGACGCGAACTAAAATGTACCTCCTACCAAGTCACGCGAGAGATTAAGAAAACCGTAAAACAGGGGCTGGACATAAATGGTGGGAGGGCCAAAATATATCCAGGTTTCGCGCGACGCTTTTTCTACCCAGTCCCGTAAAACGGCAGCTATTGTAGCGGCCAAGGAGTTTTGCGGGATCTGGAGTTCTCGTAAGGAAAAAAACGCATCCTAATCTAATGGGGTTGCCTTAATAGTGGAAACAAGATGATTACTCTCTCTGTTCCTAAATGCAAGCCTTTGTAGAGATCACAATGCGGACTATATACGAACCAAAATGAGTGAATCTACACTCCAAAATATGTCTATATAAATCCGTATGTAGTCCTTATTGGAATCTCTAAAAAGACTTATATTTAGGAGAACATAGAATGCCCATTTCAGAAAATAGAAAAAAAAATTCTCTGATTAAGCATGCACCGTCTCTGTCAAGACCTTACATATCAGTATGTGGTGTTTTGATTTGAACATGATTATTGGCTTGTTGTGATGCTTTCCATGTCTGAAGAATTTGTATATAGAGGTGAAAGCCCATATATAATGTACGAGAATTAACCGTTCAGTTGTGTCCCTCTTTCGACATACTCTTCTTTTAGACATTAACTGTTTGTGGTACACCCGTGTTTGTGGTGCTATCGCCTGTCGAGAGAATATCCGGTGCACCCGTGTTTGTGGTGCTACCAGTGCATCGAACTCACGTTGCACATTTTAAAATCTAAAAAAAATCTGAAAAAAGTAAGAACATTCACACAACATCAGTGTAGGCTGTCATAAAATTTCAAGTCAAAATTCGAAACATAGCTCGAGAAACAAAAATGACAAATTCGACAATGAATAGTACATAACATAAGTTGGGCTTTAGATTTGGCCCATTATCATGCTGATGTCAATTTTTTCATTTTTGTATATCAAAAAACAGGAGGGAAAAGATATGTTGTTTTCTATCAGTCCCAAGCGGATACTCCCCAGCTTCCACGGTCCACTTACCGAGGAAGCGATGCGGGAGGACCCAGGGCCAGAGCAAGTTGGGTTGGGTATAGAGCCGTAAGCGCGGTCAAGCAAGCTAGTCAGCTAAGAATACTGGAAGAGAACTCTCTAGCCCTGCACTTAAACTAGACTACAAATCCGAATAAACACTAGTTTTGGCCCATAGTGAAATAGAGTTTTTCTTCTCCGCGGACTCCCCATGCTTGGCGCCATAGGCTTTAGGACTTTTGGCACTAGGGAATCATACTTTGATCAGATCCGTGGACATGCTCCCGAGGTCAAATCGGATTATGGACTTTTCCAGCTACGTGAAAACGCACTTCACTACTAGCAAAGAAGTCAGCTCAGGGCAGGGCAGGTAGTAATCTCAGATAGGAACTTGCCAGGAAAAATGTTTCAAATTTTGATACGAAAGTTTGTGATAACAAACATTAATGTCGTGTCCGTGTGCTAGATGTTTCTTCGGAATTTTAACATATTTTATGGCATCAGCATGGCAAGTGTGGATGCAGCCGATACATTCGCATCACCCGTCACCTAAAATTAAAGCGCACGGAAACAACTGGAGAGATTGCCTTTGGCCGATAGTAAATCCGCGCAACAGAGCCTATTCCCCACGGTCGGCCGGTCGCAAATCCGTCACCCTTACTTCCCCGCAGCCCTGGCCGATAGCAAATCTGTCACCCCTATTTCCCCACAGCCCCAGACCCGCGGCACCGGAAGGCGCATTAGCTGTGAGGACGATCCGTGGCGGCAGAATGGAAGAAGCGAACTAAAATGTCCCTCCTACCAAGTCACGCGAGAGATTAAGAAAACGGTAAAACAGGGGCTGGACATATGCGGTGGGAGGGCCAAAATATATCCAGGTTTCGCGGGACGCTTTTTCTCCCCAGTCCCGTAAAACGACAGCTATTGTAGCGGCCAAGGAGTTTTGCGGGATCTGGAGTTCTTGTAAGGCAAAAAAGCAGCCTAATCTAATCGGGTTGCCTTAACAGTGCAAACAAGATAATTACTCCCTCTGTTCCTAAATGCAAGTCTTTGTAGAGATCACAATACACACTATATATGAACCAAAATGAGTGAATCTACACTCTAAAATATGTCTATATAAATCCGTATGTAGTCCTTATTGCAATCTCTAAAAAGATTTATATTTAGGAGAACATAGCTTGCCCATTTTGGAAAATAAAAAAAAAGTTCTCTGATTAAGCATGCACCGTCTCTGTCAAGACCTTACATATCAGTATGTGGTGTTTTGATTTGAACATGATTATTGGCTTGTTGTGATGCTTTTCATGTCTGGAATTTGTATATAGAGGTGATGATTTCACCCACATTGAAAACTCATATATAATGTACTAGAATTAACCGTTCAGTTGTGTCCCTCTTTCGACATTCTCTTCTTTTAGACATTAACTGTTTGTGGTGCACCCGTGTTTGTGGTGCTATCGCCTGTCGAGAGAATATCCGGTGCACCCGTATTTGTGGTGCTACCAGTGCATCGAACTCACGTTGCACATATTAAAATGTAAAAAAAAATCTGAAAAAAGTAAGAACATTCACACAACATCAGTGTAAGCTGTCATAAAATTTCAAGTCAAAATTTGAAACATAGCTTGAGAAACAAAAATGACAAATTCAACACTGAATAGTACATAACATAAGTTGGGCTTTAGATTTGGCCCATTATCATGTTGATGTCAAAATTTTCATTTTTGTATCTAAAAAAATGTTTCAAATTTTGATACGAAAGTTTGTGATAACAAACATTAATGTTGTGTCAGTGTGCTAGATTTTTCTTCAGAATTTTAACATATTTTATGGCATCAGCATGACAAGTGTGGATGCAGCCGATACATTCGCATCACCCGTCACCTAAAATTAAAGCGCACGGAAACAACTGGAGAGATTGCCTTTGGCCGATAGTAAATCCGCGCAACAGAGCATATTCCCCACCGTCGGCCGGTAGCACATCCGTCACCCTTAGTTCCCCGCAGCCCCGGCCGATAGCAAATCTGTCACCCCTACTTCCCACAGCCCAAGACCCGAGGCACCGGAAGGCGCGTTAGCTGTGAGGATGATCCATGGCGGCAGAATGGAGGACGTGAACTAAAATGTCCCTCCTACCAAGTCACGCGAGAGATCAAGAAAATGGTAAAACAGGGGCTGGACATATGCGGTGGGAGGGCCAAAATATATCCAGGTTTCGCGGGACGCTTTTTCTCCCCGGTCCCGTAAAACGGGCAGCTATTGTAGCGGCTAAGGAGTTTTGCGGGATCTGGAGATCTTGTAAGGGAAAAAAAGCAGCCTATCTAATCGGGTTGCCTTAACAGTGCAAACAAGATGATTACCCCCTCTGTTCCTGAATGCAAGTCTTTGTAGAGATCACAATACAGACTATATATGAACCGAAATGAGTGAATCTACACTCTAAAATATGTCGATATACATCCGTATGTAGTTGTTATTGGAATCTCTAAAAATACTTATATTTAGGAAAACATAGCTTGCCCATTTCAGAAAATAGAAAAAAAAAGTTCTCTGATTAAGCATGCACTGTCTCTGTCAAGACCTTACATATCAGTATGTGGTGTTTTGATTTGAACATGATTATTGGCTTGTTGCGATGCTTTCCATGTCTGGAGAATTTGTATATAGAGGTGATGATTTCACGCACATTGAAAGCCCATATATAATGTACTAGAATTAACCGTTCAGTTGTGTCCCTCTTTCGACATGCTCTTTCTTTTAGACATTAACTATTTGTGGTGCACCCGTGTTTGTGGTGCTACCGCCTCTCGAGAGAATATCTGGTGCACCCGTGTTTGTGGTGCTACCAGTTCATCGAACTCACGTTGCACATTTTAAAATGTAAAAAAAACTAAAAAATGTAAGCACATTCACACAACATCAGTGTAGGTTGTCATAAAATTTCAAGTCAAAATTCGAAACATAGCTCGAGAAACAAAAATGAGAAATTCAACACTGAATAGTACATAACATAAGTTGGGCTTTAGATTTGGCCCATTATCATGCTAATGTCAAATTTTTCATTTTTGTATCTCAAAAAATGTTTCAAATTTTGATACGAAAGTTTGTGATAACAAACATTAATGTTGTGTCAGTGTGCTAGATTTTTCTTCAGAATTTTAACATATTTTATGGCATCAGCATGACAAGTGTGGATGCAGCCGATACATTCGCATCACCTGTCACCTAAAATTAAAGCGCACGGAAACAACTGGCGAGATTGCCTCTGGCCGATAGTAAATCCACGCAACAGAGTATACTCCCCACCGTCGGCCGGTAGCAAATCCGTCACCCTTACTTCCCCGCAGCCCCGGCCGATAGCAAATCTGTCACCCCTACTTCCCACAGCCCGAGACCCGCGGCACCGGAAGGTGCGTTAGCTATGAGGACGATCCGTGGCAGTAGAATGGAGGACGCGAACTAAAATGTCCCTCCTACCAAGTCACGCGAGACATTAAGAAAACAGTAAAACAGGGGCTGGACATATGCGGTGGGAGGGCCAAAATATATCCAGGTTTCGTGGGACGCTTTTTCTCCCCAGTACATCCCGTAAAACGGCAGCTATTGTAGCGGCTAAGGTGTTCTGCGGGATCTGGAGATCTTGTAAGGCAAAAAAAGCAGCCTAATCTAACCGGGTTGCCTTAAAAGTGCAAACAAGATGATTACTCCCACTGTTTCTAAATGCAAGTCTTTGTAGAGATCACAATACGGACTATATACGAACCAAAATGAGTGAATCTACACTCTAAAATATGTCTATATAAATCCGTATGTAGTCTTTATTGGAATCTCTAAAAAGACTTATATTTAGGAGAACATAGCTTGCCTATTTCCGAAAATAGAAAAAAAAGTTCTCTGGTTAAGCAGGCACCGTCTCTGTCAAGACCTTACATATCAGTGTGTGGTGTTTCGATTTGAACATGATTATTGGCTTGTTGCGATGTTTTCCATGTCTGGAGATTTTGTATATAGAGGTGATGATTTCACCCACATTGAAAGCTCATATATAATATACTAGAATTAACCATTCAGCTGTGTTCCTCTTTCGACATACTCTTCTTTTAGACATTAACTATTTGTGGTGCACCCGTGTTTGTGGTGCCATAACCCGTCGAGAGAATATCCGGTGCACCCGTGTTTGTGGTGCTACCGGTGCATCGAACTCAACGTTGCACATTTTAAAATGTAAGAAAATCTGAAAAAAGTAAGCACATTCACACAACATCAGTGTAGGTTGTCATAAGATTTCATCTCAAAATTTGAAACATAGCTCGAGAAACAAAAATGACAAATTCAACACTGAATAGTACATAACATAAGTTGGGCTTTAGATTTGGCCCATTATCACGCTGATGACAAATTTTTCATTTTTGTATCTCAAGAAATGTTACAAATTTTTATACGAAAGTTTGTGATAACAAACATTAATGTTGTCTCAGTGTGCACGATTTGTTCAGAATTTTAACATATTTTATGGCATCAGCATGACAAGTGTGGTTGCAGCCGATACATTCGCATCACCCGTCACCTAAGATTAAAGCGCACGGAAACAACTGGAGAGATTGCCTTTGGCCGATACTAAATCTGCGCAACAGAGCCTATTCCCCACCGTCGGCCGGTAGCAAATCCGTCACCCTTACTTCCCCGCAGCCCCGGCCGATAGCAAATCTGTCACCCCTACTTCCCACAGCCTGAGACCCGCGGCACCGGAAGGCGCGTTAGCTGTGAGGACGATCCGTGGCGGCAGAATGGAGGACGCGAACTAAAATGTCCCTCCTACCAAGTCACGCGAGAGATTAAGAAAACGGTAAAACAGGGGCTGGACATATGCGGTGGGAGGGCCAAAATATATCCAGGTTTCGTGCGACGCTTTTTCTCCCCAGTCCCGTAAAACGGCAGCTATTGTAGCGCCTAAGGAGTTTTGCGGGATCTGGAGATCTTGTAAGGCAAAAAAAAGCAGCCTATCTAATCGGGTTGCCTTAACAGTGCAAACAAGATGATTACCCCTCTGTTCCTAAATGCAAGTCTTTGTAGAGATCACAATGCGGACTATATACGAACCAAAATGAGTGAATTTACACTCTAAAATATGTCGATATACATCCGTATGTAGTCGTTATTGGAATCTCTAAAAAGACTTATATTTACGAAAACATAGCTTGCCCATTTCAGAAAATAGAAAAAAAAGTTCTCTGATTTAAGCATGCACTATCTCTGTCAAGACCTTACATATCAGTATGTGGTGTTTTGATTTGAACATGATTATTGGCTTGTTGTGATGCTTTCCACGTCTGGAGAATTTGTATATAGAGGTGATGATTTCACACACATTGAAAGCCCATATATATTGTACTAGAATTTACCGTTCAGTTGTGTCCCTCTTTCGACATACTCTTTCTTTTAGACATTAACTGTTTGTGGTGCACCCGTGTTTGTGGTGCTATCGCCTGTCGAGAGAATATCTGGTGCACCCGTGTTTGTGGTGCTACCAGTGCATCGAACTCACGTTGCACATTTTAAAATGTAAAAAAAATATAAAAATGTAAGCACATTCACACAACATCAGTGTAGGTTGTCATAAAATTTCAAGTCAAAATTCGAAACATAGCTCGAGAAACAAAAATGAGAAATTCAACACTGAATAGTACATAACATAAGTTGGGCTTTAGATTTGGCCCATTATCATGCTAATGTCAAATTTTTCATTTTTGTATCTCAAAAAATGTTTCAAATTTTGATACGAAAGTTTGTGATAACAAACATTAATGTTGTGTCGGTGTGCTAGATTTTTCTTCAGAATTTTAACATATTTTATGGCATCAGCATGACAAGTGTGGATGCAGCCGATACATTTCACCCGTCACCTAAAATTAAAGCGCACGGAAACAACTGGAGAAATTGCCTTTGGCCGATAGTAAATCCGCGCAACAGAGCCCATTCCCCATCGTCTGCCGATAGCAAATCCGTCACCCTTACTTCCCCGCAGCCCCGGCCGATAGCAAATCGGTCACCCCTACTTGCCCACAGCCCCAGACCCACGGCACCGGAAGGCGCGGTAGCTGTGAGGACGATACGTGGCGGCAGAATGGAGGACGCGAACTAAAATGTCCCTCCTACCAAGTCACGCAAGAGATTAAGAAAACGGTAAAACAGGGGCTGGACATATGTGGGAGGGCCAAAATATATCCAGGTTTTGTGGGGCGCTTTTTCTCCCCAGTCCCGTAAAATGGCAGCTATTGTAGTGGCTAAGGTGTTCTGCGGGATCTGGAGATCTTGTAAGGCAAAAAAAGCAGCCTAATCTAATCGGGTTGCCTTAACAGTGCAAACAAGATGATTACTCCCACTGTTTCTAAATGCAAGTCTTTGTAGAGATCACAATACGGACTATATACGAACCAAAATGAGTGAATCTACACTCTAGAACATAGCTTGCCCATTTCAGAAAATAGAAAATAAAAAGTTCTCTGATTAAGCATGCAGTCTTTGGATTTCAACAGATTAACTACTCAGAATATGACCCTCAAATGAGAATCAGTCCTAACACCGCCAAAGCAACCACAAACAACCTCCAAACATCCACACAAGCACATCCAGCGTAAAGTATTTAGAAGGACACAAGGCGTTATTCCAGATACACAAGCATAATTTCAGCAACATTCCCATAATTAAGCGCAGGGCGGATAATCTGACATAAACAAGCCGGCAGTATATCTACCAAAGTAAAATTGCTATTTATTTGTGCCAAGCTCGACTGCAGTTTCACCATCTCATATACGTCACTTGTCGACCAGAGATAGGAGATGTGATCTAGTCCAATGTCGACCAAGAGATCTTCACATCAATGGTTGTGAAACTGAGCGCGAAACTGAAGTCGTCAGATCCATGCGCACTGGCTGGGCTGAGACAATATCTCCAAACATCACCATCATCATCCAAAGAACGGATCCTCATTTGCAGAGCCAACTTGGTATGCCGGGAAGCAGCAACCACATACTTATCTAGCTCATAACTGTCCGAACCACCAGCAGCAGCATCAGCAGGGATAACACCATCGAACAGCTACATCCCCTGGTGCAAGAGATCACTGACGTAAAACGCCCTTACAAGCAGGCCTATGTCTCTGTCCAGCTCCGACACAGCAATCTGCACCGTGGCCTCCATCGCCATTTGCAGGAGCGCATAGCTTATGTCCACCGAGCCATAGTCACCGTCGATGCGTTGCGTGAGCACTCTAGCATGCGGCGAGCAACCGTCGTAGAACCAGACGGCGCCGTCGATGAGCTGCAGATCGTCCGCTTCATTTTCCCCTCTCTTGATCCTCATGTCGAACTCAACCAGCTGCTTGTCATACCACCAGATGCCTCTCTTGGGTCCAGACAACTGTATAAATCCGTCCTCTTGTTCCACGATGAAAGGGTCATCTCTGGTGCGGTTGAAGATGTAGTTACGCAGATGGTCCCGAGTGTCCCGGACAGCCATGAATCCATACACCTTAACTTGGTCTCCAGCAGGAGGATACGCCAGCTTCAGTGAAAATATCTGCATCATGGTGCAATCGGCATGTCTTTCACAGGGCCTCCAGTTCAGCGAGCAACCGTCTGATGGCTCCGACCTCATCATTGGCTCCAGCTCAGCTGATCAAGCAGCAATAGGAACATTGTACATGCGTTAGATCAATGATTAAAATCCATAACCCCAACTCTAATAGAAAGGAACAAAATAAAACAATAGGATGGACATGATATCAAGTGTTGTCCAAAACTAGAGAAACAGAATCATAACTTAAATATGATAGCGCCTGAACTTACAGATTACCAATACAGTAGTACGATAATCGCAATGTGGGTTGAAAGATCATATGATAAGCACAGTTATAGACTATAAGCACAGAAAGTTCATGTGGTTTCTATAATAAATTCATGGGCAACAGGCAATCAGTCGGGAGGGAATGATATTATTGAAACTCATAATGTTTTTCGAGTGATGAGGATGAGCCAATTAATAATTTGGACATTAGGCTCGTAGTTGGAAGCTGCACAGATATGGCTGATCGGTTTTCAAATGTGAACCTTGATGACTATCACAAGTCTGTCATTGGTTTCAGGATTAGCACTACAAAGTGTCAACACCGAGGAAGCTGCTGTCATTTGGAGATTATATGGACAAGTACTCCCTCTGGTCCTTTTTAATCTGCATATAAGTTTTGTCCGAAGTCAAAGTATCTTTACTTTGACCAAACTTATAGAAAAAAGTATCAACATTCATAGTGCCAAATCAATATCTGTAGATTCATTATGAAATGTAGTTTCATAGTATATATATTTGGTATTGCAGTAGATGTTGATATTTTTTAATATAAATTTGGTCAAAGTTTGCAAAGTTTGACCTGACACAAATCTAATACGTGGAGTAAAAAGGACCGGAGGGAGTATAAGATAATAAATGGATTGATATTCAACAGGTTTGTATGAAGGTTATCTTGAGAAATGACAGCCATAAGATAAAAGTGTTGTTTCTAATGGGTATCTTTGATGCGTGCTTGGAGAACTTGATGAAGAACGAAATTGCTGGATACCAATATAGAGGCTTAGAGGCCTTGATAATTATCCTAATGTTATTCCTGATGGACATCTCGAGTGCGCACTAGGATAACTTAAGTACGAAACTGCCGCGGTGGAAGGAGGAGATAAGTTAATCAAGTATAAAATTGCTGGTGCAGGAGGAGAAAAAAAGGAACCAAGCAAGTTGGGTAATATGAAATTGTTCTAGGCAATTAGGTGCCAACACAAAATATCATTTTTAATGGGAATCTACAACTGGGACAAACTCCTACTCTTAAAAAAAGGATCCTAATTTTAGCATAAAATTGCAAAGTAAATAAAACAAGGGAAATAGGAGGATTATATTTAAACATGAGGATCATGTGCGTTTAAATGTTTTTCTTGGAATCAACAGACACTAGTTCTTGCAAATGCTCAGTAGCCATTTGAATATTGAGATTGCACCCAGCTAAATAACAGCGATAATATAATACCATGAGCTGAATTGCCTCAACACTGTAAAGATGATATCTCCCGTAAGGCTTACGTACTCTCGTTGGTATCATGGACACGATAAAGTTTGGACAAGAAATCAGTTTGTCTGTAGATGGATCCATCGCTATGCTTGTAGTATTCAATGACGTCGGCACGTCGTACACCATCCACAGGACGGCCATTGGTAGTCAAGGCTACTTTGCTCCGGCGTGGAGGCTTAGGCATCAAGCTCTTTGTCCTCCTCTTCTCTTCCACTGAAACCCCGCTGACAGACATGGGCACTCTGCTCTGGTGCAATGGCGGATCCATGGACGATGCGTCCGCTTGTGTGCTGTGGCTCTTCGTCCTCCTCTTCTGTTTGTTTGGAACCCCGCTGACAGACATGTGTACTCTGCTCTGGTGGAAAGGCGGAGCTGTGGACGATGCGGCCGCTTGTGTGCTGCAGCTCTTCGACCTCGTCTTCTCTTGGATTGTAGCCCCGCTACCACATATGGCTACTTTGCTCTGGTGCGGAGGCACAGCCGTCGGCGAAGTGGCCGCTTGTGTGCTGCAGCTATTCGTCCTCCTCCTATTCTCTTTGTTTGGAGAGAATTCAGCAACCGAGGCTACTCTGCTTCGGGGCAAAGGCGGAGCCGTTTCGATTGAAGCGCCGAACGTGGCAACTCTGCTTCGGAGCAAAGGCAGAGTGCCGCTCTTCGTGCTCATCTTCTCTTTGATTGGAGCCCCGCTGCCAGAGAGAGCTGCTTTGCTCTGGCGTGGAGGCGCAGCCGTCGACGATGTTGCCACGTGTGTGCCCCCGCTCTTCGCCCTCCTCTTCTCATCGATTTTGCCGGCCATGGCTACTCTGCTCTGGCACGGAGGCGGAGGTGCGCCGCCGATCTTCGTCCTCCCCTTCTCTTCGACCGGAGCCCCGTCTGCGCGCAAGGCTACTCTGCTCCGGCGCGGAGGCTGAGCCGCCGACGATGCGACCAATTGCACGCCGCCGCTCTCGATTGGAGCCCGGTCGTCGCGCATCGAGATCGCTAATGCGCCGCCGCTCTCCATCCCTCTTTTTTTCTCCGGATTTTAGGTTTCGTTAGGGTTCCCATGATCTGGTGCCCTTTTATACCATGGGATAATGGGATCTGGCCCGAGCCCGGCCCAGTTCGGCACAATACGACCAACCACCTCGTGGAAGTTTTCTTTTGCCAAATTCTGGGTCCCGTATCTATTATTAATATACTATAAACCTAGCTAGGTTTCTTTTATCTTGTTTTTTTTTGACTTTTTCTATCAGTAAAAAATGGGCCAATCGAAGTGCGCCATGTCAATTAATGGGGGATATGGCTGGGTGCACTTCTAGGTGGATCTAGCCTTTTTGGAATGCCATTGCATCTCTTTTGTCGGCAGATTTTGAGCGGTGCAGCAGATATATTTAATTTGACCAGATCTCCTCTAGACTTGCCACTCATGCTCCAGAAAGATCTACTGATCAAAATCGATGCCATCGCTTCACCTCTTTATGCGTCCATATAAAGGCCTCACTGCCGTGAGTTCCTCAAATCACTCCCGGCCTCCCAATCCCATCACCGGCCCCGTTTCCTTTCCCGGCGTTCGCCACTTTTTCTCTTCCCCGCGGCCGAGTTGATGGCGTACAGAAGGCGATCGTGCAGGCCGGCGGCAGTGGGCAGGCGCGGCGGCGGCAAATCGGAGCAGCACATGAGACCCTCTGCCCCGACCTCCCCCTTTTGGGGAGACACGCAGGGGCGGTGATACAGCGACGACCACAGCCGTCTCCAGGACTCTCCTATCAGCAGGACATCCTCCTGGCCTCCCCACACCGCGTTGTCTACCCGTACCCAGCCGTCAAGCAAGAGCAGGCTCCAGGTGAGGCGGATCGTGGCAGCCTCCTGCTCCTAGCCGGCAACACATGCCGACGAGTGGCTCGGACAAGGGCTGTTGCCAAGGCCACCTTTAGATCGATTCTCCCACAATGACGGAGATGATGGACTATGGCCATGGGGACAAGCACCAGGACAATAAACTACTCAGTATTTTTTCTGAACTTTACCCTGAGTTTTTCTGAACTTTCTGTTTAGATATTTATTCAGAAATTGATTTGAAGTGCTCATATGTAGAACAACCAGAATTGTATGAGTCAAATTTTGGGACTTCCCCTGTATATGCCTAGAATTTTGGGATTACATTTGTGCAGAATTGGTTTGATGCATGTATCTCACCTTTGTTCTGATGTTAGCTTTGCTCTGCTGCCCTTCTGGTGAATGATTAGATGTGCATGCTTTCGTGTTTTATTTTTTATATATGAGCGGTGCTCTGTTTTATAAATGATTCACAGTACATGTTTGATATTCATCCTTAATTCCTTATACAAGCTTTCTTTTAACGCAATGGTTTTGTTATATTTGTGTCGAATATTATGTACGCAAGGGGTTACATGGACTATGAGTTGTAATTGGTGTGGATTAGGTACGAGTCGTGTAGGAGTCGGACACGTTGTATCCGAGGCCTCTTGTATATGGAGGGGCACCACACGTTGTAACCCATGACGACTTGGTAGCAACAGGTATGCGGGGGAGCCGACGGCTTGTACTGGCGCCCGGGCGGCCGGTGTTGCGGTATCTTGGGGAGGAGCGCTCGTAGTCATGCCCTGGGGATGTAGCCATATCGGTGAACCTCGTTAACAAATATCGTGCCTCGGTGTGTCGTCTATGATCTTGCATTAGCGTTTTATTCTAACAAGTGGTATCATGAGCAAGGTTGTGAGAAGGCTATGCGGAAGATCATTCGGAGGAACGAGGATCATGCTCGACGGGTGCCAGGGAACGTCCAATTGGTGCAAGGTGGAGCATGGCGGCGATCGCAGATGCGGTCGGTGGTATCAGACACTTCGGGCAGGAGGCCTGGACCATTCGATGGGCTGCGGTCGGTAAGGATCGGCTTGACGTGGCGATCGGACCGGCGTAGTGGCTGTTGAAGACGTTGCGGAGGCGACGGATTCGGCCCGCGATCAGAACCGGCAACCAGACGTGGGGGACGGCCGGATAGATCGGAGTGTGAGAGCATCGAGATGATGCGCTCGGTGTTGTACAAGGGTGGCGGCGCGACACTGTGGACGGATTGTGTCGGCGACGCGGGTGGCCAGGGTACGGCATGGCTCGTGCACGGAAGAAGCACGAGGTGGCGACTGTTACGACAGGGTTGACGTGCGGTACGTGCGACAGGGCTGTTCAGTTTGCTAGCGAGAACCAAGATCAGAGACTTTGCGAAGCTTCGTCAGGCACTACAAAAAAAAGACACTTCCGTGATGATACGTGTTTGTCACAGTAGGTCACGTTTTCTGTCATGCATGTACATCCATGACAAATTTATGACAGAATCAAGATAGTCATACCTGTGCTGTCGTAGAAGTGTTCCATGACATTACCAAAATTATCATCATGGAAGTGTCCACTTCGATGACGATAAATCGCGCGTCACAGAAGTGCTTTCGTCAAGGGTGACCGACACGTGGCATCCACCGTAACAGAACACCGTTAAGCTATCGGGTCGGGTTTTGGATCCGATAACCCGTTAACAACCCCGACCAATGGGGATTTTCCACGTGTAAAATCATCATTGGCTTGAGGAAACACGTGTCGGCTCATCGCTGGGACAGATGTCATCCACTCATTGGACAGAAGGCGCCTATGATACATCGACACGTGGCACGGCCCAACAGAGGCCCATTCCTGTGAAAAGGCCGGCCCGTTTGACTTGGTCAAAAGGTGGCGGGCTGGCCCATGGAAAGCCTGTTAACGGCCTGTTCGCATATAGCCCATTTACAGCCCGCTAACCCAAGGCCCGTTACGCCCTATTCGAATTAGGCCCAGTAGCGTCATCTGGGCCATCCAATTGATTCCAGCCCATTTTCACTTCTGGCCCATGTATGGCCCATGACGTCTTTCGACCCATATGAGGCCCTATGTAACTCTTGGCCTATTAACGGCCCGTGGTGAAACTGGCCCGTAATGAATAGTGTACCACTTTACACCCATTTACGGCCCGTGGTGAAACTGGCCCGTAAAGAACAGTGTATCACTTTATACCCATTAACGGCCCGTTATTCCGTTGGGCCGTTTCCAGCCCATGTTATCTTTCGGCCTTCTCAGAGCCCATTTATTCTTGGGATATTTTCCAGCATTCGTTTACTTACGGCCCGTTACTATCATTTTCTGCTTGTGGGCCAAATTCAGCCGTGGTTACAGTCGGCCCGTTTGTGGTCCGTTAATACATTGGGCCGTTTTCATAGCGTCATCAAATACGGCCTATTAACGATGGCCCATTATGGTCGGCCCATGAACGGACGATTCGAACTCTAGCCCGTTTACGGCCAGAATGCGGTCTGTTTGGCCCATGTTTGGCCAATCGATCATACGGCCCGTATAAGGCCCATTGATGATACGGCCCGTAGAAGGCCCATTGTTTCTACGGCCCGAAGAAGGCCCACTGTTTCTACGGCCCGTAGAAGGCCCACTGTTTATACGGCCCGTAGAAGGCCCACTGTTTCTACGGCCTGTAGGAGGCCCAGTGTCACTACAGTAAATATTAGCCCATGGTTATTGTGGCCTAGTTTTAAAAAATAGGTTATTGCATCCACTAGCAAACCGCAGAAAAAGAACTGCACTGACTACAAGCAAACAAATAAACAAGACAACAAGGAAATAAATAAGCAAGCAACTTACACTAGGCTATCACGGCTATTACACATATTGCATCCACTGGGCATCAAAGTTCGCCACCAGTGCAAATATAGGGAACACAACAGCATATAAACGCCGCAGCAAAACAAGTCCAGAACTGAAACCACTTTAGAAGAGCTCAAGAAACAATATCCTGGGTACCCATAATGCTGGCAAGATGCTTAGCAAGCTTATTAACTTTCTCTTGTTTGGCGCTTAAGTCCTCCAGCGCTTGCTGTTGCACCAGAAAGTATGCATCTGAATTCTGCAGGGACTTCCTCAGTCCTTCGGCTTCCTGTCGCATAACATCTGATCGATGTCTTTCAACTTGAAGTTGAGACTCAAGAAGCCGAACTGATTCAAGCAACGAGTTCGAAGAGCTGGTGCCAGCAGTGGTAGCCAGTAACTCGAACACTACATCAAGATAGGACTTTGGGGTTGTCTCAGTGTCTTCAATATAGTTTTTATCAGCTTTCTTGGAGACCAACAGGGATGTCTCACTATCTTGAACCTTATCTGCATTACTTCCTTTACCATTGCATAACAAGGTACTCTTCTCCAATATTTTATCCGCGTTCTAAAAGAGAAACAAACAAACACATCTCAGGTTTACAATGTAGTATATGAAACTCATTTTGGTAAACCAGTTCAGTAGTAAGGTGGGCAGGATAACAGCATGAAACAAACATATATCTATGTAGTATGGTCACTATATGGTCTATATCATTCTAGTTTATGTTGCCAAATCAAGAAGATACAGTTCGAATCATATCTATTTAAGACAAAGCAGCACAGACATAATATAAGTGTGGGAAACTACACAGCAATAACAACACTTGTAATGTGCATGGCATGAGAACATAACTGTTTATTCAATTGAAACTGAAATCAACATAGAGCAAGTTACAACAGCAAACAGCCAAACACGTTGAAGAAACAGGTTTAAAACATACCTGTTGCGCCATTGGAGTTTCAATTGCATCCTTCAAATTTGAAATTAATTGGTATCAGTAAATACAGTGATGCAAGAGCAAAGTAGTATGAACCATAGCTACGGAACCTGAACTGAGAACAATTCTTCTTCTGCTTTAAGCGTTGACTTCGGGTTCGGAGTGGTGGTCCTCGTGATTTGGGCACTGCAGTTGCCTTACTAACTGCTCATGTTTGGGTGCTCTGTGGTGGAGACGGTGCTGTGTCAACGGGAATTGGGTGTCTATCTGCTGGGGTTGGGGTTAGAAGGGGTGTAGCTGGTTCTCTGTCCAACTGGGTAGGGGTACAATCTGCATGAGTGTGGGTTATGTGTGGTGGGGCTGGTTCTTGGGCAAGTACAACCGTGGTTCTATCTGCATCGACAGGTAGCACGATCTTTTCTGAAGACCGTGTTTTTACTCCCACAGATACTGCCATCACTCCCTCCAATTGAAATGGCTGATAAACAAGAAAAGTAATTGAATGTACAGACATTGTAAGATAGACAGGTGCAATGGATAGTAGGGAAGAAAACAGGGCATGAAATAATTCACTTTATGTTGTCTAAGCAAACAGAATAGCAGGACATAATTTCACATATATGATGGCTAATTAAACAGGATAGCATGACACAATTTCACATGTATGATGGCTAACTAAACATGATAGAATGACATACTTCAAAATATGATGACTATGTACACAGGATGACATGATATAACTATACGACGTGTCTATTAAAGTGGTTGGCATGCCATAAATCACAAACATGTCGTCGATGGAAACATGATGGCATGATATAATTCACGGATAGAATGACATAATTTAAAATATGATGACCATGTAAACAGGATGAGATGATATAACTATATTATGTCTTTAGAAAATGGGTTGGCATGCCATAATTCAGATACATGCTGTCTATGTAAACATCATGGCATGACATAATTCAAATATATGATTTATATACTAAGGAAGTGAGCAGAGGTCAATCGCATATATGATGTGTCAACTAAGGAGATGGCATTCAATATTGTGTATATGATGTAAAAACTAAGCATTGCAATACAACATATGCATTATATGAGTGATATAACCCTGCCAAGTTTGAGCATACACCTCAGGGGGATAATAGGACTGGTCATCTGCCTCTGAATCCTCCTCTGAAGAGCTATCTGTAACCAGCAAGATATCTGCTTCAGCAGGTAGCATTGTCTGCTCTGAAGACCTTGTTTTCACTCCAGATTTCTCCATCACCAATTCAAATGGCTGATGCACAGGAAGAGCAGTTGAATATACAAACATTGTCGACAAAAGCAATGAGAAATACAAAAAAAAGGACGGCATGATATAATTCACATATATGACGCTTGCCTAAACAGCATGGCATTGCATAATTCACATACATAATGCCTTGCAACAAGATAACATTGCATAATTCACATATATAATGTCTTGCAACAAGATGGCATTGCATAATTCACATATATGGTAATTAGACACTAAACATGTGACATTCACACAAAGCATGTCTAAACTAAGCAAATGACATAGCAATGCAAGATACCATACGCACGATATGAGCAACATAACCCTGCCAAGTTAGGGCATGCACCTCGGGGGGGGGGGGAATATGACTGGTCATCTGTCTCTGAATCCTCCTCTGAGGATCTATCGGTAACCAGCAAGACATGCGCTTCGTCAGATAACATTGTCTGCTCTGAAGACCTTGTTTCCACTCCAGATTTTTCCATGACCGTGCCGAATGGCTGATGCACAGGAAGAGTAATTGAATGTACTAAAATTGTTGACAAATTTAACACGTAATAAAAAAATGATGGCATGATATAATTCACATATAAGATGACTGGCTAACCAGGGTGGCATTGCAAAATTCACATATATGATGCCTGGCTAGACAAGATGGCATTGCATGATTCACATATACGATAAAGAAACTAAACAGATGGCATTGACACAAAGCATGTCTAAAGTAAGCAGATGACATCTTTAATGTATACAGTAAGCAATGCAAGGCACCATATGCATGATATTACCAACATCAGCATGCCAAGTTAGAGCGAAGACCTAATGGGGTAAATAGGAGTGGTCTTCTCCTTCTGAATCCCCCTCAGAACAGTTATCTTCCTCTTGATTACGATCCGAAATGGGTGGAGGGGGGCTGCCTTTGCGCCCACCATGGAACGACATCTGCATGAAATTTTATTGCCATGCAAGGCTCGTCTCTTTTGCTCTACATGATCAGTTCCATTGTGTACAATAACTGGCATGCATAGGAATAAAACATAGTGAGATTATGTAAGGAGTGCATGCACAAATCCAGAGTGATGGTAGCAAACTGTGGATAGACCCAAAACCAATGATAGCAGGCAGATAATAGCTGTAGTTAAAAAATACAGATAATGGCTCCTTTAATGTTTGTTTGCACCCAACATGAAACTCATAGTAGACACCGGAGATTAACCAGATAGTAGAGAGATAGTACTGATTGCTACCCCAATATGTACCCCACAACCATTTAAAAACTCAAGTTTCAGCATTAGTTTGGACCTGAATCGGAGTCTAGTAGGTGAACACGACGATAATGTAGCATGTCATCATATTAAGCGACGCATAACGTAAGCAGATACGGAAGAGTGCGACCTCTCTTGCGGACCCGTGTAGTCCTCCAGGTCATCTGCTCAGTTGATGATGGTAATGCAGTTGTCGTGGCTGCCGGCGGCGGGGAAGAAGATCTGAGGTGACGAAAGACAGCCTGGAGAGCGGATCTCAGCTGTGGTGAACCCTTCCGTCATTGGAGCAGCTGAGCTGGGGTGGAACACAGCGCCGCAGGAGCAGGACAAACCACACAAGGTTTTCTTTGACACATATCTGTAACAGAAGTAATTGAGTAAGGGCTTGTTTGAATTTGAGGATTCTAACAATGCAGGGATAGGAAATAGACAGGAATAGTATAGGAATGCATGTGCAAAACAGAGAATTTAAAAACACAGGATTTCTGCCAATCTGGGTGTTTGATTCACATTAATTGGAAGATCACAGGATGCAAAAAGCATGGTGAGATTAAGTCAAACCACAAGAAAATGTACGGTTATAATGCTATTATGCTACTATCTCTTAGTCTTGTGCTTGATGAATAGGAATATGAAAAGGAGGAGAAGTGGAAATTAGAATTCCTACGGTTTTTCTTTCAAGGAGACACTAAAGGAACAAATCCTATAGTTTTCCTTTGCTCCATTCCTTTGCACCAAATTCATGAAAAGTAGTACCATAGGAAACTTTCCAATTCCGATGTTTTTCATTCACTTTTCCTTTCAAGCACTGGCGATTCTAGTAGGCAGGCTTGAGCAAGGAAAATCCTACACTAAAAAAATGTTTTTGTGCTACTTCTATTACTTTGGACCCAGGCCACTGCCATACTAGCTCAACTCCCAGGCCCATCGACAAATGCACAGCTCAAACGCGCAGAGATAAATAATGATGGCGTTCAAGAGAGTCCATCACGGATAGCTAAGTTGCCTGGTACCTCACTGCTTGTCATATAGTAGGATAAAATAATCGTATTTCCCGTTACTACGAGTGCTCAGTGGACAATATATATAACATGTAGAGTAAAAAAGAGATGCAACAAGTGTACAACCTCTTTGGCGAAGCCATGTCGATCTCAGCGTGATTGGGTTGGCCGGTGAGGATGCTCCGGCTGACTTGGCTGTCGGAGGAGGGGAAGAAGATCTTAGGCGTCTGGAGATGGAGCCCGAGGTACTGCTCCGCTGTGATGGAGGGTTTCGTCGTTGGAGCAACTCCGGTGAGTTGTACGACGCCGAGGCTGAAGCAGGACAAGAGAGACAACGAACAACGTTAACCTGAGTGGAATTCTAATAACATCTCCAATACATGACGTAAAATACATAACCACAAAGTGCTAGATGTAAAATACATCAGCCGCTCATCTCTGAACTTAACTGTCGAAACTGAATTTAACTGTCGAAACTGAACTTAACTGTCGAAACTGAATTTTGTTGTCGAAACTGAACGCACTAGCAAGGTGAGGCTACACGTCGGTCGACTGACTTTTTCATCTCTGGTCAGTCGATTTTGCAGCCGTTGGATACGAAATCAAGGGCCTGCGGTTCATCTTCAACCTCCACCCCCCTGAGCCGCCAGCCACCACCGGCCAAACAGCAGCCCCCCTGCCGCCCGCGGCTGGCGGTGCGCCGCCCCGAAAACACTCCCCACCGCCGATCCTCCGCCGCACCGGCCATCCCTCTAGGCCCCCCCGTGCCGAGCTTTTTCTCCGGCGATCCCCACGCCAACGCCCCGCCACCGCCGGCGACCACCGCCCCAATCCTGAACCCTAAAATAGATAGTGGGGTACCTCTCCGGCGAGCCCCCCTCCCTCTGCGGCTGGTTCTTCCTTCACCCCGGTGAGCCCCCCACCCCCTGAAAATCGACTGACCCAAAAGTCGATTCAGTCAACTGAAATGTAGCTAAATCGGAGCAGCATTGCAAGCAAGAGCAAGAACGAGAGCAGCAGCGCGAGCAAGAGCAATAGCAAGAGCAGACCAGGCAGGGGACCGAGAGCAAGAGCAGAGCAGCAGCGCGAGCGAGAGCTAAAGTAGCAGCAGCTCCTACTGATGTGGACGTCGCCGCCGAGGGAGCGACGCCGTAGAGGAAGTGGCCGGCGACACCGCCGTGGATGGAGCCGCGCCGTGTCGGCTCGGGACCGAGCGCCGGCAGCACCGTGAGATCGAATTAAGAAGAAAATGCGGCGATTAGTGTACAATCTCTTTGGTGGCCCCGATTAGGCCGCAACTTCATCCAAGGAAACAGTGATGATGATGCTTTCCGGTGGTGCAGGTGAAGACGGCGGTGTGGGAATGGAGGTGGCGCGAAAGACGAGGGGAACGTCGGGGCAGCTCCTTGGAGGTGGAGGACGGGGTGGCTGAACCAGCGGGACGATGAGATCGACGACGGATCCTCATCCGGTACGGTGGATGAGGGACATCGAGGTGTTGCTGTGGAGGACGTCATCGGGGAAGAGGCTCCGGCTGGGTGGTGGACGGAGCAGGGTGTGGGGTTTCGTCGCGGGTTTTCGCGGCCTCGGTGTACGAATGGGTGGGCGGATGGGATGGCAGTGGGGAACCATGGCTTAGAGACGCGCTTGTCCGAAATGTGGGGTAAGTTACGAAAGTACCCCCACCGATTTGAGGCGGTTCTTTCGGTTCAAGGGTACCACGGGCATTTCGCGTGTCGGGATTTCACAGGAGGTGGGAGTTTTCACGCGCGTTGCAATTTCGGAATAGCAAGGCGCGGGTTGAGATGGTGGGAGTTGTCGGAGCACAACGAGACAAAGATATATCTTAAATATTTCGGGCTAACAAGGCGCGGGTTGAAGAGGCGGGAGTTTCGCAGCACGATAGACAGAGACACTAGCTTGAATTTTCGGCATAACAAGGCGCGGCTTGAAATTTCGGAAGAACAAGCTTAACGTGTACCCAAAAAAAGACAATTTGCACATCAACACGCACAACACACACACAAACACCATTTAGACTAGAGTAAGGTACACGTGCATTGCACGCATGAGATTTGGCAACCAAATTATGAATAAATACCACATTATAGCATGCAAGCTTTGAGTCATATATGCATGATGTAGATGTTCGTTTAATTCTTATAGTTCATTTCATTCAAAATCATCTAGTTTTTATAAGAAAGCTGATCTATTTTAAGATTCATGGAATTGTGCGTCGTAAGACATAAAGTAAAAACAAATAATGGCAAATCATGTAGAAAAACATTTGGGCAATTCTGATATGGAAGATTCTAGAACAAATAAGAAGTGCTTGTGTTTTGATGTTTGTGCATTATGCTTAAGTTCAACCATGGAGTCTTCTAGATTATACATGTGGCGAAATCTGGTGGAATCTAGATGATATCCAACGGCCAGTAGTGCTCAAATTTGCCATCTTTGGACCATCGGATTCACCTCATCCAACGACCATCTTTCAAAGTAAAAGTTACCCGCACACAATATAAAAAAATATAAAATATAATATATATATATAGGGGTATAGATATAGATATGTGATGCGAAAGCCGCCCATCATCTCCAATTAGAATAGTGTGTCCATGCACGAATGCGACGTGGCCAAATGATGTCTGCCATTGGTATCTCAAATTCAAATCAGTCTGACCTTGTTCAATGTGTATACATTACAACATGCTCGTTTCCAAACCACACCGCGCAGATCTCCGTTATATTCATGCATGCATGGGTTTCAAATATCAGGATCTCTTATTCAAATATTTGAATTCAACTTTACATTGATTATGACCTCACCTATTCTTTTACACCCACACAGTAGTCTTCTCTTTATAATTGTACCACTAACTTTCTCTCGTGCATGCATGCACACACACTACCAGTCGGCATTATCCATCGCACGCATGCAATCTTTTTCTTCAGGTCGGTCTCCCATGAAGGCACACACCCACACACATCCCCCTCTCCATCATATCGGGCATTCTTTATCTCTCACGCGTGCATGCGCAACGATCGATGTTCCTCTATGTATGTGTGTATATAGCTAGGTCTTTCATAGTTTTCCACACAAACCGATCAATCGATATATCCAGTGAGGTCTCACCCTCTTTCCCATATCCACATCGATCAATCTATACCTCTCTATATAGGATTAACATATATAGCTAATACACCCACATTAATTATATATCCAACGTCCCCCTCTCATCATCCATGCCTTTCGCTTCATCTCTCAGACGCGTGCACAATGGGAAGACAGGGGGCAGTAAGGGCCCTGCCCCCCTCCCCCCTAACATCACTATATATCGAGGCTAATATGAATGTGATCATTAGACAATTGCTGCTAAAAATGGCTTAAGTTCATGAATTGACCCTCCACGTAAAGGATTAGCAATGCTTGGCCCCCTAGCTCATTTATTTTTCATGGCTCCGCCACTGCGCGCAACAGCGCACGTGTTCGCCCCCTCTCTCTAAATATCGATCTCGCACTTGTGCATTCCTTCATAGTCTCATCGGCCCCTCGCACCATCTTCTAGCCCCCCACCGGATTTTGCCACATGTACAATCTAGCAGACTCCATGGTTGAACTTAACCATAATGCACAAACCTGAAAACAACAGTGGTTCTCTTTTGTTTTAGAATCTTCCGTATCATAACTGCCCAAACTTTTTTTCTAGTTGAATTGCCATTATTTGTTTTTACTTTATGCTTTACAACGCACAATTCCATGAATCATAAAATAGATTAAGGGCTTCTTTGATTCAAAGGATTCTCGAAGGAATTTTGGAGGATTCTAATCATTAGGAATTTTTCCTATCTTGGTTGTTTGATTCGTAGGATTGTAAACCATAGGAAATTTTCTATATGATTCATTTGCACTAGATTTCATAGGAAACATCCCATCCACTCAAACCTCTTTGAAAAAATTCTGCGTTTTTTCTATGCACAATCAAACACTCGTATAATCCTGTAGGATTCAAGACGATATTCCACTATAATCCCATGTTTTTCCTATTCCCGCGTTCTTAACTTTTTTATAAAAACTAATTGATTTTGAATGAGATGAACTATAAGAATTAAACGAAGGGCTACATCAGGCATATATGACTCAGAGCTTACATGCTATAGTGTGGTATTTATTCATAATTTGGTTGCAAAATCTGATGCGTGCAATGCACGTGTACCTTACTAGTACTTCGAGTATGTGCAAAACACGTAAATTAGAATACTAATGGCACGCTACACAGTGTCTCTCTTACAGTTCATGAAACCACGTGGCACATGTGGAGGCGTTGTCGCGACCTCCTTGCGTGGATTGATCACAGTGACGTGCTGCTGGTTCCAGAAGAATGTACTCGTCCTCCCTGAGCCATACTGGTGGTACATGCACGAAGCGAAGATGTGCACGCACGCCACGCACGCACTCATTCCCTCGCACGCACACGCGGGTACACGGGCGGACGCAATTTTGTACCAAGATCCACCCCATGTGATAATTTGACGCGTGTAAAGTCGTTCACTTCATTGATGGTCAATTAATACAACGCATGCAAATTGAGTGGACGTGAGGGCGGAAGAAAGACATTATTACTCCACTGCGCGCATGCGAGTAGTTAAATCGTGGGTTGCTAGTAGTACTTCCATTGGTCTCCTTCGTATTTTGTGCCAATTTTTGACAGTAACATAATATTTACGCATTTGAGCAGTGTAGTACTTGAAATTTATGTTCCGCTAAACTCATCGGGAGCCGTTTCGGGCCTCGAAACCAAAACCATCAATTAATCTTTACCTTGTTCCCATCACATTCGAAAGCCTGCTCACACCTACTAGTACGTACCAAACCTGAACGTGTTCCCACTATGCAGGTATTAGTACTAGTGCTAGTACTTAGGTTATAAAAAGGGGAACTACCTAACCGAAAATTACTCTACCTTTCCTCCTCATAAGTGCTTCTTCTTCGTCCGTCATTGCCATGGCCGTGAGCAGAGCTCTAGGTCGAGAACTACTCGTAACAAGGGAGCGGCAACCAAGGCTGCGGAAAAAAAGAGAGGGCTCGCTGCCACGCAGAGACCTCGAAAGATCTCTCATGGGCAGGCGATGGCTCCCAGGAGCGCCCTAGCCACGGAGGCGAACATGCCGAGCCAGCGGAGCTGGAGTCGTTATCCCTCGACGGCATGCCCGATCAGCTCAGTAAGTAGAAGGAGTTCATCCAAGGCTTGATGGAGTTGCTGAAGGAGAGCCTCGACAACATGCCCGCTGAGCTCAATCAACAGGGGGAGTTGACCGCCGGCTTGGTGATGCTGCTGAAGAAGAGCATTGCCTCGGAGAAGAAGGCGACCGGCGAAATCTTGCGACTTCAGGAGGACAAGGCGACGCTCTGCCACGAGATCGACCTGTTGAAGGAGAAGAACGCCGGCTGGAAGAAGCTGCATGAGAATAGTAGTTCCTCGATGAAGATGCTGCAGGCCCTCGTCATGGAACAGAAGGAGGAGTTGGCGAAGCTCCACATCAAGCACCCGGCTGCTATCAAGGTACGTAATGCGGTCGTGGAACAGATGATGAAGGCTCGCGTCGAGAAATCCCGCGTCATGGACAGAATGAAGAAGATGGTGGAGGAGACGCGCAAGGAGATGGAGGCCGTGGAGGCGATGAAGAAGCAGTTACGACTCCGCAGCGAATTAGATCATTTGGAGTGATAATCTTCCTTCTTCTTTTGCTCCTGTGTTTCATCTTTTGTGTTGACGTATAATGTGCTGCCTAGTATCTTCCATCAGATCGATCTTTTGGTTGCATTGGTTAGAGCATGCACTTCTACATGGTATCGGAGCCAAGAGGTCTTGAGTTCAAGACCTGGCTGGCGCAATTAAATTGCAGCCCACTTTCGGTCCACGTTTAGGCCTGAGGGAGCCACACGTGAGGGGGGTGTTGACGTATAATGTGCTACCTAGTCTCTTCCATCAGATCGGTCTTTTGGTTGCATTGGCTAGAGCATGCACTTCTACATTTTGCTTCGGGTGTTTCGCCGCACGTGTCACGTTCTCTGCGAGGCATGAATAGAACAATGGTTTTTTTAGGGAATGAATAGAACAATGCTAACAATGAGATGACTAGCAAATTAGATCATTTTTTATCGCCATATGGCACTGGGCTGCCGTGTTTCGTGCTCCTCCGTCGCAGTACTACTCCAGTGGAAAACTTGAGTATACCGCACGGTTCTTTGCTCCTCCTCGATCAGGTCGTCGGTGCATTTATACGAGCAGTCAAATCACAAGGCCCCGCCTTCCAGCAGTAATGAGCCGTCAAATCACAAAGGCCCTCGCCTCTCGTGAAACCGACCAAGCTAGACTGCCCCGCCCTCTAGCCTTTTAAAAAATGTATACTTTTGTACAACAGTAGTATCGATGGATTGCGCCATGGAGCAAAACTTGAAATAAAAAAAAGGTGATACATATAGAGAGCGCTCGTCGCCAAATTATGCATATAATACTATTAAAAAGGCTAGTCACAATAATGGTGTCCAGCACAACCCACCCCTCAAATAAAACTAAGGGGGTGCTTGGATACGTTTTAGTCCCATGACTAAAAGTAGTGTGGCTAAAACATGCTAGCCTCACCCATGCTTGGATCCAAATACTAAAAAGGCTAAAATCAAGTTAATGAGCATTTATTATCCTCCAAACCCTCCAATCCAGAACTCGCCTATGTTAAAGGAGAGGAGTTAAATGAGTAGAGAGAGGACTAATCCACATTTTAGTAGGGGTACCCCTGACTAAAAAAATTTAGTCTCAAGACTAGTTTTAGCCCCTCTTTAGTCAGGGGTGCTTGGAACTTTAGCCTCTTAAAGAGACTATTTTTAGTCAGACTAAAATAAGTCCCTTGGATCCAAGCACCCTCTAAGCATCCTGGAATTCTTTGACAAAACTAAGCACCCTGAAATTCGATGACAACTAAACTGCTGGCTATATGATGTTGGCCATATATATTGTACGTATATAATGTGAAGAAACGAGTGGTAGTACTATACCAACTAAAAGATGAAATGTAAGAAATACTAGTATGTACGTACTGAAGAGTTAAAGTAACGAGAAGAAACATAGCATAGTTCTGCTTGGGGCTCAGCACAACACACCCCTCAAATTAAATTAAGCACACCTGAAATTAAACTTTGCAACTATTCCGGTAGACACTGCATTAGAACCACCATGAGCAACGACACTGCCAGCGTGCGAACAGCAGGGTAGTGGCTTTCCATTCTCCCATGATATGGGCTTCCGAGAGCCCTTGGATCTGAGATCGAACGGTTGCATTGCGTGATTCTAGGCCTATGGGTGAATATCCTATCCTGGAGGGTTATTCTGCAAATTTTCAGCAACTTAGCATGCGACCGTTTGATCTCAGATCCAAGGGCTGCCAGCAGCCCGTATCATGGTCGCGCCTACCACGACCGTCGCGTCGCTCGCGCGGTCGCGCCCTTGGAGATTTAACACGGTGCGTTAGGCTATCTGATGTTGGCATGCCATACATAGTCATCACTTAGTCACTCATACTACAACAAGGTTGGCTATAAAGTTGGCTATAAGTGTATTTTTTTTACTCCTCTCTATCTCTTTCTTCGTACTCCCTCCGTCCCATAATATAAGAATGTTTTTGACACTAGTGTAGTGCGAAAAACGTTCTTATATTATGGGACACATGGAGTACTAGTATTTATTGCATTTGCCAAGGAGTGACCTCTTCCAATGAAATGGTGTTGCTAAGTTTGCTTCATTTAATTAGCTATAGACTCAAAATTGTCTTTTCACCTAGGTACACGCGCTTAGCACCGTTTCTTTCTTGGGTCACCAAACTAGTCTCTCTCTTCTTGATTAACTTGCCACATCAGACTTTATGCCTATGTGGCAAGCTTAAGCACCTGTAGGAGCAAGTAAAAGTAATTACAATAGTGCGCTTTACATGGCATTTTTGCATATGTGGAGGAAAGAGAGGCAAGGAAAAAGTGGAGAAGTGGGCTCTCATGCAAGAGCCAGCCTCTACTAGATGGTGGAGCATTGGGAGAGGCACCTGTATGGAGGTGGTCAGGAATCGGGAGACTCACGCCGGTCGTAGCGCCGTAGTTAAAATGATAATGGCAAGTCAAATCACGGGGCCCCACCTGTCCAGCAGTAACTCGCTGTCAAATCAAACAGCCCTACGTTTGCAGCAGCCTACTCCCTCGTCTTCTCGCGTCTCTGTCGAACCGACTAGGCAGAACTGCCCCGCCGCCTACCGCGTAGGAAAAGCACCGCCCTCGACTTTTAAATAGTATACAGTATACTAATTTTGTATCCATGGATTGCGCCCGCGCCATGGAGCAAAGCGTCTAGAAAATGGCGGTACACATGTACGGAGTATACAGCATGCCCGTCGTGTTCGCGTCGCACCCCAGACGGTCGGTCGGTCTGGCACGCAGCTCTCTGAATGGAACGCGCGTCATATTGCGTTTGCACACACATGTGGGACGACAATTGAGAACCGACCATAGGCACACTCCCCGGCCCCGCAAGTCGGGTGACTTAATAGAAGAAGGAGAAGAGCGATAGTACTAGAGAAGTGTTGTAGTACGTTGGTGCCTGGACGATCCCTGCAAGACACGGAAGATCAGTTCGTCCATGCATGTGACCAGACTCCAGCAGACACGCCTGGATTGGCTATCGTCTACATATCGTGTAGGCTGTGTTGTACATGGCTGTAGTTGTGGTGAGAAATCTAAAAAAAGGTTTCTTGTCATCTCGCAAAATTAGGTGTCATGTGCTTCGGATCACTGCGAGGGTTAAACAGCGACAACTGAGTTGGGCTAGTCATTGGGGGCACATGCACGAACAGTGACTACTCGGCTACCATCTAGGTCAAGCCGGCTATGTTAATTAGGACATCTATCGATGGACCCCTTTTCTACGAGTTTATCTTTAATTTGAGCTTTGTTCCTCGTCTAGTTTGTCCGTCGGGATTCATGTTGTCTCCTTTGGGCAGTGAGGTTATGATTTCTTGTCATGTGGCATTTTTTCGTGTTATATGTTATAATCCGGCGCTTCAGATCAAAATGATGACAACTGCGCCTCCGGGCCACGTGCATGAAGACTTCTCGACAGTCATTGACGAGGTCAAGCCGGCTCCGGTAGACAAAAGAAAACTAGTCCTACTCCACTATATAGGCAGGAGCCTCCGCGCTTGCTTGCTAGTGTTGCTCTCTTCACACTGTCTCGGCCTCTCCAGATCTAAACACGACAGCGGTGGCCACACACTCTCTCTCTCTTCTCTCACCGCTGGTCACAGATCCAGCCGGATCCTCTCCGCCGGGGAAGGTGAGAAGGTGCAACGTTCACGCGGTCGTCCTCGGCGACGGCTCTTACCCACTGCTGGGCGCATCCCGATCAGCCTGCCTTGCCGTTCTCTCCCAAGCAACCGCTGGCGAGGGAGGGCCTCCGACCCCTTCTTCCTCGCTGCCGTAGTGTGGGCAGATCCGACCTCCCGCCGCCCACCTAGCGACATCCCGGCGACCATCATGTATAACTTCCTTCGAAACCGGCCTTGATCTACTTCTCGTGCTCCTGACGTCGCTGCATTTGTATCTTTTACTATTTCTCAGGCCCCCTCGTCGATAGGATCGATCGGCTGTTCGAAAACCACCTAATTTTTTACGTTTAAGAGGTAAAACTAGTTCATGCACTCGAATCTAGTACTACTTGGTTCAAACAAGGAAGAAAGGGGGTGGGGGGTGGGGGAGGATTTGTTACCTGAATCTAGGACTTGGTCGAAAGAGGAAATAATGGGGGCGAAAAGTAGCAGAGACTGGCTATCCAACTGGTCTCTAGGTCTAATAGGGAAATAAAGGGAAACGCAATACAAACTCAATATAAACCCGATCTATTGGTTGAAAAAGGAAAGAAAGTGGGGACTGGGGGACAAGTCAACAGAGTAAGTCCAGCACTAGATTTGCTAGCCTCACACAGTATAAGGTGGCTATACCGAACAAAAATGGGACCAACCCAGATATCATGTTCTGATGTTTGTTGCCCCGAGCCACTCTTATGTAATGCCACTGGTAAAATATAGCAGTCGCACTGTTAAAAGTAAGGACACATTAAACCAATGTTGTTTTCAATGTAATGTCTCCAGTAATATGAATCAATGGCACTTCTTTACATGTCCTGCTAAAATTTCCCATTAAGATAAGTTGGTTCTTTTCGTTAGAAATGCAACTGTCCTGGTCCGCCTACTCTCCCGTGCCCAAAGTAATGTCGTATTTAACGGTTGTCATAGTTAATCCTAATGCCCACACTAATATCTAGCAATGCCAGTGCTTTAGAAATTGCTTCTGTCCTTGTAGGATTGCCATTCAGATAAGGAACATGCTTCTTTTCATTTCATGCATGTTTCATCACTTGTTAGTCACCCTCCTTTCCACCTTTTTTGTGCAAACAGAGATATACATTTCACGCTCGATCTTAGTTGAACTGCACAAATGATATCCAAATTATAGTTGAGCATTCTAGGAGCTTCACAACCAACCTTGATGTTGCTCAATTTTATTGCAACTAATGAAGAAGAAGCTCTGTGGGTTTCGTTTTCTGATGGAAATGGAACCGGGGCTGGAGCCCTTTTCTTAAAAAAAATTGAAGAAGAAGCTGTTAGCTCACGGGACATTGCTTCATTTTAGGTGAACTGCACCAAAAGGTCCCATGAATTGAATCATCCATGTTGGTGACTGAAAGAGCCAGCTTCAGCATCCCAGTCTAAGCACCCCCGGCCTCCATCCTTGCGACGCACGGTACAACTCGTTTGCCACCTGCTCGAACCTAGTGTCATTGATAAAATGAAGTAATGATACAGTTAAAATAGAGCGAGTGTCATCTCTATCATTTCATTGTCACGACCGGTTTTTCAATAAAACATTTATTGAGAAACCGATCCCTTTTACGGACCAGTAGAGAAGAATCCTTCTTACTGGTAGACAATTTCTTGATTACAGAAATATCCAGGAGTACTAAATATAATACAAGGTTGAGCGGAGACTGCTCAACAATTTATTACAAGCACGCCGATATTATACATAAAGGCGGATATGGTGGCATAACTACTGACTCGTAATAAAAGTGGTGGTGGATATGTCACAGAGAAGTGGGTGACATGACTCCTGAATCTTACAGCTCATCGAGCATCAGAGTGAGGCTCGAGGACTCTTATTTGGGTGGCGAAAGCGTATATAATACAAGTGACCAAATCCAGGATCGCACGGGACTGACTGGGACTCCTCTAGGCGTCGGACACGCTATCAAACTCTTCATCCATGAGATCGCCTTCATCAATATCTGGCCAAATCAACAAGCCAGGTGAGTACTATGAAAGTACTCGCAAGACAGTTTGGACATAAGATATAACAAATGCAAACATGATGCATATGAACAGATTAATAATGCGCACTCAGATAATAAAATAGCAGTGCATGGAGAATAAAAAGGAAGTCGGGCGGTAGTCCTCCCGAAATCCCAATGTAATACTGAATGCCAATCGAGTGTCTGAATGACTCCTCGAAAGGGTACAAATAAATTAACAATGCCGCAGTCGGGCGTCAGGGCGACACCACATAAAGGGCTTAAAATGGAATGTAAATGACAGTGAGTGCCGTAGTCGGACGTCTGAGCGACATCACGTAAAGGGCTTATATCAAAACTAAATAACGAGAGTGCCACAGTCGGACGTCTGAGCGACATCACATAAAGGGCTTATAACAAAAGTAAATAACGAGAGTGCCACAGTCGGACGTCTGAGCGACATCACATAAAGGGCTTATACAAAAGTAAATAACGAGAGTGCCACAGTCGGACGTCTGAGCAACATCACATAAAGGGCTTACATCAAAAGTAAATAACAGGGGTGCCACAGTCGGACGTCTGAGCGACATCACATAAAGGGCTTATATCAAAAGTAAATAACAGGGGTGCCACAGTCGGACGTCTGAGCGACATCACATAAAGGGCTTATATTTCATAACTCGATATACCAGTAGCTCATGAAGTTAAATCATTTCAAGGTAATACTCAGGTACGAGATAATAAAAGGGTTAGTCCATCCACAGGAATAACATTCAACCGGGTTTACCACTCAAGCTTGCTCATCGAGGATTTCCACGGAGACTGACACAGGGACTGACACTGAGACTGATATACATATGTTGGCCAAGGTCCTTGACCATGGACACGATGATTCGGAGGGTTTTGACTCTGCAGAGTTTGTACTCTTAACCACAGCCAACGGATTTCAGTAGTCGCAAGGGACTAGTTCCGTTTACGGTGTTTTAGGAGAAACACATCTAACCAGTACACACCCATTCCACATTCCGATGCCAGGAATCACCCTAGGCAACATTCAAGAAAAACTTTGAGACGGGGAGGCTACAACCTCGCGTAGCATGGGATCAAATTTATATCGCGCGCTCTAAGGGGTGCCCCCCTCTCGGTCCCAACCGGAAACACCCATGCCCCCTGACCGGATGACTGGCTTTAATCCAGGGCCATGGAACCCTCATCCCGGCCCCTCTATTTGGTGTGTACAAGGAAATAGGTTAGCAACTTACTAAACCGTATTCTTTGCAGAAAACATGTGGCAACACGAAAAGGGAAGAACGGTAACGTGGCTCGGTCCACATTAACGTTGGAGTTTATTGGATGACATAAGACTGGCATGCTACAACAATACCATCTTACTCCCTCTCATGTCACCACATGAGCAGGTCATCTCTCATCAAGAGATCACGGTAAACTTCGAAGCACACGGTTAGTTGCCTCGCATGCAACGTAACACTCACCGATGCTCATATGCCATGCACAAACTATTCAAGCAAACATGCAAAACACCCATCATATCAAAGGTTCAAACATGCTTGCCTGGTTCGGAGAAGTCGGAGTCTAGCTCGGCGAAGTTCGCGGCTCCGTCACCTCTTCCGGAATCTACGGTATAAAGAAACCGTATACTAACGTGAATACCGTTGCGTGTATAAAAGTTGTTCCAAAACATTTCCAAATAAATACTATAAAAAACTAGACAAAAATATAAGACTGACAGAAAAAGAATCAATCAAAAAGCATCTTTTGTTTAAAAGATATAAGGGTTTTAGTCCAAGGACTAATCTGTGATGAAACAGAAAAGATGTAGGGACTTTTTTGAAAAAGCAGAAAACGCTTCGGTATGAAATACGCCAGCCCAGAGAGAAAACACATTTTGCCCGAAGGCGCTTTTAGAAAACGGTTCGAAGGAAAAGGAAAGAGAGGCTGACGGGGGGGGGGGGTCCACCCGTCAGGTTTAAACTCTGAACAGAGCTCGCCGGCGCCCGAAGGCTGCGGTGGTCGCCGGCGTTGATCCACGGCGAGGTAGGGTGAACGGAGGGTACCTACGGGTTCAGGGTGCCCTTCCGCGTCGGTGGGTGGTGGACTTGACCGGCGGCGAGCACCACGTCGACGGCGACCCTATCTCCGGCGGACGGTGGTTCGGGCGAGGGTGGAGCTCTCCGGTGGGTGCTGCAAACTCCAAATTAGAGCGCGGGTCAGAGAGGTGGATGCACTAGGATGCTACTGGCATGGGTAGAGAGGCGGGGGTGCACGCACGGGATTGAATCATGCTGGATCCCGAAGCGGGTCGAGGCGGCCGGAGTTGGGGAAGAAGACTTCCTCGGGGCTCTCCCAGTGGCTTGGCGTGGTACTTGTGAGGAGTAGGGATGGTGTGTGCTCGAGTTCGAGCTCGGGACCTCCTTTTATAGGCGATTCGAGGAGGTGGCCGTGAACGGGATAACGCCGGCGAGAAATTACGGCGAGGCAGAGGTTGGGTAGGGGGTTTAGGTGGCTAGGCATCATCGTGGTGGATCACTGGCACCGTTCCTCTGCTAAACCTCGGTCGGACTTGGTGTAATGCGCTGGCCCTTGACGGAACGGCCGTACGGGCACGACGGCGGCAGGGAGCGCGCTCCGCGCCTTCCAGTTCACGACGACGGCCCTGCGGCGTGCACAGGTGAGTGGGCGGCCACGCGGTGGCCTCTGGTGGCTTGGGCGGTGCTGGACGGCGCCGTCCAACGCTGCGCCACTCTGGCAGCCGCAGTGGGCGCTGCTGCTACCACTCACGGGGAGGCGCACCTCTGCCAACTCGTCGCCGACGCCCGCAAGCTTCCAGGCGATCGTGCGGCACAGGGATAAGAAGGAGGCACAGGGCGCAAGGTGCCACTGCAGCTACTGGCGAGATCGAGGAGAGGCTCTGAAGAAAACGACAGCGGCTACTGAAACTGTTTACTGAACATTCTGAACTTCAACAGTAACAGTGCCCTCCAAGTGTTCGACGATATGATTTGGCATGAGGAATTTTTTTTCTGGAGCTGGGACTTGGTGAGGTGACCTCTCGATGCATCCAGAGGCTGCCTGAATTTTCTTAGATTTTTAGGAGGAGAAAACAAATGAATTTCATCAAATTTGACAAATATGGCCCAAACTTGCAACAAGCTCATTACGAAAATTTTGAACTGGAGACCAGTGGATCTTCATGGATCTTGGTTGAGGGCTCTAAGGACTAGCCAGGGAAATTTGTTTGGAGGCAAAACTCAAAGGAGAAATAGTGGTTCCTTTGTAAATCTTCAAGGGTCAAAATAGAGGATAGAAAAAGTTTTTGATTAGAAATAAATGGAAATAAAATCATGGGGGAGTTCAACTTGCTGGATTTGAAGTTTATCTTGACACCAAGTGGAGAGATGGCTTTTTGGGAGGAGTTTCCAACTTATGTCATGGCAAGAGGAGATTTTGAAAGGGGGAAGATCACTCCATATGCCATAGGGCTATTTTAAAAAGAAAAGATTTTCACAAACTTTTCCACTGAAAACACTTGTGTTGAGCAAACATAAGATGAAAAACCTCCAAGACCAAAGATCAAGTCTTGGGTGGAACCAAACAAAATACTTGTTATAAAAAGAAAGTTTTTGAGAAGGAGAGTCCTTTAGAAGAAAATTTTAAATAACCTCCTTCAAATCAAATAAAATTTTGATAAAGCCAAAAAAAAAATTTTGGGTGTCACAACACCTACCCCCTTAGGAAAAATCTCGTCCCCGAGATTTCAGCTGATCCTCAAATAGATGTGGGTACTCTGCCTGAAGAAAATCCTCTCTTTCCCATGTTGCTTCATCCTCGGTGTGATTGCTCCACTGAACCTTGAAATTTTTTATTGTTTTCTGACGGGTCCTCCTTTCAGACTCTTCCAATATTTTTACTGGCCGCTCTCTGTAGGTGAGGTATGGTTGCACGTCAATGCTCTCATGAGATACGTGCTTTTCCGGGTTGCTCACACATTTCCTCAACTGTGAGACGTGGAACACGTCGTGGACGTCTGACAGCTCTTTGGGTAGGTCTAGCTGGTAGGCTACTGTGCCTCTTCGTGCAACTACACAGAAGGGTCCAATAAATCTTGGGGCTAGCTTCCCTTTAATTTTGAACCGTTGCAGGCCCCTCATAGGAGATACTCGTAGGTATACATATTCACCGGGTTCAAAGCTGACCTCACGATGTTTTTGATCGTAGTAGCTCTTTTGTCGGCTTTGAGCTGTCTTGAGTCGGTCCCTGATTTGTTTAACTTTCTCCTCGGCTTCCTTGAGCATGCCTGGGCCGAAGATACGACTGTCACCTGTTTCTGGCCAGTTTAATGGGGTACGACATCTCCGTCCGTACAATGCTTCAAAAGGTGCCATTTGTAGGCTGGCTTGGTAACTGTTGTTGTATGCGAACTCAGCATATGGCAAGCTTTCCTCCCAACTGGTTCCATAGGTGAGGACACAGGCTCTCAGCATGTCCTCTAGGATTTGGTTTACGCGCTCAGTTTGTCCATCAGTCTGGGGGTGGTACGCTGTACTGAATGCTAGCTGAGTGCCCAGCGCTTGTTGTAAGTGATCCCAAAATTTTGAGACAAATTGAGTGCCCCGGTCGGATATTATGGTCTTTGGGACTCCATGCAGACAAACTATACGGGAGAGATAAAGCTTAGCAAGCTTCTGAGTGGAGTAGGTCGTCTTCACGGGAATGAAATGTGCCACCTTGGTTAGTCTATCTATGATGACCCATATGGCATCATTTCCGCGTTGTGATCGAGGTAGTCCGACGATAAAATCCATTCCAATTTCGTCCCATTTCCACTCAGGTATCCTGTTTGGCTGTAGAAGCCCTGCTGGTTTTTGGTGCTCGGCTTTAATGCGCTGACATGAATCACAACACACAATGAATGTGGCTATATCCCTCTTCATGCCGTGCCACCAAAATCTTTCCTGAATGTCTTTGTACATTTTGGTTCCTCCAGGGTGGATTGAATATGGGGCGGTGTAGCTTTCGGTTAGGATTTGTTGTTTAAGGTCCTCAATGTTTGGTACGCAAAGTCTGTGCCCGTACCATAATACTCCCTCATTGTCTATGACGAACTCCGAAGCCTTGCCAAGGCTCATTTTTCTCTTTATACCTTCGATGCTGGGATGTCCATGCTGAGCCTTCTTAATTTGTTCCATTAGGGTGGGCTGTATCTCCAGATTTGATACGTTGCCCTCCGCGACTATCTCCATGTTGAGTTTGGCGAACTCCTGCTGAATTTCAGGCCTCAAGTTCTGTAGACTGTCGTTGCCCGAGCTGGGGTTCTGACTAAGAGCGTCTGCCACTACATTTGCCTTCCCTGGATGGTAGTGAATGCCAACATCATAGTCCTTGACTAATTCCAACCAGCGTCGTTGTCGCAAATTGAGCTCTGGTTGCGTGAAAATATATTTAAGGCTTTTATGATCCGTATATATTTCACAACAATTTCCCAGCAAAAGTGCCTCCACTCTTTAAGTGCATGGATGACTGCTGCTAGCTCCAAGTCATGAGTAGGATAATTTTCCTCATGCTTCCGTAGTTGCCTGGAAGCATATGCGACAACTTTGCCGTCCTGCATCAATACACACCCGAGGCCCTTCCGGGATGCGTCACAATACACTTCAAAACTCTTGTGTATGTCCGGCACAACCAAAACCGGTGCTGTTGTTAATTTCCTCTTGAGCTCTTGCAAGCTGTTCTCGCACGCTTCAATCCATACAAATTTCTTGTCTTTCTTGAGTAACTGTGTCATTGGTTTTGCCACAGTGGAGAATCCTTCAATAAACCTTCGGTAATATCCAACCATTCCTAGAAAACTCCGTACATCTGTTACGTTGGCTGGTGGTTTCCAGTCAAGAACGGCCTTGACTTTTTCTGGGTCTACAGCCACGCCTTCTTGGGTTAAAATATGGCCTAGAAAACCAACCTGTCTTAACCAAAATTCACATTTGCTGAATTTGGCGTACAGTTGATGTTTCCTTAATTCTCCCAATACAATTCTGAGGTGTTCAGCATGTTCTTCCGGTGTCCTTGAGTATACCAGTATATCGTCAATGAACACCACAACAAATTTGTCCATAAATTTCATAAACACTTTGTTCATGAGGTGGACGAAATATGCGGGGGCGTTCGTCAGTCCAAACGGCATTACTGTGAACTAGTATAATCCGTATCTGGAGGTGAACGTTGTCTTAGGGATATCTTCTGTCCGTACCTTTAATTGATGATACCCCGATCTTAAATCAATTTTTGAGAACACCTTGGCCTGTGCGAGCTGGTCAAATAAATCATTTATACGCGGCATCGGATATTTGTTTTTGATGGTGACCATGTTGAGAGCTCGATAGTCTATACACAATCTCAGTGTCCCATCCTTTTTCTTGGCAAATAGTACTGGTGAACCCCAAGGTGAGGAGCTAGCTCGTATAAATCCTTTGTCCAGTAATTCTTTTATTTGCTTCTTTAATTCTTACAACTCGGAGGGTGCCATTCTATAAGGTTTCTTGTAAATGGGGGTGGTGCCAGGTGCTAGTTCAATGCTGAACTCTATTTCTCGGTCTGGTGGCATGCCTGGTAGTTCTTCAGGAAATACGTCAGGAAACTCACACACTACTGGAACTTTTCTCAATTCTGAAATGTCCACCTTGTTTAACTTTGGTTGTCGTGACCGTGGTCTCTCTTGAGCTGCAACTTTTATTGTCTTGCCGTGATGGTGAGTGAGGATTACAGTCCGATTGAAGCAGTCGATAAATCCCTTGTTGGTGGTTAACCAGTCCATTCCTAGGATAACATCCAGTCCTTTATTTTCCAACACGATGAGATTCGCCTGAAACTCTAGTCTTTCAAACTCAATAATCACACCTTGGCAGTAACTCTGAGTGATCTGCTTATTTCCGGGGGACTTGATGATCATGGACTTTTTCAAGGGAAGTATCGGAAAACCATGTTGCAAAACAAAACTCTTCGAAATGAACAAGTGAGAAGCTCCAGAATCAAACAAAACCGTGGCAGGTATTGTGTTGATAGGAAACGTAGCGAGTACGATGTCTGGGGCATTCTGTGCTTCCTCCTTGGTCACATGGTTCAGGTGACCTTTCTTGTGATTGTTGTTTGGGTTGAAATTGTTACGCCTGGGGGCTGAATTATTCCCACCATTGTTCGGCTTGGGGGCCGAGTTCCTTGGCTTTGGGCACTGTTTGGCATAGTGCCCTTCCTCTCCACAAGCATAGCAAGTGACACCTGGGCGGTACGTGAAGTCCTTGTCCCTTGAATGGAAATGCTTGGTTGGCCTTAGAGCAGTGGTCGTGGACTTTCTTGCTTCATTCCCCTGAATATCAACCTTGCTCCGGTTGGTGCGAGCATGAGCCGTCTTGTCCCTTTTTCGCTTGCGAATATCCTCCAGAATGCGGCGCTCATTCTCCAACGTAATGGCCTTGTCAACCAGTGTTTTGAAATCTGGGAATGTGTGTACGACCAGTTGGCATTTTAGTGCTGGCGCCAGGCCGTCCAAATTTTTTTCCATCCTTTTGTTCTCAGTCATATGCTCATCGTAGGCATAACGAGATAGTTGAGTAAACTGACTGTTGTATTCAGTCACTGTCATGCCTCTCTGCTTGAGGTCATCAAACTCCCTTTTCTTGATTTTTATAATGCTCCTGGGGATGTGTGCCCCACGAAAACCTTCCTTAAACTCTTCCCAGGTGATGTTATGTTCACTGGGGTGCATGTGTAGGAAATTTTCCCACCATGCGGCAGCTGCTCCAGTGAGGTAGTGAGGTGCATAAAGCACCTTCTCGTGATCTGAACATTGTGCAATTATCAACTTTCTTTCCATGTCTCGAAGCCAATCATCGGCCTCAAGCGGCCTATCAGTGTGAGCGAACGTTGGAGGACGTGTCTTCTGTAGTTCAGACAACTTGGAATGCGGTTGGTATGGCCCACGGTGATTTCCCATATTGATGACGTGATTCATCATTTCTTGGTGCTGCTGCTGGCTTTGTTCGAAAAGGCGGCATACTTGAGATAATGCTGCCTCGCTGTCCTGCTGACTAGACTGCCCCTGTGTGAAGTTGTTGCTTGTCTGGGTTCCATAAACTTCTTCTGGTGCATTTGGCATGGAACGAGTCCAGGGACGAGACATTTTCCACTCTGGGGTATTATTTTGCAAAACTTATGAGAAGAACTGTGTGGCACAAGGAAAATTTTGCAAAGGCAAAAATTTAAAAGACCTCAAGAATTTCCAAGAAAAAATACTTGATTGCGCACGGAGAAGGACTGCTTAGTACATATCTTACACGCGATTCGCAACTATACAACACAACACTCAGGATGTGCGTACACATTCCTGACATGTTATTTAGGCTAGTGCACTTCTCCGAGTTCCTACATGATGCGCACACACACTACTTCTCTCCAAACCTATGTACATATAAACATATCATACAAGCGAGTACATCACACGGCTGCTAGGCATACTCAGTCGGAGATGGTGAAAACTTCCTTCTGCCTGCCGAGTGTAAGACCCAGAGGTGCAAGAGACTCCACCTCCTCCTCCTCCCTAATAGGCTCCAGGCGTGTAGCACTGCGCTGAGGAGTAGGTGCGGGTGCGGTCGGTGGTGCAGCTCTGACTGGAGTAGGAGCAATGACCTGGTCAAACTCCTCAGTGGTAGGCAGACGACGAGCGGTGGCTAAAATGGCAGGTGTATAGGATGCCGAGGACGAGACGAAAGTCAGTGGCGGTGCCATGTGGAGAAGCTCCCTCCTGTTGGCAGAACAGCCCCGAACTAAGTCCATACGGGCAGCCACAAGGTCGTCCACGAGGTTGTCGAAAGCTGCCTCCAGAGCCTTGAGATACTCGACCAGCATCTCGATAGCTTCATCTCTCTCTCCCCTATGGCAGGCGAATGCATAGTGACAAGTATATGGCACATGGCATCGGAGGTAGCGGTAGCGACGAGTCTTCATCGTAGGAAGAACATCCCGAAGACGAGCTATCGCCTCACGGGCGGCCATCTACATGGCATGCCTCTCCGTAGGCATGGCCCTTCCCACAAAACGGAAGTGGCGAGACGCAGGACGCCCTCCCTTGAATTGCACCACGGCCTGGTGCATAGACACGTCGTCGCTGAGCTTGTGCTGGTAAAGTGTGAACTCTGGACGAGTCGCTGGCCCGATCATGAGCTTGGTGATGGAGACGAGAAGTTTGACAAATCCCTCAAGCACATTAGTGAACACCCGTGTCTCGCAGTCGCTGCCAGCCATCTGCAAAAGTAGGCAAAAATTCTCAATAGTCAAATCATAAATTTATGATGACCAACAGAAAATAGCTACATTTGCAAAATGCTGAAAAGCACTAAAAATGCTAATAACCAATTAGCGATCGCACCTAGTGGCTTCCTACAGTCAGCCTGGCTCTGATACCAAGTTTGTCACGACCGTTTTTTAAATAAACCATTTATTGAGAAACCGATCCCTTTTACGGACCAGTAGAGAAGAATCCTTCTTACTGGTAGACAATTTCTTGATTACAGAAATATCCAGGAGTACTAAATATAATAAGAGGTTGAGCGGAGACTGCTCAACAATTTATTACAAGCACGCCGATATTATACATAAAGGCGGATATGGTGGCATAACTACTGACTCATAATAAAAGTGGTGGTGGATATGTCACAGAGAAGTGGGTGACATGACTCCTGAATCTTACAGCTCATCGAGCGTCGGAGTGAGGCTCGAGGACTCTTATTTGGGTGGCGGAAGCGTATATAATACAAGTGACCAAATCCAGGATCGCACGGGACTGACTGGGACTCCTCTAGGCGTCGGACTCGCTATCAAACTCTTCATCCATGAGATCGCCTTCATCAATATCTGGCCAAATCAACAAGCCAGGTGAGTACTATGAAAGTACTCGCAAGACAGTTTGGACATAAGATATAACAAATGCAAACATGATGCATATGAACAGATTAATAATGCGCACTCCGATAATAAAATAGCAGTGCATGGGGAATAAAAAGGAAGTCGGACGGTAGTCCTCCCGAAATCCCAATGTAATACTGAATGCCAATCGAGTGTCTGAATGACTCCTCGAAAGGGTACAAATAAATTAACAATGCCGCAGTCGGGCGTCAGGGCGACACCACATAAAGGGCTTAAAATGGAATGTAAATGACAGTGCGTGCCATAGTCGGACGTCTGAGCGACATCACGTAAAGGGCTTATATCAAAAGTAAATAACGAGAGTGCCACAGTCGGACGTCTGAGCGACATCACATAAAGGGCTTATAACAAAAGTAAATAACGAGAGTGCCACAGTCGGACGTCTGAGCGACATCACATAAAGGGCTTATATCAAAAGTAAATAACGAGAGTGCCACAGTCGGACGTCTGAGCGACATCACATAAAGGGCTTATATCAAAAGTAAATAACAGGGGTGCCACAGTCGGACGTCTGAGCGACATCACATAAAGGGCTTATATCAAAAGTAAATAACAGGGGTGCCACAGTCGGACGTCTGAGCGACATCACATAAAGGGCTTATATTTCATAACTCGATATACCAGTAGCTCATGAAGTTAAATCATTTCAAGGTAATACTCAGGTACGAGATAATAAAAGGGTTAGTCCATCCACAGGAATAACATTCAACCGGGTTTACCACTCAAGCTTGCTCACCAAGGATTTCCATGGAGACTGACACAGGGACTGACACTAAGACTGATATGGATATGTTGGCCAAGGTCCTTGACCATGGACACGATGATTCGGAGGGTTTTGACTCTGCAGAGTTTGTACTCTTAACCACAGCCAACGGATTTCAGTAGTCGCAAGGGACTAGTTCCGTTTACGGTATTTTAGGAGAAACACATCTAACCAGTACACACCCATTCCACATTCCGATGCCAGGAATCACCCTAGGCAACATTCAAGAAAAACTTTGAGACGGGGAGGTTACAACCTCGCGTAGCATGGGATCAAATTTATATCGCGCGCTCTAAGGGGTGCCCCCCTCTCGGTCCCAACCAGAAACACCCATGCCCCTTGACCGGATGACTGGCTTTAATCCAGGGCCATGGAACCCTCATCCCAGCCCCTCTATTTGGTGTGTACAAGGAAAGAGGTTAGCAACTTAGTAAATCGTATTCTTTGCAGAAAACATGTGGCAGCACGAAAAGGGAAGAACGGTAACGTGGCTCGGTCCACGTTAACGTTGGAGTTTATTGGATGACATAAGACTGGCATGCTACAACAATACCATCTTACTCCCTCTCATGTCACCACATGAGCAGGTCATCTCTCATCAAGAGATCACGGTAAACTTCGAAGCACACGGTTAGTTGCCTCGCATGCAACATAACACTCACCGATGCTTGCCTGGTTCGGATAAGTCGGAGTCTAGCTCGGCGAAGGTCGCGGCTCCGTCACCTCTTCCGGAATCTACGGTATAAAGAAAGTATACTAACGTGAATACCGTTGCGTGTATAAAAGTTCTTCCAAATTTTTTCCAAATAAACACTATAAAAAACTAGAGAAAAATATAAGACTGACAGAAAAAGAATCAATCAAAAAGAATCTTTTGTTTAAAAGATATAAGGGTTTTAGTCCAAGGACTAATCTGTGATAAAACAGAAAAGGTCCAGGGACTTGTTTGAAAAAGTAGAAAACGCTTCGGTATGAAATACGCCAGCCCAGAGAGAAAACACATTTTGCCCGAAGGCGCTTTCAGAAAACGGTTCGAAGGAAAAAGAAAGAGAGGCTGACGGGGGGGTCCACCCGTCAGGTTTAAACTCTGAACAGAGCTCGCCGGCGCCCGAAGGCTGCGGTGGTCGCCGGCGTTGATCCACGGCGAGGTAGGGTGATTGGAGGGTACCTAGGGTTCAGGGTGCCCTTCCGCGTCGGTGGGTGGTGGACTTGACCGGCGGCGAACACCACGTCGACGGCGACCCTATCTCCGGCGGACGGTAGTTCGGGCGAGGGTGGAGCTCTCCGGTGGGTGCTGCAAACTCCAAATTAGAGCGCGGGTCAGAGAGGTGGATGCACTAGGATGCTACTGGCATGGGTAGAGAGGCGGGGGTGCATGCACGGGAGTGAATCGTGCTGGATCCCGAAGCGGGTCGAGGCGGCCGGAGTTGGGGAAGAAGACTTCCTCGGGGCTATCCCAGTGGCTTGGCGTGGTACTTGTGAGGAGTAGGGATGGTGTGTGCTCGAGTTCGAGCTCGGGACCTCCTTTTATAGGTGATCCGAGGAGGTGGCCGTGAACGGGATAACGCCAGCGAGAAATTACGGCGAGGCAGAGGTTGGGCAGGGGGTTTAGGTGGCTAGGCATCATCGTGGTGGATCACTGGCACCGTTCCTCTGCTAAACCTCGGTCGGACTTGGTGTAATGCGCTGGCCCTCGACGGAACGTCCTTACGGGCACGACGGCGGCAGGGAGCGCGCTCCGCGCCTTCCAGTTCACGAAGACGGCCCTGCGGTGTGCACAGGTGAGTGGGCGGCCACGCGGTGGCCTCTGGTGGCTTGGGCGGTGCTGGACAGCGCCGTCCAACGCTGCGCCACTCTGGCAGCCGCAGTGGGCACTGCTGCTGCCACTCACGGGGAGGCGCACCTCTGCCAGCTCGTCGCCGACGCCCGCAAGCTTCCAGGCGATCGTGCGGCGCAGGGATAAGAACGAGGCACAGGGCGCAAGGTGCCACTGCAGCTACTGGCGAGATCGAGGAGAGGTTCTGAAGAAAACGACAGCGGCTACTGAAACTGTTTACTGAACTTTCTGAACTTCGACAGTAACAGTGCCCTCCAAGTGTTCGACGATATGATTTGGCATGAGGAAAAAAATTTCTGGAGCTGGGACTTGGTGAGGTGACCTCTCGATGCATCCAGAGGCTGCCTGAATTTTCTCAGATTTTTAGGAGGAGAAAACAAATGAATTTCATCAAATTTGACAAATATGGCCCAAACTTGCAGCAAGCTCATTTTGAAAATTTTGAACTGGAGACCAGTGGATCTGCATGGATCTTGGTTGAGGGCTCTAAGGACTAGCCAGGGAAATTTGTTTGGAGGCAAAACTCAAAGGAGAAATAGTGGTTCCTTTGTAAATCTTCAAGGGTCAAAATAGAGGACAGAAAAAGTGTTGATTAAAAATAAATGGAAATAAAATCATGGGGGAGTTCAACTTGCTGGATTTGAAGTTTATCTTGACACCAAGTGGAGAGATGGCTTTTTGGGAGGAGTTTCCAACTTATGTCATGGCAAGAGGAGATTTTGAAAGGGGGAAGATCACTCCATATGCCATAGGGCTATTTTAAAAAGAAAAGATTTTCACAAACTTTTCCAATGAAAAACACTTGTGTTGAGCAAACATAAGATGAAAAACCTCCAAGACCAAAGATCAAGTCTTGGGTGGAACCAAACAAAATACTTGTTATAAAAAGAAAGTTTTTGAGAAGGAGAGTCCTTTAGAAGAAAATTTTAAATAACCTCCTTCAAATCAAATAAAATTTTGATAAAGCCAAAAAAAAAAATTTGGGTGTCACATTCATTTCCAATGTAGATAAAGAAAGTGCTTCTCTTTGTTAATGTATGTTTCATCAACTAGTCCCATTGTTAATGTTTAAGCGTTTCTGCAAACTGGGGTGCTTAATTTTAGTTGATATGTACAAAAATAGAGATTTGAATGTCTCAAGGCGCCTCCTTGTACTACCGCTGTACACTGATGTTCATCACTGGCAGAAGGTGTATCTGGGAGATTTGGGACGATGTCCAGTATGAGGCATACCGTATGAGGCGTCGCAGGGCCCATCTCGCCCTCGCAGCATGGCATACTATGATACTATCGCAATATTTTCTTCTATTTATTTTGTGTGTTTCATCAACTAGTGCCACTATAATGTAATCACGCTTTTTCATTATCTGTGCAAACAGGGTTATTTAGCTGCATTTTGGTGGAACTGCACAAATGTACGTATGGAACCGGCATATATGCAGAGTGCGAGGTGTGCCAAGTAAAAATTACCGACACCAACCATGCTGCATGCACGCATTGGCATCCACCACCACCAGTGGGATGTGTGGCGCTCTCTGTGGACGGATCTTTCTCGGCAGCAAATCATCTAACCAAATACTAGTAGCTTATATTGGCGGTTTTCTAGGGAGTACTCTTTTCTGAAAGAAGCACCAATCTATTTTCCTTTATTTGTACACTGTGTCACAACTTTGACCCAAAGGTCCAGAGCTATTTTAGGGTGATTGGCGTAGTACTCGGAGACTGATTGTAAGCATGATTTTCATTAGTTGTCACACTGATTGTAAGCATGAGCAGGTGTAAGATTAGGTTAGTGCGAAGCTTACCTTAAACCCTACCGCCGCCGTTGAAACGAGGCGAGCATCGAGGGAACCGTGGAGAACAGCGGGGAAGCAACGTCGCGCCATCCGGCCTCCTCTTGCGGTGGGAGAATGAATACTCTTGTGGCTCCGGCTGGCTCTGCACCCTCATGAATGGCACACCATACTCGATCGACTCGTTATCCTCTGGGTGCTCGACCTTCGACCTGTACGCCCACCACCTGCGCCTGACTGTCGCCTCGGGGGAATCTGTCTGCTCCATCGCCCAGAGGAGATACTCGATGAACTCGGAGGACTGCGGCGTGACTGCTGCCGAGGAGTACATGTACATCGCCGCCCTCATCGCCGCCGTCTCGCTCTTTCGCATACATTGCCACATGGCCTGCACCGTCCTCGAAATCTCCCACTCATTGTCAAACCAACTAAGGATCTCCTTCAACCTGGCTAACTTTGCCTAGTCGCCGCCAGCGATCTGCCTGATTCGCTGCTGCATCCTCTCCATAGATGTCCTTCTGAGTGGTCCGGTGCTAGCTTTGGAAGATGGGAGGAGAGACAGTGGTCTTGCAATAGAGAAGAGGGAGAGGCGAGACGGTGGTTTTGGAATGGAGATGATGGAGAGGAGAGGAGGTGGTTTTGCAATGGAGAAGATCAGAAGAGGGAGAGGCGAGACGGTGGTTTTGGAATGGAGATGATGGAGAGGAGAGGAGGTGGTTTTGCAATGGAGAAGAGGGAGAGGAGCGTGCGGCAGCGATTTAGGATTGGACGAGAGGGCCGGCGCGCTGTGACTGGATCAAAATCAAAATCAATTTACCCTTCATTTAAGAAAGCGACCCCACATTAACTAGTCTCCCTTTTATTCTGGGTCATAATTGACCATGATTTTCGCACATAAAATATATGTTATACGTTGCAAAAATAATACAATTTGAAAGTACATCCAGATACGAACCAAACGATACAATTTTTGGTGACATGCATTCACATTTTGCTTGTCAAATACAGTACGTGGTCAAACTTTGACCCAAAATACGCAAAACAACAAAAAAATACTTCCAAGACCAACGCCGCTCTTCCACTCTTCTCCTCTTAAACCACCGCCGCTCGTCTCCTGTTCCAATCTAAATGCAGCGCCGCTCCTCTCCTCTTCCATTTCAAAACCACCGCCCCTCCTCTCCTGTTCCAGTCCAAAACCAGCGTCGCTCCTCTCCCGTTCTAATCCAAAACTAGCGCTGCTCCTCTCCTCTTCCATTCAAAAACCCGGCGAGTGAAGGTGCTGTGGAGAAGTAGATCGATGGAGGAGTACAACCGATACATGAGGATCGCAGACGGCGACCCTGTGAAGCTAGCTAGGATGTTGGAGATACAGTCTTGGTTTGACAACAAGGACCAACTAGCGGCGACGGCGACATCCATGGCCAAATATCTGCAACAGAGCTAAAAGGCGGCGATACTCCCGGAGGGAGTCGCGCCGGAGTACATAGAGCTGCTCCTCTGGGCCATGGAGCAAACAGATTCACCGAATCCGATCGTGAGGGAGTGGTGGTGGGAGTATCGATCCCAGATGGAGCATCCACCAGAGATTGAAGGATCGAGCATCTACAGGGTGCCGTTTGTGAGGGTGTCCTGCCAGAGCGAGCCGGTGGAGTCTTCGTCGACCGAACCCAACTGCAAGAGGAGAAAAGCAGTTGGCCCGATGACGCTTCCCCGCCATCGTCTCCCTCGCCGTTCACATCGTATCACGGGGCGGCTGTCTTCCGCCGAGGAATAGGAGGGGGCTGCCCCCCCCTAGCCCAATAGTCGGGCAGGTTGTGAATTGTTAGGAGGAGCTTAGGGTTGTCAGTATTTGCAGGTTGTGAATTGTGTTTTCTGTTGTGTATTTTGAGAGTACTTTCAGATATGAATCTCTTTTGAATTTCAGATTTGCAGTATTGAGCATATGAAGTATTTTATGAATTCTAGAGATCCATTTTTAGCACTTAAAAAAATGTAGTTTCATAGGAGTATAAAAGTGCAGACAATGTGATTCTCAGAGAAGAAACTGCAAGTTTCAGTTTCAGATAAGAAACTGCAAGTTCAGTTTCAGATAAGAAACTGCAACTTTCAGAGGCAGAGCATTTATATTAACACGGCCTTTTCAAACAGGGTTAACATCATGTTGGAAGTTTTATTCATGGTCGAAAATGGAACTACCAGCCAGTTAACATGATGCTGATCAACATTCATGCATAGCAAATCTTCATATGATGCACAGTCAAAATGCCCACACAATGTCGAGTGTGCGAAACACAGAGAAAACGAGGGACGAAGTTTTGGCAAGTGTTGGACGTGGTTTTGGGCTGCGCCGTCTAGGCTTTCATTTTTAACATGCACAGCCCACGACCTCGGATGGGAGGTCCATAGGCCTGTTTGTATTTTCTTAGGGCCGTCATGTATCGACCGGCCTATGGACATCCCATCCGAGGTTTTATTTTTGGCAGCCCAATTTATGTATTTTTTTTGAAGAAAACGCAGAGGTCTGTTCTATTTTTCTATATAAGAATAGGAACGCCAGGTCCAACTTATGTTTCCCTTCTAACTATATTATATCTATTTAAATTATTTTATATGTTATTATATATTATTTTTATTGTCATCATATATTTAACAGATACTTACATATGTAAGAAAACAATATCCCACATCTTATTAACTTATAAAAATAATTTCTTAACAAATAAAATCCTGGATTGTTTTGGCACGAAAATCCTAGTGATTGTGTACAAAAGCTTGGTAAGATTTAAGGACAAATGTAATAATATCACTTATTATTTAAATATATTTATAACAAAATGCTCAGCCCCTTTTTATTTTTTTATAACATTGCTGGCCCAACCCAACATTATAATTAGAATCAGTCCAGCAAAATCGTGTATTTCGAGAAAGTGCAAATGGCATGTAATTTTTTAGGAAATAAAATAAATGGGCCGCATGGACGCAACATTATTTGTTCACCTAGCCCAGCTAATGGCTGTAATTCAAAAAAAAGATCAAATTGACTGTAAATTCTACCGCGCAGAAAAAAGACTGTAAATTCTAAAAAAATGGGTTGAATACGCGCCACATTGTTGGAGGCTGAAATGTGGGCCAATAGGTCGAAGCCAACGCAAGTCGTTGTCAATTTAGTCAACAAATGATTCTGACATGTTAGCCGTTGGATTTACATCCAACGACCGGCATCCATCTTCAATCTCTCGTCTTCTTCCTCCAACGCTGCCGGGACCACCTCCCGCCTCCTGCTGCTAGCAGCTCTGCTTAGCACACTTCGCTATGAAGCGCTACTCCACCGTTGGCCAGGCCATCCCTCCACCCCTCCACACCTCCTGTTCTTCTCCACCGACTGCCGAACCACACCGCACTAGAACCAGTTAACCCCCGTACACCTCTCCGTCTGCGACTCTACTCCCGCGTCTTCCCATCTCCGGCTCATTGCTGTCCGGGGCCTCGCCGTCGTCCACCACCTTGGATGCGCTCAGCGCGGCATGGTCAACGAATGACACCATCGGAAGTAGACTGTGCGTGGAGAGGCTGACAGCTGGGTCAACGGCCTCACACAAGGAAATGCCTCCTTATTACGCGCAAAATAATGATTCCTCCACCTGACATCTGGGACCCACCGGAAGGGCCTCTGTATTTCGCGAAAATAACGTGCCCCCCGCTGACATGTCGAACCCACCAGCTATCTTCGCACGCAAGGAAGTGCCTCCTTATTACGCACAAAAAAATGAATACTCCCCCTGCTAGCTGGAACCCAGCATAGTGGGAGGCTGACTTGTGGGCCTACCAAGTTGACGGGGACGGAGGGCTTTGTCAACTTAGTCAATATGAACGATTCTAGCTCCTGTTATCCTATGATGTTCATCCAACGGCCGTAGTGCTTCTTCAACCTCTGGTCTTCTTGCTCCAGCCGCCCAAACCAGCGCCGGTCGTGCCGCCTGCTCCTGCCTCCCGTGGCCGACTGTGATGCCGTGGAGGCCTCACCGCCCCTACTACTCCCACCGCTGGCCAGGCCATCTCTCTACTCACCCACACCCCCTGTTATTCTGCGGCGACAGCAGCCTCACACCGCATCCAAACCAGTGAACCCTCGTACTCCTCTTCGCGTGGGCATCCACTGCTGCGTCTTCCCGGGCTCCGAGTCGTCGCCTTCCTAGTCCTCGCCGTCGTCCACCGCCGTGGTGCCCTCGGCACGGCGTGGTCAACGTGGTCAAGGAACGACTTCCATCGGACGTGGACTATACGTGGAGAGGCTGACAGCTGGGTCCACGGCCGCAGCAAAGAAGTGCCTCCTTATTACGCGCAAAATAATGATTCCTCCACCTGACAGCGGGGACCCACCGGACGGGCCACCGTATTTCGCAAAAAAAACGTTTCCCCCTGACTGCTGGGACCCACCAGCTGCATCTTCGCACGCAAGGAAGTGTGTCCGGGCAAAAAAAACAATTCGCCCCCCTGACTGCTGGGACCCACCAGCTACACCTTCGCACGCAAGGAAGTGCGTCCGGGCAAACAAAATAATTCGCCCCTCTGACTACTGGGACCCACCAGCTACATCTTCGCACGCAAGGAAGTGCCTGACAGTCGGGACCCACCTGGTCGAAACGTACGTAGCGTTGTCATTCTGGTCGCGAACGTGTACGTACATATATACTGGTAGATGTAGAGGCGCGCACGTGTCGTAGTAGAGGCGCGTACGTGTCGTAGTAGAGGCGCGCACGTAGCATGTACACGTACGTACAGCGGCCAGGGTGCAAGAAAGAAAATACGGCCACGTACGTGTACATACGGGCGGGGTCTCGAACGCCTACTCGCGCATACGTACGGCAAGGGCTCGTGTACATGGCTGGGTCGGAACGGAGAAACAGCGTCGTCGTCGTGTTCATGGGGAGGCAACGGAATGCGTCGTGTTCATGGGGAGGCAACGGAACGCGTGGGAGCCAACCGGCTGGGTCGGAACGGAATGCGTGGTCGTGTTCATCGGGAGGGCTTGGACGGAACAGGCGATGGAAACGAGGCCTGGCGTACCGCACAACGGAGGAAACGGACCTCCTATGTTTGGAACGGGGTCCTGTTGATCGGGAGGGGTCTGGCGTACCGCAAAACGGAGGAAACGGACCTCCTACGGTCGAAACGGGGGTCTTGTTGATCGGGAGGGGTGTGGCATACCGCAAAACGGACGAAACAGACCTCCTACGGTCGAAATGGGGGTCCTGTTGATCGGGAGGGGTGTGGCGTACCGCAAAATGGATGAAATGGACCTCCTACGGTCGAAACGGGGGTGCTGTTCATCGGGAGGGGTGTGGCGTACCGCAAAACGGGACTCCACGGGATACTATTCATCTCCACCGTCGACCTCCTCCAGCCTCCACGGGCTACCGTCGACCTCCTCCAGCCTCCACGGGCTCCTGTTCATCAGCCTCCACCACGCGCTACTCCACCGGCTACTGTTCAACCACCCCTCCACGGGCACCCCTGCACCGTCTACTGTTCATCCAGCCCTCCACTCCACGGGGTCTTGTTCAACCACCCCTCCACGGGCACCCCTCCATCGTCTACTGTTCATCCAGCCCTCCACACCACGGGGTCCTGTTCATCCAGAGGCAACGCCACCGCTCACTGTTCATCCAACCCTCCCCCCGTAATGCTCACTGTTCATCCAATCGACGGCTTCAGTTAGCAGCAGTAGCGAAGGAATCGCTCGATCGGGTTCAGTTAACGGCCATCGATCGATCACTCGGGTTCAGTAACACGTAGCCTGCAGTGCAATCGCTCGGGTTCAGTTAGAGCCCAACGCCTCGCTCGGGATCAGTTAGAGCCAACGCCTCGCACACACGCGCGTACGTGTATGAGAGAAACACGCATCGCTCGGCCCCCGACCTCCCACCGTAACCGGGAACTCCCCGAAATTTTCCTCGCCCTCGCTTCTACCACGGTTTTTTCCATCATGGACGGCCCAAAGAATGTCATGCAGCTGCGTCTCCGGCCCGCCCAGGACGAAAAGCCCATTTTCTATCATGATTTTTTGTCATAGAAGTAGGAGCCCACCACATCTATGATGATACCATGTTTTGTCACAATTATCGTCATAGAAGTGTCATATGTATGACAGAAAAAAAATTTGTTCGGCCCAAAATGTCACGGAGTGTCTTTTTTTACTAGTGAGGATCAGCGGCGGAATTTTCCGAGGAAAGTGGATAGAGGAAAGGAAAGGTTACGGTGTGAGGCTGCGTACGCGACTTCGTGGCGTGCGGCAGCTGGTCTCCTCGGATGGGGTGCACCGCACAAGGAAAGGAAATCTTATCGGGCAAGAGTTCAGGGGATTAACACGTGGCCAGCCGATGCGTGCGTGTATACGTGTTTGGTCCAGGGAACAAAGCCTGGTACTAGTTGCGGTTAACAAAAGGGAAAAACAAAAAGAATACTTGTGCGTGCATGATGGTCCGTTTCAGATTGGATATGGAGCAAATCGTAACAGGCTGTGACCCTATTTCCGTGTGAGAGAGGAAAAGACAGAGCCGGTTGTGTCCAGTAGGTAACAAAAGGGCGGGGCGACGAGGCTGGCAAGGCACATGAATCGTTTGCAAGTTCGGAAAAAGGTGGAGCACTTTTGTAACAGAGATAGTTGATCTGCTCGTAACAGCGACGCTTCGCGGGGGTTTCCGAAGGGCGAACAGGGTGTTGTGCGGGTCAGATTTCTTGGTAGATCCTGGACTTCATTGTGGCTTCAAATGAGGAATTTGGGATCGGTGATCTTTTTCGTGAGGAAGTCGTAGAGGAAAAGGGCGGTCAGACCGGCGGTAACAGGTCGGTTAGATCGCGGCTCGGCATGGCGCCGGGTGATGTCTACTACACAACCTTCTTTTTGTAGACGTTGTTGGGCCTCCAAGTGCAGAGGTTTGTAGGACAGTAGCAAATTTCCCTCAAGTGGATGACCTAAGGTTTATCAATCCATGGGAGGCGTAGGATGAAGATGTCTCTCTCAAACAACCCTGCAACCAAATAACAAAGAGTCTCTTGTGTCCCCAACACACCCAATACAATGGTAAATTGTATAGGTGCACTAGTTCGGCGAAGAGATGGTGATACAAGTGCAATATGGATGGTAGATATAGGTTTTTGTAATATGAAAATATAAAAACAGCAAGGTAACAAGTAATAAAAGTGAGCACAAACGGTATTACAATGCTAGGAAATAAGGCCTAGGGTTCATACTTTCACTAGTGCAAGTTCTCTCAACAATAATAACATAACTGGATCATATAACTATCCCTCAACATGCAACAAAGAGTCACTCCAAAGTCACTAATAGTGGAGAACAAACGAAGAGATTATGGTAGGGTACGAAACCACCTCAAAGTTATTCTTTCCAATCAATTCGTTGGGCTATTCCTATAAGTGTCACAAACAGCCCTAGAGTTCATACTAGAATAACACCTTAAGACACAAATCAACCAAAACCCTAATGTCACCTAGATACTCCATTGTCACCTCAAGTATCCGTGGGTATGGTTATACGATATGCATCACACAATCTCAGATTCATCTATTCAACCAACAGAAAGAACTTCAAAGAGTGCCCCGAAGTTTCTACCAGAGAGTCAAGACGAAAACGTGTGCCAACCCCTATGCATAGGTTCATGGGCGGAACCCGCAAGTTGATCACCAAAACATACATCAAGTGAATCACGTGATATCCCATTGTCACGACAGATACGCACGGCAAGACATACATCAAGTGTTCTCAAATCATTAAAGACTCAATCCGATAGGATAACTTCAAAGGGAAAACTCAATCCATTACAAGAGAGTAGAGGGGGAAGAAGCAACATAAGATCCAACTATAATAGCAAAGCTCGCGATACATCAAGATCGTGCCAAATCAAGAACACGAGAGAGAGAGATCAAACACATAGCTACTGGTACATACCCTCAGCCCCGAGGGTGAACTACTCCCTCCTTGTCATGGAGAGCGCCGGGATGATGAAGATGGCCACCGGTGAGGGATCCCCCCTACGGCAGGGTGCCGGAACAGGGTCCCGATTGGTTTTTGGTGGCTACAGAGCCTTCGGCGGCGGAACTCCCGATCTATTCTGTTCCCCGAAGTTTTTAGGGTATATGGGTATATATAGGAGGAAGAAATACGTTAGGGGAGCCACAAGGGGCCCACGAGGGTGGAGGGCGCGCCCTAGGGGGGTGGGCGCGCCCCCCTACCTTGTGGCTCCCTCGTTTCTTTCCTGACGTGCACTCCAAGTCTATCAGGTTGCTTTCCTTCCAAAATTAACTTCTCCAGAAGGTTTCATTCTGTTTCGACTCCGTTTGATATTCCTTTTCTTCGAAACACTGAAACAAGGAAAAAAAACAGGAACTGGCACTGGGCTCTGGGTCAATAGGTTAGTTCCAAAAATAATATAAAAGTGCATAATAAAGCCCATAAACATCCAAAACAGGTAATATAATAGCATGGAACAATCAAAAATTATAGATACGTTGGAGACGTATCAGCATCCCCAAGCTTAATTCCTGCTCGTCCTCAAGTAGGTAAATGATAAAAACAGAATTTTTGATGTGGAATGCTACTTGGCATAATTTCAATGTATTTCTTCTTAATTGTGGTATGAATATTCAGATCCGAAAGATTCAAGATAAACGTTCATATTGACATAAAAGTAATAATACTTCAAGCATACTAACTAAGCAATCATGTCTTCTCAAAATAACATGGCCAAAGAAAGTTATCCCTACAAAATCATATAGTCTGGCTATGCTCTATCTTCACCACACAAAATATTTAAATCATGCACAACCCCGATGACAAGCCAAGCAATTGTTTCATACTTATGACATTCTCAAACTTTTTCAATCTTCACGCAATACATGAGCGTGAGCCATGGACATAGCACTATATGTGGAATAGAATGGTGGTTGTGGAGAAGACAAAAAGAAGAAGATAGTCCCACATCAACTAGGCGTATCAACGGGCTATGGAGATGCCCATCAACAGACATCAATGTGAGGGAGTAGGGATTGCCATGCAAGGGATGCACTAGAGCTATAAGTATATGAAAGCTACAAAAGAAATTAAGTGGGTGTGCATCCAACTCGCTTGCTCACGAAGACCTAGGGCATTTTGAGGAAGCCCATCATTGGAATATAAAAGCCAAGTTCTATAATGAAAGATTCCCACTAGTATATGAAAGTGACAACATAGGAGATTCTCTATCATGAAGATCATGGTGCTACTTTGAAGCACAAATGTGGTAAAAGGATAGTAGCATTGCCCCTTCTCTCTTTTTCTCTCATTTTTTATCAGGGCCTTTTCTCTCTTTTTTATGGCCTCTTTTTTTTTAGTCCGGAGTCTCATCCCGACTTGTGGGGGAATCATAGTCTCCATCATCCTTTCCTCACTAGGACAATGCTCTAATAATGATGATCATCACACTTTTATTTACTTACAACTCAAGAATTACAACTCAATACTTAGAACAAGAGATGACTCTATATGAATGCCTCCGGCGGTGTACCGGGATGTGCAATGTCTCATGAGTGACATGTATGAAAGAATTATGAAAGGTGGCTTTGCCACAAATACGATGTCAACTACATGATCATGCAAAGCAATATGACAATGATGGAGCGTGTCATAATAAATGGAACGGTGGAAAGTTGCATGGCAATATATCTCGGAATGGCTATGGAAATGCCATGGTAGGTAGGTATGGTGGCTGTTTTGAGGAAGGTATATGGTGGGTGTATGATACCGGCGAAAAGTGCGCGGTATTAGAGAGGCTAGCAACGGTGGGAGGAAGAAAAGTGCGTATAATCCATGGACTCAACATTAGTCATAAAGAACTCATATACTTATTGCAAAAATCTACAAGTTATCAAAGCAAAGTATTACGTGCATGCTCCTAGGGGGATAGATTGGTAGGAAAAGACCATCGCTCGTCCCCGACCGCCACTCATAAGGAAGACAATCAATAAATAAATCATGCTCCGACTTCATCACATAACGGTTCACCATACGTGCATGCTACGGGAATCACAAACTTTAACTCAAGTATTTCTCAAATTCACAACTACTCAACTAGCATGACTCTAATATCACTATCTCCATATCTCAAAACAATCATCAAGCATCAAACTTCTCTTAGTATTCAACACACTCATAAGAAAGTTTTTACTAGTCTTGAATACCTAGCATATTAGGATTAAGCACATTACCATGTTGTTTAAGACTCTCAAAATAATATAAGTGAAGCATGAGAGTTCATCTATTTCTTCAAAATAAAACCACCATTGTGCTCTAAAAGATATAAGTGAAGCACTAGAGCAAACGACAAACCACTCCGAAAGATATAAGTGAAGATCAATGAGTAGTTAAATAATTATGCAACTATGTGAAGACTCTCCCATTTAATAATTACAGATCTTGATACTTTATTCAAACAACAAGCAAAACAAAAGAAAATAAAATGACGCTCCAAGCAAAACACATATCATGTGGTGAATAAAAATATAGCTCCAAGTAAAGTTACCGATGAATGAAGACGGAAGAGGGGATGCCTTCCGGGGCATCCCCAAGCTTAGGCTCTTGGTTATCCTTGAATATTACCTTGGGGTGCCTTGGGCATCCCCAAGCTTAGGCTCTTGCCACTCCTTATTCTGTAGTCCATCGAATCTTTACCCAAAACTTGAAAACTTCACAACACAAAACTTAACAGAAAACTCGTGAGCTCCGTTAGCGAAAGAAAACAGAACACCACTTCTGTTGGTGAACGTAGTAATTTCAAAAAAATTCTACGCACATGCAAGATCATGGTGATGCATAGCAACGAGAGGGGAGAGTGTTGTCCACGTACCCTCGTAGACCGAAAGCGGAAGCGTTAGCACAACGCGGTTGATGTAGTCGTACGTCTTCACGATCCGACCGATCAAGTACCAAACGCATGGCACCTCCGAGTTCAGCACACGTTCAGCTCGATGACGTCCCTCGAACTCCGATCCAGCCGAGCTTTGAGGGAGAGTTTCGTCAGCACGACGGCGTGGTGACGATGATGATGTTCTACCGACGCGGGGCTTCACCTAAGCACCGCTATGATATAATCGAGGTGGATTATGGTGGAGGAGGGCACCGCACACGGCTAAGAGATCAAGAGATCAATTGTTGTGTCTTTGGGGTGCCCCCTGCCCCCGTATATAAAGGAGCAAGGGGGGAGGCGGCCAGCCTAGGAGGAGGGCGCGCCAAGGGGGAGTCCTACTCCCACCGGGAGTAGGACTCCTCCTTTCCTTGTTGGAGTAGGAGAATGGAAGGGAGAAGGAGAAGGAAGGAAGGGGGCGCCCCCCTCCCTAGTCCAATTCGGACTAGTCCATGGGGAGGGGTGCGGCCACCCTTTGGGGCCTTTCTCTCCTTTCCCGTATGGCCCATTAAGGCCCAATACGAATTCTCGTAACTCTTCGGTACTCCGAAAAATACCCAAATCACTCAGAACCTTTCCGATGTCCGAATATAGTCGTCCAATATATCGATCTTTACGTCTTGCCATTTCGAGACTCCTCGTCGTGTCCCCGATCTCATCCGGGACTCCGAACTACCTTCGGTACATCAAAACTCACAAACTCATAATATAATTGTCATCGAAACTTTAAGCGTGCGGACCCTACGGGTTCGAGAACTATGTAGACATGACCGAGACACGTCTCCGGTCAATAACCAATAGCGGAACCTGGATGCTCATATTGGCTCCCACATATTCTACGAAGATCTTTATCGGTCAAACTGCATAACAACATACGTTGTTCCCTTTGTCATCGGTATGTTACTTGCCCAAGATTCGATCATCGGTATCTCAATACCTAGTTTAATCTCGTTACCGGCAAGTCTCTTTACTCATTCCGTAATACATCATCCCACAACTAACTCATTGGTTGCAATGCTTGCAAGGCTTATAGTGATGTGCATTACCGAGTGGGCCCAGAGATACCTCTCCGACAATCGGAGTGACAAATCCTAATCTCGAAATACGCCAACCCAACAAGTACCTTCGGAGACACCTGTAGAGCACCTTTATAATCACCCAGTTACGTTGTGACGTTTCGTAGCACACAAAGTGTTCCTCCGGTAACGGGAGTTGCATAATCTCATAGTCATAGGAACATGTATAAGTCATGAAGAAAGCAATAGCAACATACTAAACGATCAAGTGCTAAGCTAACGGAATGGGTCAAGTCAATCACATCATTCTCCTAATGATGTGATCCTGTTAATCAAATGACAACTCTTTGTCTATGGTTAGGAAACACAACCATCTTTGATCAACGAGCTAGTCAAGTAGAGGCATACTAGTGACACTCTGTTTGTCTATGTATTCACACATGTATTATGTTTCCGGTTAATACAATTATAGCATGAATAATGAACATTTATCATGAAATAAGGAAATAAATAATTACTTTATTATTGCCTCTAGGGCATATTTTCTTCAGTCTCCCACTTGCACTAGAGTCAATAATCTAGTTCACATCGCCATGTGATTTAACATCAATAGTTCACATCACCATGTGATTAACACCCATAGTTCACATCGTCATGTGACCAACACCCAAAGGGTTTACTAGAGTTAATAATCTAGTTCACATCGTTATGTGATTAACACCCAAAGAGTACACATTCAGATCCGTAAGTATTTTGCAAATTTCTATGTCTACAATGCTCTGCACGGAGCTACTCTAGCTAATTGCTCCCACTTTCAATATGTATCTAGACCGAGACTTAGATTCATCTAGATTAGTGTCAAAACTTGCATCGACGTAACCCTTTACGACGAACCTTTTTGTCACCTCCATAATCGAGAAACATATCCTTATTCCACTAAGGATAATTTTTGACCGCTGTCCAGTGATCTACTCCTAGATCACTATTGTACTCCCTTACCAAAATCAGTGTAGGGTATACAATAGATCTGGTACACAGTATGGCATACTTTATAGAACCTATGGCCAAGGCATAGGGAATGACTTTCATTCTCTTTCTATCTTCTGGCGTGGTCGGGCTTTGAGTCTTACTCAATTTTACACCTTGTAACACAGGCAAGAACTCTTTCTTTGACTATTCCATTTTTGAACTACTTCAAAATCTTGTCAAGGTATGTACTCATTGAAAAACTTATCAAGCGTCTTGATCTATCTCTATAGATCTTGATGCTCAATATGTAAGCAGCTTCACCGAGGTCTTTCTGTGAAAAACTCCTTTCAAACACTCCTTTATGCTTTGCAGAATAATTCTACATTATTTCCGATCAACAATATGTCATTCACATATACTTATCAGAAATGTTGTAGTGCTCCCACTCACTTTCTTGTAAATACAGGCTTCACCGCAAGTCTGTATAAAACTATATCCTTTGATCAACTTATCAAAGCGTATATTCCAACTCCGAGATGCTTGCACCAGTCCATAGATGGATCGCTGGAGCTTGCATATTTTTTTAGCACCTTTAGGATTGACAAAACCTTCTGGTTGCATCATATACAACTATTCTTTAATAAATCCATTAAGGAATGCAGTTTTTGTTATCCATTTGCCAGATTTCATAAAATGCGGCAATTGCTAACATGATTCGGACAGAGTTAAGCATCGCTACAAGTGAGAAAATCTCATCGTAGTCAACACCTTGAACTTTGTCAAAAACCTTTTTTTCGACAAGTCTAGCTTTGTAGATAGTAACACTACTATCAGCGTCCATCTTCCTCTTAAAGATCCATTTATTTTCTATGGCTTGCCGATCATCGGGTAAGTCAACCAATATCCATACTTTGTTCTCATACATGGATCTCATCTCAGATTTCATGGCCTCAAGCCATTTCGCGGAATCTGGGCTCATCATCGCTTCCTCATAGTTCGTAGGTTCATCATGGTCAAGTAACATGACCTCCAGAACTGGATTATCATACCACTCTGGTGCGGATTTCATTCTGGTTGACCTACGAGGTTCGGTAGTAACTTGATCTGAAGTTACATGATCATCATCATTAGCTTCCTCACTAATTGGTGTAGGAGTCACAGGAACAGATTTCTCTCATGAACTACTTTCCAATAAGGGAGCAGGTACAATTACCTCATCAAGTTCTACTTTCCTCCCACTCACTTCTTTCGAGAGAAACTCCTTCTCTAGAAAGGATCCAAATTTAGCAATGAATAACTTGCCTTCGGATCTGTGATAGAAGGTGTACCCAACAGTCTCCTTTGGGTATCCTATGAAGACACATTTCTCCGATTTGGGTTTGAGCTTATCAGGATGAAACTTTTTCATATAAGCATCACAACCCCAAACTTTAAGAAACGACAACTTTGGTTTCTTGCCAAACCATAGTTCATATGGTGTCGTCTCAAACGAATTTAGATGGTGCCCTTTTTACGTGAATGCAGCTGTCTCTAATGCAGAACCCCAAAACTATAGTGGTAAATCGGTAAGAAACATCATAGATTGCACTATATCCAATAAAGTACGGTTACGGCGTTCGGACACACCATTATGTTGTGGTGTTCCAGGTGGAACAAATTTGTGAAACTATTCCGCATTGTTTTAATTTGAAGACCAAACTCGTAACTCAAATATTTGTCTCCACGATCAGATCGTAGAAACCTTATTTTCTTGTCACGATGATTTTCCACTTCACTCTGAAATTCTTTGAACTTTTCAAATGTTTCAGACTTATGTTTCATCAAGTAGATATCCCCATATCTGCTCAAATCATCTGTGAAGGTCAGAAAATAACGATACCCGCCGCGAGCCTCAACACTCATCGGATCGCATACATTAGTATGTATTATTTCCAATAAGTCAGTTGCTCGCTCCATTGTTCCGGAGAACGGAGTCTTAGTCATCTTGCCCATAAGGCATGGTTCGCAAGCATCAAGCGATTCACAATCAAGTGATTCCAAAAGCCCATCAGCATGGAGTTTCTTCATGCGCTTTACACCAATATGACCTAAACGGCAGTGCCACAAATAAGTTGCACTATCATTATTAACTTTGCATCTTTTGGCTTCAATATTATGAATATGTGTATCACTACGATCTAGATCCAACGAACCATTTTCATTGGGTGTGTAACCATATAAGGTTTTATTCATGTAAACAGAACAACAATTATTCTCTAACTTAAATGAATAACCATATTGCAATAAACATGATCAAATCATATTCATGCTCAACGCAAACACCAAATAACACTTATTTAGGTTCAACACTAATCCCAAAAGTATAGGGAGTGTGCGATGATGATAATATCAATCTTGGAACCACTTCCAATACACATCGTCACTTCATCCTTAACTAGTTTATGTTCATTATGCAACTCCCGTTTCGAGTTACTACTCTTTAGCAACTGAACCAGTATCAAATACCGAGGGGTTGCTACGAAAACTAGTAAAATACACATCAATAATCTGTATATCAAATATACCTTTGTTCACTTTGCCATCCTTCTTATCCACCAAATACTTGGGGCAGTTTCGCTTCCAGTGACCAGTCCCTTTGCAGTAGAAGCACTTAGTCTCAGGCTTAGGTCCAGACTTGGGCTTCTTCACTTGAGCAGCAACTTGCTTGCCGTTCTTCTTGAAGTTCCCCTTCTATCCCTTTGCCCTTTTCTTGAAACTAGTGGTCTTGTTAACCATCAACACTTGATGCTCTTTCTTTGATTTCTACCTTTGTCGATTTCAGCATCGCGAAGAGCTCGGGAATTACTTTCGTCATCCCTTACATACTATAGTTCATCACGAAGTTCTATTAACTTGGTGATGGTGACTAGAGAATTCTGTCAATCACTATTTTATCTGGAAGATTAACTCCCACTTGATTCAAGCGATTGTAGTACCCAGACAATCTGAGCACATGCTCACTGCTTGAGCTATTCTCCTCCATCTTTTAGCTATAGAACTTGTTGGAGATTTCATATCTCTCAACTCGGGTATTTGCTTGAAATATTAACTTCAACTCCTGGAACATCTCATATGGTCCATGACGTTCAAAACGTCTTTGAAGTCCCGATTCTAAGCCGTTAAGCATGGTGCACTAAACTATCAAGTAGTCATCATATTGAGCTAGCCAAACGTTCATAACGTCTGCATCTGCTCCTGCAATAGGTCTGTCACCTAGCGGTGCATCAAGGACATAATTCTTCTGTGCAGCAATGAGGGTAATCCTCAGATCACGGATCCAATCCGCATCTTTGCTACTACATCTTTCAACATAATTTTTCTCTAGGAACATATCAAAAATAAACACAAGGAAGCAACAACGCGAGCTATTGATCTACAACATAATTTGCAAAATACTATCAGGACTAAGTTCATGATAAATTTAAGTTCAATTAATCATATTACTTAAGAACTCCCACTTAGATAGACATCCCTCTAATCCTCGAAGTGATCACGTGATCCATATCAACTAAACCATGTCTGATCATCACGTGAGATGGAGTAGTTTCAATGGTGAACATCACTATGTTGATCATATCTACTATATGATTCACGCTCGACCTTTCGGTCTCAGTGTTCCGAGGCCATATCTGTTATATGCTAGGCTCGTCAAGTTTAACCTGAGTATTCCGTGTGTGCAACTGTTTTGCACCCGTTGTATTTGAACGTGGAGCCTATCACACCCGATCATCACGTGGTGTCTCAGCACGAAGAACTTTCGCAACGGTGCATACTCAGGGAGAACACTTATACCTTGATAATTTAGTGAGGGATCATCTTATAATGCTACCGTCAATCAAAGCAAGATAAGATGCATAAAAGATAAACATCACATGCAATCAATATAAGTGATATGATATAGCCATCATCATCTTGTGCTTGTGATCTCCATCTCCGAAGCACCGTCATGATCACCATCGTCATCGGCGCGACACCTTGATCTCCATCGTAGCATCGTTGTCGTCTCGCCAATCTTATGCTTCTACGACTATCGCTACCGCTTAGTGATAAAGTAAAGCATTACAGGGCGATTGCATTGCATACAATAAAGCGACAACCATATGGCTCCTGCCAGTTGCCGATAACTCAGTTACAAAACATGATCATCTCATACAATAAAATTTACCATCATGTCTTGACCATATCACATCACAACAAGCCCTGCCAAAACAAGTTAGACGTCCTCTACTTTGTTGTTGCAAGTTTTACGTGGCTGCTACGGGCTTAGCAAGAACCGTTCTCACCTACGCCTCAAAACCACAACGATAGTTTGTCAAGTTGGTGCTGTTTTAACCTTCGCAAGGACCGGGTGTAGCCACACTCGGTTCAACTAAAGTTGGAGAAACTGACACCCGCCAGCCACCTATGTGCAAAGCACGTCGGTAGAACCAACCTCGCGTAAGCGTACGCGTAATGTCGGTCCGGGCCGCTTCATCCAACAATACCGCTGAACCAAAGTTTGACATGCTGGTAAGCAGTATGACTTATATCGCCCACAACTCACTTGTGTTCTACTCGTGCATATGACATCTACGCATAAAACCAGGCTTGGATGCCACTGTTGGGGAACGTACTAATTTCAAAAAAATTCTACGCACACGCAAGATCATGGTGATGCATAGCAACGAGAGGGGAGAGTGTTGTCCATGTACCCTCGTAGACCGAAAGCGGAAGCGTTAGCACAACGCGGTTGATGTAGTCATACGTCTTCACGATCCGACCGATCAAGTACGGAACGCAGGGCACCTCCGAGTTCAGCACACGTTCAGCTCGATGACGTCCCTCGAACTCCGATCCAGCCGAGCTTTGAGGGAGAGTTTCGTCAGCACGACGGCGTGGTGACGATGATGATGTTCTACCGACGTGGGGATTCGCCTAAGCACCGCTACGATATAATCGAGGTGGATTATGGTGGAGGGGGGCACCGCACACGGCTAAGAGATCAAGAGATCAATTGTTGTGTCTTTGGGGTGCCCCCTACCCCCGTATATAAAGGAGCAAGGGGGGAGGCGGCCGGCCTAGGAGGAGGGGGCGCCAAGGGGGGAGTCCTACTCCCACCAGGAGTAGGACTCCTCCTTTCCTTGTTGGAGTAGGAGAAGGGAAAAGAGAAGAAGGAAGGAAGGGGGCGCCCCCCCTCCCTAGTCCAATTCGGACTAGTCCAGGGGGAGGGGTGCGGCCACCCTTTGGGGCCTTTCTCTCCTTTCCCGTATGGCCCATTAAGGCCCAATACGAATTCCCGTAACTCTCCGGTACTCCGAAAAATACCCGAATCACTCGGAACCTTTCCGATGTCCGAATATAGTCGTCCAATATATCGATCTTTACATCTCGACCATTTCGAGACTCCTCGTCATGTCCCCGATCTCATCCGGGACTCCGAACTACCTTCGGTACATCAAAACTTGTAAACTCATAATATAATTGTCATCGAAACTTTAAGCGTGCGAACCCTACGGGTTCGAGAACTATGTAGACATGACCGAGACACGTCTCCGGTCAATAACCAATAGCGGAACCTGGATGCTCATATTGGCTCCCACATATTCTACGAAGATCTTTATCGGTCAAACCGCATAACAACATACGTTGTTCCCTTTGTCATCGGTATGTTAATTGCCCGAGATTCGATCGTCGGTATCTCAATACCTAGTTTAATCTCGTTACCGGCAAGTCTCTTTACTCGTTCCATAATACATCATCCCGCAACTAACTCATTGGTTTCAATGCTTGCAAGGCTTATAGTGATGTGCATTACCGAGTGGGCCCAAAGATACCTCTCCGACAATCGGAGTGACAAATCCTAATCTCGAAATACGCCAACCCAACAAGTACCTTCGGAGACACCTATAGAGCATCTTTATAATCACCCAGTTACGTTGTGACGTTTGGTAGCACACAAAGTGTTCCTCCGGTAAACGGGAGTTGCATAATCTCATAGTCATAGGAACATGTATAAGTCATGAAGAAAGCAATAGCAACATACTAAACGATTAAGTGCTAAGCTAACGGAATGGATCAAGTCAATCACATCATTCTCCTAAGATGTGATCCCGTTAATCAAATGACAACTCTTTGTCTATGGTTAGGAAACACAACCATCTTTGATCAACGAGCTAGTCAAGTAGAGGCATACTAGTGACACTCTGTTTGTCTATGTATTCACACATGTATTATGTTTCCGGTTAATACAATTATAGCATGAATAATAAACATTTATCATGAAATAAGGAAATAAATAATAACTTTATTATTGCCTCTAGGGCATATTTCCTTCAACTTCAAGGTACTGTAATGAACTCATTCTTTATTTGTATTGGTGTTAAATCTACTGTATTCCAACTTCTCTATGGTTTATAAACTATTTTAGTAGCCATAGATTCATCAAAATAAGCAAACAACACACGAAAAACAGAATCTGTCAAAAACAGAACAGTCTGTAGTAATCTGTAACTAACGCAAACTTCTGGAACTCCAAAAATTCTAAAATAAATTGGTGAACCTGAGGAATTTGTCTAGTAATCATCTGCAAAAAGAATCAACTAAATATCACTCTCCAGTAAAAAGTTTTAGCTAATCTCGTGAGCGCTAAAGTTTCTGTTTTTTACAGCATGATCATAAAGACTTCACCCAAGTCTTCCCAAAGGTTCTACTTGGCACAAACACTAATTAAAACATAAAAACCACATCTAAACAGAAGCTAGATGGATTATTTATTCCTAACAGAACCAAAAAGCAGGAAACTAAAATAAAATTGGGTTGCCTCCCAACAAGCGCTATCGTTTAATGCCCCTAGCTAGGCATGATGATTTCAATGATGCTCACATAAAAGATAAGAATTGAACATAAAGAGAGCATCATGAAGAATATGACTAGCACATTTAAGTCTAACCCACTTCCTATGCATAGGGATTTTGTGAGCAAACAATTTATGGGAACAATAATCAACTAGCATAGGAAGGCAAAACAAGCAAATCTTCAAAAATGTAAGCACATAGGGAGGAAACTTGATTACTTCCTAAAGTTATAAGATTCAACATCCTCCAAAATAGTGGGATCATTACTTCCTAAAGTTGACACTCTTCCAAACCCACATTCATCAATATAATCATCATAAGTAGGAGGCATGCTTTCATCATAATAAATTTGCTCATCAAAACTTGGGGGACAAAAAATATCATCTTTATTAAACGTAGCATCCCCAAGCTTGGGACAAACATTAATTGCAGAAAATATATTCTCAAAAACATCATCTTCATCAAACATAGCATCCCCAAGCTTGGGCATTTTCATATCATAAGCATAATCACTCTCATCATTAATAGTATGGATAGCACCAATAGTATAGCAATTGTCATATTCCAAGCAAGTGCCAAAAAGATTTTCAAGATCATAAGAAGTATCATTATCTTCCCAATCATAATCATCACAACAAGCAATAGGCATAACGAGATCATCATCAAGTGCATCATCTTCATTTTCATGAGGCACAACAATAATAGGAGCAACATTATTTGGGGGAGATATCTTTTTACCTCTCTTCCTTTTTCTTTTCTTCTTCTTCACCTCATGTGTGGGTTCAATCCTCTTTTTGGAGCTCCTTATTAATGAGATTGGTTGAATAGAAGGCTCCTCCTCGTTACCTGATTCATCATAAGAAATAATAGGAGAATATTGGGAAGTCTCTTCCCTTTCGTTAGTATTCTCTTCATCTTCTATTTGTTTTCCTTTCTTTATGTAATTGGCAATATAAGGATTTTCAATGCAATTCACCGCACAATACATATAAATTTCTTCTAGATCAAAACCAAGAAGTTTATAACGGGCAAATTCTGGAAGATGCCTAGTTATATGTTTCATTTCTTTGCAACCCATAAGCAAGCTAAGTTCATTATAATGTGCAAGGGAAATCAACTCATCACAATTTTTTGACATGATTAGATCATGAAACAATTTGCATCGGATAGCTAAATGACCACTTTCATTGCAAAGTTCACAAGTATGGCGAAGAAAATTCAAATCTTCAGCACAAACATCTAGCCTTTCTTGCAACAAAGGAGTTCATACTAACAACATTGCAACCATGATCATCAGTCAAAGATTTAGTGCCAAACATTTTAATGCATTCTTCTTCTAACACTTTGGCACAATTTTCCTTTCCATCATACTCACGAAAGATATTAAAAAGATGAAGCGTAAGAGACAAACTCAATTCCATTTTTTGTAGTTTTCTTTTATAAACTAAACTAGTGATAAAACAAGACACAAAAAGATTCGATTGCAAGATCTAAAGATATACCTTCAAGCACTCACCTCCCCGGCAACGGCGCCAGAAAAGAGCTTGATGTCCACTACACAACCTTCTTCTTGTAGACGTTGTTGGGCCTCCAAGTGCAGAGGTTTGTAGGACAGTAGCAAATTTCCCTCAAGTGGATGACCTAAGGTTTATCAATCCGTGGGAGGCGTAGGATGAAGATGGTCTCTCTCAAACAACCCTGCAACCAAATAACAAAGAGTCTCTTGTGTCCCCAACACACCCAATACAATGGTAAATTGTATAGGTGCACTAGTTCGGCGAAGAGATGGTGATACAAGTGCAATATGGATGGTAGATATATGTTTTTGTAATCTGAAAATATAAAAACAGCAAGGTAACAAGTACTAAAAGTGAGCACAAACGGTATTGCAATGCTAGGAAACAAGGCCTAGGGTTCATACTTCCACTAGTGCAAGTTCTCTCAACAATAATAACATAACTGGATCATATAACTATCCCTCAACATGCAACAAAGAGTCACTCCAAAGTCACTCATAGCGGAGAACAAACGAAGAGATTATGGTAGGGTACGAAACCACCACAAAGTTATTCTTTCCAATCAATCCGTTGGGCTATTCCTATACGTGTCACAAACAGCCCTAGAGTTCGTACTAGAATAACACCTTAAGACACAAATCAACCAAAACCCTAATGTCACCTAGATACTCCATTGTCACCTCAAGTATCCGTGGGTATGATTATACGATATGCATCACACAATCTCAGATTCATCTATTCAACCAACAGAAAGAACTTCAAAGAGTGCCCCAAAGTTTCTACCGGAGAGTCAAGACAAAAACGTGTGCCAACCCCTATGCATAGGTTCATGGGCGGAACCCGCAAGTTGATCACCAAAACATACATCAAGTGAATCATGTGATATCCCATTGTCACCACAGATACGCACGGCAAGACATACATCAAGTGTTCTCAAATCATTAAAGACTCAATCCGATAAGATAACTTCAAAGTGAAAACTCAATCCATTACAAGAGAGTAGAGGGGGAAGAAGCAACATAATATCCAACTATAATAGCAAAGCTCGCGATACATCAAGATCGTGCCAAATCAAGAACACGAGAGAGAGAGAGAGAGAGAGAGAGAGAGAGAGAGATCAAACACATAGCTACTGGTACATACCCTCAGCCCCAAGGGTGAACTACTCCCTCCTCGTCATGGAGAGCGCCGGGATGATGAAGATGGCCACCGGTGAGGGATCCCCCCTCCGGCAGGGTGCCGGAACAGGGTCCCGATTGGTTTTTGGTGGCTACAGAGGCTTGCGGCGGCGGAACTCCCAATCTATTCTGTTCCCCCAAGTTTTTAGGGTATATGGGTATATATAGGAGGAAGAAGTACGTCAGGGGTGTTGGAAATATGCCCTAGAGGCAATAATAAATTGGTTATTATTATGTTTCCTTGTTCATGATAATTGTTTATTATCCATGCTAAAATTGTATTGATAGGAAACTCAGATACATGTGTGGATACATAGACAACACCATGTCCCTAGTAAGCCTCTAGTTGACTAACTCGTTGATCAATAGATGGTTACGGTTTCCTGACCATGGACATTGGATGTCGTTGATAACGGGATCACATCATTAGGAGAATGATGTGATGGACAAGACCCAATCCTAAGCCTAGCACAAGATCGTGTAGTTAGTCTGCTAAAGCTTTTCTAATGTCAAGTATCATTTCCTTAGACCATGAGATTGTGCAACTCCCGGATACCGTAGGAATGCTTTGGGTGTACCAAACGTCACAACGTAACTGGGTGGCTATAAAGGTGCACTACAGGTATCTCCGAAAGTGTCTGTTGGGTTGGCACGAATCGAGACTGGGATTTGTCACTCCGTGTAAACGGAGAGGTATCTCTGGGCCCACTCGGTAGGACATCAACATAATGTGCATGATGTGACCAAGGAGTTGATCACGGGATGATGTGTTATGGAACGAGTAAAGAGACTTGCCGGTAACGAGATTGAACAAGGTATCGGGATACCGACGATCGAATCTCGGGCAAGTAACATACCGATAGACAAAGGGAATTGTATACGGGATTGATTGAATCCCCGACATCGTGGTTCATCCGATGAGATCATCGTGGAACATGTGGGAGCCAACATGGGTATCCAGATCCCGCTGTTGGTTATTGGCCGGAGAACGTCTCGGTCATGTCTGCATGGTTCCCGAACCCGTAGGGTCTACACACTTAAGGTTCGATGACGCTAGGGTTATAGGGAATAGATAAACGTGGTTACCGAATGTTGTTCGGAGTCCCGGATGAGATCCCGGACGTCACGAGGAGTTCCGGAATGGTCCGGAGGTAAAGATTTATATATGGGAAGTCCTGTTTTGGTCACCGGAAAAGTTTCGGATGCTATCGGTAACGTACCGGGACCACCGGGAGGGTCCCGGGGATCCACCAGGTGGGGCCACCGGCCCCAGAGGGCTGCATGGGCCAAGTGTGGGAAGGGACCAGCCCCTAGGTGGGCTGGTGCGCCTCCCACAAGGGGCCCAAGGCGCAGGGAAAGGGGGAAGGGGGAAACCCTAGGCTCAGATGGGCCTAAGGCCCACCTAGTGGTGCGCCCCCTCTCTCCCCCTTGGCCGCCCCTCCAAGTCCCAGCTAGGGCTGGCCGCACCCCTTGGGGGGGAACCCTAGATGGGGGCGCAGCCCCTCCCCCTCCCCTATATATAGTGGGGGTTTTGGGGCTGCCATGGACATGAGACTTCCTCTCTCTTTGGTGCAGCCCTACCCCTCTCCCTCCTCATCTCTCGCAGTGCTTGGCGAAGCCCTGCTGGAGTGCCACGCTCCTCCATCACCACCATGCCGTTGTGCTGCTGCTGGACGGAGTCTTCCCCAACCTCTCCCTCTCTCCTTGCAGGATCAAGGCGTGGGAGACGTCACCGGGCTGCACGTGTGTTGAACGCGGAGGCGCCGTGGTTCAGCGCTTAGATCGGAATCAACCGTGATCTGAATCGCTACGAGTACGACACCTTCATCCGCGTTCTTGCAACGCTTCCGCATGGCGATCTACAATGGTATGTAGATGCACTCCCCTTCCACTCGTTGCTAGATTACTCCATAGATTGATCTTGGTGATGCGTAGAAATTTTTTGAATTTCTGCTACGTTCCCCAACAGTGGCGTCATGAGCTAGGTCTATGCGTAGTTTCTATGCACGAGTAGAACACAAAGTAGTTGTGGGCGTCGATTTTGTCAATTTACTTGCCGTTACTAGTCTTATCTTGATTCGGCGGCATCGTGGGATGAAGCGGCCCAGACCGACCTTACACGTACACTTACATGAGAAAGGTTCCACCGACTGACATGCACTAGTTGCATAAGGTGGCTAGCGGGTGTCTGTCTCTCCCACTTTAGTCGGATCGGATTCGATGAAAAGGGTCCTTATGAAGGGTAAATAGAAATTGGCATATCACGTTGTGGCTTTTGCGTAGGTAAGAAACGTTCTTGCTAGAATCCCATAGCAGCCACGTAAAACATGCAACAACAATTAGAGGACGTCTAACTTGTTTTTGCAGGGTATGCTATGTGATGTGATATGGCCAAAAGGATGTGATGAATGATATATGTGATGTATGAGATTGATCATGTTCTTGTAATAGGAATCACGACTTGCATGTTGATGGGTATGACAACCGGCAGGAGCCATAGGAGTTGTCTTAATTTATTGTATGACCTGCGTGTCAATGAAAACGCCATGTAATTACTTTACTTTATTGCTAACCGTTAGCCATAGTAGTAGAAGTAATAGTTGGCGAGACAACTTCATGAAGACACGATGATGGAGATCATGATGATGGAGATCATGATGATGGAGATCATGGTGTCATGCCGGTGACGAAGGTGATCATGTCGCGCCTCAAAGATGGAGATCAAAGGCGCAAGATGATATTGGCCATATCACGTCACTTTATGATTTGCATGTGATGTTTGTCATGTTTACATCTTATTTGCTTAGAACGACGGTAGCATAAATAAGATGATCCCTCACTAAAATTTCAAGAGACGTGTTCCCCCTAACTGTGCACCGTTGCGAAGGTTCGTTGTTTCGAAGCACCACGTGATGATCGGGTGTGATAGATTCTAACGTTCGAATACAACGGGTGTTGACGAGCCTAGCATGTACAGACATGGCCTCGGAACACATGCGAAACACTTAGGTTGACTTGACGAGCCTAGCATGTACAGACATGGCCTCGGAACACAAGAGATCGAAAGGTCGAACATGAGTCGTATAGTAGATGCGATCAACATGGAGATGTTCACCGATGATGACTAGTCCGTCTCACGTGATGATCGGACACGGCCTAGTTTGACTCAGATCATGTATCACTTAGATGACTAGAGGGATGTCTATCTGAGTGGGAGTTCATTGAATAATCAGATGAACTTAATTATCATGAACATAGTCAAAAGGTCTTTGCAAATTATGTCATAGCTTACGCTTAGTTCTACTGTTTAAGATATGTTCCTAGAGAAAAATTTAGTTGAAAGTTGATAGTAGCAATTATGCGGACTGGGTCCGTAAACTGAGGATTGTCCTCATTGCTGCACAGAAGGCTTATGTCCTTAATGCACCGCTCGGTGTGCTGAACCTCAGTGTCGTCTGCAGATGTTGCGAAACATCTGGCATACACGTTTTGATAACTACGTGATAGTTCAGTGCGTAATGCTAACGGTTTAGAATTGTGGCACCAAAGACGTTTTGAAACGTCACAGAACATATGAGATGTTCCGAAGACTGAAATTGGGATTTCAGACTAGTGCCCACGTCAAGAGGTATGAGACCCCTGACAAATTTCTTAAGCCTGCAGACTAAGGGAGAAAAGCTCAATCGTTGAGCATGTGCTCAGATTGGCTGAGTACCACAATCACTTGAATCGAGTGGGAGTTAATCTTCCAGATGAGATAGTGATGGTTCTCCATAGTCGCTGCCACCAAGCTATTAGAGCTTCGTGATGAACTATAACATATCAGGGATAGACATGATGATCCTTGAGCAACTCGCGATGTTTGACACCGCGAAAGTAGAAATCAAGAAGGAGCATCAATTGTTGATGGTTAGTAAAACCACTAGTTTCTAGAAGGGCAAGGGCAAAAGGGATACTTCATGAAACAGCAAATCATTTTCTGCTCTAGTGAAGAATCCCAAGGTTGAACCCAAACCCGAGACTAAGTGCTTCTGTAATGAGGGAAACGGTCACTGAAGCAAAACTGCCCTAGATACTTGGTAGATGAGAAGGCAGGCAAGGTCGAACGAAATATATTGGATATACATTATATGAATGTGTACTTTACTAGTACTCCTAGCAGCACCAGGGTATTAGATACCGGTTCGGTTGCTAAGTGCTAGTAACTCGAAATAAAAGCTGCGGAATAAACGGAGACTAGCTAAAGGTGAGATGACGATATGTGTTGGAAGTGTTTCCAAGGTTGATGTGATCAAGCATCGCATGCTCCCTCTACCATCGAGATTGGTGTTAAACCTAAATAATTGTTATTTGGTGTTTGCGTTGAGCATAAACATGATTGGATTATGTTTATCGCAATACGGTTATTCATTTAAGGAGAATAATGGTTACTCTGTTTATTTGAATAATACCTTCAATGGTCTTGCACCTAAAATGAATCTCGATCGGAGTGATACACATGTTCGTGCCAAAAGATATAAAATAGTAATGATAGTACCACATACTTGTGGCACTGCCATTTGAGTCATATTGGTATAGAACGCATGAAGAAGCTCCATGTAGATGGATCTTTGGACTCACTCGTTTTTCAAAGGATTGAGACATGAGAACCATGTCTATTGGTATATATGCGTGAAGAAACTCCATGCAGATGGATCGTTTGGACTCACTTGATTTTGAATCACTTGAGACATGCAAATCATACCACATGGGCAAGATGACTGAAAAGCCTCGTTTTCAGTAAGATGGAACAAGAGAGCAACTTGTTGGAAGTAATACATTTGATGTGTGCAGTCCAATGAGTGCTGAGGCACGCAGTGGATATCGATATGTTCTTACTTCACAGATGATTTGAGTAGATGCTGAGAATATTTACTTGATGAAACACAAGTCTGAATTATTGAAAGGTTCAAGTAATTTCAGAGTGAAGTTGAAGATCGTCGTGACAAGAGCATAAAATGTCTATGATATGATCATAGAGATATCTGAGTTACGAGTTTGGCACACAATTAAGACATTGTGGAAAGTGTTTCACAATTAATACCGCCTGGAACACCACAATGTGATGGTGTGTCCGAACATCATAATTGCACCCTATTGGATATGGTGCATACCATGATGTCTCTTTACCACTATCGTTTATGGGTTAGGCATTAGAGACAACCGCATTCACTTTAAATAGGGCACCACGCAATTCCGTTGAGACGACACCGTTTAGAGAAACCTAAGTTGTCATTTCTTAAAAGTTTGGGGCTGCGATGCTTATGTGAAAAAGTTTCAGGCTGATAAGCTCGAACCCAAAGCGGATAAATGCATCTTCATAGTATACCCAAAACAGTTGGGTATACCTCCTATTTCAGATCTGGAAGCAAAAGTAATTGCTTCTAGAAACGGGTCCTTTCTCGAAGAAAAGTTTCTCTCGAAAGAATTGAGTGGGAGGATGGTGGAGACTTGATGAGGTTATTGAACCATAACTTCAACTAGTGTGTAGCAGGGCACAGGAAGTTGTTCCTGTGGCACCTACACCAATTGAAGTAGAAGCTTATGATAGTGATCATGAAACTTCGGATCAAGTCACTACCAAACCTCGTAGGTCGACAAGGACATGTACTACTCCTGAGTGCTACGGTAATCCTGTCTTAGATATCATGTTGTTAGACAATACAGAACCTACGAGCTATGGAGAAGCGATGGTGGGCCCATATTCCGACAAATGGTTAGAAGCCATGAAATCCAAGATAGGATCCATGTATCAGAACAAAGCATGGACTTTGGTGAACTTGCCCGATGATCGGCAAGCCATTGAGATAAATGGATCTTTAAGAAGAAGACGGACGTGGACGGTAAGGTTACCGTCTATGAAGCTCGACTTGTGGCAAAGAGTATTTTCAATGGTTCAAGGAGTTGACTATGATGAGATTTTCTCATCCGTAGCGATGCTTAAGTCCGTCGGAATCATGTTAGCATTAGCTGCATTTATGAAATCTGGCAGATGGATGTCAAAACAAGTTTCCTTACCAGTTTTCGTAAGGAAAGGTTGTATGTGATACAATCAGAAAGGTTTTGTCGATCCTAAGGATGCTAAAAGGTATGCTAGCTCCAGCGATCCTTCCATGGATTAGAGCAAGCATCTCGGAGTCAGAATATACGCTTTGATGGAGTGATCAAAGTTTTTGGGTTTATACAAAGTTTGTTAGAAACTTGTATTTACAATAAAGTGAGTGGGAGCGCTACAACATTTCTGATAAGTATATGTGAATGACATATTGTTGATCCGAAATGATGTAGAATTTCTGGAAAGCATAAAGGGTTGTTTGAAAGGAGTTTTTCAAAGGAAGACCTGGATAAAGCTGCTTACATATTGGGCATCAAGATCTATAGAGATAGATCAAGACGCCTGATGATACTTTCAAAGAACGCACACCTTGACATGATTTTGAAAGAGTTCAAAATAGGTCAGCAAAGAAGGAGTTCTTGGCTGTGTTACAAGGTGTGAGTATTGAGTAAGACTCAAGACCTAACCACAGCAGAAGAGAGAGAAAGGACGAAGGTCGTCCCCTATGCTTTAGACGTAGGCTCTATAGTATGCTATGCTGTGTACCGCACATGAAGTGTGCCTTGCCATGAGTTGGTCAAGGGGTACAATAGTGATCCGGGAATGGATCACATGACAGTGGTCGAACTTATCCTTAGTATCTAGTAGACTAAGGAATTTTCTCGATTATGGAGGTGAAAAGGAGTTCATCGTAAAGGGTTACGTCGATGCGAACTTTGACACTAATCCGGATGACTCTGAGTAGTAAAGCGGATTCGTATAGTAGAGCAGTTATTTGAAATGGCTCCAAGTAGCGCGTGGTAGCATCCACAAGATGACATAGATATTCGTAAAGCACACACGGATCTGAAAGGTTCAGACCCGTTGACTAATAACCTCTCTCACAAGCATAACATGATCAAACCAGAACTCATTGAGTGTTAATCACATAGTGATGTGAACTAGATTGTTGACTCTAGTAAAATCTTTGGATGTTGGTCACATGGTGATGTGACCTGTGAGTGTTAATCACATGGTGATGTGAACTAGATTATTGACTCTAGTGCAAGTGGGAGACTGTTGAAAATATGCCCTAGAGGCAATAATAAATTGGTTATTATTATATTTCCTTGTTCATGATAATCGTTTATTATCCATGCTAAAATTGTATTGATAGGAAACTCAGATACATGTGTGGATACATAGACAACACCATGTCCCTAGTAAGCCTCTAGTTGACTAGCTCGTTGATCAATAGATGGTTACGGTTTCCTGACCATGGACATTGGATGTCGTTGATAACGGGATCACATCATTAGGAGAATGATGTGATGGACAAGACCCAATCCTAAGCCTAGCACAAGATCGTGTAGTTCGTCTGCTAAAGCTTTTCTAATGTCAAGTATCATTTCCTTAGAACATGAGATCGTGCAACTCCCGGATACCGTAGGAATGCTTTGGGTGTACCAAACGTCACAACGTAACTGGGTGGCTATAAAGGTGCACTACAGGTATCTCCGAAAGTGTCTCTTGGGTTGGCACGAATCGAGACTGGGATTTGTCACTACATGTAAAGAGAGGTATCTCTGGGCCCACTCGGTAGGACATCATCATAATGTGCACAATGTGACCAAGGAGTTGATCACGGGATGATGTGTTACGGAACGAGTAAAGAGACTTGCCAGTAACGAGATTGAACAAGGTATCGGGATACCGACGATCGAATCTCGGGCAAGTAACATACCGATAGACAAAGGGAATTGTATACGGGATTGATTGAATCCCCGACATCGTGGTTCATCCGATGAGATCATCGTGGAACATGTGGGAGCCAACATGGGTATCCAGATCCCGCTGTTGGTTATTGGCCGGAGAACGTCTCGGTCATGTCTGCATGGTTCCCGAACCCGTAGGGTCTACACACTTAAGGTTCGATGACGCTAGGGTTACAGGGAATAGATATACGTGGTTACCGAATGTTGTTCGGAGTCCCGGATGAGATCCCGGACGTCACGAGGAGTTCCGGAATGGTCCGGAGGTAAAGATTTATATATGGGAAGTCATGTTTTGGTCACCGGAAAAGTTTCGGGTGCTATCGGTAACGTACCGGGACCACCGGGAGGGTCCCGGGGGTCCACCAGGTGGGGCCACCGGCCCCAGAGGGCTGCGTGGGCCAAGTGTGGGAAGGGACCAGCCCTAGGTGGGCTGGTGCGCCTCCCACAAGGGGCCCAAGGCGCAGGGAAAGGGGGAAACCCTAGGCTCAGATGGGCCTAAGGCCCACCTAGTGGTGCGCCCCCTCTCTCCCCCTTGGCCGCCCCTCCAAGTCCCATCTAGGGCTGGCCGCACCCCTTGGGGGGGAACCCTAGATGGGGGCGCAGCCCCTCCCCCTCCCCTATATATAGTGGGGGTTTTGGGGCTGCCATGGACATGACACTTCCTCTCTCTTTGGTGCAGCCCTACCCCTCTCCCTCCTCGTCTCTCGCAGTGCTTGGCGAAGCCCTGCTGGAGTGCCACGCTCCTCCATCACCACCATGCCGTTGTGCTGCTGCTGGACGGAGTCTTCCCCAACCTCTCCCTCTCTCCTTGCTGGATCAAGGCGTGGGAGACGTCTCCGGGCTGCACGTGTGTTGAACGCGGAGGCGTTGTGGTTCGGCGCTTAGATCGGAATCAACCGCGATCTGAAGCTACGAGTACGACACCTTCATCCGCGTTCTTGCAACTCTTCCGCATCGCGATCTACAATGGTATGTAGATGCACTCCCCTTCCCCTCGTTGCTAGATTACTCCATAGATTGATCTTGGTGATGCGTAGAAAATTTTTGAATTTCTGCTACGTTCCCCAACAAGGGGAGCCACGAGGGGCCCACGAGGGTGGAGGGCGCGCCCTAGGGGGGTGGGCGCGCCCCCCTACCTCGTGGCTCCCTCGTTTCTTTCCTGACATGCACTCCAAGTCTATCAGGTTGCTTTCCTTTCAAAATTAACTTCTCCAGAAGGTTTCATTCTGTTTCGACTCCGTTTGATATTCCTTTTCTTCGAAACACTGAAACAAGGAAAAAACAGGAACTGGCACTGGGCTCTGGGTCAATAGGTTAGTCCCAAAAATAATATAAAAGTGCATAATAAAGCCCATAAACATCCAAAACAGATAATATAATAGCATGGAACAATCAAAAATTATAGATACGTTGGAGACGTATCACCAGGACTCACCAATTTTGATGTGAAGAAATTCGATGGCACGGGTAACTTCGGTCTATGGCAGACAAGAGTCAAGGATATTCTGGCGTAGCAGGGAATCTTGAAGGGTTTGCAGGAGACGAAGCCGGCCAAGGTTGATAACGATGCGTGGGAGAATCTGCAAGTGCAGGCGGCCGCTACCATACGGCTTTGTCTTGCGGATCAGGTCATGTATCATGTCATGGACGAAGATACTCCTAAGGGAATTTGGGATAAGTTGGCAAATCGTTATATGTCTAAGTCAACGACCAATAAGCTGTATTTGAAGCAAAAGTTCTATGGGCTGAAGATGCAGGAGGGGTCGGATCTTGTGGAGCATATGAATGCCTTTAATCAATTGGTCACGGATCTAGCGCGTCTGGATGTGAAGATTGAGGACGAGGATAAGGCAGTGCTTCTTCTTGTTTCATTGCCACCATCCTATGAGCATTTGGTCATTACATTGACACATGGAAAGACAACCGTCAATAATGAGGAAGTCACTGCAGCATTGCTTGGGCATGAGTTGAGGAAGCAAAAGAATGCTACAGAGGAGAGTACTCAAGGTTTGGGGTTGGCAGTTAAAGGTTATCGGCTCAGGAAGGGACAAGAGGCGGAGAAGAAAAAGAAGAAAAGGGTGCAGTGCTACAGGTGCAAAGACTGGGGACATATAAAGAGGGAATGTCCAGAACTGAAGGGTGGGGCAAGTGCTAATGCGGCTACTCATGGTGATGGCTCGGACAGTGATAGTGATGTTCTCGTTGTATCAAACAGGCGGTCAACAAAAACTGAAGCGTGGATGTTGGATTCAGCTTGCTCTTTTCATGCTACGCCCAACAGGGTGGGGTTCTCTTTGCACAAGTCTGGTGAATTTGGTTTAGCCTATGTGGGCGATGACACAGGTTATCGTGTTGCTGGAGTAGGTGACATTAAAATCAAGATGCTTCGGGGAGTCAGGCATGTGCCACGGCTAAGGAGGAATCTAATTTCGTTTGGTGTTCTTCATGATGGTGGTATGGAATTCCGTTGTGATCAGGATACGAAGACCATGAAAATCATGGAAGATGGGGTGACCGTGATGATAGGAGAGAGGGCGACTTCGCATCTTTACAAGTTGCAAGGGAGCACTATTGCAGGTGGAGCCATGGAAAGTGGAGTTGCAGGAGTAGCAGTGAAGTCCCACGGTGACGGCGGGTCTGACCCGTCGGGTAGCTCTCAGTAAGCTACAAAGAAGACAATCCAAGTCCAGAGTACATGGAGGTTCGAGCATGGTCGACTTCTAGGTGGTGGAGAATATTCGCCAAGGTGGAGTTTGTTATATTTGTGTCGAATATTATGTACGCAAGGGGTTACGTGGACTTGGAGTTGTAATTGGTGTGGATTAGGTACGAGTCGTGTAGGAGTCGGACATATTGTATCCTAGGCCTCTTATATACGGAGGGGCACCACACGTTGTAACCCATGACGACTTGATAGCAACAGGTACGCGGGGGAGCCGGCGGCTTGTGCCGGCGCCCGGGCGGCCGGTGTTGCGGTATTTTGGGGAGGAGCGTTCGTAGTCATGCCCCGTGGATGTAGCCATATCGGTGAACCTCGTTAACAAATATTGTGCCTCGGTGTGTCGTCTATGATCTTGCATTAGCGTTTTATTCTAACAGGTTTCAGGCTTTATTATGGGCCCTTTTCCCATGCTTATATTAGAGCTCCAAGAAGGTTGATTTAGATGAAAATTAGGTGGAGAACTGCAAAAGCAAATTGTTGTAGATTTATTCGCAGTTACTGCTTTACACATGAAAGGTTTACTGCTGAACAATAGAATGGTCAAGGTACTGTTGTGATATGGAAACATGATTATTTGGTCACATATTTTTCTTTCATGATATAGGTATCGCCAGCTGTCCTTGCAACCCTGCCGCTGGAAGATGCAGGCTTGCTAGGATGTGAGAGTGAGACTGCACCTAGCGGAACTATCCGGCAAATTTGCCCAGATCTGCTTCCTAGATTATGCAATCAATATAGGTTTTATATAAGCAGGTTTATGGCGGGCCATATGATTATCTCTACTTGACTAATAATAGTAATCACTTCTCTGCAGGTCCTGAAGGATGCAAGCTGGAGGTGGATGCAAAATTTCTACATTAGACTCAAATTCCTTGATGTTGCACTGATTATGTAATCTGGTATGGATTCGTAACTAGGTAACCCCCATGGCGAATCTTTTCAAGAAAAGAAAGAGAGCAGTGTTCAATTATTCTTGTGAATTCATCAGTAAAACTTTCTCTTTGTTCGAATCGAATATGAAGAGCCTCCCCTGGAGCAACATCCTTTGTTTCTTGCTTCAATTATAAAGCTCTGTCTAGACCGGAGAAGTTTAGTGAGGTGTTAATTTACATGTAGATTACCTTTGTTGCCTACAATGTATAGAGCTTATTTTTTGCTAAATGTGTGCCTGGCAGTAAATTTCAACATGATCATGCGAAAAATAATAATTCGAATTGGTTGTATATGGGCAAGCATGTTGTAGATCTGCTTATAATAATTTTGTAGTACTGAGGTTTGTTTAGATGGGCTCATTTCTTCAGTAAAAATTGCTTCCATGTTCCATGGCAGAAATTTTGGGAAGCAAATTATTCACCTTCAGAATAGTAGTGCCAGCACACTAAATTATTTGTTAATTACAACAATTCTTATTCAGCTGCGTTCTTGAGGGTAGGTTTTTGAACAACCTTCTATTGACTAGAACAAAGGGAAATCTGTGGAATTTTTCCTAAGATAGCTGTGATTCTGCATTGTGGTGCGACTGTGTCTCTGTTCATCAGGCTTTGAATGTTGCTGCTGTGAACTCGCATCTATATTAACCAGTTCTTTCTTAATACCATTGTTTTTTAGAACCGTTCTTTTTCTGGAACAGGAGTTAGGAATGCAACCTGTCACTTTCTACTGTCCACAAAGGCATTTGTTTGATGTTGCTATTCTGCCTCATATTGGCTGATGCATACATCTTCATTCCTTGCTAAAATCTTGATTTTATTAAGTATTCTACATATAAAGAAGTTTGTTTATTTTTACTACCTAGGATAGGAGCATCCGAGTGACTGGGTAGGACCTTCCACCCGTTCTAAAAAATATTGATCGCACCGCCTGGGGTGCAATTAACATTGTGTTGTCCTAACTGATAGGATTCCAGTGGATTTAGCATCTCCTTGACAATATCACACATTAGGGGAATATTTAGCTAATTTTGGGTCTGATTTCAACATAGTACATACCATTCAAATATACTTTTAGAAAAGAAACACATATAGAAAGAGACATACTGTATGTATACTTCTTTTTACATGCGTGTTAGAAAATTCAGTTTGGAGTTCTTGTTATTTACTTCTTATTGATATAAGTTTGTCATTCTTCTTTTCAGTGAAAATACAAGAGGATTCATGTCAACTGTGCGTATGATTTGTTTTATCACCATGGTGATGCGACCAAGTGGCTTAGGAGTTCATATATATCCCGCTTCGGTACAACCCCCTCCAAAACGTATAAAGGGCAATATGGTCTTCTCACTCATCGTATCCATTTTCATACGCATGTTCCGTTGCACGCCGTATAGGCCGTACATATGAGGGTCGGCCCATTAATATTTTTTTTAATATTAAAAAATATATGCAGGTAGTGAGATTCGAACTCATTACCACGTTTTGATGCTGGTGTACAGAATGCAACTTTTGTTGTTCTTATCCTAAACAACTCCTGAACAACCTATGTACCCATGCGTTCTACAAATGTTTCTCGGCCGCAGCCGTGCCCTTAGACGTGACGTAAACAAATAAGGCAACGCCTTGTTTTATTTTTTTCTCGTTTTGTCTAGCCATTTTTTTTACTTTTTTTCTCTCGATCTCCTTCTCTTTTTTCATTTTCATTCTCTTTTCCTTTCTAAAGTTCACATTTTTTTTTCTAAATCCTGAAATTTTCATAAATTCATGAACTGTGTTTGAAGTCCGTGTCTAATTTCTTAAACTTGTGAACTTTTTCTCAAATGAATGATTTTTTTCAAATACATGAACGGTTTTAGATCCATGAACTTGTCTCAATTTTTACAAACTTTTTCTAAAACCCATGATTTTTTCCAAAAACTCGTGCGAACAATCTATGTCCGAGCGAGAGGAAAGACGAACGAGAAGAAAATAGCCATTTCCTCTGCTTGTCATAAGCATCGGTCTTACTCTTTGTTTAGGATATGGACTGCTACCATGAATATTCACTAGTTCCGAACTAGGATGGTTCATACAAACAGTTTCATATTCTTCAAAATGAGAGCATTGATGACTGTTGTATTATTTTAAAATCGCAATGTTACAAAATGTTCAGCATATTTATTTATTTATTCATATTTTTCAAAATAGTTCGAAAATATCAAAAAATGGTTGCATTTTCAGAAAAAAAAAACAGTTTTTAAAATTGTTTGTGTTTTGAAATATTATTCAGAATTTCAAAAAAAATCTTGGTTTCCAAAATTTATTCAGAGTTTAAAATCCGTTCTACTTTTCGGAAAATTTCTATGCATGTTAAAAAAATCAATTTTGAATTTCTTTTGCATTCAAAAAAGTCACGTTCAAATTTCTAAAAAATTGTTCAGCTATGTCGCTGTTAATAGTCTTAACACACCGCGCTGCTCTTTTATCATTGTAGTTGTGTCAGTCTAGTGGTTGGCTCATTTCCTTGAGAGTGTAAGGTCTTGTGTTCAATACCTGTCGCATGCATGTTTTTTTTAGGATTTTCCGGTGTTTCAGATAGACGACTTGCTGTTGGGCCGGCCTAACCTACTGTTAGCCGCTGTTTATTTTCGCGGGCTTTCTAAAAAAAATTGCCGCCGGCGTATTTTGAAAGAAGGACCATCATACCCTTTATTATGAAGGGGTATGGGTATATCTCCTCCGTTGATGTGTTTAAGGGGATTGTACCAAAGCGGAAGTGGCCGTAAGGCTGTCTGGGTTCCGGTAGGAACTAGTTCTGGACGGCGAAGCCCTGCCGGATAGATGACACCGTATGTGTGCAACTCTGTAGAGAGATCGTAGTTTCGGTCTTAGTTCGTGAGTGCCTCCTGAAGGGCTGTCCGTGTGACCGTCCAAGTTTCGAAGGTCCTCCTGAAGGGCTGTCCGAGTGACCGTTCGAGTTTCGAAGGTCCTCCCGAAGGGCTGTCCGCGACATCGTCTGGGGGGCTGTTCGACCATCTCCCGGAGGGCTGTCTGAGGAGCAGATGAGGGTATACATCCTCGCGGTTGGGAGGTTGAAAATTCTAGCTGCAGGGATCTGCACCGCCGATCGTCATCGACTCTACTTCCCGCTGCGCTACGAGTCGGTAACGAAAAAGATCAAACCATGTATGCAGTCTCCATAGTGGTCCTGGGCTCGTGCGTAGGTCGGAAAATTTTTGTTTTCTGCTGCGTTACCCTACAGAAAACACAGTACACAGTACAGGAAGGAGAAATTCCTAAAGAACAACGTTGTCTCTATGACAACTGATGAACTTGTGAAGATCCAGTCTGAAATCAAAGTTCTCAACGATGATTTCAATGCTTACTATGCTGATTGGAAAGGAGCAAAGGTCAGGTTTGTCAAACTGACAAATATGTTCACCTCAAATGTTGCAGCCCCATCGCAACAAGAAATTCCTCAGGCTGAAGCATCTGCTCAGCCTACTGAAGAACATGCCAGCACCGCTGATGACAATCAGGCTGCTGAAGAAAATGTGAGTTCCAGGGCTGAACTGCATTCCAGCCGCTGATGAAACTGCCAGGGCACCCACTAGTGGTGAGCCTGAAGAAAATGAAGAGGTCAGGGTAACTGCATCAGTTGTGCCAGAATAAAATCAACCACATTCCTCTGCTCCTCCTGCGCCTACACCAACTCCAATTCTTCCATCTGCATCAGATGTGAAGAAGACCAATGCTGCAGAGCGTGCAGCAATGAAGAAAAGGAAAGCATCAGCTCCTTCAGATTCTCTAGCACCGAAGAAGATGAAGAAATTGACAAGCTCATTTGCTAATCCAATTGATGCTGTTCTAGTTTCCTCCATGCCATCAAAGGAAATCATCCCATTTGATGAAGAATATGTGATCACTAGTGGATCTGATGAAGAAAATCCTTCTGCTGCTTCGTCAGAGCAGATGGATGAAGAAATTGAAGTGGATAAAATCCCTTCAACCCCCACAGTTTCCTCGCCTATGCCTCAGTTTACTGCTGAAGAGGCTGGCGTTGAAGAAATTGAAGAAGAAGATGTGGACATTGGCTGTACCACACCAGTGATGAATGATGACTTTTGGGAAAGTCAGCACCCCAATTCTCCACTCTTCACTCCACTGCAGCAAATTCCTCAGTCCCCAGCCAGTACAGTTCAAATGGGATCTGATGAAGCTCATGAAGACATTCCAGCCGCTAGTGCTGAAGAAAATGAAAATGAAGATTTGAAGAACCAGGCTGCCACTGAAGAGGAATTAGAAATTCCTCAGCCTGAAGAACCTGAGATTGCGATTCCTGAGGTCATCATGCAACTGACTGACACTCCTCTGCCCAAGCCAAAGGATTCATTCTCAAGGAAGCAACAATTCAAGGCTGATGATTTCTTCGGCGAGCACATATTCTTCACTGATTACAACCCTTATGACTCTGCTCGCATAAGGAAGAGGCGTTTCTGGACTGCCAGCCAGGCAAATTTCTATTCCTCAGTGTTGTTCAACAAAGACAAAGTCTTCGATCATGAGCACATTCCTCACGTGGATATGAAATCTCTGCCATGCTTCAGGCCAGTCCTCAGTGTTCTCTATGACGCTGGACTGTTAAATTTCTGCACTGACATATGTGATTGGAATGAAGAGCTAATTCTTCAATTTTATGCAACTCTGCACATCACCGGCAACTCTGAAGACGTGAATTCATGGGTGTTGGACTGGATGTCTGAAAACACTCACTACAAAGCACCAGCTACTGAATTGCTTCATGTTTTGCCTCTCAGTCCGCCCCTTGAAGGTGCTTGTTGCGTCTACACTGAACCTGAGCTTACCGATCACTATATGCAAGTGCTGATGAAGCCTTTGAAGCCAGATCAGGCCCCAAGAACAAAATTCCTTGTGAAGGAATTGTTGTATGTGCCTCGGACTGTCTATCGCATTCTGACGAAGACATTGAGTCCTATCAAGGGCCACGACTCGAATGAAGAAGAAGTCGTTGGCATCATGAAGAATCTGCTTTTCAATATCATTCATGGCGTTCCCGTCAACTTCCATGATTTCTTCATGAGGACTCTGGCCAATGTCGCAATGTCACCATTTGAGTTGAAGCCTTATGCACCGTGGATTATGAGATTCATCAGAACAAGGTCTTCACTCAACTACAAAGCTGATACACTGAACCATTGCAGCTACTTGCCCCCGATTGAAGTCCTTAAATGGACATTTTCCTCAGCTGATGAAAAGGGCAAGGCTACGGTTGTAATTGATGAAGGCATTCGTCCATTGGATGGTCAATTTCGCAAGGCTGCATCCTACTCCACCAATGATGACTCTGCCACCCATGACTCTGCCGCCAACGCACCCAAGCAAAATCCTCAAGGCACAGCACCCAGGGTGATGACTGACCGTGAGCTTCTCCTCAGTCTTCACCAGAAGGTTGATCGCAATCATAAATGGGTCAAACGTCAGTTTGGTTCAATTCTTCACAACATGACTGCTACCCACAATGCAGTGAAGAAAAACCACTACTACCTTCATGAAACCCTCAACCGCACCTGGGTTGTTCTGTCGCACATATATGGTGAAGAAGATCTGAAGAAAATGGGTCTCAAGGAAGATCTTGACTGGGCTACATCTCCTCTGAAGAAGTACAAGAAGGTCAAGGTTCCTTCCTTGGTGGCCAGCTCCTATTCTTCATCGCGCGAAACTGATGAGCATGAAGACTTGGACGACACTGCGGAAGGCCCTACTACAACAAACGACCCCGACAACGCTGACGCTCCTTCATCTACTCGATATTCTTCAGGGGCGTTAGTCCTCATTTTCGAACCTTTTGGTCATTCGATGACAAAGGGGGAGAAATTTGAGTTAGTCTTCAAGCGGGTCTATTATATGGGCCTGTTTTTTTCCTAAGTTACAACTCTCGTTCTTCTGATGACTTTGTTGGATCGAGTTGTAAACTTAAACTCTATGGTGGCCTGATACTTTTGCTGTTTCTTCTGCATGCTTATTCCTCGTTAATGTCATTGCACGCATGCTGAATTACATCAGTCACCATATTTCATCATGCATTTCAAATTCTTCATATATTATGTCAAATGCGTGTATGAATTACAAGATATAGGGGGAAATCTCCATGATTCAACTCTTCAAGTGTGCATTGTTTCAAAAGCAAATTCCTCACTATGCACATCTTCAGGGGGAGTTCTTCTATATCTTGCAATCAAATTCCTCAATATCAGTATTTAGACTTCATTTGTTTATCCCCGTTGAAAACTTAACCTATATTGTCATCAATCACCAAAAAGGGGGAGATTGTAAGTGCATCTAGTGCCCCTTAGTGATTTTGGTGTATTGAAGACTTATAGGTTAAGGGACTAATGTGTTTATGAGTGTACACAGGTCTATAAGTCTATGAGGAGTTTGATATTTACAGAGAAAGTCGACCCCTAAAAATGAAGTTCTTCGACTGAAGACTTTCGATTTCTGAAGACTTTCTGAAGACTTTGAAAGTGAAGAAATTGGTGTGACCTTGAAGACTTGGTATTCATTTGAGCAACATGAAGCGTGAAGACTTTTTTTACGTAGTTTCATTTTCTCTTTCTTGAGTCATAGGAAACACCGTACTGTTAAAGAGGGTCGAGGAAATACTAAGGAAAAATTTCCATGTGATGCTCAACTCAAAATCCTACACCTACCAATCTCTTCGAGTGAAGCCATTGGAAATCTCATACAGTTCAGTCATATTCTTCAGTGACAGAGACGAAGTTCTTCTGGTCTCTAAGGAATTTGTTCTGACTTAGGAGTTAGGAATTCGCCAATGCGGATTGTCTACACAGTGAGGAACATGATAGCCCTGAGGAATTTGATACTCAAATTTCCGACCGTTGCTGTGCTATGCGCCAGCCCTCCCAAAATATCTACCCACCTAACGGACATATCATTTAAGGGCATTTATGTCTTATCATGCCGGGCTGCTCCCTAGGCTATAAATAGCCGTCCCCTACAACCACTAGCTGGTTGGCTGCTCCGAGAGAAACTGACACTTGTCATTTGAGAGCATCCCATCCTCTGAGGACTTTGAGCGAAAATCATCAAGTGAGGAAAACCCAAACCCAAACACCCACAAACCTAAAGTGATTGAGCATCACTGAAGAGATTGATCCTGCGTGGATCCGACGCTTGTTACCTTTGAAGACTGTGCTTCTTCCAGACGGTTAGGCGTCATGGTATAGAGCATCCAAGAGCAAATTGTGGATCGCCGAGTGGCTGAGTCTGTGAAGGTTTGGAAGTCACCTGAAGACTTACCACGAGTGATTGGGCGAGGTCTGTGTGACCTTAGCTCAAGGAGAATACGGTGAGGACTGTGTGTCCTCAGGTTTAAATACCTAGCCGCTCCAACCAGACGTACAACTGAGACAGCAGTTGGAACTGGTCTACCAAATCATTGTCTTCACCAAGCCTACTGCTTCTATTTCCTCAACTCTTTCATTTCCTCATAACTGTGTTGTGCACTTGTTCATATCTGTGTTTGAAGACTTTGACTGAAGACTTTCTCAATTTCCTCAGTTCAATTTCTTCAGTCTGTTTGTCTTCATCCTGTGCTATCCTGTGTTTACGCTTCTGTACTCTGTGCTTGTCTTCATTTCATCATGATGACCATGCTTGTGTTCTGCTATGCATACTTTTGAGTACTTATTCCGCTGCAAGTAGTTCTTCACTAAGGAATTTCCTCACTGGCAAATTCCTCAGTGAAGAATTCATAAAAATCGCCTATTCACCCCCCCTCTAGTCGATACAACGCACTTTCACTTCTGGGTGGTCGGCTCTGCTCCAGCTGATGGGCTTCTCGGACCAATGCATGAACTCGGGGGTCTCCGACGCCACCGCATTCACTTCTTGCTGTCATTGCCGTCTGTTGTGCTTATCGTCGGCCACGCTGGTGAACACGACATAAGCTCCGTGCTCTTCAGGATACTCGTCGTGTATGGCTCCGATTGGTTGAACCGCCGGCTGCTGGGGGGAGGAGGAGGCGGCTGCCCAGCAGGCGGAGGAGGCAGAAGGCCGTCACCCTTGGCGCATCACTGTGGTGTGGTTGGACGGCTTCGCACCACTGTGGAACTTGCAGGGCGCATCAAGGGTCTGCTCATATGAGAAAGCGGGCAGCCAATTGGGCTTGCCGCCCTTCTGGCGCTTAGATGGAGGCTGCCCTTCCAGCTGCTGGTCTTCGACTGTCGCCACCTGCCGGCTTATAGAAGTCGGCTGCGCGGCCTTGCGTTTGTTGTCATTGGGTTGCTGACGCCGACTGGTGTCACCAGCCGGGGCCCGAGGAGCTGGAGGAGCCACTTTGCCAGACGCATCAACTTGGATCTCTGCCTTCATGGAGGAGTCGGTCGTGGCGTATTTATCTGCTATGATCAGCAGCTCGTCGAGGGTCGCTGGCTCGTCGCAGAGAAGCCTGTGCTTGAGAAGGGTGCCCTCTCGGCACCCGGCGGTGAAGTACTCGATGTCCTGCACCTCGTGCACGCCTTCGCAAGAGTTGTGGAGCTCGGCCCAGCGCGTGAGGTAGTCATGAGTCGACTCGTTGGGGCCTTGGACACACAAGGAGAGTTGTCGAGGCTTGGGCGGCCGCTTGTATGTGTTGGTGAAGTTGCGGATGAAGGCTTCGGTGAAATCGATCCAGCTGTTGATGCTGCGGGGTTTCAGGCTGTTCAGCCATGTCCGGGTCGTGCCCTGGAGCATGAGCGGAACATACTTCACGGCAACGCGCTTGTTGCCGTTCGCGATGCTGACGGCTGTGGAGTAGTCGACCAGCCAGTCATCCGGCTTCACGGAGCCGGTGTATTTGGGCGTGTCTCTCGGGAGCGTGAACCCTTTTGGGAAGGGCTCATCTCAAATGCGGGGGCCGAAACAAGGCGGACCCAGCTCATCTTCTTCTTCTAGCGCCAGGGATCGGTTGAGACGGTCGATCCGGTGGCGGGCATCGTTCTCTCCAACCCCTTCTCGGCGGCCAAGGCGGTCGCCGAGTGTCGGGTGTTCAACAGGCGGCGGGGAGACGCGCCTTTCCCTGCGAGGGGGAGGAGGCGGACAGTCATCCCGTCGTTCTACTGCTCTTGGGCGGCCATCTTGGTCACGCTCGAAGGTGAGGCGAGTCCGGCTGCGGCTGGTAGCCGGCTCCTTGTCTCTTCTTCCGCGGACGCCACCAGTCAGCGTCCGGGATGTCGCGCCTTGATCTCGGCGGGGAGGCGGATCGTCATTCTGCCGGTTGGGAGCCTCAGTACGGCAGCCGGCCTCGTGCTGCTCAGCAGCCGCGTCGAGGAGTCGCTGGACGCGCTCCGCCATCTGGCGACGCTCCTCGCCCTCAAACTTGTCCAGCTCTTCTGCTGCCGCCTGGGCAGCTCGTATGTTTTCCGCGGGCATGGCATAGACGGGGCGATCTGCCCCGAATAGGCTGGCGATGGCCGCGCTGCATTGCTGGACCGTGCCGATGCGGCTAGGTCCACCAGGAGCCGGCATGCCACCCGCAGCGCGGTCCATCTCGCGCTGGTAGACCTCCGACATGCGTCTCATGTTGGCCAGCTTCTTGGCGCTCTCGACTAGCTGGGCGCGGCGTGCTTCCAGCATCTCGGCGTCGGCGAGCCTACAGATTCCAAGTCCACAGCAGGCTCGCTGGTGACGTGGAGCTGATCGAGGAGGCTCGCGAGGCAGCTCTCAGGGCCTTCGGTGCCCGCGTCAGACGTGGGCTCGTCGGAGAGGCGAACCTCGCCAACAAGATCGGCGAAGCAGCCCGCCGCGCAGGCGACCTCCGCGCCATGCAGCGCGTCAGCACAGGCTCCGTCTGGCGTGCCGGGTTGGCTGCGCTCGCCAAGGAGGAAAAGGGTTCCCGTCCAGAACAGGTCTCCGGACGACGGTGCACCTTGCCCCACGGTGGGCGCCAAATGTCGGGGGTTGGGTGCGACATATGCCAATGGATGGCTTATCATGGTGGGAGCGAGTAGAACGTCGCCGGTGCCTGGAAGCGGGATAAGGCGTAGACACGAACGCCGGCGCACTTTACCCAGGTTCGGGGCTCTCCTAGGAGATAACACCCCTAGTCCTGCTCTGCGGGGTCTCCGCATGATCACTAAGGCACTAGTGAGTACAATGGTGCTCCTCGAGCTGTTTGCTAGAGGTGGAAGAAAGCAAGGCTAGCTCTCTCCTTTCTCTATGGGTTGGTCTAGTTCTAACAGGTTGGGAACCCTTTGCATGGGTGCCCTGGGGGGTTTATATAGGCCTACCCCCCAAGGTACAATAGTAATCCGGTCGGGTGTAGGACCCGGCTGTCAGTCTCTCTGGTGGCCGGCTTCTCCACCGGCTGCTGGGGCCCGCCGCCTGGTGGGCCCCGCCGACTGGTCTGGTACGGAGCCTACAGGCCGCCTCCGCCGCTCGCGTGTCTTGTCGGCAGCTGATCATTGTAGCCGTGATGCTAATGACGTCGGCTCGGTCAGGGGTGCGTGGCTACAGCCCCGCCGCCTGGCGGGCGATTACTGTAGCCACTCCGTGTCTCGTCTGGTTAATGGCGAGCGGGCCCCGAGGAAGGGGCGGGCCGACTGATGGGGACCGACCTCCCTCGGATCCAACTGGTGGGGCTCTAGCCGTCTTTCGGGCTCTCCCTGATCGATGGGGCCCGTCGTCCTTGGACCGTACCGACAGGCCGTCAGGGGTGGAGTGGCAACAGTGCCGCGCCGGGCAGAGATCTCCGCTGGTACGGTGCACTGTGGCCACGCCCATCCCTGGATTTGGGAGGGATGGGCTATACTGTAGCCACTCCCTGTCTTGTCTTTCTTGATGAGGGCGCAGGCTTCGTTGGCGCCACGGGCCGTCTGCTAGGGGCCGGCTTCTCTGGAAGCCGCCCACTAGGAGTCGGCTTGTCTTGATGCCGGCTTCTGGAACTCGGCCGTCTACGGGCAGCCGGCTATTCCTTCAGCCGGCCACCCGAAGGCGGCACCTCGTCTTAACGCCTCGAGGGGCGCTGCCAGTCCCGTTGTCGTGAAAGGCTCAGGGGCTCGGGTTAGCCTACCCGTGGCCCATTAGCCGACAGCTTAGCTGTCGGGCGCTGCATAGGTGTGGCGCCTGAGTGTTAGGCGCTGCACAGTAGAGTGCAGCGCCTTGCTGTCAGGCGCTCCACAGGTGTGACGCGAGTGTTAGGCGCTGCATAGTAGAATGCACCGTCTTGCTGTCAGGTGCTGCACATTAGGGGTCTGCTGGGTGAAATAATTTCAAAACTAGTTTAGTTTGTGAAATAGTTTGGTCCTCAGGTCAAGTTTGTGTCTTTTGCCCCAAAATCAAATCAATTTCCCTTCCACCTCCACAGTCCACTTCACTCGACACAGGCTCCCGAACCCTAGCCTCGCCGCCAGAATGAGCGGCCCCTCCGTCGCGGCGGCGTCCTCCTCGAGGAGATCCTTCTCCGCCTCCCTCCGCAGCCGTCCTCCCTTCGACGCGCATCCCTCGTCTGCACGCGCTGGCGCCGTATCCTCTCCAGCCCCGGCCTCCTCCGCCGCTTCCGCGAGCACCACAGCCGGAACAAGCCACCGCTGCTGCTCGGCTTCTTCGACAAGCAATTACACGTAGACAAGCCGCCCATCTTCAATCCCACGACGATGGGCCAGCGGGACCGCATCCCACCCGCGCGCTTCACCTTGCCATGGAGCCGCTGCCAGGGCTGGGAGTTTCTCGGCTGCCGCCACGGCCTCGCCCTGCTCATCTGCCGGGCGCGCCGCGAGGCCCTCTTGTGGGATCCCCTCACCGGCCATCAGTGCCGCGTATCGTTTCCACCGAGGTTCAGCTTGGAACAAGGAAAGTTCGTTCAGAACGCCGCGGTGATGTGCGCCGCCGCCTCTCAAGACGGGCACGGGCACGTGCATGGTGATTGCCGCTTCACCCCATTCAGATTGGCCTTGGTGGGCTGCAGTGTGGTCAGGGATTCTAACGGCACACACAAGTTTGTTTGCCTCTACGAGTCAGAGACTGGTGTTTGGGGGAATATCATGACAGTAGGGACTACACATTCAGTTTACACTTCGAGGCCGAGTGTCCTGGTTAGAGATGCATTTTGCTGGCTGCTTTCTGAAGGTGCCATCCTCGAGTTTGATTTTCAAAGCCAGAGCATTGCGGTGATCCAGAAACCGGCAGACGCTAATCCTGTAGACTACTGGTCCTTTTTCGTGGTATGGACAGAGTCTAGTGGCCTGGGCCTTGCCGTTCTGCCGAAGTCAGAATGCCCAAGCAAGATCATCCAATTATGGGAGAGGAAATGTAACCTTGATGGTGTTGTTGGGTGGGAGCTGCTGAAAACCATTCAGCTAGATGTGCTCTTTTCATTAGGGTCAAATGTGGTTATGATGCAGGGTTATGATGAGGACAGCAATTCCATCTTGCTATCTACATTTTTCGGTGACTACATGCTCCAGCTTGAGTCCAAGAAGTTCATAAATCTTATTGAAAAACAAAGAGGTTGCCTTTCTACCAGGACCTATTATCCATACAGAAATTTCTACCTTACAGGTAATCCCTTTCTCTGTCTACTATTGGTATATTTAGCATGAGCTTTCAAATGATAGGAAACTGGCAAGTGGGCAGCAACTGCGCTAAAACTATCTTATATTTAATGTGTTATTTGATTTCCACATACGGAGTGCTATGTATCTTGATTGATCTTGATATTAATCATATATTCATAATAGTTATTGGCATCTTTTTTAGCCTACAAGAAAAAATATTACTAGTAATTTTAACCTGAATAGTAATGAGTATTGTCGTTGATTACTTAAGTTTCTCAAAAAACCTGAGCTTATCTTTTTTCGACCCATTTGGCATTACTGGAAAAAATCCTCTCTAGATAGTAATTATATTTGAATACATTTCCTCTGAACAGTCCTAACATGCAATTCATTAGTAGGTAAATGATAATTGTCGCTCTACCTTGCGCCTAGGAGTAGGTGTGGTTTCATTTCCCCATTCATATCTTTGTCGTAAAGGGTAGTTTTGCCTTCTCATCGATTTAGCTCTTCCATGAATTTTCTTCGGCTTATTGAGTTTCTTTTGCTTGTAGGCAGCGGAGATGGTGGAGCTGAAATGTCAACACAGTAGATTATTGTCCCATTAGGTATGCTAATGTGCTATGTTTGTTGAACATGTGATGTGGGCTTACTGTTTTTCCATATCAACAACATTCATAAATACAGACGATCCAAATGCTTTACTACATAGAATTGGAGCTGTACTAGTAGTAATAATTAGCAGAGATCAGTTGATGATACTGTCTTTAGACAAGTGAATGCTTGCTTCTGATTTTATTTTGCATTTGTTTATCCAATCTGTAAATGTGGTCTAGAAATCTTCTTAGTGGAACTATCTTATTGCGCTCCATAGCAGATAGAACACGATCTCTATGTTTCTACTACTTGCATCTTCTGTTAATAATTTTATCAGTTGAACACTCTTATATGTAAACTGTTGGGCAGTCTAGATTAATTGCCTTAGCTGTTCGTTTCCTGGGTCTTGTTCACTTGTTATCTTGTTACATCGTACATGACAAACGTAAACACTTCAGAAATGTAACTAAAGTTTTGGGAGTTAAAAATATACACATGTCCATTGCTATATACGAAATATTCATGTCTGAACCTCGCAATATGCATGCAAGTTCCAAATGACCATGCAATATGATTCCAAGCTCAATGTTATCTTCCATTCCTTGGAAGATGAACTGTACTCCCTCCATAAAGAAATATAAGAGCATTTAGATCACTACTTTAGTGATCTAAACGCTCTTATATTTCTTTAGAGGGAGTACAAGATTTGTAAGATTTTGTTACTCCCATGTTTTATACTCATCACTGTGGTCCCTTGTAGCTTACATTATGCACGAAATTTGCAGGTCCGGAGCAGTCAAATCTATAAATATTGTAGAGTATCTGGCAGCATTACTGATGACATCTTAGTTGAGCCCAAAGATGGATCAGTTAAGCTTGAGCCCACTGAATGTTGTGTCAATGATAACTGTGCGGAGACTGGAATATAGTATTTCCTTGTCACTCTGACCCCAAGGACACTGAATGCGTAGACTCTATTTCGGAGCGCCATGATTACAAAGAGCTTGACACACTATGTAAGGGTAAGTGCACCTCCAGCGGTAGATCAGTATAGTGACCTAGCTACTCCCTCCGTTCCTAAATATAAGTCTTTATAGAGATTCCACTATGGATCACATACGGATATATATAGATGCATTTCAAGTGTAGATTCACTCATTTTGCTCCGTATGTAGTCAATAGTGAAATCTCTACAAAGACTTATATTTAGGAACAGAGGGAGTAGATGCCTAGATCACATCCATGCTATGCTATGCTGCTGAACACTCCTTTGTAATCATTGTTGATTTGGGTTACATGGGTGGGTGTGAAGCTCATTTATATATGAAAAAACAGATCGATGCACGTACTCTCACTCCCCATCCATTTTGTTGAACGATCTTATCGACATGATGAAGCCAATAGTTGGTATGAACAAAGCGAAACTTCATATTTGCTGCTTGTACTGAAGTTGCGAAATGCGTATGGCTTGCATTGTCAACTTCATATGCGTTCATTTTACCTGGATGTCATGACGGTTTGTTTAAAGTGGTGTGTAACGGGTTTCTGCGAGATGAATCCGTGATGTGTATATATGTGAACTGCCTGATATATTGTTACAGAAGGCATGCTAACATTTCTTTGCGGTGTTAAAAATAAGAACATTTCCTTGTGAACCAACCCGCTCGTGACCTGCTGGTGGTATGGAAACATTGCAACCGGGTGTATGACAAGTGTACTGGCAGTTCAATTTATGAAACTCCAGGATTGCTACCGGAATCAGAGGGTGATGTGTTTGTGAAAGAAGCAAAATTTGAAGAAAAGATCAACTACAGATCATCTGCTTTGCATCCCTGGTCACAATGATCATCTGCACCGCCATCTTCCCCATCTCCACCACCTGCATGTTCATTCCCTCCAGTAGATTGAGATTCTGATATTCAACCCCCTTCAGATCTTGATATAGGTGGTCAATTCTTTGAGATTTATTGGTAAAATCTTGATATTGTATCTATCATGATACAGCCCTTGTTCACGACTTCGATTGTTTCTTGTGAGCAATTTCACCAGTTCTTGAGGACAAGGGTAAACACCTAATTTAAGTATTGAATTAAACTTTCTTCAGTTGTCGTGTTAATATTGTTTCTTTGTGTTGTTTAAATTCTTTCATGACTGTTGAGTACATGCGTTATGTGCATATTGTGTATTGGGCCTGCCTCCTAGTTCCTTGTATAGTTGAGGTCCGTGTCCCACCTTTGTACATCATATATACGTGCCTATGCACAGGAGCAATACATCGTGCAATCATCACATCTTACAATGACTTTGTGCGAAAACTGATTGCACATTCTTTGCCTTCAAGAAAAGCCTAGTTCCTCCCCTCGCCGGCGCCGATCCACTTCAAGAAAGGCTCGAGGCCTTGAGCCGCTTGAGATCGACTTGTCTTTTGGCTCGACTGAAAAATAAATAAACTGAGTATTATCACTTTATGTAGCTCGGTCGTGAAACAAACTGGTCTTGAGGCAACATTAAATCACTTGATTTTACTTCCATAGCTTGATTAATATAATTATATTAATTAAGCCCAATATATATGTTAAAAAGAAATAGGATAATTTATTACCATATATGTTGTGTATGATTTTTGTTCATATTATACACTAGCAACCATTGAAGCTTAGGAACAATATTTAGGCCCTTAAATGGTTTGTAGTCACGTGGATTAAATATCCTGCTATTTTTAGCCAAACTTTGAGAGGAAACACACTTTCATTTTCTTCTATTTATAGTTCATCCATGATATCTTGCTAATTTGTCCAAGATGAACGCTCGAGGACATGACGGAGACTGTTGTACGTTCGATTGAAGTAAGCCATTTTTCTACTTCTTTAGCTTGAAACTGCTCGAGGTGGGGCTGTGACTTGATCCTTTTCCTCTCCCGCGACCGTGTCGCCCCCGCGGGCGGCCAGTCGCGTCCAGCCTCCTCCCCCGCGCAACTCTCCCTCCCCCTTCCTCCCTGCCGCCGTCGCCGGCGCCCGCTGCGGGCCTGGCCCGGGCGACGCTGGTGGCGGCGGCCCCCTGGCCTTTCCCCTCTCGGGTGTCCACCGGCGCGGGACGGGGGCGACCCCGAGTGGTGCTTCTAGGCGGTGACGGTCCAGCGCGGCGGCGGGGGCTCCTGGCGCGAGCGGGGGCGTACTTCTGGTCCGCGGCGTCGCCGTTGGCGGCGGGGCGACGCGGCGGCGCGGTCTGGCGGCGCCCGCTCGGCCAAGATCTGGGCCCTTCGGGCCCCATCTGGGCCTGGGCGGGCTGGCGGCGGGGTGGGTCTGCTTCGTGGCTTCCGGGAGGCGGGGGAGCGGCGATGAGCAGCACGGTGCTGGCGGCGCCATCGCCGGCTTGCTGCAGCATGGCGGCGGGGCTTAGCGGGCCCGTTTCGGGCCTGGCCGGGCCAGGGGTGGCCTGGCATGCCCTGCTGCCGCGTCCGGACAGCTACCGCGACGGTGCCGGAGGCTCTGGCCTCCCACACAACGGCGGTGGAGGTGGTTCCCTCCCGTTCGGCTTCGGTGCTGCTTCTCCCTCTGCGGGGCACTTCTCTCCGGTCCTCTTGGCCTCGTGTGGGTGTTCGCAGTGAGGCGGCGTGGGTGGCGGCGCAACCGCGATGGCGCATGGTGGTGGGCGGCGGTTTGGCTGATCGGCTCCGGTCCGTTGGGCGGTGGGGATTGGAGTACGGGAGAAATCTTTGCCGGTCTTCGGCTCCGATGCGGTGACACCTACGGGTGCCACCATTCCTTCCTGAAGGGTGTCGGTGATATCCATCCCCCACCTCCCTCCGCGTGCCGGGGAAACCCTAGGACATGTCCGGGCAGCAGCGTCGTCGGTGTCGCTTTCCTTCTTGGAGGTGATGTTTTGTTCGCGGTGGTTCGGAGCCTCGGGTTGTAGTGGTTTGTCTCTGGTGGGCGTAGCGGTGGCGGGTCATCCGCGCTTGTCGAGCTGCCGTTGTTGGCATTTGCTTCTTTTTCTTTTTCTTTTTGGCTTGTTGTGCTGCTCGCCCCAGCAATCCTGTATCGGTGTTGGTTGCTTTGGAATACAAAGCGGGGAAACCCTTTTTCGATAAACTAGCTCGAGGTCGATACAAACTGAGCAGAAGCCAGTTTCCACGGCTTCCCCTTGAGCTTCACTCAGTTTGAGCTCGCTCTCAAATTTGAGGATAAGTTGAGCTGACCGGGGCTTCAAGAAAGGCTCGAGGCTGTGAGCCGCTTGAGACCGGGTTGTCTTTTCACTCAACTCAAAAATAAATAAACTGAGTATGATCATTTTATGTAGCTCGGTCGAGAAACAAACTGATCTTGAGGCAACACTAAATCACTTTATTTTACTTTGATAGTTTGGTATAATATAATTATATTAATTAAGCCCAATATATATGAAAAATAAATAGGATAATTTATTACCATATATGTTGTGTTTGATTTTTGTTCATTTTATACACTAGCAACCATGGAAGCTTAGGAATGAAAGTCCTATTCCGATCCCGAGCTCAAATGCACTCTTGTGAATAGTAAAATAAAAAAAAATATTAAACAAAGTAAAAAAAACTCTGATTTTTTTATAAACTTTCACAACTGTTTTGTATGCCTGTCAAATTTGAGCATGAAATGACATTCGTGAAAATTTGTGCTGAAATTTGGCTCTCGTCGAGGATTGGTCCTGGCCCTCGTCGCCACTCCTCTGGTCCAGCCAGTGTACCCAATACACTAAAATGTGGGCTCAAACTGCAATCGGGATCACCGACGCAGCAGGGTAAAGATCGCCTAGTACACCTGCGGGAATCCACTTCCTCGCACCGCTCTTAGCTAATCGAGAACAACCCACCTCAGCCAATCGTTCACGTTGCCTGGCCCCCACAGCCTCACGACCCCACCAGTCATCCTCTCCGAAAGCGGCTATGAAAGCTAGCGGAGGCCTCCGGTGGGCAGGGTATGGCAGCCGCCATACCTTGATTCTGAGGAGAAAAAAATGTATACGTATGTAGTATGTTACGGCTGCCTTGCTAGTTGGTTTTGACCGCTCGCATTTTACGCTAAAAGGAGAGATGGGCGGATGCATCCAGCTAGTTGGGCCAGGAATTGATCGAGCGCCCACGCACGAAGCAGCAAACTATCGAGGTTCCCTAAAAAAAGCAAACGACGGAGGTTCCCCTACAAAAAAAAGCAAACGATCGAGGCGTCGAGCCAAACACTCTGCTATGCTTGATCAGGGTCGTCACTTGTGGCTTATCCACCCCTAAAAAAACATGTGGCTTATCCATCCTCATGACCCATCCTATATTTCTTTGAACACTTTTATGGATCAATAAAGTGTTGGCAAATCAAAAAAAAAGCAACCAATCAAGACGTCGAGCCAGGTCGAGAACGCACGACCCTATCAAGACGCACATGCACGTCTCCACCCACTTCTTACTCCACGCGACGACCGACGCGACGAACGCTAACTAGCACGGCAGCGACGGTTGGCCAGGTCACCAGGACATGGCGGGCAACCGCGACGGGGCAGCCAACGCCGGATGGCCAGGTCGCCAGGACGAGGCAGGCGACCGCGACGGGGAAGCCAATGGCGGCGGCAGGCGACCGCGACGGGGAAGCCAATGACGGTGGCAGGCTGGGGGCCTAGAGGGCGGCGGCAACAAGCGACAGCAGCGCCAATGGCAACTCTTGCCGAGGCGGGCAACCGCGACGGGGCAGGAGGTTTGGTTCATCAAATGGAGACCTTTTGGTTCAACCTGAATAAGCTTGCTAAGCTCACAGAGATTTATCATGATGATTTCTCTGATTATGAACGTGAACTTTAGAGCTTGTCATGATATTGCAAGCCTAGCTAAATGCTGGTTGAACTTAAAAGGCATGTCATGTTTCCTACTGTTTATCGCCTCATCGAGTTGGCATTGCTACTACCGGTAGCGACGACAACAGTTGAAAGGGCCTTCTCATCAATGAAAATCATCAAGACTGAGTTGCGCAGCAAGATGACCGATGGTTGGCTTAATGACTTGATTGTTTATTATAATGAGCAAGATATCTTTAAAAGTATTGATCTTGATAAAATTAAGTAAGATTTTCATAATGAGGGTAGGGCATTGCCATTGCCTGGGTCTTCTAGATGCCATTGAAAACTTCATTATCTGTATGTTTTAGGTTGTTTTCCTATTGAAACATGCATATATTTTCATTGTATTTGGTTTTCCATTGTAATGTGTATGGACTCTTTCGATTTGAATCAAAAGAATTATTTCCTGAAGACTTCGCCACACCTCAATTTTTTCCCGTCCTCCGCCTCTGGCTATGAATGTTGGAAACTGTGGACGGTTGACCAGCCGCCAGCAGTCAAAAAATCACTATGGTAAATTGATCTGGCGGTAAAAAACGCAGCGCTTGCGGGATGCCTCTAGAATAGCGGGTAGGCGCGAGGTTTATAGGAGAAACGGGAGTCGAGCGAGGGCAAAACTGGTAATCGCCTCAAAAAAATTCTTCGACACCTTTAAAGATTTAATTGAATGTTATATTTTTAAAATTTATGTAAAAGGTAAGAATCTTAATATATGGTCATTAGCATTTCCAAGAGCGAAAAAAGGAAGCATGTATAAATCTTAATGGCCAGTAAATCAGAATTGACCAAGTTTATTTCCATTGTCCGCCTGATCCTTTCCTAAAGAAGGCATACAAATACCAGGAAATACAGCGGCTACGACGTGGAACCGTGAACATCATAGCAAGGCGCCATCGAGCACAATGGCGCCAATAGTCCTGTCCATGGACGTGCACTGCAATGGCTGCGCCAAGGACATCCGAAAGGCCCTCAAGAAATTTGGTTGTACGTCTACTCTATATACCTTACCTACGGGTGCGTTCGTGGGTGAGTCCACATCGATCGATCGATCGATCGATCTGTATAATACATGTATGTGCTTTTGGTTGGTTGCAGGGGTGGAGAGCGTGTCGGCGTCGTACGAGACGGGGCTGGTGAATGTGGAGGTGGAGGGCGTGCCGGCGTCCTACGAGATGGCGGTGGTGCTCCAGTTGCGGCTCAGTCGCAAGATGAGGAACAAGCCCGTCACCATCGTGTCCTACGGCGGCTCAGACGAGGATCAGGCGCCTTCCAGCCCAGCTCCAGCAGCGCGCGCGCGGACATCTCCTCCCAACTACCCGCCGCCACCACAGCCGACCAGAAGATACACGCCGTCGTCTCCTCCAAACTACCCTCCGCCATCCCCGCCGACCAGCCGCTCCAGCTCCAGCTACTACACGCCGACGTACTCCCCTCCGCCGACTAGCAGCTCCAGCGACTACCCGCCGGGCGGCTACTACTCCTACTACGCGCCGCCACCCCGGCAGCCGGACGGCGGGTACGGCTACCCGCCGCTCGACGACTACTACAACTACGACCAGTCGCGCGGCGGGCCTTACTACGCGCCCACCACATTCAACGATGAGAACCCAAACGCTTGCTCCATCCAGTGACCGATGACGACCCAGCGGCACCATCAACGTCTGCGTCCACGTCCAACGCCACCTCCAGTTCCAGTTTTATTAGCCCTCCTATATATACACGATATGTGCAAGCACAACTCATGAGGTGCTATCGTCGTTTAGTTCCAACTGATAATATAGTAGTACAATATAAAGTTGCAACTCAATAATAAAAAACATCGATAATAATATCTGGATGATAGCCGTCCGATTGTTCTATTTTGGTTGGGAATTCTGTGTGTTGGGCCTCAATTAGATTACATCGGAGGCGTTGAAGTATTTTTCCCGGAGACTAGAGGACATCGAATTGATCATATGGATGCAAAGTATCACCGAATTATTACCTTCTTAATTTTATTTTTGGTAGAGCCATGTCAAATGTTTTTTTTTTGGTTGATATTTGTGCATGGTGAGAGTGGATGTATCCACATTACGATCACACACCAAGATGGGGAAGTTGCTGACCTTTATGTGGAATATCGTACGGAGGAGGAAGATCACTTTTTTCCCGATAAAGTGTAATATGTTAATACAAGTGGATAACAATTATATCCAGCCTCTGCAACATCACAAAATCATGAACAAGTCTAAACAAACCCGTAATCTGAGAAATGAAAGCTAGGTTTTCACTTTCCTTGCGATGGGCCTGGCTTTGGGAGGAACATGCCAAGTATCTGCATGGGATTATTGTTGGAGTGTTTACTCCGGACACTAGGGATCAAGGATACCCTATATTTTTTTAGTTCGGCCATGGTTTACATCAGCAATCATAAGTAAGGTACTTGAAGTCCTTTTCTCCAACAGAATTATAGAAGGCAATGGACGACCAGTTGTGTTTTTGTCCATCGATTATCACACTCTTTCCTGCTACAACAGTTGTACACCATTCAGAAGATATTTCATGCCTTCTCTTTCTTTTGCAGAGTCTGTATGTAGTGCATTAAGCTCATATGTTTTTATACACCTCAAATTGTTCACTAACTGATCTAACTGAGGGTCCAGGAACCAATACCATATTGCAAAGTTGTCCTAGACTTTCATTTTCTAACTGGAACAATCAAACTCATCGGCTATCTGGTTCCCCCTCTATTTGTCCTTCTTATCGTTTTGAAAACAGCTTCGATTCAATATACTTTATAAAACAGTGTGACTGCAACTGTAACTAGTTGGGATGCTGAGGGTACAACTTGCAGCTTTGTATTGGAGAACCCACTTCTAGATTTTTTTGATCTGCCGGATACTTACCAAGGCCTTTAGTATTGCAATGTGTTGAGCGGAGTTACCAGAGGAGCACTTGAAATGGTCCATCCTCTATACTGCCATCTTCATATTCTCTTGTCAAATAGGCAATGAATAATTACTTGATAAAATGTAACTGGGATCCCTGACCTCATGCTTCTATAAAACTGACATTAAAAAAATAAAACAAGAATTGCATAGTAATATAATGCTTTTCCCCATGTGGATTGCATTTCCACATCTTAAGAGTATCTCCAATTGATGATCTATTTTACATCATCAAAAAGTGGTTAGAATAAAATATACATCACCAAAAATGCTTTTTACATCACCAAAAACGTCCAACTCGAACAGAGGATGTAAAATAGGGCAGCCGCATTATAGCTGCTCCAACAGATGATGGAAAAATAGGCCACCAGCCGCGCGATAGCAGCACAACATCAGCCAACAGCAGCTAACAACCGCATATGTTTGAATCAAAATCATCCCAAATTAATTCGTAAACAAACTTAAAAGAATTTTATCAATCCACCATATCAAATTATTACATAATTCATCAAATCCACAACATGAAATGCAACACAAATACAACAAAATTCTTACACAATACGACAAACATAGAGATGAAACGGGCTTGTTTCCCATGCCATGTCCACCACTCCTCCATGATATCTTTCAAAAAATTACCCATTATTTGGGGAATTCAGATGCAACATAAGCTGCTTTATGGAGCCACCTCCACCTTATTGATCTTTTGACTTGGTGGTGCGCCACATGCTCGAATTAGCGACTTCTCAGAGTACTATGTGTTAATGTTGTATTGTTTTCTTTGAAATGCCGAACTTTTTTAACTAGTAGGAACTCAATGACTGCATGTCAGACTGCTTCAATTTTTGTGAGTTATGTCATGTCTTAGTTTCAGTGAAGTAATGAGTGGATAAGCTGAATTGCCTATCTCTTTCAGATTTGGACACTTTTGGTTACTAGTTTGGTTATTTTGGCTTTGTAAATGATTAGAACTGATGTTGCTATAACAATAAGTATGATGCAGCATGAGTACTAGAGAACATATCCATAGTTATGCTCTTAAGGAACTGATATGGAGTTCTCTCAAGAAAGAAATTTTGATGTAAAGTTTAGATGTACTCCTATAACATACTGTACTAATTTCCCATCTGAAGTTTTTCTTAAAGGTATGTACCAACCATCTTATCAGTAATAGCTTCTGTTTTGTACTCCCTCCGTTCCAAATTACTCGTCGTGGTTTTAGTTTGAACTAAAATCACGACGAGTAATTTGGAACGGAGGGAGTAGGTGTCAGGAATATAAGTGATGACCAACATGGTCTCATTTTATTTAATTTTCTGCAACCTAGCAACATTCTTTTGGTTATAACTAGAACCAGTACGCAAGGCAGCTCCGCCTAGTGCAATGACTGCTTGCCATCTACGTGGCCTTGGCCTGATCCATCTCACCAAGGTAGTTCCGTCTGAGGCAAAAGTTGAGAATTTTGCAGCACAGCTTGATGCTAAAATTGTTTGATAACAGTATACAACATCAAGTTATTTTAGAGAAGAGCAATCATTATCGAGTTTTGCTTGCCATGTTGCATAGATATCTGAATATGCAAAGCCCTGTGACAACCATAACCAAAACAACCAACAAAAAAAGTTAGCTCACCACCATACAGCATGCAGACATTGAGCAAAAATATAAGCCGTAAATTCACTAATATTCTGAAGTGGCAGAAAGAGGGTTTTATCTGAAGGATTCTGTTCTATGCCATTAGATTTCCAAACATGTCTCACACTAGCGCAACCAAAGTCATATTATGGCAATCGCCATGCTTTTTTACATTAAATTCTGTGGAGTAAGATAATCCGCTTCCTCGGCTTCAATGGAATTCGCTTCTACGAGTGGAGCTTGACACACTTTGTAAGGATAGCGTGCCTGCAGCGGAAGATCGGTGTAGTGACCTGGATCACATACATGCTGTGTTGTTGCCTGTTGGCCCCATATTAGATCAACAGACGGAGGCCCCATATTGAACACAAGCTGATCGGCTTGCTGCTGCAGTGGGTGAAGATAGTTCAGCAGGAGAAGGACATGCAGGCCATACAACTTTGGAGATCTGTATTTCCTACTACACCTGGAGATGTGGTGCAGATATCTGAAACTGAGACCCACCAAGAAATTGCTAAGGACACAAGTGAAAGTGGCGCAGAAAAATTATCTGTGGCTGACACCCGAGGCGATGCTCTGGTTTACATGGACGGAGTTTCGGCGACAGGACCATATCTGCTGGATATGCCCCCATTATCTCTAAATTGCAGAGGTACCAAAGACGATTTCCGTTGCGACGAGATCCTGATGTTCTGATGACACCTGATGCTTGTGGCTGTAACAGAAACACATAGGCATTTCAACTTTTTGATGTGAATGTCAGTTGTTGGTTCAAGTTGCTTTCGAATAGGATGGTGTACCATTAGTTGGGAGGTAATTCAGGGGACCAATAGTAAAAGCACTTTTGCCTGAGGAAAATGGAAACCAGTGAACACTGCATTTTGTTCTGAATTTGACTAACACCTGTACCTTTGCATTGAGGGGAAAGAAGTTGAGCATTCCCTTGTAATCTTTGTAATCTGGGCAGAACAACAATAAATAAACACAAAGTTCACCAGGCAAGAAAACGAAATCCATGACTTGTACTACGTAATTCACAAATAAGTGACGTGTTTTACATTGGCTTAGTCTTTAACCTTTAATCTCTGCTGTACTCTGTAGTATATGTTTAAAACCTAAGAAATTTTGTAGTACTCAATAAATATATCCCGGGACAAATCAATTTATACAATCTCGTCTTAAATTCCAATATTTAAAATGATATCAGCGAACCAAGTTTCGACAGTTTGATCAAAGTAAGTCCAGTACATCATAGTGGAGAGTACCAGTTCAGCTCCAGTATGTTGCCAACTATAAACGCCAGCCTTGAGAACTTGGTTGTCAACAACAGAGAAACTCTTCTGTATATATTTAGGATGCACTTGGTTACTCGCATGGTTTTCGGGCACTTCCGTATGTGGCTCAGTAGAGCCTGTTTGAAGGTATACAGGCTCTGGGCCAACTTTTGTAGATTGTATGGTACCCTGCATCGCACCACTGAGCATTTGAATGCATGACCTCCTCGACCCCGTCCACCTCCACGCCTCGTCCTTGGGCAAGATCCAAAGCTCACGTTCCCGTCCGCGCACGATGCCACCCTCCGTCGGCAAGCACATCCCACCCCTTCCTTTTGAGGTGGTGGTCTCAACCAGTGACCTGGATTCCTCATCTTCGGACCCTGTTTTTGCGGCTATGGAATTGCTCAGACTCAGACCCAGACGAAAGCTCTGACCGGCTTGCCATTGCTGGCAGCGAAGGCACTCGCGGGTGTCGTTTCCCTTCTTGGAGGCTCTGCCATGGCCTTTATTTGTTCCCCTCTTCGAGCACCAGGGAGGATCCCTTTCTCTGCTTCGGATGCGTCCACGCCTTCCTCGTTCGTGCCATGTGTTGTACCCCTCTACTAAATTCTATTTCCTTCAATCAATGAAATGATACACATTCTTTGTGTATTAATGAAAAAGATAATGTATATATTACTCTAAGGCAGCTTTAGTACAACTTGGGAGTACAAAGATTTTTTTTACTTTCTCTTTTGAAATGAAATTCTGCTCCGCCTCTTCTTTCTAAAGAAAAAGAAAAGAGAAATTCTCCCCCGCCTCCATTCCACTCGACTCGACGCAGCCTGCAGCCAGAGAGTCCCAAACCCTAGCCTCGCCGGAATGAGCCGCCCCTCGCCGGCGCCCGCGCTGGACGGCGGGGTCCTCCTCGAAGAGATCCTCCTCCGCCTCCCTCCGCAGCCCTCCTCCCTCCCGCGCGCATCCCTCGTGTGCACGCGCTGGCGCCGCATCCTCTCCGACCCCGGCTTCCGCCGCCGCTTCCGCGAGCACCACGGCCGGAACAACCCACCGCCACTGCTCGGCTTCTTCGAAAAGGAATTCCGCGTAGACAAGCCGCCCATCTTCAACACCACGGCGACGGGCGAGCGGGACCGCATCCCACCCGCGCGCTTCTCCGCGCCATGGAGCCTGGGCGAGGGCTGGGAGTTTCTCGGCTGCCGCCACGGCCTCGCCCTCCTCATCTGCCGGGCGCGCCGCGAGGCAATCGTGTGGGATCCCCTCACGGGCCACCGTCGCCGCGTCGCGTTTCCACCGGGGTGGAAGTCCGTCCAGAACGCCGCGGTGATGTGCGCCGCCGCCGGCCAAGATGGGCATGTGCACGGTGACTGCCGGTTCTCCCCATTTAGATTGGCCTTGGTGCGCGGGGGTTCTAACGGCACACGCCATTTTGCATGCCTCTACGAGTCAGAATCAGGTGTGTGGGGGGATATTGCTTCAGTAGAGACTGAACATTCGACTTCGACTTGCATTGCGAACCCCAGCGTCCTGCTTAGGAATTCATTTTGCTGGCTTCTGTCTGGAGGTGCCATCCTGGAGTTTGATTTTCAAAACCAGAGCCTTGCGGTTATCCAGAAGCCGGCGGACGCTCATGCTGCCGACTACTACTGGTCCTTTTACGTGGTACAGACAGAGCATAGTAGCCTGGGCCTTGCTGTTTTGTCAGAGACAGATTTTGTAAGCAGCATCATCCAATTATGGGAGAGGAAATCTAACTGCGATGGTGTTGTTGGATGGGAGCTGCAGAAAACCATTCAACTAGACGGGCTCTTTTCACCAGGACCGACCATGGGGCAAAATGCGGTGATGATGCAAGGGTACAATGAGGACACCGATGCGATTTTCTTATCTACCTTTTTCGGCAACTACATGCTCCAGCTTGAGACCACACAGTTCACAAATCTTCCTAAAACACGAAGAAATTGCATGTCTAGCAGGACCTTTTATCCCTACAGAAATTTCTACATTACATGTAATTCCTTGTCTCTGTCTGTCATGACTCCGCTTGTATTGGCATATTCAGCATGAGCTTTCTGATGAACCGGTAAGCAGCAAGTGGGCAACAACTGCGCTAAAACTCTATTGCGAAAACATTTTATATCATAAGTGTTATTTGATTTCCACATGTGGAGTACTATATATCTTCATATTAATCATAAATTCATAATAGCTATTGGCATCTATATTATCCTACATTGGAAAAACATTACTAGTTTCATTCAACCCGAATAGTAGTGAGTATTGTCATTTGCCACTTAAGTTTCTCAAATTGAGCTTTTGTTTTTTACCCATTTGGTATTACTGGAAGGAAACCTCTCCAGAATAGTAATTCTGTTTGAAACCTCTGGACAGCTAAACAGTCCTAACATGTAATTCATTACTAGGTAAATGATAATTGTCGCTCTACCTTGTGCCTAGCAGTAGGTGCTGTTCCATTTCCCTATTCCTACCTTTGTCATAAATGGTAGTTTTTGCCTTCTCATCATTTTAGCTCTTCCACGAATTTTCTTCGGTTTATTGGAATCCTTTTACCTGCAGGTAGCAGAGTTGGTGGTCAAGATGGTGGAGCTGAAATGTCAATTAATTAGATGATTGTCCCATTAGGTATGCTAATGTGCTATGTTTGTTGAACAGGTTATGTCGATTTTGCTGTTTTAATATATCAACATTCGTAAATATGGACGATTCAAATGTTTTATATAGTATTGGACCTGAACTAGTAGTAATCATTATCAGAGATCAGTTGATGATGCTGTCTTTGGACAAGTGAATGATGCTTCTGCTTCTACTTTGCTTTTGTTTATCCAATCTATACAGTATATATTAATTGCTGTAGCTGTTCGTTTCCTTATTTTGTTAGAGCGCTATGTTGCTACTGTTGCATATTCTGTTAATAATTTCATCACTCGAACACTCTTACATACATATTGTTGGGCGGTATAAATTGATCTCCCTAGCTGTTTGTTTCCTCATTTTCCATTCAGGGTCTTGTTCACTTGTTATATGACAAATGCTATTGATTGTTTCTCGAGTGAAGTGTTTTTCATATTTCCCTGCAACTAACATGATATCCTTATTCCGGGCTTGTGCTTTGGGGAATTCAGATGCAATGCAAGCTGCTTCGTGGAGCCACCTTATTGTTCTTTTGACTGGGTGGCGGGCCACATGCTCAAATTAGTGACATCTCAGAGATGGTCACCACAGACCTGACAATTTCATTGTATCTAAGCTGCATTAGTACTGACTGTTGTTTCATGTTTTATTGTTTGCTCCGAATTGTCGAGCTGGTAGACTGAAATATGCTGCAAGCCCTGCAGATTAGCTATTTAACTAGTAGGAATTCAGTGACTGCATGTCAGACCGCTTCAGTTCTTATGTCATGTCCTAGCAAGTGTGTACTGTTTTTAATGGAGTAATGAGTGGAACTGCCAATATCTTTCAGATTTGAACTCCTTCCTTCACTAGTTTTTATAGTTTTAGTTATGAAATGATTAGAACTAATGTTGCTGTAACAGCAAGCATGATGCAGCATGAACACTAAAGAATATATCCATAGTTATGGTCTTAAGGAACTGGTATAGAGTTCTCTTAAGAAAGGTTTTTTTTAATGAAAAGTTTAGTGTGAATGGGGTGTATCTTCTCAGATTTGTTTGCCCACCTCTATTTTAACTTGCAGGCGGCACCCATACATTGGCCTTCTGTCTTTGTTTGTCCTACTGAAATACTAGTTTCTTTCAGCTCCTTGCTTTTCACTGACTCACTATTTTTCATGTTGATCAGAGAAATGTTTAACTTATTTGCCTTGAAAAGAATCAGCCATCATCCGTGCCCTGATATCTTCTTTGCGAAACTGTGTGCATCGATTCCTCATTCGTGTGACTGATAAGCAGAGCAAGGAACAAGGTTTGCGCACTTGTTCAACCTCAGCCATTCAGGAATGCATTTCAATTGGTGTTGGAATGTTGCCGTAGAGCTACAAAGCAGGGCATGTGGTTAATAGCACCGAAAGTTTCCGAGTTCTCTCCTGCCTTTGCTTATGACCAATGTAACTATTACTCCCTCCGTACCATATTAATTGTTATTAAAACAGATGTATCTAGATATATTTTAGTATTAGATATTGCCGTTTGAGCGGCAATTAATACGAGACGAAGGGAGTATATTCCAAATCAATGAAGTGCACCAGATGGCTTTAACGTAAAAAACAAACTGCGACCCCGAATGTTCTTCATAAGTTCTGATGTACCCCCTCCGTCCCATAATATAAGCATCTTATATTATGGAACGGAAGGAGCAGTATTGTTTGTTGCAATAATATCTTATATTATGGGACGGGGGGATTAGTATTGTTTCGACCACATAAGATCAGTTTCACGAAATGCAAGAATTGTTACACCTATCATATTCCCGATGTTCAGACTTCAGACGATCAAGCAAAAGCAACAAAGTGAACACCTTTTGTTTTGGCAGTAGCTTAGACTACCAAATTTAAGAAGTAGCAATGTCATGAGGGATGGCTTCAAAGGTAAACTTATAGCAGCGAGTTGAAGAATCATAGACGCCATCTTCACCATCTCCATGAGTACCATGTGCATGGCCTACACTTTCAAGTAGAATGAGATTCTCTAAACTCAACCCCCTTTAAATCTTGCTATTTGTGATTGATTCTTTGGGATTTCTTGGTGAATTCTTGATCCGTATGGATTGTATCTATCATCATATCGTGTGTTGTGTGTAGTTCCATTAGTTTATGAGGAAATGGGTAAACACCTTGTTGAAGTATTGAATTCAAATGGTTGTTGTTTCTATATCTTGTTTAAATTCTTTCATGAGTTTGTGTGAAGACCGACAACATATTCCTTTTTGCCTTTATGGACTTAGAAGGATACACCATGGTTGCATTAATTGATGTTGGGATGTTCCAGTGACATAAACATATCCCTGATTTTTGATGCTATTGTACATAGGAGAAACACATGAACCCTTTGATCTTAATGTTGTGGCCGGGTGATTGTGCCTTAATTATCTTATTGTGCCACTCTAACCCCTTGTTTGTGCATTTTGGAGACTCAAACTAAATTATAATAGTAGCCTCTCATAGTGCAAATAATAAATACCCAAAATTACTGTAAAAAAAACTACAATTACACCATTGATAAATGATTATTATTTCCGAGACCTTCATCTTGTCAAGTTAGATACCTTCCTTGGTAAGAACGAGGCATGTGTCCTAAAAAAACAACTTCCGATGTCTTTCATCTTGTCTAGTTCATTGACAGATAAGACCAACAATCTGATTTGAAAATAATGCTGATTTATATTCTTAATAAATATTTTTCCATCGAAATTAATTGTCACTCAAACGGATATATCTAACACTGAAATAGTGCTAGATACATCTATTTGAGTGACAACTAATTCCGGAGGGAGGGAATACTATAAAAGAGATATTTTACACTCATGTTCCCTGGTGTTTTTAACGGGGTATCATGCTCAGAGGCTCATGTTGCTGGCCTAACAAAAAGAAGTCAAGCACAAGAGTTAAAGCGGTTTTCTTCATCAAGCATGGCAAGGCTAAACTATTCTCGATAAATATGAATAGGTTGAGACCATGTAATTTGCTCTCAATAATCATCCATTTCGTAAATTAGCCTTTTGAAATTATCCTAATAAATAAATAATTTAATCTGGTAGTTCGTCATCGGTATGCAAACGGGTTTTGTTTTTGACAAAGAGGCCTCTTTGACAAATGAGATAAACCAAGAAGGCGTTATCGTGCTTAGCTGTGTTGTGTTTTTGAGTTTTTTTTTGTTATTTGATTTGACACGTGGGAAAGATGGTGTATTTTGTTTATAATGTCGTGTTTTGCTTGGCACCGTGATTTTGTGTTATTTATTACCCCCTCCGTTCTTTTATATAAGATGCATTTGTTTTTTCAAAAGTCAAGCAAGTGCATGTGTTGACCGTATTTTTAGCAAAATATATCAATATCCACAATACGAAATTTATATCACTTGATTCATCATGAAAAATAGTTTCATATTTTATCTATTAAGTATGGCAGATGTTGTCAGCTTATTCTATAATTTTGGCCAAACAATTAAGTGGTTGACTTGCACAGAAACCAATACACCTTTAAACTCATACTCCGTTTGTCCCGAATTACTTATCGTAAAAATACACATAATTTTTAGTTTCAAATATATCTATTTTAGTTGAGTTTGTGCAAAAATCAAATTAAATACATCTATTTTAGTTGGGAAACGTTTACTGCCAGGACACCGGCCGAAGCGTTGCACCGGACGCACACGGGCCTGGCGATCGCTTGATCGTACGACGGGAGCACCCCCAGAAAAAAAGCAACGGGACCACTCTTTTTCCAATCGTTTTTTTCCTCATCTCCTGCTTCCCCACGAACACCTCATCTCTTTCTTCCCCACGAACACAGACACCATGGGCACCTGCAGCACCAGGAACCAGCCCCCGCCCGCGCTACCAGCACACACGCCTCCGGCCGCGACCGCGACCGCGGCACCCTCCCCCATGCGCGCGCCCCCTCACCCCATTCACGGCTTCCATTCGTCTCCTGCTGGAAGCATCTCACGTCCCTGACGGTTGAAGCTTTTTCCACCAAGGTTGAAGCTTTTTTACCCGACAGTTGTAGCATCTGCGCGATGGGTCACGCTGGTTCCATCATCTGTCAACGAGGTCGCAGCTTCCCGTCGCCGCACTGTTAGCACACAGCCACCAGGGTGGTAGCAAAAGTGCGCACCGGTGGTAGCAAAATCCTAGTCAGCGTGGTCACCCGTGTCGCCGTTCGTCGCACCACCGCATGCCGGTTGCACCACCTCACACCGGTTGCAGCAAATTCGCTCGCCGATGGTAGCTTTCCCGCTGCCGGTTGCAACAAATTGGCAACCTGTTTTCGCCTGCCACACTTCGTCGTCTTCCTGGTTGTAGCAAAAACGACCACTGTTTGTAGCTTTTCTCATGCTGTTCGCAGCAAAAATTGTGGATAAAAGCTTAACCGCGAAAAACACCTTCGAGCGGCGCGGGAAAAGCTTCAACCGGTCAGTGAAAAGCTTCAGCCTTGAAAAAAAAAGCTTCAATGGCCATGGAAAAACAGCTTCAACCCGGTATGGCCATTGATGGCATGAGCCACAGAGCTCTAGCCATCGCTACGCGGAGCTGCAACCAGAGAAGGCAGCTGCTACATGTGTGGAGCCGGGGGCGAGGAGATGCATATGGCAACCGACGACGAGGATGCCGCGGTGGAGCTTCAAGCTCCGTTTTTCTCGCGGAGGTATGCTGAGGTGTCGGCGGAGCTCGAGGCCGTTGCAATTTCTATCCCAGAGGGGAGGGGAGGGGGGGTGTGGGGAATGACTGCGAGGAGGACGAAGCGGGGTTTAGATCTGAGAGCATCTCCAGCCGCGCCCCAGGAGCCTTTTTTTAGCACCGGCGTTAAAAAAATGTCCCAGTCGCACTCCCACAGGCTCGTTTTGCGCCGGATTTAACAAAAACTAGGGCCGGCGCTCGCAAGGCAATCCCAGGAAATCGGGGGGCAGCTGGGGCGCCGGCATTAGTTTTTGGCCGCAAAAGGCCCACTGCCAGCCTCTATTCTCTCTCTCTCCTTCCTTTTTCGGACTACTAGGCCCACCACGTGCAGTGCCCGCCGCCCGCATGCAAGAATCTCCTCCATGCTCTACCAGCCCCCATCCGCCGTCGCGGCCTGCGCCGGCTCCGGACAGGCAAGTGCGGCCGGCGAGCGGGCGCGGTCAGGACTCCACCGCGCCACCTGAGCTCGCCTCTCCGGCCGGATCCCGCGGGCGCGGCCGGCTCACCTCGCTGCTGCTCAATGCGGCAACCGGCCTCTGCCTCCTCACCGCCGCTGGTCGCGGCCGCCTCCTCGTCGCGCGCCGGCCTCTGCCTCGCCACCCGAGCTTGTCCAAGAACGCGCCGTCACCGTCGCCGTCTAGCCTGTCGGAGCCGTGCCCGCTCATCATGTCGGTGGCCGTGGTCTGGTACCTCTTCGTGATTGCCTGCACGGTATCCCCGTTGCCCACCCCGCCGAAGCACGCGCAGTGCAGTGGCACGAGCAGCGCGGTCCCGGCGTCAAGGACGCCGCCGTTGGAGTCCCTGATCCAGTCTAGGGCGGTGAGGCCACCGTAGACGCGCGAGAGCGTGTCCCCCAGGCGGGAGACGTAGCGGACGGAGGTGGCCCTGCGAACGCCGCCGAAGCAGGCGCAGGGGACCGGCATGCGCAGCGCGAGGCCGGACCGGGAGGATGCGGCCGGCCGGGCCCGGGGCGGCGAAGTCGATGGCGTTGGCGGCCAGGATGGCAAGCGGGTCGGCGGCGAAGAGCGCGGACAGCTCGGCGAGTTTGAGGTCGGCGTGGAGGGCGGAGGAGAGCAGTGCGGGGCAGGCCGTGGCGGAGGCGCAGGGCTCGAGCAGCGCGGGCTTGGACGCGGCGCCGGGCGGCCCCGTGCAGGCGACCGCGGCGAGGAGGAGCAGGAGGAGGAGGCGGCGGTGGAGTGGGGTGGGAGTGTGGGAGTGTTGACTTAGAGGCTCACGGTTTCCGAATGGTGGCCGGTCGGGGAATGCGCCGTCGCCGTCGCCGGCCAGCCTGCTGGAGCCGTGGCCGCGCTTCATCGCCACCGAGTAGGCGATCCGCTAGCCAGGCGGTTCGCGTGGTGGTGGTGGTGATGGCTGGGTAAAGGCAACGAGTGAATAAATATCTATCCCAGGCTTAATTTTTCGCTGGCAGCCCCACAAGCGGTGGAAAAAATGCCTCCCGAAGGCTCAACGGCTGGAGATGATCTGACGGCCGCTATATCGGGCGGCTGGGGCGCGATGGGCCGGTGCGTCGGCGCCCATCAGTCCCCATTTTAGTTGAGTCCCCCTACCCCTTCACTCGAGTCTCCACTCGACGCAGACTGCGGCCAGACTCCCGAACCCTAGCCTCGCCGGAATGAGCAGCCCCTCCGCCGCCGCATCGTCGCCGGCGCCCGCGCTGGACGGCGGCGTCATCCTCGAAGAGATCCTCGAGGAGATCCTCCTCCGCCTCCCTCCGCAGCCGTCCTCCCTTCCGCGCGCATCCCTCGTGTGCACGCGCTGGCGCCGCATCCTCTCCGACCCCGGCTTCCTCAGCCGCTTCCGCGAGCACCACGGCCGGAACAAGCCACCGCCGCTACTTGGCTTCTTCGACGAGGAATTCCGCAGAGACAAGCGGCCCATCTTCAAGCTCACGACGATGGGCCGGTGGGACCGCATCCCACCCGCGCGCTTCTCGGCGCCATGGATTCGCGGCGAGGGCTGGGCGTTTTTCGGCTGCCGACATGGCCTGGCCCTCCTCATCTGCCAGAAGCGCCGCGAGGCCGTCGTGTGGGACCCCCTCACCGGCCACCAGCGCCGCCTTGCGTTTCCACCAGGGTTCTGCAGGAAAAAGGGGAGGTTCGTCCAGAACGCGGCGGTGATGTGCGCCGCCGCCGTCGAAGACGGGCATGTGCACGGTGACTGCCGCTTCACCCCATTTAGATTGGCCTTGGTAGGCAGTGATTCTGACGGCACACACAAGTTTGCTTGCCTCTATGAGTCGGAGTCCGGTGTGTGGGGGGATGTTGTCTCACTAGAGACCACACGTTCGACATGTGTATGTGTTGCAAAACCCAGCGTCCTGGTTAGAAATTCATTTTGCTGGCTGGTTTCTGGAGGTGGCATCCTCGAGTTTGATTTTGAAATCCAGAGCCTTGTGGTGATCCAGAAGCCAGCAGACGTTAATGTAGCAGCCTACCACTGGTCCTTTCTCGTTGTACGGACACAGCACAGCGGTCTGGGCCTTGCTGTTTTTTCCGAGCCAGATTATCAGAGCGGTACCATCCAATTATGGGAGAGAAAATCTAACCGTGATGGTGTTGTTGGATGGGAACTGCAGAAAACCATTCAGCTAGATGGGCTCTTTTCATTTGGACTGACCGGGGAGCCAAATGCGTTTATGATGCAGGGGTATGATGAGGACAGCAATGCGATTTTGCTATCAACGTTTTACGGTGAATACATGCTCCAGCTTGAGTCCATGCAGTTTATAAATCTTATTGAACACCAGAGCGCTTGCATTTTTACAAGGACCTATTATCCGTACAGAAATTTCTATGTTATAGGTAATCCCTTGTCCCTGTCTGCTCTAGGTGTATTTAGCATGTTCTTTCTAACTATTGGCAACTGGCGAGTGGCCGAGTGTGCAGGAACTATGCTAAAACTGTATTACCAAACCATTTTATATGTAATGTGTTATTTGATTTCACATGTGGAATGCTATGTTTCTTGATTGATCTTGATATTAATGATATATTCATAATAGTTATTGGCATCTTTACTATCATACATGGAGAAACGTTGCTTGTTCATTGAACCTGAATAGTGGTGAGTATTGTCATCAGTCACTTAAGTTTCTCAAGTAAAAGTAATGAGCTTTTTTTTGACCCATTTGGCATTGCTGGAACGAATCCTCCTCAAAATAGTAATTCTATCTGAATACATTTCCTCTGAACAGCTAAACAGTCCTAACATGTATTTCATTACTAGGTAAACGATGATTGTCTACCTTGCACGCCTAGCAGTAGATATGGTTTCATTTCCCCCATTCCTACCTTTGTCGTCATAAAGGGTAGTTTTGCCTTCTCATCGGTTTACCTCTTCCATGAATGTTCTTTGGTTTATTGGGTTTCTTTTGCTTGTAGGCAGCGGTGTTGGTGGTCGAGATGGTGGAGCTGAAATGTCAGTGCATTAGATGATTGTCCCATTAGGTATGCTAATGTGCTATGTTTGTTGAACAAGTGATGTGGATTTATTGTTTTTCTACATCGACAACATACATAAATATAGACGATCCAAATGCTTTATATAATATTAGAACTGAACTGGGTGTAATCATTAGCAGAGATCAGTTGGTGATGCTGTCCTTGGACAAGTGAATGATGCTTCTGATTTTCTTTTATTTTGGTTATCCGATCTGTACAGCGTAGATGAATGTGTGTCTAGAATCCCAAATGGCTATGCAATATGATTCCAAACTCAATGATATTCATTTGTTTCTTGAAGTGAAGCATTTGTCATATTTTCCCTGCAACTAACAGGGCATCCTTATTCCAGGCTTGCACGTTGGAGATTTCAGATGCAATGCAAGCTGATTTCTGGAGGCATCTTATTGTTTTTTTTTTGACTTGGTGGCGGGCCACATGTTTGAATTAGTGACATCTCGGTGATGGTTATTACAAACCTCGCAATTTCATTGTATCTAAGCTGCATTAGTACTGTACTATTATTGTATATTCTGTTCTTTGCTTTGTAGTGTCGAGAACGTAGACTGAAATATGCTTAGATGCCCATGGGTTAGTTATTTAACTAGTAGGAACTCGATGACTACATGTCAGATGGCTTCAATTGTTATGTCATGTCCTAGCAAGTGTGTACTGTTTCAGTTGAGTAATGAGTGGGACTGCCTATCTCTTTCAGATTTGAACTCTTTTTATTACTTGTTTGTTAGTTTTGGCTTTGAAAATGATTAGAATTGATGCTGCTGTAACCGCAAGCGTGATGAGCATGAATACTGGAGAATATATTATATATCCATAGTTATGCTAGTAAGGAACTGATAAGGAGTTCTCTTAAGAAAGAAATTTTGATGAAAAGTTTACTGTGTACATAGTACATACTAAATTTCCTATCTGAAGAGTTTCTCCAGGTATGTACCAATCATCATACTAGTGAATGCTTCTATTTTGTAGATGTCAATATGAGTGCTGACCAACATAGTTTCATTTTATTAAATTTCATACGGCCTATGAACATTTTTTTGTTATAATTAGAGCCAGTTATTGTGATTTGTGGATGTAAAAATGTTTGTCCCCCCATTAACTTAGTTTCAATTCTTGGGCACATGCTTGGAAGATGTGAAGGTCTCGTAATGATTTGGATGTAACACAACACCCATGTAATGTGAGCAATGGCTGAGAGATGTGAACCAACCGCCACGCAGGTGGAGGGATGAATTGTGGGGCTGGCTTGGTTGTAAAAATATACCGATTCACCAGCAGAAAAGGGTATTGGCTCAGACGGCGATGATTTATCAGCAGGTGTGTCCTACAGAAATAGTTACTTTAACTTGCAGGCAGCATCCATACATTTGCCTTCTTGTACATGGTTTGTCCTACTGAAATACTAGTTACTTTCAGCCCCTTGCTTTACGCTGAATCACTATTTTTTATGTGGATCCGAGAAATGTTTCTCTTCTTTGTCTTGAAAAGAACCAGCCATCATCCGTGCCTTGATGCGTATATCATTTCCTTCTTTGCAGAACTGTGTGCATCGATTCCTATTCCTGTGACTGATAAGCAGAGTAATGCACCTGTTCGACCTTCGCCGTTCAGGAATGCATTTCAATGGGTGTTGGAATGTTTGCCGTAGAGGTACAGAGCAGGGCATGTGGTGAATAGCACCGGAAGTTTCTGAGTTCTCTCTAGCCTTTGCTTATGAAGTGTGAACAATGCAACTACTTATATCCAGATACAGAGGTATTATTATATTCCAAATCAATAATGTGCGCCAGGTGGCTTTAACATAAAAGAAAAACTGACCCCTGAATGTTCTTAATAAGTTTTGATTTATTGTTTTGACCACATAAGACCAGTTTCCAAGTATGAAATACTAGAACTGTTACTGTTACACCTTTTTTTTCCGCGGTGTGTCCTTCCTGTGATTGTCCGTGCAAAATGCAAAAAGAGAGATACATGTGGACCCACACAAACTGGCCCGTAGTTAGCTCTTCTGAACTTGGCTCGACAATAAGTTAGCCCAATGCGGACATGGAGTATATGCTCCCGAGCTCAAATGCTCCCTCATGAACAGTGAAATCGAAAAAATAGTAAATAAAATCAAAAAATTCTGAAATTTTTTGCGGTAAACTTTGACAAATTTTTGCATGCTTGCAAAATTTCAGCACGACATAACATTCGTGTAAGTCGTGAAAAAAAAACAAAATCGATGTTCCAAAAATGCTAGTTTTGAACACATTTTGGAGTGACGATTTTGTTTTTTTCGCCACGCCTTCCACGAATGTCATTTCGTGCTGAAATTTTGCAAGCATACAAAACATTTGTCAAAGTTTATCACGAAAAAAATTCAGATTTTTTTAAAAAAATTAACTTTTTTTCTTTCGATTTTACTGTTCATGTGGGTGCATTTGAGCTCGGGAACAGAATAGTACTTTCGGCCCAATGCAGTATTCATACTCTCAAAAAACATCATTGAGATACTCATTTGCAATTCAAAATAGCATTCCGACTACAATGAGGATTCTGTTGACATGAGTTAGATAATCACAATTTGAAATATACGCCAATTTAAAATAACATTCGGACTATAGTGAGAAGTATTTGTTCCTGGATGAGATACAACTTAAGCAAACAGAATGATAAAGGCAGCTACGGAACGGCACACCTCCCAACTTCCAAGAAAGAAGGGGCGACTTTCCTCCTAAGGGCTTTCGCCGCCACTAGTTTTCCTTGCCTCCGAGTGCCTTCCGGTGGGGGGCTCACCTTGGTCTGGGATGGTATGTAATCTCTAGTCGCCCTAGCAACAGTTAGGGGTAAGTCTAGGTGTGTGGCCTACGGTGGTGAAGCAATGTCGCGATGGGCAATGAGGAATAAGACCTCCCTGTCATGTCCTTTCTTCGGTGATGTTGTTTGGCATTGGTAAAGGGCGTGTGGAGCTTCAATTTGGGCCAGATCATGGGACTCATTTTTTTGGCGTGGGTTCTAGCAACCAAACGAAGAAGTTTTTGATTGTCTAGGCGACTAGCGACATCCTACTAAGGGGTGGCGTCATGACGTGATTTTGTTCCCTGGTTCCTTTTCCATCCGATGAAGCTCAGCCAAATGCAACTTTGTTGGGGAGCCTGCAAGGTTTGTGCCCCCCTCCTCTGTCTGGCTAGAGTTGGGATTATCTCCTGGCCCTCCTTTGTGCTAGTTTCTCCATGATGACAATCTGGTCACACTGTGGTCGTCGGCGTCTTATAGTCTACATCCGCAACTTATCCGCCGCTGCTTCTTCAAGCTCCTGGGTTTCAACAAGGTTGCTCTAGTAATACGAAGGCTTAGAGGAGGCAACAAGCTTTGCTAACAGCGTGCTGCCAGTGGATGCGAAAGGGAGACAATTATGATTTTATCAAGGACTTTCTTACGATTTCATATTCTTTTAAGGATGTTCTTCTAAGTGTTGGTTTTTATCTAATACATGGCCTTGAGCCTTTCCACGAAAAAGATATGAGATACCGGAACGGAAAAAAGCACAAAAAATATTGTGCTTTCACGCCTCACATAAATAACATAAGGTGTGCATTATATAGAGGTATGAAAAGGTACTAATATTTGTTGGCCTTCATTACTTCATATAATATTATCAAGTCCTAAAGCTCCTTGTCTAGATCGCCAAATTTAATGTTGCCCAAAAGGAGTTACACCAACTTAAACCTCAGCTTGCTGACCCTTCCAGGGTACACCTCCCCAGGCACCCTCTCAAGCCAGTCCCTGTGTGGCGCATCTTCATCACATTCTGTCCATCAATGGCCAATAGACCTAGCTATTGACATGATGAATATTGCACAATCCCACCCATGCTTGAGTTGATGTATCCTATTCGATGTCACCTTCTTCCACAACCAGTAGCATCCAATGAAGAGAGGTGCTCAGATGGCGGGTGGCTTGGGAGTTTGTGTGGCGAGAGATATTGTGGTGGACAAGTCCCGGAGGATGGCGAGTGGCATCGAACACCAATAAGGACCGGTGTGTTCCTCTTTCCTGATCAACTTTCTCATTGCCATTCGAAAAAGTAACAGCCCACAGGATGTTTAGGTCAACTCCCATAGCAAATGTATCTTGAGCTCTGTGAGCAAAGAATCGAGCAATGTTGGGGGTCAACATATCATATGTGATCATCTCAAATCATGTTTGCCATATGATTGAAGAACATATGTATGTTGCTTAATGTCCAACTGAACCTATAAGGGAACTTATGTTGTGGTGTGAGTTCTTGCCAACGCATTGTCCATTCTCTTGTCCTTGTGCTTTGTCATTCTTCTTGAGAACAAGTTCATAGATCATTGATGGCGCGTGTTGCTGCGCCCATCGGTTTAACGTAGAGTGATAGGAATATTCGAAACATATAAGGGAGATTGAAAGTAAAAGGTTAAATATGCACGGACCTTCAAGTTTTTTATGTTTGTTAGTAGTGGAAGGGATTATTTTCAACTTAATGTTGAAGGACTATCAAAATTGATTTGCTACAAATAATTTGGAACCTGTCTTACACAATCCTTTTTTTGTTCTAATATCTACCTGAAAAATTATGTTGATAATGAGGGGAATTCCTTAGTTCACTGAGTAGGTAACAAACATAGTCGAACAATTAGCATACAGAATGAGATAAATGTTATATTATTTTTAGAGCGAATAGTTACAGAGGCCGGGGGGGGGGGGGGGGGGGGGGGTGATCCCTCATTTTCAGAGAAAAAAAGCTGTTAGGAATAGTTAGTATGAAGTGTACACCTATTTATCAGGTATATCTTTCTTTTACAGTTTTTGCACTTCTTGTCTTGTGTAATGTAAAGAGGAAGTATCATCTATAGTGGCAGTCTATAAGATGTAGAATTTTAAAAATATAAGCTTATGCTTGATTTCCTGAATATGATCTTGATATCATGATGACTGCATCTCAGGTATTTCCTTGATGGTGTTTGAACCTCTGATCTTATATTGCTCCCAAACAAATAATAGCAGTAGATTAAAGATTTGTCGCTCTTGCCATTTGCTTATTCTGTACCATGGCAAAGCTTTTACACTGCCCATGGAGTCATGCATCAACTTTTCTCTGTTCATTCCTAACCAACACACTTACGCGTGCTCTCATTCCAGGTGGAAAATTACTGTGTACAAGGCTGCATTTGCCACACGGAACCAGAAGTTGAGGTCGTTCTGATGTGGGCTCTGACAAGAGTGGACATCGTCAACTACACAGGGACTCCAGCTCAACTTTATGTTGTCGAGCAGCTATTGGCAAGGGCGCCGAGGATTAGATTGTTGACAATAATAATCTCGGAGGCTGAGGATCCTTCACTGGGCAACATTGAAAGCTTATGCCCTGCAGGTTGTCTGCTTGAGCTTGTACGGTGTTAGAAGAGTGGAGGAATAGGTGACCTGATAACTGACTTGCTATTAGAGCTGTGAAGCGTACATTTTTTGTTTTCTTTTGAGGGATGCACACATCTGTCCGTGAGAGACTGAAGATGAATGCATACATATGTTCATTGTACATGTACAAGTTGGGCGCGAAGCATTATTGTATACAGTGGGTATATACGGAATTATGAATAATGACTGAAATAGAAGAATCTCATATATTGGATTTACTCATATCATGGATGTGATCAGTTCAGTCTACTTATTTGTTTGTTGCTGCATTTGTTGTCTTGGGGATGGACCTATTATTATTATGTAATTTTTTTGGACGCCCATGTCTGGCGACGGGTCGCGAGGAGCTGCTCCCATCGAAAGTTTTCGTTCGTCGGGGGCTCCCAGCGAACTATTTTAGCCGCCCCGATTGATCGGTAGGAAGGAGGCTTGGGGTGAACCCCCAATTTATTTATTTTTTCCAAAAACAATGCCATCAATAAAAAAAGGACCCTAAATTGCCATGATCTAACTTATGAAAAAAAATGCCATACTACTTTATAAAAAAAATCCCATCTCTCTAGTTTATAAATATACAATGAATATGATTAAAAAAAGGGTTGTATGAACTACAAAATGAAAAAGTCATGCTAAAACTTTAAAACTGTCATCCTTGGGACAAAAAATGCCGTGAACAAAAAACTGCCATGTGAAAACAAAAAGAAAGAAAAAATGCCATGATAAAAAAGGGACATCTCTTAATAAACAAAAAATGCCAGCTAAAAAATAAAAAATGCCATCCCTTAATAATAAAAATGCCATCTCTTAATAATAAAAAGTTTCATCTATTAACATAAAAGCACCATCTCTAAATAATAATAATAATAATAATAATAATAATAATAATAATATGCCATTTTTATAAAAATGCCATGCACTTAGTAATAAAACTGCCATGCCATTAAAAAACATAATTTGCCATGTGACCATTGCAAACATTTTCTAAAACCATGTCTTAGATTTTTTTTTATAAAGTTCCCATGATGTGCAGAACAAAATTTTAGAAAGTTGCCATCCATGATTTTTATAGAATTTATATACAAATAATATTGATTGTCATGATGTACCATTTAAATTTCCCATGTGAACATTGTATATTTTACCAAAAATTTCCCTAGTTTTGTAGAACAAATACCCTAAAATTTTCTTGTCACCGTTTTCAAAGTTTCTTAATTTTCTATGGTCTAGGAAATTTAATTTTCCATGTGAAAATTTTCAATTTTTCAAATTTTTCTAAACTTGCGTTGATTTCTGATTTTTTTTCTACGGTCTGTTACGTGACCACTATTAACATTTTCCAAATTTTGCCATGCTTTTAGAGGAGAAATTGCTACATTTTCCATCTGACCAATAATTTCCATGATTTTAGGACACAAGAATTAGTAAACTAGTCATCGACTTTATAACTTTGCCATGATTTTATGACACAAAAGTTTTAATTAGGCCATGGATGGTAACTATGTAAAGCAACCATGGAACATTCATTGTTTTGTCGATGGTAACCTTTTTTATATGATTTATTAAGCTATTTTAAAGTTCCCCAAGACTCCGATCGCACTCGCCGGCCGGCCATTTAATCGCCCTACGGGGCGCTCACAAGCAGCCAGGTTTCAGAAGGATCCAAGCTTCGATGCCGGTTTTGTGAAGCTTACGGGCTGTTTATTCCTGTTATTTTTGTTTTACTTTTTATTTTTATTAATTTAGTTTTTTCTGGTTGTTTTCCTTTTTCTTTCCTTTTCTTCTCTTTTTTATTCTTTTTCAGAATTTCACAAACATACAAATGTTCTAAATCTTCAGAAACCATTGTTTGAATTTTCGAAAAATGTGTATGTTTTTTTATAATATTTTCAGAATTTCAAAAAAATTCACATTATTAAAATTTGTTCGTGATTTTTAAATGCTCGGAATTTCAATAATTGTTCAAAACTTGAAGAAATGTTTAATTTTAGAAAAAATGGTTGGGATGTGAAAAATTGTTCGTGAACATGTTTTGAATTGCGTGAAATATTTTTGAATCCGTGAATGTATTTTATTTCACATACATTTTTTGAATTGGCGAACATTTTTGTTGTTTTGCCTGATTTTTTGAATTTTCGAACATTTTTCTGATTCATGAATATTTTTTGTATTTCATGAATTTTTTGATTTTGCGAACGTCTTTTGAATTCGCCTACATTTTTTGAATTCGCAAACCTTTTCATAATCACGAACATTTTTTGAATACATGTGTATATTTTTTCAAATCCACAACCTTTTGATTTTGTGTTCGCAATTTTTTTAAATTATAATTTAAACTGACAGAAAAAAACTACGAGAAAAACGAAAAATAACTGACGTGCGCCATCTGGTTGGGCTAGGGCCATCTCCCGCGTATATCCTAGCAGCGCCCGGTTTACCCCTCAAAAAAAAAAAAGAGCAGCGCCCGGTTTAAACCCGTGAGAACGTCAGATAGCTATTCGCGATGAAATTTTTTGTGTGCGAGTTGTTCCTGATTTCGACGTAATCGATCCTCGGAAAATTCCAACACGCGCTCGCCATGGCCATGGAGGAAGGAGCACGCCATGGCGGCCTTCCCGAGCCTCCAGCCGGAGGAGGACCCGATCTCATCAGCCCCCTCCCGGACGACCTGCTTCTCCAGGTCTCGCCCGCCTCCGCTGCGCCCGCGCCGCCGCGCGCACCAGCCTCCTCTCCCGCCGGTGGAGCCGCCTCTGGAGCCGCCTCACCGAGTTCACCTTCCGCGACGTCGCGCCACGCTTGCTCCGACCCGCGCTCGACTCCCTCGTCCACGTCCCCGACGTGTCCCTCCTCGACATCCACGTCCCCGAGCCGCCCCCGCGTCCTCCTAAGTACGATATGCTGAACGTGGCCGACGTCGCCTCCCTGATCCGCGCCGCCGCCGGGCTCTCACCGGTGGAGCTCCGCTTCAACGTCTCTCGCAGCCCACTTGCCCGCCGGACACGCGACCTGCCGTACCTTCCCCCTCCCGTGAACCTGCCCGGCTTCCACCGGGCCACATCCGTCGACCTATGCGGGTTGGACCTCTTCCTCTCCGCCGCCGCCGACCCGCCGGCAAGCTGCTGCATGTTCCCCGCGCTCGAGGCGCTGTCCCTCTCTGGCTGCCACGTCGACGCCGCCGCCTTGCTCCTCCATTGCCCGCGCCTGCGCGTGCTCAGGGCGGCCGGCTGCTCGCTCGGCCACGCCATCCGCTCGGCATCCCTGCAGGAGCTCGTTCTGGAGAACAAGCGCAAGTCGACAGGTCGCGTGCACGTCGACGTCCCCGCACTGAAGCAATTGACACTGTCCATAAACACTCCCGGCGAGCTCAGATTGTCCATCTCGGCACCCATTGTGGAGAAGGTTCTGTGGCGGTGCTGCTATTCCAAGCCGGCTGCCGGGATCGGTCCTTGGGGCCTTGCAATGGTGAGGCTCGAGACGGCGGAGAACAATGCCGGCCTGTCCCTGCGGATGGAGTCGGACGACAGCAGCCTTGTGCGTTTCCTTGTCTCCTCTTGCTCACTTTACTTACTTATTATTACTGAAGTTGCCAACTAATTAAACTAGTAGTATTAAACTTATTATGGATGATATATATTACTGTCAATTGTTTTTGGCAGGGCTCATTTAGTTTTCCACAGACCGAGCTCAGCCTTGCGCAAGAAATAGAGGAACATCTAGTGCTTACAAACTTCTCCGTTTTGGATCTACATTTCAACACAACCGGGTGTAAAACGTAATATGTTGGGAACTGCTCGACACCCTAAACCGGGGTGTGGCTATCTCATTATATAGAGGGTACCCCAAGGGGTACAATACAATGTTACAGTATATTACAGAGGCTACGTATATACAGTCTAACACCCTCCCTCAATCTTAAGTATGGCCTGAAGTACAAAGCAAGTTAAGATTGCGCCTACAGCCTACAAACTGTGGTTGTGGAAGGGACTTCGTGAAGATGTCAGTAAGTTGATCCTTGGATGAGATAAACTTGATACAGAGTAGCTTCTGTGCAACACGTTCCCGAACAAAATGATAGTCAACCTCAATGTGTTTTGTCCGAGCATGAAACACCGGGTTAGAAGAGAGATATGTAGCACCGATGTTGTCACACCACAAAACTGGAGGCTGAGCCGGAGAGACACGCAACTCTCTCAATAGAGACTGTACCCATATGATCTCAGCAGTTGCATCAGCAACAGCTTTGTACTCAGCTTCAGTACTACTGCGAGAAACTGTGGCCTGCTTACGAGCATTCCAGGCGATCAAGTTAGAACCAAGGAATACCGCATATCCCCCCGTGGATCGCCTGTCATCAGGACTACCAGCTCAGTCTGCATCAGAGAAAGCTGAGAGCTCACACGACGGTGTAGGTTGAAGAAGCAAACCATAGGAGGCAGTAAGACAGACATATCGCAAAATACGCTTCACAGCTGACCAATGAGATGTCCTGGGGGCATGCAGAAATTGACACACACGGTTGACTGCATAAGAGATATCAGGCCTGGTAATAGTAAGGTATTGCAGACCACCAACAAGACTGCGATACTCAGTAGCATCATCAGACGAGAGAGAGTCTCCATCAAGGGCAGACAACCGATCAGTAGCAGACATCGGAGTGACAACATGTTTGCACTGAAGCATTCCAGCACGCCGCAACAAGTCCAGGGAGTACTTTTTCTGAGTAAGAGTCAGCCCAGCAGAAGAGCGGGAAACCTCCAGACCAAGGAAGAAATGCAGTGCACCTAAATCCTTGACAGCAAAGTTACCACTGAGAGCAGTCACAAGGCGATCAGCAGCAGCGTCAGAGGAACTGATGAGAATGATGTCATCAACATAAACCAGGAGATAAATCGTAACCTCAGTACGCTGTAGGAGAAACAATGACGTATCAGCAGTGGAGGGAGTAAACCCAAGGGCCCGAAGAACAGATCCAAGGCGAGCATGCCATGCTCGAGGGGCCTGCTTGAGTCCATATAGCGCCTTAACCAGTCGACAGAGATGGTGAGGACGTGCCGGATCAACGAAACCAGGCGGCTGACGCATATAAACCTCCTCCTCTAGAATGCCATGGAGAAAAGCGTTCTGCACATCAAGCTGACGAAGGAACCACCCACGAGTAACAGCAAGAGACAGCAATAATCGAATGGTAGTAGGCTTGATGACTGGACTGAACGTGTCTTCATAATCAAGACCATACCTCTGTTTGAAACCCTTGGCGACTAGCCGTGCCTTGTATCATTCGATGGAACCATTAGCATGTCTCTTGACTTTAAATACCCACTTAGAATCAATGACGTTGACACCAGGTACTGGAGGAACAAGACGCCAGGTGTCATTCTTGTGAAGAGCCTGAACTTCCTGTTCCATGGCGGCAGGCCAGTGAGGGATGCTCAGTGCAGCCTGCAAGTGACGAGGCTCTGCAATGGGATCGACAGTAGTATGGGCCATGCACGCAGCAAGCCACGCAACCGTACCATCCGTGCGCTCCTTCGGACGAAAAATGCCGTGCTGGCTCCGTGTTCGAGGACGAAGAGCAACCGCAGGCTGCGGCGACGAGGCCGGCGTGGGACCAGGCGAGTCCGACTCGGAGGAGGCCGAGACAGAGCCTGTCGGCGAACTGGAGACCGAAGCAGGGCTGGTCGGGGCAGGTGACAGCACTGCCGGGCCAGTCGAGGCGGCGGCCGGCGAGCCCAACACCAGTCCAGGTGAGGCGGCGGCCGGCGAGCCCAGCACTGACCCAGGCGAGACAGAGGCCCGCGAGCCGGGCGAGGCCAAAGCCAGCCCAGGCGAGCCAGGCGAGGCGGGTGCACGTGCGTCGGGCGAGGCCAGCGCCGGCCCAGTCGAGACGGCGACCCGCGAGCCAGGCGCGGGCGCACGTGTGTCGGGTGAGCCGGGCACCCGCGAGGCAGCCTCCACAGGTGAGGCGGTAGCGGGTTGACGGGCGCCACCCGTCATGCATGGCGCATGCACGTCCGGAGCGCGAGTCACATCCACGACCTGTTCATCAAGAAGCTCGAGACGGGCGCCGCATCCAATACCTGCAGCATGATTTGGAAGCAACGCAGGGGCATATGCAACATCCACAAATTGATCAGGCGAAGGTATAGACACATGCACTGATGACATAGGAGTGGTAGAGTGAGTCGGAAGTGCACGAAAGGGGAACACATTTTCATCAAACACAACGTCACGAGAAATGTAGACGCGGTTTGTTGGAACATGTAGGCACTTGTACCCTTTGTGGAGGGAACTATACCTGAGAAAAACACACTTCTTAGACCGAAACTCTAGCTTACGCTTGTTATATGGACGAAGGTGAGGCCAACATGCACACCCAAACACTTTAAAGAACGTGTAGTCTGGGATTTCATTGAGCAAGAGTTCAAGCGGGGTTTGCATTTTTAGAAGTCGTGAGGGAAGCCTATTAATAAGAAAACAGACTGTGGAGAAAGCATCACTCCAGAACCGAAACGGAACAGATGCATGAGCTAGTAAGGTTAGGCCAGTTTCAACGAGGTGACGATGCTTACGTTCGGCAGTTCCATTCTGCTGATGTGTATGAGGACATGACACGCGATGCGAAATCCCAAGTTTGTTAAAAAACGAGTTGAGGTTGTGGTATTCACCACCCCAGTCGGATTGGACATGGATGATTTTCTGTTTAAGAAGACGCTTAACGTGTGCTTGAAACTGAATAAAAACATCGAACACATCAGACTTGCGCTTAATAAGATATAACCAAGTAAACCGACTATAAGCATCAATAAAACTGACATAATAATTGTGACCACTAATGGATGTCTGGGCATGACCCCAGACATCAGAAAACACAAGCTCAAGAGGATGTTTCACAACACGACTAGACTCTGAAAACGGAAGTTGGTGACTCTTGCCCTGCTGACAGGCATCACAGACAGTTTCAGCAGTTTTATTGGACACAACTGGTAGCTCATAACGATGCAACACATGACGAACTATGGGAGCTACAGGATGACCAAGGCGCGCATGCCAGTGAGTGGGCGACACACGGACACCACTGAACGCCTGAGGAGAAGACTGCAAGGAGGGTGTGCGTGACGCATCAAGTGCGTACAAGCCATGGCGAAGACGACCGCTAAGCAGAACGGCCCTCGTGTCCCGATCCTTGATAAAGAAACGAAAAGGGTGAAACTCAGCAAAGACATTATTATCACATGTAAGTTGAGGAATAGACAACAAACTACGCGTAGCAGAGGGAACACGAAGGACATTGGAAAGATGTAGTTTGCGAAAATTGTGTGCAAGGAGAGAAGCCTGACCAACATGAGAGATGCGCATACTTGCTCCACTGGTGGTGTGCACCTGATCATGACCACGATATGGCTCCTGAGTAGAGAGCTTACCCATCTCGCCGGTGAGGTGGTTAGTAGCTCCGGTGTCCATATACCATGTCGGATCAATGGAGTAGGACGGAGTGTGACCATGATCATGACTCGTCACGGCGGCGGCGGCCTGCTTGTCGTTCCCTTTACCATTGTTGCCGAGGCTCAGGAAATCTTGCTTGTAGCGACGATGGCAGCGAGAGGCGATGTGGCGCTCAAGGCCACACAGCTGGCAGGCCTGCGGGGCACCGCAGGAGGAGCAGCAAGCAACCGGCCGGTTGCCCCCCGTGATGGATGGCGCATTGCCACGCGGGGCCGGCTTGCCACCGGAAGATGATGACCGCGGAGGTTTGCCGCGAGTCGCGGCATTGGCGGAGGCAAAACCTGGTGAGACACGACGCGTCTTGATGCGCTGTTCGCAGCCAAGGAGTCGGGCGTAAAGCTCGCGAGGTGGAAGTGGATCATCACGGCCATGAACGTTTTCAACGAGATTGTCATAATCATCATCAAGCCCGTTAAGCACGAAGGTGGTGAACTCCTCGTCCTGTAGAGACTGGCCAATCGAAGCCAGTGTGTCGGCGAGGCCCCTCATCTTGTTGAAGTAGTCCGTAATGCTGAGGTCACCAAGCTTGGTCTCACCTAGCTCGGTGCGGATAGAGTGGGCACGCGCCTGAGACTGAGAGGCGAAGCTGGTGTGAAGAGCCGCCCACGCCTCTCGTGACATAGCGGCGAAGATGACCAACGACGAGACGCTCGGAGCGAGCGAGGACTGGATGGCGGAGAGGATGGCTTGATCCTGGGCCACCCATGCATGATACGCCGGGTGTTGGGGAACGTAGCAGAAATTCAAAATTTTCTACGCATCACCAAGATCAATCTATGGAGTTTACTAGCAACGAGAGGGAAGGAGTGCATCTACATACCCTTGTAGATCGCGAGCGGAAGCGTTCAAGTGAACGGGGTTGATGGAGTCGTACTCGTCGTGATCCAAATCACCGATGATCCTAGCGCCGAACGGACGGCACCTCCGCGTTCAACACACGTACGGAGCGGGGACGTCTCCTCCTTCTTGATCCAACAAGGGGGAAGGAGAGGTTTATGGAGATCCAGCAGCACGACGGCGTGGTGGTGGAAGTAGCGGGATTCCAACAGGGCTTCGCCAAGCGCTGCGGGAGGAGGGAGATGTGTCACGGGAGGGAGAGGGAGGCGCCAGGGCTTAGGTCTTGTTGCCCTCCCTTCTCCCCCACTATATATAGGGCCAAGGGAGAGGGGGGGCGCAGCCTTGGCCCTTCCTCCAAGGAAGGGTGCGGCCATGGAGGAGTCCTTCCCCCCAAAGGCACCTCGGAGGTGCCTTCCCCCTTTAGGACTCTCCCTTTTTCTTATCTCTTGGCGCATGGGCCTCTTGGGGCTGGTGCCCTTGGCCCATATAGGCCAAGGCGCACCCCCTACAGCCCATGTGCCCCCCCGGGGCTGGTGGACCCCCTTGGTGGACCCCCGGACCCCTTTCGGCACTCCCGGTACAATACCGATAAAGTGCGAAACTTTTCCGGCGACCAAAATAAGACTTCCCATATATAAATCTTTACCTCCGGACCATTCTGTAACTCCTCGTGACGTTCGGGATCTCATCCGGGACTCCGAACAACTTTCGGGTTACCGCATACTAATATCTCTATAACCCTAGCGTCACCGAACCTTAAGTGTGTAGACCCTACGGGTTCGGGAGACAGGCAGACATGACCGAGACGACTCTCCGGTCAATAACCAACAACGGGATCTGGATACCCATGTTGGCTCCCACATGCTCCTCGATGATCTCATCGGATGAACCACGATGTCGAGGATTCAATCAATCCCGTATACAATTCCCTTTGTCTATCGGTATGTTACTTGCCCGAGATTCGATCGTCGGTATCCCTATACCTTGTTCAATCTCGTTACCGGCAAGTCTCTTTACTCGTTCCGTAACTCACATAATCCCGTGATCAACTCCTTGGTCACATTATGCACATTATGATGATGTCCTATCGAGTGGGCCCAGAGATACCTCTCTGTTTACACGGAGTGACAAATCCCAGTCTCGATTCGTGCCAACCCAACAGACACTTTCGGAGATACCTGTAGTGCACCTTTATAGCCACCCAGTTACGTTGTGACGTTTGGTACACCCAAAGCATTCCTACGGTATCCGGGAGTTGCACAATCTCATGGTCTAAGGAAATGATACTTGACATTAGAAAAGCTCTGAGCAAACGAACTACACGATCTTGTGCTAGGCTTAGGATTGGGTCTTGTCCATCACATCATTCTCCTAATGATGTGATCCCGTTATCAACGACATCCAATGTCCATGGTCAGGAAACCGTAACCATCTATTGATCAACGAGCTAGTCAACTAGAGGCTTACTAGGGACATGGTGTTGTCTATGTATCCACACATGTATCTGAGTTTCCTATCAATACAATTCTAGCATGGATAATAAACGATTATCATGAACAAGGAAATATAATAATAACCAATTTATTATTGCCTCTAGGGCATATTTCCAACAGTCTCCCACTTGCACTAGAGTCAATAATCTAGTTCACATCACCATGTGATTAACACTCACAGGTCACATCACCATGTGACCAACATCCAAAGAGTTTACTAGAGTCAACAATCTAGTTCACATCACTATGTGATTAACACTCAATGAGTTCTGGTTTGATCATGTTATGCTAGTGAGAGAGGTTATTAGTCAACGGGTCTAAACCTTTCAGATCCGTGCGTGCTTTACGAATATTTATGTCATCTTGTGGATGCTACCACACGCTACTTGGAGCCATTTCAAGTATCTGCTCTACTATACGAATCCGGTTTACTACTCAGAGTCATCCGGATTAGTGTCAAAGTTCGCATCGACGTAACCCTTTACGACGAACTCCTTTTCACCTCCATAATCGAGAAAATTCCTTAGTCCTCTAGATACTAAGGATAAGTTTGACCGCTGTCATGTGATCCTTTCCCGGATCGCTATTGTACCCCTTGACCAACTCATGGCAAGGCACACTTCATGTGCGGTACACAGCATAGCATACTGTAGAGCCTACGTCTGAAGCATAGGGGACGACCTTCGTCCTTTCTCTCTCTTCTGCCGTGGTCAGGTCTTGAGTCTTACTCAATACTCACACCTTGTAACACAGCCAAGAACCCCTTCTTTGCTGATCTATTTTGAACTCTTTCAAAATCATGTCAAGGTGTGCGTTCTTTGAAAGTATCATCGGGCGTCTTGATCTATCTCTATAGATCTTGATGCCCAATATGTAAGCAGCTTTTATCCAGGTCTTCCTTTGAAAAACTCCTTCAAACAACCCTTTATGCTTTCCAGAAATTTTACATCATTTCGGATCAACAATATGTCATTCACATATACTTATCAGAAATGTTGTAGCGCTCCCACTCACTTTATTGTAAATACAAGTTTATAACAAACTTTGTATAAACCCAAAAACTTTGATCACTCCATCAAAGCGTATATTCTGACTCCGAGATGCTTGCTCTAGTCCATGGAAGGATCGCTGGAGCTAGCATACCTTTTAGCATCCTTAGGATCGACAAAACCTTTCTGATTGTATCACATACAACCTTTCCTTACGAAAACTGGTAAGGAAACTTGTTTTGACATCCATCTGCCAGATTTCATAAATGCAGCTAATGCTAACATGATTCCGACAGACTTAAGCATCGCTACGGATGAGAAAATCTCATCGTAGTCAACTCCTTGAACTTGTGAAAATACTCTTTGCCACAAGTCGAGCTTCATAGACGGTAACCTTACCGTCCACGCTCGTCTTCTTCTTAAAGATACATTTATCTCGGATTTCATGGCTTCTAACCACTTGTCGGAATATGGGCCCACCATCGCTTCTCCATAGCTCGTAGGTTCATTGTTGTCTAACAACATGACTTTCAAGACAGGATCACGTACCACTCTGAAGTAGCACGCATCCTCGTCGTCCTACGAGGTTTGGTAGTGACTTGATCCGAAGTTTCATGATCACTATCATAAGCTTCCACTTCAATTGGTGTAGGTGCCACAGGAACAACTTCCTGTGCCCTGCTACACACTAGTTGAAGTGACGGTTCAATAACCTTATCAAGTCTCCACCATCCTCCCACTCAATTCTTTCGAGAGAAACTTTTCCTCGAGAAAGGACCCGTTTCTAGAAGCAATTACTTTTGCTTCCAGATCTGAAATAGGAGGTATACCCAACTGTTTTGGGTTTTCTATGAAGATGCATTTATCCGCTTTGGGTTCGAGCTTATCAGCCTGAAACTTTTTCACATAAGCATCGCAGCCCCAAACTTTTAAGAAACGACAACTCAAGTTTCTCTAAACGGTGTCGTCTCAACGGAATTGCGTGGTGCCCCTTTTAAAGTGAATGCGGTTATCTCTAATGCCTAACCCATAAACGATAGTGGTAATTCGATAAGAGACATCATGGTATGCACCATATCCAATAGGGTGCAGTTATGATGTTCGGACACACCATCACACTATGGTGTTCCAGGCGGTATTAATTGTGAAACACTTTCCACAATGTCTTAATTGTGTGCCAAACTTGTAACTCAGATACTCATCTCTATGATCATATCATAGATATTTTATCCTCTTGTCATGACGATCTTCAACTTCACTCTGAAATTACTTGAACCTTTCAATAATTCAGACTTGTGTTTCATCAAGTAAATATTCTCAGCATCTACTCAAATCATCTGTGAAGTAAGAACATAACGATATCCACTGCGTGCCTCAGCACTCATTGGACTGCACACATCAAATGTATTACTTCCAACAAGTTGCTCTCTTGTTCCATTTTACTGAAAACGAGGCCTTTCAGTCATCTTGCCCATGTGGTATGATTTGCATGTCTCAAGTGATTCAAAATCAAGTGAGTCCAAACGAACCATCTGCATGGAGTTTCTTCATGCATATATACCAATAGTCATGGTTCGCATGTCTCAATCTTTTCAAAAACGAGTGAGTCCAAAGATCCATCTGCATGGAGCTTCTTCATGCGTTCTATACCAATATGACTCAAATGGCAGTGCCACAAGTATGTGGTACTATCATTACTATTTTATATCTTTTGGCACGAACATGTGTATCACTCCGATCGAGATTCATTTTAGGTGCAAGACCATTGAAGGTATTATTCAAATAAACAGAGTAACCATTATTCTCCTTAAATGAATAACCATATTGCGATAAACATAATCCAATCATGCTCAACGCAAACACCAAATCTCGATAGTAGAGGGAGCATGCGATGCTTGATCACATCAACCTTGGAAACACTTCCAACACATATCGTCATCTCACCTTTAGCTAGTCTCCGTTAATTCCGCAGCTTTTATTTCGAGTTACTAACACTTAGCAACCGAACCGGTATCTAATACCCTGGTGCTGCTAGGAGTACTAGTAAAGTACACATTCATATAATGTATATCCAATATACTTCTGTCGACCTTGCCTGCCTTCTCATCTACCAAGTATCTAGGGTAGCTCTGCTTCAGTGACTGTTCCCCTCATTACAGAAGCACTTAGTCTCGGGTTTGGGTTCAACCTTGGGATTCTTCACTAGAGCAGCAAATGATTTGCTGTTTCATGAAGTATCCCTTTTGCCCTTGCCCTTCTAGAAACTAGTGGTTTTACTAACCATCAAAAATTGATGCTCCTTCTTGATTTCTACTCTCGCGGTGTCAAACATCGCGAATAGCTCAAGGATCATCATAACTATCCCTGATATGTTATAGTTCATCACGAAGCTCTACTAGCTTGGTGGCAGTGACTATGGAGAACCATCACTATCTCATCTGGGAGATTAACTCCCACTCGATTCAAGCGATTGTGGTTCTCAGACAATCTGAGCACATGCTCAACGATTGAGCTTTTCTCCCTTAGTTTGCAGGCTTAAGAAACTTGTCAGAGGTCTCATACCTCTTGACGTGGGCACTAGTCCGAAATCCCAATTTCAGTCTTCGGAACATCTCATATGTTCTGCGACGTTTCAAAAACGTCTTTGGTGCCACAATTTTAAACCGTTAACATTACGCACTGAACTATCACGTAGTCATCAAAACGTGTATGTCAGATGTTTCGCAACATCTACAGACGACGCTGAGGTTCAGCACACCGAGCGGTGCATTAAGGACATAAGCCTTCTGTGCAGCAATGAGGACAATCCTCAGTTCACGGACCCAGTCCGCATAATTGCTACTACCAACTTTCAACTAAATTTTCTCTAGGAACATATCTCAACCAGTAGAACTAAAGCGCAAGCTATGACATAATTTGCAAAGACCTTTTGACTATGTTCATGATAATGAAGTTCATCTGATTATTTAATGAACTCCCACTCAGATAGACATCCCTCTAGTCATCTAAGTGATACATGATCCGAGTCAAACTAGGCCGTGTCCGATCATCACGTGAGACGGACTAGTCATCATCGGTGAACATCTCCATGTTGATCGGATCTACTATACGACTCATGTTCGACCTTTCAATCTCTTGTGTTCCGAGGCCATGTCTGTACATGCTAGGCTCGTCAAGTCAACCTAAGTGTTTCGCATGTGTTCCGAGGCCATGTCTGTACATGCTAGGCTCGTCAACACCCGTTGTATTCGAGCGTTAGAATCTATCACACCCGATCATCACGTGGTGCTTCGAAACAACGAACCTTCGCAACGGTGCACAGTTAGGGGGAACACGTCTCTTGAAATTTTAGTGAGGGATCATCTTATTTATGCTACCGTCGTTCTAAGCAAATAAGATGTAAACATGATAAACATCACATGCAATCAAATAGTGACATGATACTGCCAATATCATTTTGCTCCTTTGATCTCCATCTTCGGGGCACCATGATCATCTTTGTCACCGGCATGACACCATGATCTCCATCATTGTGTCTTCATGAAGTTGTCACGCCAACGATTACTTCTACTTCTATGGCTAACGTGCTTAGCAATAAAGTAAAGTAATTTACATGGCGTTATTCAATGACACGCAGGTCATACAAAAAATAAAGACAACTCCTATGGCTCCTGCCGGTTGTCATACTCATCGACATGCAAGTCGTGATTCCTATTACAAGAATATGATCAATCTCATACATCACATATATCATCCATCAAATCTTCTGGCCATATCACATCACATAACACATGCTGCAAAAACAAGTTAGACGTCTTCTAATTGTTGTTGCAAGTTTTTACGTGGCTTGTATAGGTTTCTAGCAAGAACGTTTCTTACCTACGTAAAACCACAACGTGATATGCCAATTTATATTTACCCTTCATAAGGACCCTTTTCATCGAATCCGTTCCGACTAAAGTGGGAGAGACAGACACCCGCTAGACACCTTATGCAACTAGTGCATGTCAGTCGGTGGAACCTGTCTCACGTAAGCGTACGTGTAAGGTCGGTCCGGGCCGCTTCATCCCACAATGCCGCCGAAACAAGATAAGACTAGTAGCGGCAAGAAGAATTGGCAACATCTACGCCCACAACTGCTTTGTGTTCTACTCGTGCATAGAAACTACGCATAGACCTAGCTCATGATGCCACTGTTGGGGAACGTAGCAGAAATTCAAAATTTTCTACGCATCACCAAGATCAATCTATGGAGTTTACTAGCAACGAGAGGGAAGGAGTGCATCTACATACCCTTGTAGATCGCGAGCGGAAGCGTTCAAGTGAACGGGGTTGATGGAGTCGTACTCGCCGTGATCCAAATCACCGATCATCCTAGCGCCGAACGGACGGCACCTCCGCGTTCAACACATGTACGGAGCGGGGACGTCTCCTCCTTCTTGATCCAGCAAGGGGGAAGGAGAGGTTTATGGAGATCCAGCAGCACGACGGCGTGGTGGTGGAAGTAGCGGGATTCCAACAGGGCTTCGCCAAGCGCTGCGGGAGGAGGGAGATGTGTCACGGGAGGGAGAGGGAGGCGCCAGGGCTTAGGTCTTGCTGCCCTCCCTTCCCCCCACTATATATAGGGCCAAGGGAGAGGGGGGGCGCAGCCTTGGCCCTTCCTCCAAGGAAGGGTGCGGCCAGGGAGGAGTCCTTCCCCCCCAAGGCACCTCGGAGGTGCCTTCCCCCTTTAGGACTCTCCCTTTTTCTTATCTCTTGGCGCATGGGCCTCTTGGGGCTGGTGCCCTTGGCCCATATAGGCCAAGGCGCACCCCCTACAGCCCATGTGCCCCCCCGGGGCTGGTGGACCCCCTTGGTGGACCCCCGGACCCCTTTCGGCACTCCCGGTACAATACCGATAAAGTGCGAAACTTTTCCGGCGACCAAAATAAGACTTTCCATATATAAATCTTTACCTCCGGACCATTCCGGAACTCCTCGTGACGTCCGGGATCTCATCCGGGACTCCGAACAACTTTCGGGTTACCGCATACTAATATCTCTATAACCCTAGCGTCACCGAACCTTAAGTGTGTAGACCCTACGGGTTCGGTAGACAGGCAGACATGACCGAGACGACTCTCCGGTCAATAACCAACAGCGGGATCTGGATACCCATGTTGGCTCCCACATGCTCCTCGATGATCTCATCGGATGAACCACGATGTCGAGGATTCAATCAATCCCGTATACAATTCCCTTTGTCTATCGGTATGTTACTTGCCCGAGATTCGATCGTCGGTATCCCTATACCTTGTTCAATCTCGTTACCGGCAAGTCTCTTTACTCGTTCCGTAACTCACATCATCCCGTGATCAACTCCTTGGTCACATTATGCACATTATGATGATGTCCTATCGAGTGGGCCCAGAGATACCTCTCCATTTACACGGAGTGACAAATCCCAGTCTCGATTCGTGCCAACCCAACAGACACTTTCGGAGATACCTGTAGTGCACCTTTATAGCCACCCAGTTACGTTGTGACGTTTGGTACACCCAAAGCATTCCTACGGTATCCGGGAGTTGCACAATCTCATGGTCTAAGGAAATGATACTTGACATTAGAAAAGCTCTGAGCAAACGAACTACACGATCTTGTGCTAGGCTTAGGATTGGGTCTTGTCCATCACATCATTCTCCTAATGATGTGATCCCGTTATCAACGACATCCAATGTCCATGGTCAGGAAACCGTAACCATCTATTGATCAACGAGCTAGTCAACTAGAGGCTTACTAGGGACATGGTGTTGTCTATGTATCCACACATGTATCTGAGTTTCCTATCAATACAATTCTAGCATGGATAATAAACGATTATCATGAACAAGGAAATATAATAATAACCAATTTATTATTGCCTCTAGGGCATATTTCCAACACCGGGTGCTGAGGGGGCGGACACGGGATGGACCCGTCGACGTAGCCCTCCAGGTAGTGACTCCGCAGAAGAGGCAACACCTGGGCACGCCAGGACAAGTAGTTGTCTGGCGTGAGTTTCACCGGTAGCAGGTGTGAGAAGTAAAACGGCGACGGCACTGCGGCCTGATCACCGTGAGCATGCGACGGTGCGTAGAAGCCCATCGACGAATGTGCAGCCTGTCCCGAGTAGGACGGATAGGGCCCGACAGAACCAGCCGTCGGGGCGCCGTAGGACGCCGCAGCTGGCGCCCCATACTGCAAGGCAGCCGCAGCCACATGGGGCGGCGGCGACGGAGCCGGGTAGGCTTGGGGCGGCGCAGGGTAGAGATGCGTCGGGGGCACCGAGTAGGGCTGCATAGCAGCGGCAGCCCCAGGAGACGATGGCGACGGCACCAGGTAGGGTTGGTGTGGCGCCGGGTAGGGTTGGTGTGGCGGCGCGCCATAGGGATGGGACGACTGGACGCCGTAGTGGTGCGGGACAGGAGGCGCACCGGCCGGCGGCGCCATCCAGGACGACGCCGGCGGCGGCCCACCATGAGCCGTTGCAGGAGCGCCGCACGAGTACAGATCGCCCGCCGCGACGTTGGGCGGGGCGACATGATCGCCAGGGAGGCCCGATCCGATCTAGGGACCAGGCGATGGAGGAGCGCCATGGGCCATCGCAAGGGGGCGCGAGGCCAGGAACGGCGACCCAAGGACCGGCGCAGCGACGGCGGGGGCGGTGACAGAGGTCGGTGCAACGACGGCGGCGGCGGCGGTAGAGGCAGCGGAAGCCATCCTAACCTAAACTGATACCATGTAAAACGTAATATGTTGGGAACTGCTCGACACCCTAAACCGGGGTGTGGCTATCTCATTATATAGAGGGTACCCCAAGGGGTACAATACAATGTTACAGTATATTACAGAGGCTACGTATATACAGTCTAACACCGGGCATGCTTTTGGAGCATTTGTCTTTCGCCTCCTTAGGATCCATTGGATCCGCACTGCTACAAAAATCCTCAAGATAGAGATGGTAATTCTTTCCTCTGCTTAATTATTATACATGAATGAAATCTATTATATGTAGCAAAAGGAAAATCCAGGTACAAGTTTTGGGATGATGTCTTTGAGGAGTACCAATAATTGTAGTTATTCATATTCCTTTTAGGGGGCAAAAGGAAAAGCATGCCCGGTAAATTGTCCCTGTGATGAGCCTGGGAACTGGAGAAGCGAAACTACCCCCTTGATCAATCTCCAAGAAGTTGAAATCAGAGACTTCGGAGGAGAGGATCATGAATTTGATTTCTTGAGGCTGATATTGAAATGTGCACCAAGGCTGAAAAGAATGACCATGAGGCCGTCACATGAGGTCACATCAAGTAACGACGACTGGAACGCAAAAATATACGACATCCTGAAGGTGTATCCTTCTGTGGGATGCAATGTTTTTCCTAATTTTGGTAAGCGAATCTACTACCTGATTATCATGATCTTAGATGTGACACTTTGATTTTTCTTTGAGTGAACGTTACTACTGAATATGTGTGCATACATATCCTTATATTTCTCTTTTCAAAAGTGATTGCTGAATGGTGGAAGGTAAAGAATTATTGAAACTTTATAGTTTGAGCAGGCTTCCTTATATTAGCATTGCTGACCCTTTTTGGTTTACGCAACCTTCTCTATTCGCTGAACTTGCAAATTGCTGACCCTTTTTGGTTTACGCAATCATCTCTATTCGCTGCCCGTGCAAAATCGTAAAACTCCTGTGGATATTCTGATCTCCTTTTTTTTAAGGAAATATTCTGATCTCCTTAATTTGCGTGCAGGCCCAACGCACAGCAGCCAAAGTGGTGACTCTCATCCTCAAATTTGCTGATTCGGGGACTCATCAAAGAGATCATCCTGTCTCCACTGTCTGGTTTCAGGCATTTTTGCTTGGTGGCTTGCCTTCAATAGATAAATTTGTGTTATTTTGCTACTGCAATGTAGTTGCTGATTCGAAGTGGTGCACTGTTAATTAGTTAACCTGTAAATGCTAGCCATGGCCTATTTGTATATGACATTAGTCCATCGACCAGATCAGATGATGTGTTATTTTGCTATAGTGTAATGGAGTTACATGCACCCTGACATGGGTGGAGTAGCTAGAATCTAAATTGAGCAGGAGAGAAGAAAATGCAGATAGTTTTCTTTGACGGAAAAGACAAGAGCTCTGTCATTGCATTATTACAACAGGGAACAATCTGTATAGGGTTGCTGAAGCCCAGAAGGCCTCTAGGATAAGGTCAAGATCATCACGAGCTAACATGTCTCTTCGAAAATTCTCCTGTTTCGCTCAGTCCATAAACAGATGATCCAGATAGCAGCGGAGAGCTAGCAGTACTCAAGACCTTAGCATCTTCCAAGCATGTGCCCAAGAATTGAAACTAAGTCAATGGTGGGGCAAACGTTTTTACATCCAGAAATCACAATAACTAGTTCTAAGTTATAACCAGAAAAAATGTTTCTGGGTTGTATAAATTTTTAATAAAATGAAACCATGTTGGTCAGCACTTATATTCCTGACATCTACAAAATAGAAGCTATAACTAGTATAATGATTGGTATATACCTGGAGATAATCTTCAGAGGGGAAATTTAGTGTGTTCCATCTAAACTTTTCAGCAAAATCTCTTTCTTAAGAGAACTACATATAGGTTCCTTGAGAGCATGACTACGGATAAATTCTCTAGTATTCAAGATGCATCATGCTTGCTGTTACAGCAACATCAGTTCTACTCATTTTCATAACAGAAATTAAAATCTAGTAGTAACAAAAGGAGTTCAAATCTGAAAGACATAAGCAGTTCCACTCGCTACTCCATTAAAACAGTACACACTTGCTAGGACATGACATAAGAACTGAAGCGGTCTGACATGCAGTCACTGAATTCCTACTAGTTAAATAACTAATCTATGGGAATATTATCATATTTCAGTCTACAAGCTCCAAACAATACAACATACAGTAACAGTACAGTACTAATGCAGCTTAGAGAAAATGAAATTGTCAGGTCTATGGTAACCATCTCTATGATGTCACTAATTCGAGCATGTGAGACGCCACAATACAGAAGAACAATAAGGTGGCTCCATAAGCAGCTTTGCATCTGAATTCCCCAAAGTGCAAGCCTGGAATAAGGGGATGTCATGTTAGTTGCAAGGAAAATATGACAAACATTTCACTGTGAGAAACTAATCAATGGCCTTGAGCTTGGAATCATATTGCATAGTCATTTCTGATTTGCATGCATATTTGGAGGTTCATGCATGACTATTTCTGCTATAGGAACCGACATGTGTACATTTTTAAGTTCTAAAACTTTAGGTACATTTCTAAACTGTTTACCTTTGTCATGTACACTGTAGCAACACAACAAGTGAACAATATCCTGATTCCTGAATGGAAAATGAGGAAACGAATAGCTAAAGCAAGTAATCTATACTACCCAACAGTACGTATGTATGTAAGAGAGTTCAACTGATGAGATGATTAACAGAAGATGCAAGCAGTAGCAACATAGTGCTCTGTGTGCTATGGAGAAACAAAATAAGGAAACGAACAACTACAGCAATTAATATATACTGTATAGATTGGATAAACAAAAGCAAAGTAGAATCATAAGCATCATTCACTTGTCCAAAGACAGCATCATCAACTGATATCTGATAATGATTACTACTAGTTCAGCTCCAATACTATATAAAACATTTTAATCGTCCATATTTACGAATGTTGATATTATTAAAACAGTAAAATCAACATAACCTGTTCAACAAACATAGCACATTAGCATGCCTAATGGGACAATCATCTAATACATTGACATTTCAGCTCCACCGTCTTGACCACCAACTCTGCTATCTGCAGGTAAAAAGAATCCAATAAACCGAAGAAAATTCGTGGAAGAGCTAAAATGATGAGAAGGCAAAAACTACCATTTATGACAAAGGTAGGAATAGGGAAATGAAACAGCATCTACTGCTAGGCACAAGGTAGAGCCACAATTATCATTTACCTAGTAATGAATTAAATGTTAGGACTGTTTAGCTGTCCAAAGGAAATGTATTCAAATAGAATTACTATTCTGGAGAGGATTCCCTTCAGTAATACACAAATGTGTAAAAAAAGCTCAATTTGAGAAACTTAAGTGGCAAATGGAAATACTCACTACTATTCGGGTTCAATGAAACTAGTAATGTTTTTCCAATGTAGGATAATATAGATGCCAATAGCTATTATGAATTTACAATTAATATCAAGATACATAGCACTCCACATGTGGAAATCAAATAACACTTTCGATATAAAATGTGTAGACAATATAGTTTTAGCGCAGTTGTTCTCATCAAGATTTTCAAGTCGACGAGTCGTTCTGGGGTAGCGACTCGTGACGAGTCGAGCCTGGCCGATCGACTAGTCGCAACTAGTCTCGACTAGTCGAGGGGTTTGAGTCAACCCTGGCAGTGTCGACGACTAGACTAAAAAACAGTGGTTCTCATGCTGAAATACCAATACAAATACAGGGACAAAAAATTACCTGTAATGTAGAAATTTCTGTAGGGATAATAGGTCCTGCTAGACATGCAATTTCTTTGTGAACTGCATGGACTCAAGCTGGAGCATGTAGTCGCCGAAAAAGGTAGATAGGAAAATCGCATTGGTGTCCTCATCGTACCCCTGCATCGACACCGCATTTTGCCCCATTTCTGGTCCTGGTGAAAAGAGGCCGTCTAGTTGAATGGTTTTCTGCAGCTCCCATTCAACAACACCATCGCAGTTAGATTTCCTCTCCCATAATTGGATTATCTTGCTTACATAATCTGTTTCTGACAAAGCAGCAAGGCCCAGGCCACTATGCTCTGTCCGTACCGCGTAAAAGGACCAGTAGTGGTCGGGAGCTCCATGTAAAATCGGATGAGCGTCTGCCGGCTTCTGGGTCACTGCAAGGCTCTGGTTTTGAAAATCAAACTCCAGGATGGCACCTCCAGACATAAGCTAGCAAAATGAATTCTTAACCAGGATGCTGTGTGGAGTGAAGTGGACCGTGGAGGTGGAGGGGAAATTGATTTGACTTTTGCACAAACTGAACTATCCAATTTCCTTGCTGAAATGAAATGCTATTTGAGCCCAGCGAACTAGCCGGCCACCATTGGATGCAAGTACGAATCTCAGTTTGCTATTCGTACTTGCTAGCAAAAACGTTGTATGGCGGGGTTAGTTGCCACGTCGGATAAAAAACGTTTGCCGGGATTGGCATATGTGCGAACGAAGCCACGGCCCCACCATACATCCCCTTCCACTCTCTCTGTCCATCACTATCCTCATTTTCACCCACGAGCTCAACCACCCATCGCGGCATCGCGTTGCTGTCGATTTTTCAAGGTCGAGGACGCGTGCGACGCTGAGGAGATGGGCGGCGACGGCGTCGACGAGCGGGCACGCTAGCGTGGCACAGGCTGAGCCTGCGCGCTCAGGATGGCCTGCTCCCTACCGACTACCGCGCCGCCTATGAGCATGACCTCCTGATGGAGCTAAATCCGGCAGGTCTCAGTAGGACGTCTCGAACTAAGCATCTAGATATGACAATACAAAGACACAAGGTTTTACCCAGATTCAGACTCTCCAAAAAGATAAAACCGTACATCTTGCTTGTGTTAATTGCTTTGGATGGAGAACAAAGTATAGATGATCTATCCTGAGATTGTTGTTGTATTTCTACGAGCCATACCCCTCGGTTTATATAGATACCGAGGGTCTAGGGTTATAACATCATAGTCGGCTACGTGCTACGAGACCAAGTCCTTGACGATTTTGGTACCTAGGAGTACATGACAAGACTTCAGGAGCCTTCCCTTCTATTTAGCATGGGCAGTCCAACATAGCCCACTCGTTAACTGACATGGGGTCCTCGGCCTGGCCCACCAGGCTGGGAGACGACACGGTGAGAGAATTCCTAGCTAGGACACCATCACCTCCCCGCCGCGCACCAGGAGGAAGGTCCACGACCAGGCCGATGGAGCCGCTCGACTGACCAAGTGTGCGGACCTCGGCTCAGTGACCTCATGCAAGGGCGGCGTGGGGGACCACCACCAAGGCGAACCTTTGACGACGTCCTTAGAGCGGCTCAGCCTCTTCCTGGTGGCAATGGACGTCGATGCGGGACGAAGCTACCCCCGCTGTGTTCTTCTACAGCTTCCTCTGGCGACTCTTGCCTACTGCTCCTGGGGTCCCTCCGACGAGCTCCCTCCATCGGTTTTCTAACAAGATCCCTTGTTGGCCCATTCCACGGCCAATGCCACCCTCTCTGGTAAGTGCAATTGTCTCCCATCCCTTGTTTTCTAGTTTGTATTCAAGGGGCAAAACCAGCTAGTTGAGAACATGTAATCTGCCATGGCAATAATCTATATTTTTTGCCATGGATTTTTTCTTACTTTTTCTAGTGCACAGCTTGTTCAGAAATATTATCTAGGACATGGCAATTTGTGCAAATGCTTTGTAATTGAGTTCATGGCAATTTTAAGGATATAACGCTCTATAACATGACCATCTTTTGGTGTTGTAGTATGGTTGCATCACATTAATGTCCTCGACTGGTTCTGTACCCTCAGCCACGGAGAACCACCTTGAGCCCTCTTGCGGCGAGGATACGGAGGATTACGTCGAGGGGTCGGATCCACTCGCTAGCTACCGATCCTGAGGATGAGGCAGGGGACATGGGTAGTGGGGACAACTCGGGGTCTGGCACCGAAACGACAACCGGGAGAAAGCGCTCAACCCATGGTCCATCCTCGGCACCGAAGGAACCCGCGCCTGCCGACCTTCGACCTATCCTTGAGCCCAAAGGAGACAAGTAAGCAAAGATCATACAAATTATTTACCTTATTAATATTTGCACACTGACATATGATTTTCCTTTTCACTGTGCAGGGAGTGGAAGTGTCTTACCAAGGGGCACAGGCGCATGCCGAACCACATGCTTGGCTCTCTCCTAAAGAAGCACTTCTCTGGATTGGTCCAGTTGAAAAGGGACAAGCCCGCGACGCCAGGTTTCACTTGGGAGCACTACAAAGCGGCCAAGGATGAGGAGGGTGCCAGCAAGACTGAGCACGTCTGTCGTGAGTTCTGCGTATGTGCATGTGTCATTGCATTGATCGTTATCTCGACGCCCGGTAATTATTTAACTCCTATATGCATTGTTGTAGAATCACTTTGCCTGCACGCCTGGGTTCGAGGATGAGGCTGCAAAGGTGTTAGAGAACATTGCCAAGGGCCGCCTCTATGACATGAAGCACAATGCGCGCACTGCGGCCGTGCAGAGAGCACGCCCCATGCACTCCGAAGGGAGGAAGATGACGAGGTGTCTAACTTGCTGCACCTACGACCTCGAGCAGGACGAGTACTTGGCGGTGACTAATACGTCTCCAACGTATCTATATTTTTTTACTGTTCCATGCCATTATAATATCAATCTTGAATGTTTTATATTCAATTATGTGCTATTTTATATCATTTTATGAGACTAACATATTAACCCAGTCGCAAGTGTCGGTTGTTGTTTTTGCCTGTTTTTGGTTTTCCAGGAAATTAGTACCAAACGGAGTCCAAACATTATGAAACTTTTTGGCGATTTTTTCTGGACAAGAGAGACCCTAAAAGTTCTGGGAGGAGACCAGAAGGAAGACGAGGAGACGACAACGCAACAGGGCCCGCCCAGGGCGGTAGGCGCTCCCTGATGCCTTGTGGGCCCCTCGTGGCTTCGTCTGACCTAATTTCACTTCTACAAATTCTCAAATATTGGGAAACCAACAGAAAGCCACCCAAACACTTTTCCCGCCGCTGCCAGTCTCTGTTCTTCTGCTATCCCATCTGGATGCCTTTTCCGGTACTCTGCCGGAGGAGGAATCGATCACGGAGGACTTCTACATCAACCTTGCTGCCCTATCGATGATGCGTGAGTAGTTTACCATAGACCTACGGGTCCATAACTAGTAGCTAGATGGCTTCTTCTCTCTCTTCGATCTTCAAAACCATGTTCTCCTCGATCTTCTTGGAGTTCTATCCTATGTAATTCTCTTTTGTGGTGTATTTGTTAGGATCCGATGAATTGTGGGTTTATGATCTGGTTATTTATGAATATTAATGGAGTCTTATCTGAACTTTATTATGCATGATTGTTATAGCTTTGTATTGATCTATCCGTTTGGTTTGGCCAACTAGATTGCTTTATCTTGCAATGGGAGAGGTGCTTTGTAATGGGTTCAATCTTGCGGTGCTCTATATACCAGTGACAAAGTAGGGGACAAGACATTTATTTGTATTGTTGCCATCAAGGGGAAAACGATGGGGTTTATTCATATTGATTGGATTTACTTTTTCTACATCATGTCATCTTGCTTAAGGCGTTACTCTGTTTTATACTTAATACCCTAGATGCATGCTGGATAGCGGTCGATGGGTGGAGTAATAGTAGTAGATGCAGGCAGGAGTCGGTCTACTCAGGGCTTGTACTTCTTTCCTAAACTTTTCTAGCTTAGCCACCTCCTTGTTTGTGGTTACCACTAGCTGATGCAACTCTCCTTTCTACCTATCAATACAATGATACCCAATTTGCGTATTCACAATTTGCGTATTCACGAAGAAAAAAACCTACCTGTTACATAATGGTATGTGCTAAGTTAACTAATTGTTGATTGATGGAGAGATAGAAGCAAAAATATGCCAACAATGAAACTTCATAGATCTAAAGGGCCTGGAAGGGCAAGCGTGGTCCAAATAATACTTACTCAGAATGAACAAATATATAGCATACTTGTTAGAAATTTAATCCTCCTTTTGACATGACAGATTAAGTTTTAAGATAAACAATTGGTAGAAATCTTATCAGCAATATTATTGAACAGAAATGAGGACATAGTGATATTGTAACGTGGAAAGTGAGACTAGCTCCCTCCAGTGGAGGATTGGATGTTTGCCTAGTCCACTTGCCACATGCATCAAATGTAGCTAAAATAGTTTGGAGCAATCGACACTGTATGTTTCAGAAACCACTGGTGCACTTACCTCCAATCCCTATGCAAACGGAACTTAGAGAAGTGGAATTATTCATCTAGAATCACATGGAGGTTAAAAAAAATGCTTAGATATGGAGGGATGGAGCTCATATATGAAAACTATTGTACAACAGATTTGTAACTTTACCTATACAACTGGAATTTTCAGAAGAATATGTGAGCAACAATACAAACATAAAGAAATGACAACCCCAAAAATAAAATTTTGATACATGCGATTGTTGTCTCTATTGGGAATAAAGGCTCCCTTCAGTACTTTTGTCAGCTCAAATACTCGGTATGATAGCTGCAATTTTAAACATGCGAAATTAGTGCATTTTATGATTCTGTTTTATGAAGTGCACATGAGATTGACAAACTTACAAAAATATAGATTGTTGTAGTAAGCATGAAGTTAAGCATTGGGTAATCCGGTATGAAAGATAGAAGCCATTTGGGCTGCCCATTTGGTACACTAGACCTGTTAAAGTGAAACCGACCACATATAACTAAAGGAGAGAGCACAGTAAACATGAAGAGGGAGAATGTCAACATATCCTGGAGCCATCAACTTAAACTTTCAAAATCTTAGAGGATACTCGTCAGTGGACTAAATGTGCATTGATTCAGTACATAAAAAAGGATTAACATATGCTGAAATCAACAACTCAGTTCCAACCTGAGCCAGATGTGGAACTGAGAAATGTAAGTCTCAAGCGTGACCTTGCCAAGCCAACTGTCAAATAAAATCTCTGTCTTAGTAATGCAGAAAGCAAAGGAATAGGGAAGGGCGGCAAATGCCTGATGCAAGGGTGCTACAGACTTAGATGCTCACGTGAAAAGAGCTAGAGAGGCGCCCCTCAACTGTTGGGTGCAATTGCGCAGACAAATATACACGCTGCAAGAAATATAAGGTACTGTGTCAGCTGCATGTCATATATATTGGTTATGCTACCATCTTGTTTTTATACTTACGTGATAGGAATCCATGACGTGTAGGGATGGTACTTGTTGTACGTAATTTTGTCTAGCTTATAGATATATTCATACCATAGATAGCCCGCCTAAAAGAACACAAGTCCTAGTTAGTATAGAATTACTAAATTAATAGTCAAGCATAAATGTGATGGTCAGATGACTTACTATGATAGAAATAGTCACAATGGTGCCCTTGATCGACAGCCCAACCTTAGTCTTAGATTCTTCCAGCTTCTCCATCCATCTTTCCACCTAAGGTTCTATGCTAGATTAATTTGAGATAGACAAAAGAGACCGGTATAGAAGATAATAACACATCTAAATCCATGTGCTATTTTTACTGTTTATGTATATAAGGAGAGACTCCAAAACAAACATTTGCAGAATAGTTTATAACCCCCGGCCTCTGCATAATAGATGCTTATAGCCTAACTTAAAAAAGATCGACTACTCATGCATGCATAATGAAAAGAGGGAAGTACATGTACATGTTTGAAAATCTTACATTAGGGTGGAAATAAGCATAAATCATTCCAATAATCCATATGTATCGATCAAGCCCAGATCGAAAATGCCACTCGTGCAACAATGGTAAGTGTGACTTGGAAGGATTTGGGTCTTTATAGCCTAATTGGACAGAAAACAAAACAAAGATATACAGTTAATCTTGATCCATGAGTTGGAATGATAATTCAGAGAGAAATATATGAATATAACTCACCAAGTAAAAATGTAAAGGGGCTCCACAAAACATTGAATACCCCAGGAACTTCCCATATCAAAATGACACTCAAGAAGGAGCAAGCAATTTTGATAGCCATAACTGATGGTATCTCATTATACTTGTTAAACAGACCAAGTGTCCCATACACCATGAGTGTAAATAGGGTGTGCATTGGGCAGATATAATACAACATAAAATCATTGTCAAGGACAATGCAACATAAGGCAACAAAGAAATTTAGCCTCCACATCATCTGCATTAAATGTGTATTCATTGGTCATTAGTGTCTAAAATATGGTCCCGAAAATCAAAGTGAGTTAAATTTATCATAGGCGGAAGAGATAAAGGTTGAGGTAGACTCGGCACCTGAGCAAATCTTGCAATGCTAAAATCTTTCTTGGTATAGTAGTATGAGAAATTCCCAAACCCAGTCAACCAAACATAGCAAGCAATGAAAACACGAATTGCATTGTATATTTCCGATGCACCGAAATAGTGGTACATCAGAAATAAGACCTGAAAAGAAACGCAGATTGGATAATTAGAATTTCAATAAAACATACGTACATGCAGAATACAACTACACAAAACTGGAGAGAAAAAAACTAGCTTTGAATTTAAAGTATAGCCAATTAGTTTGGTATTTCTCTTCATATAGTAAACTGAAAGGATGAATGGCCAAAACGTGCATATTAAAAATGCCATCACACTCATGCAGAATCTCCAGCCATAGATATGACTAAGAACGAAAATGCTAAACTCATGGATTCATCACGGGCATTTTACTGGCCCTTTCCATAATTCTCTCCACCGCCCCCCTGAATTTCAGCTGGGTCCCCCCCCCCCCCCCCCCCCCCCTAATCCCTTAATCCAATCACAACCTGCCAAGTGTAAATCACCATGTAAGACCCCGTAACTATCCGTGAATGTAGCATTACTCGACTAAGAATTCTGACTAAGAGCAACTCTAGGAGGTTCCCTAAAACCACCACATTCGTTAAAATTTTCATTATATAGAAAAAACCAAACAAATTCCTTGTATCATTTCTTATCCTTAACATTTTCGCAGACCATACTTAAGACTACCGCCATACTCCTCATATATGTAAAGAACAAGAGGCCTTCTCTGTATCTCATTCTTCCTTAAAAATCCAAGGATACTGCAAGTGGCCTCCGTTTGTCTTGGTCTATTCTAGTTTAGCACTATCTGTTATATAGCCCAACCTTTTTTACAGACTGTTCTTCTAGTAAATGCAATTTTAGAGAAACTCCGCAAAACAAAAAGTACTAAGGTGAAGTATCACTACTAACCTGCATCCAGCCTCTCCATTCCTCAGTTTGGTGGCGATTAAGATAGAGCGTGGACTTTCCGGTAAATGAAGATACCTCCTGGTGCTTCTTAAGTGAAGTAAGTGTCGATGCTATGATGAGAAGAATGTACAGAAACAGAAACAGGTCGCGGCTGTAGTTCTGTCAAAACAAAAAGGACAAATGGGAAAACATGTTACAAATGCATACCGTAAGGAACGAGAGCAGCAGAGTTACCTTGTTGCTCTGTGGAAATATGTCTGTCCGGTCACAAATGTAAAAATAAACCAGCATAATGCCACATTCGGCCCTGCAAGATGGTTTGTGGGAACGTAAGTTTCAACAGATAACAGTGTCTTGATTAGCTTGGAAAATCTAGACTGGAGTCAATCAGTTGTGCAGAGTACTCTTCTTACATGGCTCTCAACACATCACGGTTCTCAAGCAGAAAAGACTCATCCATTGTTATAAACCTGCAAATCACAACCCCATCATGACATAAGCAACCGCCATTTGCATGTCTTATGAGAACCTATATATAATCGTTGTAAAATATGTATCACAGTAAGTATTGTTTATTCAGAGAAATGGATGATACCGTATTAAATTGGCTTTGGTAGATCTATTATGGGGCCTGTGTGTTGACGAAGGTTTCTTTTTGTAGTACAGCACCTCGGAGTAGATCCATGCGACGAGGACCGGGAAAAGACCAAGCAGAAAGGACACCTTCAGAGAAAGGGAAACATGCACCATGCTCATTAGCAAATAAGTCCATGCCACTGCCAGCAGCGGAAACATGAGACTGCAGGCTACCAATTAGCCAATACGAACCAGAGCATAAAACCAGAAGAAAGAAAAATAAATTCGGCGCAATTTTCTGATACAAGTTGCACTTACAACTAACTCACCCTAAACCTTGTTCTGTCCTCTCTTCAGGGAAAGCAAGATGTATCGATCTATCCAAGCCCCAGAACTATGAATTCGGCATGCTTTTTTTTCCGGTAAAGGATGAATTTTATTATCTTGAAATGAAGCATTAAGCGGATACAAACATGATGAGAGTTCGGCATGCATGCATGCATGCATGATGCTCTGTTTACTCTCATGGTTTTGACTTTTTGACCAACTAAGAACATCCGGAAAGCTGCTTCGTTTACTCTTTCCCCGTTTTTAATACCATCACAGGTCAAGTGCTGAAACTCGTTCTTATCGTGTGTGCATATATTTAAATTTTAGAGCAATTTCTTGGATCACACACAACACAATCAAGCTGAAGCAGTAGTAATCATAGTAGTGAACAGAGACGATGAATCCTGGCGAACAGCAACAGAACAAGCACGGCGGTGCAGACTGCAGAGAAGGCAGCTATTAAGCTTGCGGGGAGGGGGAGGGGGAACCACGTACCTGACCGGGCGTGAGCGCGACGACGGGGCCGGAGACCTCCATGGTGATCCCAGCACGCGCGGACGGAAGAGCAGAGCAGCAGGCAGGCCACCAAGTTGGACGGACGGGAGAGAGAGGAGAGGAAGACGACGAGGTCGCGGCCTCGCGGTTGCGGGGTGGGTGAGAGGGAGCTAAGCTAGATAGCTCCCTGTTGCCGACGAGTCAGTCCAATCCAT